>NC_138763.1:21330592-22055592 GCF_965113315.1 Podarcis vaucheri
AGTTTGCCTATGCCTGCTATAAACCTACTAAATGTTTTAAAAAAGGCATTTGCCTAAGCCAAAATCATGGCTTCCTGACAGTAGCTTTGGACATTTTAAAAGAGTAGGAAAGGAAGCACAAAATAGTTGCAAAGACTAGGGGGGAAACCCATACACCAAACTTTAAAAACTTGCATAGGAGAGATAGAATGCAGGAGCCCTGGACACAGGAACAACTTTTCCCCACCCAAACGACGTCCTGGAAATTCACTTCACTTGTCCAAAGCTATTTGAGTAACCAAAATAGCCTGAAACCTCCTGCTGTGCTACTGTAACTACTGGACAGCCAGATCAACAAAAGATTTGGCTAACACAGCCCAAAACCCTGGGCCTGCTATGGAGCTTGATCTGTCTCTGGCTGAGCAAACATTTTTGGAGAAGGGGATGTTTTCCTAGAGGAATCGAAACAATATACTGTATATATATATATATTCCTTCTGTGTTTTGATGTGCTTTGTGTATATTATTGCCAGATCTATAGGTAAACATAGTTGTGGAACTCCTAGAGGCTTCTAGGGAAACTTCCAATTTATCCCAGATATTATTTTGTTTTTGGAATAACAATATGTTAAGCTCTAAGATCAGCATGGATATGAAACTTATATGTAACACCATCAGCTTCCCCTCCAAAGCAAAGGGAACATTCCAGGAACTGACAAGGCAACCCATTTGCGAAGCTCCCACAGTCCGAAGCCAGTTATTTGTGAGCAAGTCATTCTGACTCTCACAACTGCAGAATCACGCTTCAGACAAACGATGCATCTGTGCTGGTAACCACCATCTAAGCAGTCCAGAGTTAGAAGTGGGAGATAGTAATTAGGAGCCATATTAAGAGTTCATTTAGCGTGGATTAATGCAAAGAAAATGCACCCAGTAATTTTAAGCGGAGAACCAGGGACCCAGTAGGATATTCTGCATTAATAAATGTGTGGAGGTTATGAAAATTCTGTATTAATAATGATCTAATTTTGTGTATCACCATTGATCTGGGAAGAGATTCAAACTGATGACCTAAATAATACGAAAGACTTTCCTCCCCCAGAACAGTTCTGCAATAGTAGATATATAAACCTTTTAGTGTTTCCTTTAGCCATTAATGACATCTAATACATTGTATTCAGAAATGAACATAACATAAACCTATGGTTCTTTGGCAAGGGCAGATGCAGTGTTCATTCAAAATGTTCACATTCATGGGAAGTTGGCCCGAGTCAAATTAAAGTGGAAGAATCCTGGTCATTAGGATGAGCGACATTTGTGTGGGAAGGCAGAATCTGTAGATTTCAGGGAAGGGTGACAGCATCTGTGTTCAGAGCACTCATAGGTCCAACCCCAAAGGGTGGTGGAAATATGGGCCACCCAGAACCTGGCTTCCAGGCTTTGCAGAATTGCCCTCAAGACAAGGGCTCTCAAAAAGCTTTGGATGAATTGCTTCACCAAAGTCTCCTGACTAAACTCCTATGCTAGCCAACCTGTTGCCCTCTAGCTGTGCTGGCTGGGGCCGATGTAGCCCAAAACTGGTAGAGGGCATCAGGCTGGTGAATACCTATGGCATCCAGCGTTCATGCTCATGCAATTAGCATTGTGTTAGGAGGATAACTGGACTGTGTCTACTGGGTCTTCAGAAGAGGTCTTCAGAGGGCAGTCTTCTCTACAAATGTAGATCCTTGATGTGATTTAACAGCCTGATCATGAAGAGCCTGTGCATGTAAAGATAGCTCCCCTCTTCCCTAAAACATGAGGATGGCAGGGGATACAATTTGAGAGGTGGCAAAAAAGCACATCTTCCCCTTATTATGGGGTGGTAATTGTGCAATTATGATGAATGCCTGAATAGAGCTCTATTCAATATCACATATATACTGAGGGGTTCTGAACTGATTGTGACTACCCAAGAAATAGTAAAACCTTTTATTTATTTTTTAGGGGAAAATCAAAGCCTCCCCACTTGAACAATTGGACTTCTTGTTCTTCTCCCTTGTCCACATGCCCTCCAAATCCTCTGGCCCTCTCAACTCCCTGGTGCTTGTTTTCAGTGTGTGCTTGGAGGGGGCCCCTGGAGGGGTTGCATGCATGGAAGTCGGTAGTGCAGGCATATTTGGAGCACCAAATACAGCCCCAACAATACCTGAATTCAACAACAACAACATTTTTATTATTTGTACCTCGTCCATCTGACCGGCCACAAGCCACAGCACCCCTGAAATCAAAACACATGCTTAAAAACCAAGAGGCCCAGACTGCATAAATCATTTAAAAGGCCCAGTTTGCTTGCTGCTGAAAAGACCACACAGATGGTGCCAGACGAACACCCCTGAAAGGGATGCTCCTTAAAATTAAGGAAGGTATGGACAAAGAGGAGAAACAATTAGGAGTCACCCACTGAAACTGATCGGTAGTAAACTGAGGACAGACGAAAGAAAGTGCTTCTTCACACTGCACATAATTAAGTTATAGAATTCACCACCATATGATGAGATGGTGGCAGGTGGCTTGGATGGTTATAAAAAGGATTAAACAAATTTACAGATGACCAGCCTGTCAATTAAAATGGAATCTCTCGGCTGACAACCTCTGGGACACACCAGGCAAAGGCTGGTGCCTTCAAGTCCTGCTTCTGGGCTCCCCAGAGACATCTGGCGGGTCACTGCTGGACTTTGATCTCTTTGATCTGATCTGGCTCTTCTTTTTTCCTCCCCCAGAGGAGTAAGCAAATCGTCCCTAGGCACAATCAGGAGACACATGATGCAGCCACTATGCTGAAACTAAAGAGGTCTCCTGGGTTGGATTACTGCCTGGATGGAAAAGCATCTGGGGACACTATGGACCTTTGTTCTCAGTTCCATCAAGACAGAAAAGCAGGATATAAATCTAACAAAGGAGTATGTTCAGGAAATCACCTGCCTGTGAATGCTACCTCCAGTGACCCCATTATCTAGGGCGAGGAACCAGTCTTGCTCCCAGTGTATCCCAAATGCAGCCCATGGAGCCACTGATAACTGAGCTAGTCTTTACCTTCCAACCTCTTCCTCAGGTTCCATTCTGTAAGCTGTCCAAGCTAAGATGCTAGAGGGACTTTAAAAAATGTAACTACATGGTTTATCATTGATAGTGCACAAAATTCACATTTGTAGCCAGAATTTGTGTTTATTTTTTAATACATTGATGTTCTACATTTGCTCCAAGGAACTGCGAGTGGTATACGTGGTTCTCTTTTGCTTCGTGGTTGCATGGGGAGATGAACACTGGGCTCTCCTAGGCCCTAATTCAGGGGTCTGCAACCTTTAAGACAAAAAGAGCCACTTGGACCCATTTCCGGAAAAACAACAACTGGGAGCCGCAAAACCATTGTGACATTTAAAACAAATATATCTCCGGAGCCGCGATCTGACAGCGGGCGGGAAGGTGACGTCGGGACAGTGCGTGACTAACGCACGCACCGCCCCCATGCAACGTCACAGCCAGTACAGCGCCCGCCACAGTGGGGAGTGTCGGGGTGCACAATGCGCCTCCTCCCCTCGCTAGGATCCACCCCAGAGCCACAGCAAAGGTGTAAAAGAGCCACATGCGGCTCCGGAGCCGCGGGTTGCAGACCCCTGTCCTAATTCAACGCTTTAACTACTACGCCACACTGGTCTCATATTCAGTGGCAACAAAACCATGCCTATTCACTCACCTTACACATACTCTATTTTTTAAAAGCTGCTTCTACACCTTAGAAGGATCCTCTATGCCCATTAAACACATTCTGTTTGCCCTGATCTGCCAACAGTTTTGCTTGGAGACCATTAGTTCCAGTATCCTCTCCCAGCTGTTCATAATTTTATGAATATTTCATATCACCTTTAAATCTCAGGGTCAGTCACTCATTACGGGTTGTTTCTTAAAGCTTGCACATCTGGGTTTCACCCAACTAAGGCTGTGTACGCATGATACCTTTAAAGCACCTTTGTAGCACATTTCACCCCCTCAAAGAATTGTGGGCACTGCAGTTTACCCTTCACAGAGTTACAATTCCAGCAACCCTTAAACTACAGTGCCCATAGTTCTTGGGGGGTGTGTGTGTGAACTGTGCTTCCAATGTACATGAAAGTTATAGAGCCAGATTCGAGTAAGCTGTGGCGCTAGTGGAAGTCAGAGCAATAAGTCTTGATAGCTCAAGAGGACTTCCCCTCGTTTCTTCCTCAATTCTGCTCAGGAGGGTTGGAAGGATCCCCAGAATAGCACGTGGGGGGGGGTGAGGGAGGAGAGGTTGCTCCATTAGTGCAAAGATTTCTGCTTGCCAGATGGAACTATCTCCTTGGCACGATGGTATCACCCATGATGTGTACGCAGCCTATGAGATCAGAATAGGCCCAATGAAATCAACAGATTTAGGTTAGTCATGATTGTCTAAAGCCTACCAATTTCAATGCATCTGCTCTTAGTCAGACACTACTCATAACAAGGCATATAAAAGATCAAGCATGTTATGAGTAACAGTACCATACAGGTATGCTCAGAGAGCCATGATTGGCTGCAGTTCCTTCTCAAGTATATACTCAGCAGCAAGCACAACATTAGGTAGCAAATGATATTATGTGGGAAGGCCCTTATTAATCTTTTCTTCTAAATTAAAGGAGAAAGGGGCTCCAATATTTAAACAGCATATCTCTGAAAAGTAGAGTGTGTTACACTTTAACAGGATACAGATATTCTCTGCTAAGGGCAATGGGGGAAAAAAAGCTCTGATCTGGCTTACAGTATGATGCAAAACAAGGCATTTATTATTTAACCACAGATGGCACTTGTGACAGCGGCAGCGGCAGCTCCTGACATTTTCCCATCCCCCGCTGAGAGAAGCTGCCCTTATGGCCAGGCCTGCTGAAATCTAATCATTTATAGCTTCCAGTGTGATGCTAAAACCCTGGATTCCACATCACAGATGGATTAAAAATGCAACCTCCAGGTTAATGGGTTTGTTGCTTTTGGGGTTTTTTTGCTTTTGGTGAACTGTGTCACCCTAACAAGGTGTTTTACACAAGACACCTTCCCTGCCCCACTTTTCTTTTAAAGGCAACAATTTTGTTTTGCAAAGGTTTCCCAGGTTCATATGCAGAACTCAGCAAGTGCCCCCACAGCGGAGATGGGTTATGATCAAACACATACATAAAATGCACAAATGTGTCAAAGAGCAGACCATCCCAATACAGTACCAGAAGCCGTTCTTGATGGTGTTCAGTGCACCCTTCTCTTAATCACGGTTGCCAAAGAAGCAGCTTCCATTTCAAAGGGAACAATGGGCAACCTTTGACCCCTACCAGATTACAAAATGTGGCTGTGGGGCATTCTTGGTGACACAGCAACTGGGCTATTTATTAAAATGCCAGGAGGTGTCAAGCCAAAGTGGTGCTATTGACTAAGCAGAACATGGGCTAAAATGTGCAGAAATCCAAAAATGGGAGAACATGCAAGTGGAAAGATTTTTTTTTGGGGGGGAGCAGTTATCCTAAAACTGTTTAAATAGAATTTTAAAAAGCTGCAGCTGCTCATCACTTGGTTCCTATTTTTGCACTTCTACCTTCATTATGTGTAGGAACACAGAGACTAAACATGCGGTTCCCTACAGAGACTTTCCCTCTCCATCTTGGTTCACCCCTTTCCCTACAACACTTGCACTTTTCTGTAAACAACTTGCAAATTCAGTATATTTGGCTCCTCTACACCTTTATTTTATTCCTGATTACGTGCTGTGCAGAAAATAAAATAGGCTGAATCCAGACTAAGTTAGTCACGCTCTAGAACTAGTGTAATCAATAGGAATTAAGTTCTCCATGACCCTGTTGATTTCAATGGGACAAAAGCGTGACTAATTTAGTCTGGATCAAGTTCAATAAATTTTAGAAGGTGGGAGTTGAGATATACGTGCTAAAGACTGGAGTTGAGCCTATGAAAAGGACTTCGTTCTAAGCATAGACTGGGTTAGCACCGACACCAATGCAACTTTCTGTGTTTCGTTTGGCATTAAATATTCTTTTAACTGTAGATTTAAAATGGTATATCCCCACTCATGCACCACCAACCACAGCAATCAAGCCAGAATTTAAATTAATCACTTCTACTGGGATAGGAAACCAGTCCTGTAAAGGTGGCGTGCGAAGATATAAGATGGGAGAAATCCATTTCTCAAAGCAGCTTGAAATCTACACAACTAATATTTTGCTTCTCGGCGTGTCCATGCATACAATAAACGTAAAGCATTTGAAAAACAAATCCCTCCAAAAAGAAGCACCTTTTAGGAAACAAGGAAGCAATATTTCCAGAGGTAGCATGCTAAATGATGTGCTGTCTACAAAACATAGTATCTGGAGTCTTTGAGACTACAAACAACAAACATAGACTGAGCTACATGCATCAGACATGTAAATTCTTACACCTCATCACAGTCAAAACATGCCCACACCAATTGTGTTCACAAGCAGAATTTAACATTCAGACTACATTCAGATTACTACACGTATTTTAATGACAATTATTCAGTTAACCATCTTTCCCTAACATCCTCCTCACAGTATCATCATCCACTAAATGACACAAACCAAAACCTATACTGGTTTTGTTTTTTTTAAAGCATCTGTATAATGCTGATAAAATGCTGTTTTTGAAGTGGAGCCTTATCATTTGATATACGGAGCTGCTTTCCTTCCCTGTAAAAACAGGCACACACAGAGACTTGGCAATAGCTGCTTAACAACCTGCTATCTTAAAAGCAAAGTAAGGATTATTTGTCGGCTTTCCTCATTGTGCCCCTTAATAGTAGCCCTGAAAAGAGAACACCAACAAAACAGCAGCCCAGAAATCCTTCCATTTAGAAAGGTGACCCAATTTTACATAAGCTGAAATGAAGCAACCTGCTGCATCGAAATAAAAAAACAAGTAAAAAAAGGCAGGCCTCTTCCCTCCTCTCTTCTAAAAGGGAGGATGCAGATTATGGCAGAAGAGCTTTAATTCTTACCTGATACGAACAGTTTTCCTGGTGTACCATCTCAGTGCATCATACAGAAACCAGACACCGAGAGCCAAGAATGTTTACAGAAGCTGCACAGTTAATTTTTACAGCATCTGAAGGAGAAAAGGACGCCCTTGTAAACCGAGAGGCTTCCCGCAGATTAAAATGGATGCTGTTTCTGCCGTTTCAACCTGCGCAATGGCACTGGCTTTGCTAGCGAGGAGCGCAGCAGAGCTGTTCTCCTCTGGGAACGAGCAATGAGGTTTAATAATATGTAGCCAAGACTGCTCTGGGGGAATTGCGGGGGGTGGGGGTGGGGTGGGGAGGCGAGCTCACTCATCACCAGCACAATCAGCCAATTATATTATAGACACAAAGAAAAAAAAGACGAGTGTGATGCTGGTGTGACCTTCTGGTGCTTTATGGAGGCGGTTAACTGATGTGGAAACATTCTAGTCCTCATTAAAGAGGAAAGGGAATGCAGAAAGATAGATCAATAGATTGCCTTGAACCGCCAGCCCTGTTCTCCGTGCAGTCATTTTTCTGACAGAGCACATAAGACAATATTGAACTCTGTACTAGGAGCTTAAAGGGAAAGTAACATTTTTTAAATAAAACATCAAAATACACAAACCTATCTTTAAAAATAAATACGCAGATAAAAGGACACATTCAGACAAATATTATGATAATGGACCTTTCCAGATGCAAAACAAAACCTCCTGGTATTTCTCTCTGCAGAATGATCATGTATTCTAAGAAATATCCAAGATATTAAATCACTCAGTAAGACATAGTAGTATGTGCTAGGGTGGGGGTGGGCTTATTGCCAATATCTGAAAAACTTGGTTGAATTTTTGACAACCTCTTTTCTTGTCTGACCTGCAGCAATTATAGGGTGCAATGCTATTAATTCAGTTAAGCATGCAGTTTCAAATTCATCCTTAAATTTCATATCCTTGTTGGTGTCATTTTGTTAGCTTCTTTAATGCAAAATTAATGTTGGCTCATAAAAAAAGAACAAAGGAGCTATCTCTTGTCCCAATTATATTTTGTTTGCTCAGAAAAGACTGGCTACACATGTGTGTTCAAAAAGATAAAAGGAAAAAAAACAGAAGTACCTTGACCCAGAGATCAGAATGGACCCAGATGTCTCTGCAGCACACACAGTCCACCAAATAAACTTCAACACAATGGGTCAACAGAGAAGTAGGAATCAGGCATTACCAAGCTCACAGGACCAGTTTGGAAGTAAATTTAAACCATGTGTAAACTCTATGCGCATGTGCTTCTGTGGGCTTCACGCTCATATAGTCCTCTGCTCCCGCTTTTCTGGCATAACCACAGGGAAAGTAGAAGCTTTAGCTTCTGCTCCCAAACTAACCAGTGTTTCTTGTTACATCCAAACTCAGAGAACTCTGGTTGACTTGAACTCTGGTTTGTTCAAACAATCAAACCAGAGTTCAACTGCGTTCAGGCATAAACAAAGTGGTTAGTTTAAAAGCAAGTGTTAAAGCGTCCAATCCCCCACGCCACACCTCTTTGGTTGTGCCAAAGGAGGTGAGAGTGCATGGGCATGAGGTTTGTTGCTGCTCATGCATACAATGCTAAACCAGGGGTGACTAACCTGTGGAACTTCAGGTGTTGCTGGGCCATGTATTGATACTAGTTTGAGGGCCAGGGCACAATGGTGTCTTCACCTGGTGGTATATCGCAGGTGAAACCGCCGCCACCACTCCTGACTCAGGAGTGGCAGTGGTTTCACCTGCAATATACTGCTTGGGTGAAGACGCCACTGTGCTCTGGCCCTCAGACCGAGGGAAGAACGAGCCAGTAGGTGTCAGAAATGATGGAGCTTGTCCCTCCCTCAGCATGCTGGGTGCTGGTGGCAGAGAGACTCCCTCCACCGCCGCGCCTGGAGGAATGAGTTGGATTGGGCCTGGGCCTTCAAGGCACCATGGTGAAACTGCCAGCCCAATGCAGCTTGTTTCTCCCTCTGCTTTTCAACATCGCAATGTATCACTATATTGCTATGTTTGGCTGGTGATACATTACTTTGTTGAAAAGCTAATACAGTCGTACCTCTGTACCTCTACAGTGGTACCTCGGGATGCGAACGGGATCCGTTCCGGAGCCCTGTTCGCATCCCGAAGCAAACATAACCCATGTCCGTGTGCGGGTCACGTTTCGGCACTTCTGCGCATGACGTCACTTTGATGGTCTGCGCATGCGGGCGTGGCGAAACCCGGAAGTAACGTGCTCCATTACTTCCAGGTTGCCGTGGAGCACAACCAGAAAATGCTTAACCCGAAGCGTATTCATCCCGAGGTATGACTGTACTTACGTATCTCTCCGGATACATAAACTTTGGGTTGTGAACGCGGCAAACCCAGAAGTGTATACTTCCGGTTTTCATCATGCACCCATGCACAGAAGCACTCTATTGCACCGCATGTGTGCGCAGAAGCGGTGCCTCTGGATACGGACTTTTCAGGTTGCGGATGGATTCCTGGAATGAATTAAGTTCATATCCAGAGGGTCTACTGTATTGCCCAGCACTGCTGGCCTCCATCCCTGACTGCTGGTCGTGCTTGCTGGGGCAGATGCAAACTGCTGCCCAACAGCATCCAGAGTGCCCCAGGTTAGCCACCAGTGTGCTAAACCATAGTTTAGTGTTACATCCTAAATGGGCCTCTCTGCTGTTGCTGCATGTAGCCTCTTGGACACCTTTCCCCATTTCCCTCAAGCAAGGCAACGGCTATTTGGCAAGGGCAGACAGATTACTCGTCAGTAATGAAGCATGGGTGCTTTGCTTTAAGCATTCTTTGCATTCTGGTCAATGCACCTAAGCATGCTAAACCGAGGGCAGCAGTCCACCCCAAATTCCACTAGAACTGAGTTCAACTGAAATCTGTGGGACTGGTACACATAAGAAGATAAGGAGAGCTTGCAGGATCCTCTCTTTGCAGGATGACCCTGGAAAGCCCACAAGTGGTAAACTGAGGTTCTGCCTGCAAAGCAATCTGCAGGATTATCTATTTGCTTCCCAGGTGTTTCTGCTCCTCTCCCTTAAAGCCGAAGACCTCACAAATGGTTCCTCTCTTAAGTGCCCATTAACCAGAAGTTGTGCAGTGCAGTTAGAAGAGAAGAGGTCATGCCAGTGGAATCCATGCCTTGGTCTCTGAAAGCAGCCTGAAATTATATATTAAAAACAGAATTGTCCAAGGAAGGGAGACGACTGTTTCCCAGGAAAGGAAATTGCCTGGAGCACACATAGCAGGTGAAGTATCTTGTTTGGTTTGGAGAAATAGGAAGCAAAAACGGCAAGTTTTCCATATTTATTTTGTTGACAAACTCTTTTTCTTTCAACCGTGCATGAGAAGGCTTGTTTTATTTATAAGAGAAAGATCTAATTTGTTCTTTAACTACGTATACTTAATTTCTGTTATATCATTGTTAAACTGCCTTCACCAACCTGGTGCCCTCTATATGCAGTGGCACCTTGGTTCTCAAATGCCTTGGTACTCAAACAACTTGGAACCCAAACACTGAAAACCCGGATATTTGAAAACATTTTTTGGAAGCCGAACATGCTCCATTTTGAGTGTTACACTTCTGTTTTGAGTGCCACAGTTCCGTTTTGAGTGGCTGAGGTCTGTCTGTTTTTGCTATTTATTTTGCGTTTTTGTTTTTGCAGTTTTTTAGTTTTGTTTTTAGGGACGCAGTTGGCACTGTGGGTTAAACCACAGAGCCTGGGACTTGTCGATCGGAAGGTCGGCGGTTTGAATCCCCTTGACAGGGTGAGCTCCCGTTGTTCGCTCCCAGCTCCTGCTTACCTAGCAGTTCGAAAGCACGTCAAAGTGCAAGTAGATAAATAGGTACCACTCCGGTGGGAAGGTAAACGGCATTTCCGTGCACTGCTCTGGTTCTTCAGAAGTGGTTTAGTCATACTGGCCACATGACCCGGAAGCTGTATGCTGGCTTCCTCGGCCAGTAAAGTGAGATGAGCACTGCAACCTCAGAGTTGTCCGCGACTGGACCTAACGGTCAGGGGTACCTTTACCTTTACCTAGTTTTGTTTTTGTGACTGTGTGGAACCCAGTACATTGTTTATTGCTTTCATTTTATGGATCAACGGTCTTGTTAGAAAGTAAAATTCATGTTTAATTGCTGTTTTAGGGGTTGTTTTTAAAAGTCTGGAACAGATTAATCCATTTTGCATTACTTTCTATGGAAAAGCGCACCTTGGTTTTGGAATGCTTTGGTTTTGGAAAGGATTTCTGGAATGGATTAAGTTTGAGAACCAAGGTACCACTGTATTTTGGACTAAAACTTCCATCCGCCCACGCAAAGGCTGAGGTAAAAATCTATTAAAAACAAGGCAGAAGATCACAGTGTGAGAATAACTTCTCCAGTGCTTTTTCTTCAGGCTCATATTACGTAATGCTTTCATGCCAAATATAGGTACTTTTTGTTTTTTTTAAAATCATGATAGAATTTCTCACTTCTTACATCGCTGGCTCATCAACAACTGAAGTGACAGTGACTCAGAGCTGTTTCACACCTAACAAATTTCTGACAAGTGTTACTTTTATCTTTGCAGGATACAGCAATGGTGTGGCAAGGTGCAAAGTAGGAAAGACAGCCATTCACATAACAGCTAATTTCTTTTCTGGCGATCCCTGCAGGATGGGGTTTTCTTCTTATTTCATGCTACAGAAGAATGTGGCAAGCCAGTTTAAATGGATTGCACTCAGGACCCAATCCAGCAGTGAACTGTATAAACATCCATTTGCATTCAGATCTTAAAGGGAGACCGTGGCTGAGTCTCAAAGCGTATGAAGCAAAGACTTCTGATACAAATGAACAGCCTCCATCTGGGGTCCAGTCTACCAGTACACCTAGAAATCTAAGGAAGTGGCATGGGCAGCACAAGATACCAATTTTACAGAAAAACGTTGTGCTCAGAAATGGCGAATCCTCGTGTTCTTTGCTGACCGCGAAACCCTGCCAGTTAGTGGCTAATGAAAACAAAACAAGTTTCTACTACTTTTCTCCCCTTCAAGATGGCAGTTTTGAAGTGTGAAGCCACAGTACCACTGTACGGGAACTGAGACCAGCCGGACGGTCACTGGCTCAGTCCCCATTTATGACAAAATTATCTCTCTGCTGATTAGTCAGCAGCCTTCTTGAAAATTTAGTGCCTCCCTTGAGGAACCTGCCTCTAAGCTCCTCCATTCACCCCAGTGTCTCTGTTATTGCAAGAGGGAGAAGGAGAGATAGAGCAGGCCTCTTCAGTACACTCATGGGTCCAGGTAAGGAAAATGTAAGTTCCACCTCCCCCCCCCTTGGGTGAAGCCAATGGGGAAATTAATTGGGGAAAACCTGGATGCGACACATATCAAAAGTCAGGCAATGGGTAGGCATGGGCATCTCTGATAATTTTTCAGTGGGGGGTGTTCCAAAACACTAAGATGGGGAGAGGGCTAGTCATGAGAATAAGTCATAAGCAGGGACAGATGACTGTGGGAAACCCTCAAGGACAAGAGCACCTCCCCCCCCCCCGGTGGTTTCTAGCAACTGGTATTCATAAGCTGACCTCTAACCTTGGACACAGACCATAGTCAACCTGGCTAGTAGCAAGGGATAACCCTATTCTCCAAAGTCAAGTAGGACATATGGTCATCCTAATCACTAGTTTTGGAGCATCCACTTGGATTACTGTCTGTTGTATTTACAGATGGGTAGCCGTGTTGGTCTGCCATAGTCAAAATAAAAAAATTCCTTCCTGTAGCACCTTAAAGACCAACTAAGTTAGTTCTTGGTATAAGCTTTCGTGTGCATGCACACTTCTTCAGATACACAGATACACTGTGTATCTGAAGAAGTGTATCTGTGTATCTGTGTATCTGAAGAAGTGTGCATGCACACGAAAGCTTATACCAAGAACTAACTTAGTTGGTCTTTAAGGTGCTACAGGAAGGAATTTTTTTATTTTGTCTGTTGTATGGCATTGACCTTCATTTTTAGGAAGTCTTGTGTTAGACTTCTTCATTGTCTTATTTGGCCTTTGGTTCGCTTCAGTTATGAGGATTTATTTGTTGCTTCCAGTTTATTGCCTTTGTTTTAATTGCTGCTCCCTTTTACTAGCATTTAATTCATGCGTTATACTGCCATGTTTAACTATTGCTTTTAGTAAACGTTCCTAGCTGTTTGTAGGGATGCGGGTGGCGCTGTGGGTTAAACCACAGAGCCTAGGACTTGCGGATCAGAAGGTCGACAGTTCGAATCCCCGGAACGGGGTGAGCTCCCGTTGCTCGGTCCCTGATCCTGCCAACCTAGCAGTTCGAAAGCACCTCAAAGTGTAAGTAGATAAATAGGTACCGCTCCGGCAGGAAGGTAAATGGCGTTTCCGTGCGCTGCTCTGGTTTGCCAGAAGCGGCTTAGTCATGCTGGCCACATGACCCAGAAGCTGTCTGCGGACAAACACCGGCTCCCTTGGCCTATAGAGCGAGATGAGCGCGTGACCCCAGGGTCGTCCATGACTGGACCTAATGGTCAGGGGTACCTTTACCTTTATCCTTCCTAGCTGTTTTCTTTTCTTTTTCCCAGTTACCATGTCCTTTTACAGTAAGGTGGGATATAAACGCTTTAAAGGAAAATAACATTGCGAACTCAAGCCAACCTTCCTTAAAAACCTCCACTAATATATTCTTATCTCTTCCTCCCTGAGCCAGGATGTACTGAGAGCAAAAACAAACACACTCTCATTGCTTAAATTCACACATGCTTTGAATTCACCAAGCCTGCCAGAATGTTTCACAGCCCTGCAGGCTCTGTTACACCCTATCCTGGTATTTCAGGTATTTCTATGGCTTGGAAACTCTTAATCCTCTAAGCAGCTGAGAGGGAAAAGAAGGGATATGGCTTTAGTGAATGCAGCTAACATGCAGCAATTATTAAACGCCTGTAGGAATAACTCCACACAAGGGAGGCCTCTAGAGAAATTAGTTCCCTTTAAAATATTATCTAGGTAGCAGTGGCATAACACATGCAGCATATCGGAACTTAACCTTCCATTACTGTGGAATGAAAGCCAATGGAGACTCGCTTAGAAACTGAAGGCCTGTGACCTATGCATCAGGATCACTTTCCCATTGTAACTAATTAGGAATACCTGAGTGAAAAAGATATGTCTACCAAGGCACAAATCAGGAAATTAATTACGGGTTCATCCGTTTGAGCACAAAAGTTACTGATAAATGTAGCTAATGCAATTTCAGATGTCCTCTACCTTTGTTTAGTACCAGAAACATTCATTTAATTTTTGTTGTCATAAGTAGCCAGGAGAGGTAGCAGATTATATAGAGACCAGCACACCCTCCAACATTTCTCTAATGGGAATGGGAATAGGAATAGGAATGTCCTATTCAAATAATAATAATAATAATAATTCATTTATACCATACCCATCTGCCTGGGATGCCCAATCAATTCTGGGCGGGTTCAATATATATAAAAACATAATGAAACATTAAACATTTCAAAACTTCCCTACACAGGGCTGCGTTCAGATGCCTTCCAAGTGTTGTATAGCTACTTATCTCCTTGGCTTGAGGGTCACATAACTCCATACTGTTACGGAAAAATCTGGGTGCGGGGCTACTCTGCCGCCCAGCTCGTCGGACTAGGTCCGCAGGTCCCTGCGGAAGAAAATGAGCTCAGCCGGACAGGAGCAAACTGCAGAAGATCCAAGTTTATTGCGCAACAGGTTTAAGGCGAGATTGAACAGCGAGAAAGGGGTGACATGAACTTTTGAAATTTTCCTCCATGTCCCAGAATACAGTGCAAAATACATCCCAGTTACATCATGAATACATTAAGAAGAGGTTGGGTTACACAGATTACATCATGAATACATTAGGAAGAGGTTGGGTTACACTGGATTAACATATGGAGGAGGGAGGGGGGAATATGCGGAGCTGGAGATATGCGCAGATAAGCACATCCTGAGAAGACAATGGTCCATGTATGCATAGTCTGTCACCTGGCATCACCCGGAGGAAGGGCTTGGCAGAGCGATTTGACCGGATTAGGGTCTTTGCTTGAGGGATTATGGAGGACAGGGGAGGTGTCATGGGGTCCTAGAGAAATTGAGCAAATTGGCACGTTGATTTTCTATGAATTTTATAGATTTTAGTCCCTTTTGACATTGACAATTGGAAATAAATGGATATATTGTAGCGAAGAAGGAGGTGAAGAAGACATGCCCCCCTTCCGTATCAATACCCTCCAACATTTCTCCAATGCAAATAGGGACATCCTAAGGAGAAGCAGGGCATTCTGGGATCAAATCAGAAACTGGGGCAGCTTCTGTAAATCCAGGACTGTCCCTGGAAAATAGGGACACTTGGAGGGTTTGGACCAGGGTTGGCGAACCTCAGGCCTGGGGGCCCAATGTGGGTCTCCATGCCTCTCCAACTGCCCCATGGGACTCTCCCCAGGCCACATGTCCTCCCCAGCCCCATTATCTTTCCCCAGGCCCACACTGGCCCTGTGTCACATTCTTTAGTGGTTTTGCCTGGCTGGAATGTGTCATTGAACTCTGAACATCAATCTTGCTTGCCCCGATAGAGGATATTGAGGGCTGTGCAGGGGTGTTTATAAACTAGCCTACTGCACAAATGTAGAATTTATGTGCATTGCCCCACCTCCTTTTGCCTCAGGCCCCATCCATCGCATTGCCCGGAAGGGAAGGCAGCCTTGGGGTTAAAAACATTTCACTGCTGTATAGAAGGAACACTCTGCTCCCTTGTTCTGATGTCAGGAACCAGTGCTGAGGCACCAACAATCATGGAAGTTCCTTGGCCCAGTACATTGCATTAAGTAATATTTATATTTATGGACATATTGATTCCATATCTAAAAGACAAACAGTGACCACACTGGTAGATAATGGATAGCATTGCTGTATTTTTTCTCCAGGGCCTAGCAAATATGTAATTCCAGGTGTATGTGCTCCTGTTAACTTAGGACCCTTGTACTGCACATTCTACTCTGGACGTCATGCTTTAAAATTCAGTACAGCTTGGAGTATGGAGACTCTTCCCTTATGAAGCAATAACTGCTCCATTGGCTCAGACCATCCATCATCAGCCTTTCCATCTGATGGCATTGGAGAGAAAAAAGCGAGGTTGTGAGGCCCTCTCCAACAACTTGACTGGGACAAACCCCCATTTGGTTCCTCTGCTCCACAAACTTATTCCAGCTATTCCAAACTCCATAAACTTATTCCAGCTATTCCAAACTTATTCCAACTTTAATAAGACTTTTGAAGACACACCTCTTTACCTAGGTATTTTATTGAACTCTTGACCTGAACCTCCTGCTTTAAATGTTTTCTATACTGTTAAAACTGCTTAGAAGCCTATTTTGGCTTAAGTGATATATTATTATTATTATTAATAATATTAACAACAATTACTACTGCTGCTGCTGTGGTCTAAACCACTGAGCCTCTTGGGCTTGCTGATCAGAAGGTTGTCAGTTTGAATCCGCATGCTGGGGTGAGCTCCCGTTGCTCTGTCCCAGCTCCTGCCAACCTAGTAGTTTGAAAGCACACTAGTGCAAGTAGATAAATAGGTACTGCTGCGGCAGGAAGGTAAACGGTGTATCCATATGCTCTGGCTTCCATCACGGTGTTCCATTGTGCCAGAAGCAGTTTAGTCATGCTGGCCACATGACCCAGAAAGTTGTCTGTGGACTAACACTGGCTCCCTCGGCCTGAAAGTGACCATTGGTCCTGTTAGCTAGGGATGATGGAAGTTATAGTCCCAAAACATCTGGAGGGCTGAGTTTGCCTGTGCCTGGGCTAAGGCGTAAACCCTACACAAATCCAGAGTGGAGTCTCTGAGACAGCTGGATGACGTCTTGTACACCTCCTTTCGGCAACGCCTGCAGTCAGCCTAGTGCCAAACGTACCTCTCTGCTTTCCTTTGGACTACATCAGCAAGGGCATGAGGGGGCTCTTGTCATCTGGGCACCCAGGACCTCCATACACCTGACCAGGCTTGTGGCAAGGGGAGGTCACTTGAGTACTGCTAACGCCGTGGTTTGACTTCGACCCCGCAGTCCCGCTCTTGAGACAGATGGATGCCTACAACAGTAATGTGAGCTGGCACCTTAATTTTGCTTATTCTTCTTTCCTCCCCCTTGTACGTGTATCTTGTACGCAATTTTAAACTGCCAACTACCTTGGGTGCTCAGGTAGGAAGGTGGTATATACATGAAGCAAGCACATAAATCAATCACATGAGAGAGATACTGTGGCCAGGTTTCCTGCTGAGAAGGCATGGCACTACAAGAATATTGATCCGAGGTTCCACACACCCTTTAGAAGCTCACAGATATTCTTCAAGCTTATAATCATTATGTGCTTAAGCTCAATGTGGTTGGCACCGTTCTGCAACTGGCCTCAGGCCATTTTACCACACACCCACATTTCATTCCAGGAATGGGGAGCCTCTAAATGCTCTCAGATTGCAACTCCCATCATCCCTGACCATTGAGCGTACTGGCTGGGGCTGATAAGAGTGTGAGTCCTGCAATAGCTGGAGGCCCACAGGCTCCCAGTTGCAGCTTTATTTTCTGATTAAAGCAGAAATCTACACTCCAATCTCTCTTATATTGTAATAATAAGTAATAGAGATTAGTCACTGGCTGGCCATTTATGAGACAGTTATATCCACCCAGCCCTTACTCACACAAATGACATATTACATTTTGCTATGCATACCTGCCCATAATTAGTCATACTTTTTTTCACTGCCAGAGGCTAGAGTTTGCACAAACGCCAGGGGAAAGCTATTTATTTAAAGAAGAGGCAGCGCTAGCTTTCAAGGAACTTGGAAATGTATGTAGAGAACAGTCTGGGGAAAAAATACTGTTCTTTTACTCATGCTTTAGTCGTAAGGCTGACGGTCAAAGTATATCTTCATATTTGTTTTTTTAAAATAATGCTGAAGTATTTTAAAGTGTTTTGAGTGTAACCACTGCTATTTTTCTAAAAAAAAGAGGTGCTGGAACACTTCCCTCTTTCTCTTTGATTGGCAATGGTGCCAAAACTCACATGAGAGTTTGGGTGTGTTCCAGCTGAAAAAAAAAAGCCCTGCGTGTTCCTGGTAATGCTTTAGCATTAAAATTGGTAACCTTTAGCCAGTTGCTAGCCCACAGCCTAATTTTCCTTACAGAAATGTTGTGAGACCCAAATGAGATGTTGAACATGAAACCCTGACTTTGAAGGAAGGGTAGAACTAAAACAAAACTGAACAAGTTTTTTCCCCCTGTGCCAGACTGAGAATTAGAAACCTGTCATTTAAAAAAATATGAAACAAAGACCATGCAATTGAATGTGACCTGCAGGTCATTTATTATCTGCCCATATTCTGGGCAAAATAAATATAAAATGTATTCTGTAAGGAACAACAAAACATGAATCTTGACGGATAACAGTCTTGTTCTCCTAACTAGAAGTATATGAATCACTAAGGTATTAGATACTTATCCAAGGGGTTTACCGTAATCCACATAAAGCTGTTTTGAATGCCTGGAAAAATCACTATCTTGTCTGCAAAACAAAAATAAGTAGATTGCTTCAAGGATTTACACAAGCGTGAACCTGACAACAAATGACATTTCAGTGTGGAGCATAACATGTTTTCTCATTTCATTCCCTTGTTGCCAACCTTGCATGCTTCTAACTACAGCATTCCCCTGACGAAGGGCTATCTTCAGCCCCAAACACACTGGGCTTGTTATTGAATATATTTGTCTCCGCTCCCTTCTATGAACTTCTTTTGTCTGCTGTTTATTTGGGGAACCATCTGAAATAAATAAATCAAGGTATATATACAAGGTGTGCGTATGTATATGTATATATATATAGGTTCATAAATGTACCAAGCAAACACATACATAAATATATAAACCACATGTCTGAAGCAGCACAGGAAAACAGCCATGAAGCCATTTTGGCTCCCAAACTGACCAAATGTTTTCTCTGCAAAGTCAAAAGAAAATGGAAAAGCCTCCCCATTGTCTTTTCCTTCACAAATCCTGTCTTAAGGGTACATCTGTGTATGAATAGGGTGAGCCCATGACCTGGCTCAGGAACTAAGTATTTATTATTACAAAAGACTGGCCAGGCTCCCCAGGGTATCCAATCAAATAAGCATTAACAGGTAACCTGCCAGACAGGAGATAAACAATGCACTCAGATTTCTGCTGTAGACCGCCCTTTCAGTGATGTAGGTATGAAGCGTCTGGGGATGGTCTTGAGCTACACCCCTTCTGCGACGTATGTATGATTTTTCTGGGGGTGGACTCCAGGGTGAGCAATTTAAAATGTCTATATAAGGTACCCAGGGAAACTGTAGCTCTTAGACTCTTGGCCTCTCTCCCCCCCCCCCGCCCTGCCCCGCCCCGGAACATCGTAAAACCTGCAAAGGTGAGCATGTTATTTGAAAAGCAAGTGTAAAACAATTTGAGTCAACATTTCCAAGAATGCTAATTTGCCTCTTCCGAAGCAAGCTTCTGTTTGAGTCACATCAGCTAAAGTAGCAGATCTCCTGCCTACAGCCTTGAGTAATTCACTGCCTCTGTGTCAGTTCCCTTTGGTAAATGAGTAAACCCAAAGGCCAAGATCACAGAGTTGTTGGATGGCTATCCTGAGACAAGGACAGGCTTTTCACCCTCAGTTTTAGAGAGACTAGACTAAACCTACACCAAACCATGACAACATGTTAAAAGTCATCGCTATAAGCCTTCATTAATGATCCATATATTGTGCAACACCTATCCATGGACAAGAGGAAGCAGGTCTGCACCAATGGCTGCACCATAGCTGTCAACTTTCCCCTTTTCTTGCAGGCAATCATATTCGGAATAAGGGAATTTCCCTTTAAAAAAGGGAAACGTTGACAGCTATGGACCATACCTCCTGATCCACCGGCATTGCAACTAACATTTGTGCATTTACGCAAAACATTTTCACAGGGGCATATATGCAGGAGGGGCTGAATATGCAGTCCGTGATCGAGATCCCAAGCTCATGTTCATTGCAAACACAAGACTGTAGGGAGAGTGTGCAATGGTGAGGACAGGGCCAGCAGGTTGCCAAAGATTCAATTATTCAGGCATAGGTTCTATAGTAGAGACTTAATTACCCTCGCTTCTGCAAGCATACACAGTCCTACTTGTGTAGAGGGTATGGGGTCATATATGTAGCCTTGCCCCCAACAACATGCCACCCCCATATTCTCTACCCCAATCTTTGCACATTGAGCATGAAGGCCTGAATGGAGAGATTCCAAGCACAATCAGACAAATGTTCTTGGAATTCTGCCTCAGACCTTCCTGCTCAAATTGAGAAGGTCAGATTGGAGGGAGCCTTGGGCTGTGTGTGGCCTTGGGCTGATGTGGTTCTTCTCAATGTTCCTCTCCTTTACATAGAAGTGAATGCAGGATCTAAGCATGAAGTGTGAAGGGGAGGGAAGGAGAATTAAATACATATATATGAAGAGTTGGTATGTTGTAGCAGATCCTCCTGCTCCGGACCAGGTGTGCTGCAAACCATGCTTCCACTGCCACTTCTGGCACACTCTTGTTTTGAGTTTGTGGGTGCCAGACGCTCTAAATTACTGGGTTTAGTAAGTGTTAGAATTTAATTAAGGCTTATGTGTTAAAACTGGCTGCTAGAACCATGTGTGTATTTGAGATGTGCACTAGATGCTTCTAACCCTCTGGAATCAACATTTGTCAAAAGCTAATTAAACCAGGACTAGCTTGGCTTAGGCTGGCTGGCGGTAACAAGTGATTAGGATGACAAAGGATCAAACGTGTGGGCTCCCTTCCTCCCTCCCTCAACTGAGAGGTAGTTTAAAAGACCACGCCAGCGTTTTAGATTATGATTTTTAGGAATGGAGTTATGCAACGGAGGTAGAAAGCTGCAGGCTAGAGAGAAGAGTCAGAGAGCAATGTTTGAGAGCAGGGGTTGAGGTCTGCTTAAGTCCAAGTCTGCTGTGTCTATGTGAGAAGCCAGAATCTCTTGGGGGTGTGAATGCTGTGAACCCCTCCAGTGTAGGCTCAGGTTGTATATATGTCTAAATAAGTCATGTATCATAAAGACACCACAGTCTCCGCCGTGCCTCACTGTCCAAAAGGAAACTCAAACTCTTTGTGTGCACCTGGAATCTCGCATTGCTATGGAGATTGGGGTGACGTGTAACAGTCACCCCAATGACTGTTCACCCGAATCCCAATTAAAAGAAAAGGCAATCAAAGTACATGTACAGTGCCTAAAGTAAGGAAGGGCACCAGCATGCTGAGTGTACTCCTGCTGACTACTCAACATCTATGAGTCTCCATGGGAAACACAATAGCATAGTGTTTTCCAAACTTGCGTCTCCTGCTGTTTCTGGACTACAACTCCCATCATCCCTAGCAAGCAGGACCAGTGGTCAAGGATGATGGGAATTATAGTGCAAAAACAGCTGGAGACCCAAGTTTGGGAAACACTGCAATAGCAGAACAAATTATTTTTCTTCCTCTTTGGTGGCTATGTGCACCTCATTTCCAAATCCCTAAGAAATGCACTGATTATCTCCCATCTGGTTAAAAATAAAAGAACTAAAGCAAATTCATTAAGTGGATGGATCAGCTGGATAGTACCAGAGCTCCCAGAGAGAGCCTGTATGGAACTAATGGAAGAAAAAGGGAAATCTCCACATACTAACTCAACATAATAAAGTCAATACGTTGAACCATATTTTATTCTCCTATGTTCATGCAGCTGCATAAAATAGGCTTGCAACTGTAAATGGTCAGCATGAAGGTAAACATGTAAATATCGCCTCCAAGATCAAAGGATGTAATGCAATTTTAATCACTAGAGGTCCCTATGACACAGCGATAAAATACAGTGCTGAAGCAGGTGGAAAGAAAGAAACAGCGTTTAAGCTGCTTCTTTCCTAAGGAAAAGAACAATTAAACTTAATATCGATTTATCCTAGTTTGATAAGCATACGAGCTTTACATGACTAAATGCCTTGTATGTATACATCAAACCTTTTGTTTCCTTTCTCCCATCTAATGTTACAGAGGAGCAAGAGACATCACCTTGCTTTAGAGCTAGCAGAGCACCTTGCCAGCATTTAGAACAGGGTTTCCCAAACTCGTCAGGTTCTCAACGTCAAGATGTCTCACCAGCCAAACACTGTGATCTGGCGACACTCCACGATGTTGAAACAAGAAGCTGCATTGGCCCCAGCTTGCGAGGCGATAACTCAGCTTGTTTGCACTGCTCTGCTTGGGGGGGGGGGGAAGGCTCCCACCCCCCACCTCGGTATCCCATCCCTGCTCACGAACAAGCAGCAGAGACCTTGGGGCTCTTTGCAGGGGTCTGGCCCTCATACCATAGATACTTCGCCCGGGCCTAGTACACAGACTGTACAATCACTGAACATTACATGTGAATAACTGTAACAGCTCAAACATGTGTGCGCACAGATGGCGCACTTGTTGAATGTAACTTGTACCAAATGAACTTGAGTCATTTATTTATTTATTTATTTATTTATTTATTTATTTATTTATTTATGTTAATACATTTCTGAATCTTTAAGCCACTTAAAATTCTACTGCGAATGGAAACTGAGAAGTTCCAGAGGGATAGCTACTGTCAGGGAACTGACATCGGAGGAAAGGGAAGTGGTAAGGCTCCCAGAGACTGGGAGAGAGTCAACAGCCAAAGCAGGGACCAGCAGGGGGAGCGCGGGGTCTCTGGAGGAGGATCTCAGTAATGCTGAGAGAGACGCAGCAGCCCAGGCAGGAAGCAGCAGGGGAGAGAAAGGGGTGAGAGACACTTCGAGCGAAAATAGCGGGGAGGTGTCAGAAGCAACTGCAGGGAGACCCATGCTTCGCCGGAAGCTGCCACGTCGTGAGTCCAGGAGACGCGTTTCCGTTAAGGAACTTCTTTGCTGGAAGCGCTTCCGCAGACAGCCACTGTCAGACTCTACTAGTGACTAGAGCAGACATGTCTGAGGAGCTCTGTCACACACAGAGGTTTGTGGGGTCGCACAAACTCTGAAGGGGCACAATTTTAAGCACAAGCAGCTAACCACCCCCTGACAGCAGTCTGACAGTCTCTGTACGCTGCCTGTGCAGGAGAAAGCATCATGAGCAACCCAGTCGGAACCGGAGACGCAGGGGTTGGAGCTGGTCCAAGCTTGGAAGAAAGGTATCAAGCTCTGGAGGTCCAACTTGCGCTGCAGACGGCGAGGCTTGAGGAGAGAAGGGCTCAGGATGCTGACAAAAAGGGGAGAACCACTCAGTTCCCCAGAAAGGTACCAGGATTGGTGCAGAAGTTTGGGGGGGACCCCAAGGATTACCATGCCTTTAGGACTGAGATGCAATATGCTCTGAATGTGCAGTTTGATGAGTTCCCTGATGAGGAATCGCGAGTTGCGTTCGTAATTGGGCATCTTGAGAAGGGGGCGCGGGACTGGGTTCGACCCCTGATGGCAACGCACAACGATATCCTAAAGGACACTATGAAATTCTTTCGTGCAATGGATATCATGTTTTCCAGTGATATTGAGGAAGGGGTGGTACGCAGACAGCTAATGGCTTGCAAGCAGGGAAGCAGATCTGTCCGTGAGTACTGGACTGAATTTACCATGCTGATTCACAGATTGGGGTGGGATTTATCGGCGGCACCCATTCAGATGCTATTTGAAGAAGGTCTTTCTTCAGCTGTGAAAGACGAGCTGGCCAGGAGCCCCAGGGCGGGGTCTATGGATCAGCTGACCAAATCTGCGCTGACCATTGGAGCGCGCCAGGAGGCAAGAGCCTTGGAGAGGCGGGAAGGGAGAGGGGAACGTTGGAAGGAGTTACGCATTCCAGACATTCCTGAGCCAGCTTTCCCGCCGGCAGAGCCGATGGAAATCGGAACAGCCCGCGCGCGCGCAGTTTCAAAGCCCAGTGAGGGGGCGAAGAAGGAGGGAAAGGGAGCCCGGAAATGCTATCTCTGCCAACAGCCAGGCCACTTTGCCAGAGTCTGCCCCCAGAGGAAGGAATGGCAAGGGATGGTGGGAGCTGTTGAGGGGGAAGAGCAGGGAGAAACGGAGCAGGTAAAAGCCAACGCCTGGTTGCCAGCAGGGCACTGCAGCCAGGCCAAAGAGCAGTGAAAGTGCCCCTTCCCCAAGTGCCAGTGCCAGAAGCTCCTCGACCTGCTCTAGTGATTGAAGTGTCGCTAGAGCTGCAAAATGGACACCCCCTAAAAATAAAGGCGCTGTTGGACTCAGGCAGCTCCTGCAATTTCATGAGCAAGGAGTTTGCTGCTGAGCACCAGATACAGACTATCCCTTTAAGCAACCCCCTGCAGGTGACCACGATTG
The DNA here is from genome assembly GCF_965113315.1 of Podarcis vaucheri. Classification (NCBI taxonomy): domain Eukaryota; kingdom Metazoa; phylum Chordata; class Lepidosauria; order Squamata; family Lacertidae; genus Podarcis; species Podarcis vaucheri. The sequence continues at coordinate 21,355,073 of NC_138763.1, forward strand.
ATGGCAGGGAACTGTTGGGAGGAGGCGTCAGCTTGCAGACCGTCCCAATGATAATGAGGGTGGCAAGGCACACAGAACTGATAGCGTTTAATGTGGCCACCTTGGGAGGCGCTCCCATTATTTTGGGAATGAGCTGGCTAGCCCTACATGATCCGCTGGTGGGCTGGCATCAAAGAGTGGTTTCCTTCGGTTCCGCACACTGCTTAGAACACTGCAGGGCGGAAAAGGGGTCAGCAGGGGCCCAAGCCACCCTAGCAGGGACGGAAGTGATGGAGAAGGGGAAGGTGCCACCACAGTATGCTGATCTCAGCGACGTGTTCAGCGAGAAGGAAGCGGACCAACTACCCCCGCATAGGCCCTTTGATTGCCAGATCAATTTACTCCCTGGAGCACAGCTTCCTGTAGGCAAGTTGTATGCCATGTCAGACAGGGAGATGCAGGAGTTGCGAGCGTTCATTGACAAGAACCTGAAGAGAGGCTTCATCAGAGAGTCCAAGGCAGCGGGGGGTAGCCCAGTGTTTTTTGTGGATAAAAAAAACACGGACAAGCCGAGGCTGGTATGTGACTTTCGGGCCCTAAATGCAGTGACAGAGCCGGCGGCTTTTCCTATGCCCAGGATTGATGATATTTTGACCAGGGTGCGAAAAGGAAAGATTTTTACAAAGCTGGACCTAAGGGGGGCGTACAACCTGATACGTATAAGGAAAGGGGATGAATGGAAGACCACCATGTTCACCCCTTTGGGGGCATTTGAATACCTCGTTATGCCTTTTGGATTACAAACAGGCTCCGCGTGTTTTCAAGCCTTTATGAACCATGTACTGGGGCCTTTGCTCTACAAGAATTGCGTGGCCTTCTTAGATGACGTGTTGGTGTATTCGGAGAATGAGGAGCAACATGTGAGAGACGTCAGAGAAGTGTTGAGCAGGCTGCAAGCCAACAGACTGTGGGTGAAACTGGAGAAGTGTCAGTTTCATACCAAGGAGGTGGAATTCCTGGGGTACCGCTTGTCAGACAAGGGGCTGGCCATGGACCCCGGCAAGGTTCAAGCGGTGCTGGAATGGAAAACACCCAAGACCAAGAAGGATGTGCAGAGGTTCCTAGGGTTTGGAAACTTTTATCGTAAGTTCATCCGAAACTTCGCCCACCTGACGGCGCCCATCACGGACTGTCTCAGCAGCAAAAAGAAGTTTGTTTGGACGGGGGAGGCGGAGCGAGCGTTTGAGGAACTGAAAAGGGCCTTCGCCTCTGACGAACAACTTCTACATGTGGATTTACAAAAAAAGCTGAGGGTCGAAACAGACGCTTCTGACAGAGCCATAGGGGCGGTGCTTCTTCTGCAGCCGGGGAAGGAGGGGTCAGAGTGGCGACCGTGTGCCTTCTTTTTGCGAAAGCTGAACAAATCTGAGAGAAACTACACGGTGCACGACCGGGAACTTCTTGCGATTTATGAGGCCTTCCGGAGATGGAGGCACCTACTAATTGGTGCACAACAGAAGGTGCAAGTGTGCACGGACCATAAGAATCTAGAGTATTGGAGAACTGCGCGAGTGCTCAACCAAAGGCAGTTGAGATGGGCCCAGGAGTTCTCCAAATTTAACTTTGAGATTTGTTACGTACCAGGCCCGGAGAACGTTAGGGCGGACGCTCTCTCACGCAAACCTGAATATTTGGAGGGAGAGGGTGCACCCGAAGAGACCCATGTTATTCCCGAGGACCGCTGGGTGTGTGGGGCGGCTTTGGTGGGGCAAAGGGAACTGGTAGAGGGAACGGTGCAGGATGAATACGCCCAGGACAAACTCAGGGGTCTCAGGAGGGAGGGAGACAAACCCGGGGGTTTTGAGGAGAGAAACGGGGCGTTGTACTACAAGGGAGCGTTATACATACCTGAAGGGGAATTGAGGGAAAAGGTACTCAAGCAACTGCACGATAGCCCCACAGCAGGGCATTTTGGGCAACACAAAACCATGTGGCTGGTTACCAGGGAATTCTGGTGGCCCAAGGTCAGGGCAGAGGATGTAGATGACGAGGTTTTGATTGAAACTTTTCATCAGAGATTCCCTAGAAAACCCCAGCCAGTGGCGAGGTTCCGGAGGGAATACTTCGCCACCACCGACGACGAAGAAGAGTTGGAGGGGTTCGCTGATTCCGAGGTGGAGGAGGATTCAGCGAGTCGGAACGAAGACCGATGGAGGGAATTGTTCGAGACGTCTGAAGATGAAGAGGATTCTTTTAGGGGTTTCAGCTCCTCACCGCCCAGAGGAGAAAGTAGGGGCGGGGGAGAGGGGGGCCCTGGAGGGGAGGTGGATGTCAGGGAACTGACATCGGAGGAAAGGGAAGTGGTAAGGCTCCCAGAGACTGGGAGAGAGTCAACAGCCAAAGCAGGGACCAGCAGGGGGAGCGCGGGGTCTCTGGAGGAGGATCTCAGTAATGCTGAGAGAGACGCAGCAGCCCAGGCAGGAAGCAGCAGGGGAGAGAAAGGGGTGAGAGACACTTCGAGCGAAAATAGCGGGGAGGTGTCAGAAGCAACTGCAGGGAGACCCATGCTTCGCCGGAAGCTGCCACGTCGTGAGTCCAGGAGACGCGTTTCCGTTAAGGAACTTCTTTGCTGGAAGCGCTTCCGCAGGCAGCCACTGTCAGACTCTACTAGTGACTAGAGCAGACATGTCTGAGGAGCTCTGTCACACACAGAGGTTTGTGGGGTCGCACAAACTCTGAAGGGGCACAATTTTAAGCACAAGCAGCTAACCATCCCCTGACAGCTACATTAGTTTGTTTGTTTTTTGCTTCAAAGAGTCTCTTGGCTCCCTAAGGACCCAAATTCATGTACACACATAGGGAAATACTGGGAACAGTGGGGGCAAAGGGCCATGGAACATGCTGGGCCTGTGATGTTTCTATGCAGAAACCAGATGCATCAAACATAAGAAAGGAGCAGCTCATTCACAAAAGCAATCTCTGCGATGATGCTAATGGTCAATTCTAATCGTAGGAGATAAAATGGCAGGGATGAAATTTCTGGATGTTTGTGAACTAGCCCCCCACCATAACTGTGTAAAATTTCCTTCAACATACTGTTTTCGCAGATAACTGCCTAGCTACTGATACGGAAGGGGGGGCATGTCTTCTTCACCTTCTTCTTCGCTACAATATATCCATTTATTTCCAATTGTCAATGTCAAAAGGGACTAAAATCTATAAAATTCATAGAAAATCAACGTGCCAATTTGCTCAATTTCTCTAGGACCCCATGACATCTCCCCTGTCCTCCATAATCCCTCAAGCAAGGTGTCAAGACCCTAATCCGGTCAAATCGCTCTGCCAAGCCCTTCCTCCCAGCGATGCCAGGTGACAGACTATGCATACATGGACCATTGTCTTCTCAGGATGTGCTTATCTGCGCATATCTCCAGCTCAGCATATTCCCCCCTCCCTCCTCCATATCTCCAGCTCTGCATATTCCCCCCTCCCTCCTCCATATGTTAATCCGGTGTAACCCAACCTCTTCCTAATGTATTCGTGATGTAATCTGTGTAACCCAACCTCTTCTTAATGTATTCATGATGTAACTGGGATGTATTTTGCACTGTATTCTGGGATATGGAGGGAAATTTCAAAAGTTCATGTCACCCCTTTCTCGCTGTTCAATCTCGCCTTGAACCTGTTGCGCAATAAACTTGGATCTTCTGCAGTCTGCTCCTGTCCGACTGAGCTCATTTTCTTCCGCAGGGACCCGCGGACCTAGTCCGACGAGCTGGGTGGCAGAGTAGCCCCGCACCCAGATTTTAGCCGTAACACTACAAAAGATGGTCGCAGGCTTTCTGGGCTGTTCAGAGAAACCACTTGCGCATGCAGTGGCTATAGAAGAAATTCTATCTATATTGAGGATGGTGAGCTGCCATGTTAGGTTTTCCAATCAAGCTGAAACCCAAATTCTGTATGTGACTTTGTATGTAATAACATGCTAATATTTACTGTTTGTATGAGCAAAAGTTTGTGTATCCGATGTTCTTCCTGCTCAGAATAGACCTGCTGAAAATAATGGACTTGATTAAGTTCGGTCCATTAATTTCAGTGAGTCTACTCCTGAGCATAACTGGATACGACCCAGAGTTCTTGAGCAAAATCAACCAATACTTTTTTTCCCAGCACAGCTTACAGTGGAAATTGTTGAATGGCTTGAAGAAGCCAGGAAGACAACAGCTGTGCGAAAACAGCAAATGAACAATGCATGCATTACTGAGACTCTTTGGGATAATTCACAGACTAATGTTCTGGAAATGAAATGAAATTCACAATATCGTGAAAATAAACATCCCTGTAGTTTTGGAAAGACAGGCCAACTAAGCGGTTGGATGAATAAAACTAAAAACCAGCAGGAAGCAGTAAGGGTGAGTCTCAGCCTTGCCCCTTATATCATAGAACAAACAAAGTGTGTGTGTCTGTATTTGTTGTTCATGCTCTGACAAGCAGGTACTAGACCAGGCAGTGACGTCTTGTTTTCCTCTGCCAGTTATTTCATCTAAAAGATTTCTTCCCACTTAACCCTATTTTTAGAAGCCAAAACATTTCTTGGTGCCAAAATAGTTGCTCTAATTTGCTTCTCTTATCTGCATTGAAATAATGGATGCTGCTATTGGCGTGAGGTTGGCGTAGCTGCTGGATCCTAACCTCACTCATTCTTGTGAATCTAGTATTAGGACGGTGCCCTTAAATAACTGGGATTAAAGAATATGGAAACAAACGTAAGCTTCTTTTATGCAAAAAAAATTTCATGAAGGGGTCTTCATGCAGTTAGACTGGAAGAAGACTGTGATTTTGGACCCCTAGTAGCAGCTCCTGTATTGTCTACATGTTGGAGCTAGCAACTGCACTATCTAAGCTTACATGCTCCCATGTAAACAGGCTCTGGGAGTCCACTGGGTAGGGTAGCAATGTGGCCCTGCTCTCCAGCAACTGAGCGGAAGCATCTATCTGCATGGGTAATTGCGATTAACATATGAAGGGAGCTATAGCTTTGATGAGTTTTGGAAAAGTTACACTCACTGCAGTATTCTAATCCTGTTGCCGGTCCAGTTATCCACCCCAAAGTGGCATTTTTAAGGGACATTAATGAAACCCATCTCATTGGGTTTCCCTGTAGGAGAATGTGCCAGAAGCTGAACTCTGTGGTCCCTGTTGCTAGGATGGAGCCAGACACAACAGCCAACCACAGTGGGGGAAGCACTTTACCTATCAGCTCACTCAAAAGGAACACACATGGAAAGAGAGATAAGGACATTCCATGCTGCTATTTTTCTAACTGGGTCAAAGGAGCAGATGCTTCTTCTTGAAATCTGTTTCATGCTCAAAATTGACTTGGGATGTTGATGATGATTTTAATATAAATATGTATCTATTCCACGTTTCACATCTGGGACCTACAGGGCAGTCAACAAACTCCACAGTACCGGATTGAAAACAACCAGACAAAATCAAAACAAAACCCCAAACCACAGTGAAACCTAAATCGAAGAGTGCATGAACAGAACGTGCACCTCAACCTGAACATACACCAGCATATGGAGGACAGGACCACATCCCAGGTTGCTGAGGAACCACTTTCAGCTGCTTTATGTCAATGTTTCTCAGGGACTGGCAGGACTCCACTGTGTGGAGGAGGCAGGGGACCAGAAGAGTGACCCGGGAGCAAGGACCAGTGATCTATGGAGATGGGCCACAAGGTAGGAGCCAGGGGAGGGGGAGAGTCAGGGCAGTCCGAGAAGGAGGAAGGTTCACAGGATGTGGCTGAAGGAGAAGCTGTTCTGCAATATACAGGTCAGTAGACTCCCACCCTAATGTCTCCTGGAAGCAGGAGAGGCTGGAAATGAGAAGAGCAGCTACAACTTCAGTGCAGAAGTCTCAGGTTACAGGCCCACAACCCGTCAAAGGAGGGTATATAAGTTTGGCAAGTAGGTGGGCCTAGAACTGTGGACAGCTGCCTAGAGACATATGTGCCTGTGTATCCGGAGCACTGTGGAAGCTGCTGTAAGCGCTTTTCTTCTCATTGAAGAGTCAAATACCTGGTGTGTGGAGAGGACCAGGACAATGTTGAAGAGAAGGGGGGGGGGGGCAAATGGAACCCTGCAGAACTTCAAGAGGCCACCAAGAGGCCCTCATCCCTACCTTCTAAGACAACTCCCAAATAAATTATCAGAATCACTGTAGCAGAACCACCAAATTTTAACTGAAACGGATTTTCATAGTTTTAACTGTTTTTTTAATACCTTTTCTGAATTGTATTTCTTGTATTGCATTTAGAGACAATTGCAGCTCAATAGTGGGTACACACACACACACACACAGCAAGATGCCCCCCAAAACTCATCCCCATCTGGTGGCTCAGAAGGTACAATATTGAACTGCATGTGTAGGTGGGTTTGTCTTTAAAAGATAATATGAATGAACGAAGGATGATAAACGAAAGAACACTATATTTCAGAAAAATATCTGCAGGATAATGTGTCTATATGTGCATGTCTCTGAATGCAAGAATACGAATGCACAGACTTCATTTTCTCTCTGATGCTGTCTAGTGGCTATGGGCTCCCCAGACCAGCATGCAAAACAGGCATTAAGTACAGTGTGAGAAACTAGTATCCATTTCCCATTCATTAGGGATTTAGCTTTTCTCTGTCTCTGTCTCTCTCCTTCTCTTTTTTTTTTTAGATTCACAGAAGAAGAAAATCAGAAAAAGCAGCCTCCTACTTTTTGCAAGGCAAAATTGTTATTAAAAAATAATAATATTAAAACCAACTGAAGGGAGATCCCTTTATAATCCGTCACTAGTGGGGAGTATTTCAAATCTTTAGCAGAAGTAGCAGTTGGCACAAAGCAGCACAGAGGCTCTTAGCTGCTAATGATCAAGCACAAGATGTACGGAAATGTACTTGAACACACACATTTTAAGAAACCCCACTTGCTTCGCCACGTGTCACCCGCCCAGCCAATGCCCACAAACAAAAATGTGTTCTACGAAAACCAGACATTATCCAGTCGTTTTAAGAGATGTAATCATTATGCTTAATGATAACATTCAAAGGGAGGGGGAGATGAGGCATTCTACATCTTAGGTGCGAAAAATCAACAAATATAAAACTCCTAAGTTATACAAAATATAAATCTCCTAAGTTAGAGAAACTGCAAACGACAAGGATGGTTTGTCTTTTAACCCCCAAACAAATCAGAATGGCCTTGCATTAAACACAAGTATGCAGTTCTGATATTCCCTAACTCCCTGCTTAATAACTGGGCAAAAACAAACAAGATGAATTTTAACAGGGAGAAATGTAAAGTATTGCACTTGGGCAAAAAAAATGAGAGGCACAAATACAAGATGGGTGACACCTGGCTTGAGAGCAGTACATGTGAAAAGGATCTAGGAGTCTTGGTTGACCACAAACTTGACATGAGCCAACAGTGTGACGCGGCAGCTAAAAAAGCCAATGCAATTCTGGGCTGCATCAATAGGAGTATAGCATCTAGATCAAGGGAAGTAATAGTGCCACTGTATTCTGCTCTGGTCAGACCACACCTGGAGTACTGTGTCCAGTTCTGGGCACCACAATTCAAGAAGGACACTGACAAACTGGAACGTGTCCAGAAGAGGGCAACCAAAATGGTCAAAGGCCTGGAAACGATGCCTTATGAGGAACGGCTAAGGGAGCTGGGCATGTTTAGCCTGGAGAAGAGGAAGTTAAGGGGTGATATGATAGCCATGTTCAAATATATAAAAGGATGTCACATAGAGGAGGGAGAAAGGTTGTTTTCTACTGCTTCAGAGAAGCGGACACGGAGCAATGGATCCAAACTACAAGAAAGAAGATTCCACCTAAACATTAGGAAGAACTTCCTGACAGTAAGAGCTGTTCGACAGTGGAATTTGCTGCCAAGGAGTGTGGTGGAGTCTCCTACTTTGCAGGTCTTTAAGCAGAGGCTTGACAACCATATGTCAGGAGTGCTCTGATGGTGTTTCCTGCTTGGCAGGGGGTTGGACTCGATGGCCCTTGTGGTCTCTTCCAACTCTATGATTCTATGATTCTATGAATAAATTCAATATAGAACTTGCATTAAATAAAAACATGTTTAAACTAAATTTTTAATAATGCACTAAAAGCATTTTTATTCTCTGTAGAGCAAGATGCACTGCTGAAACAAGCCATTTTATATGTCCAAACAGGAGGGGGGGGGGGAGTGTTGGACAGATTCTGCTTTAGCCACTATTGCTAACTACTGGACCATTTAAGGCTTTTTCATCACCCTCCTCTGGCATTGCTCTGAGCTTCCAGCATTCCATTTCTCTGAGCTACAGCATGCCAATTTATGCAGCCATAAAAGCAACTGCTGCTGTCCAGATTATTTGCCAAGATTAAGGAAGGGCAAAGCAGCTTCTGCTCCATTCTACCTAGAAAATCTTATTGTTTACCACTACAGCTGTCTCCCCCCCCACTTTTTTGAGGGGGGCACAATACAGTGGTACATTCTACAAGAAGCTATGGTTCCATTTAAGAGGTGGTGGAGAAACCTCTGTTTCTTTATCCTCTCTGGACCCCGGAGTATTGGGTAATTTCCTGTCACTCTCCAATATTCTGTTCTGTATAAAGCAGCTGTTGCAGATTCATGCCTTGATTAATAAGACCTAAGCTGGCACCTAAATGGCACTGACGTAGGGCCCCTCCCTCATTTCCTTGGAGAGGGCATTAAGCAGGGAGCCACCACCAAAAGACCCTCAAACTCATCACCTGAACCTCTGAAGGTGGAGGCTCCAGAACAGAAGCCTCTGCGGAAAATCTTAATTAGGTACATATGGAAGAAGGCAGTCCCAGGAATACCAGTTGCTGCAACATTCAGTAGTGGTGGTGGTGGTGAGGCTTTTGCCTTCATGCCTTGCTCAAAGACTTGCTGGAGGCACTTGTGAGTCCTGGAAGACCTGCTCCCTGCATTGCAGGACTTTTCCCACCTGGCCTGGGAGGGCAGTGCCCTGACTGACTCTGTCTACAAAAGCTGAGGCTGCTGAAAAGACTCTTGGGCTGTGGTACTGTTTTTTTTTTTTGGGGGGGGGTTGTTGCTGTTATTTATTTTTTGTATCTTTATTTTAGATGTTATGGTTGATGTGGAAAGTTGTCTGGTAGTGTGCTTTTTGATGTTTCATTTATTTTTTTATGACTACTTTTGTTATGTTTGTAATTATGTACTTACCGGTATTTCATGTTGCAAATATACAAATAAAATAATGTATGTATTATACATAAAAGGTAAAGGCAAAGGGACCCCTGACCATTAGGTCCAGTCGTGGCCGACTCTGGGGTTGCGGCGCTCATCTCGCTTTATTGGCCGAGGGAGCCGGCGTACAGCTTCTGGGTCATGTGGCCAGCATGACTAAGCCACTTCTGGCAAACCAGAGCAGCGCATGGAAGCGCCGTTTACCTTCCCGTTGGAGAAGGCCTATTCATCTACTTGCACTTTGACGTGCTTTTGAACTGCTAGGTTGGCAGGAGCAGGGACCGAGCAATGGGAGCTCACCGTTACGGGGATTCGAACCGCCGACCTTCTGATTGGCAAGTCCTAGGCTCTGTGGTTTAACCCACAGCGCCACCCGTGTCCTGTATTATACATACTTCTGAAGGAAAAAAAGGAGCACTGTTTATATCAGAGTAGGGTAGACTCTGCTCACAGTCCTAAGTCAGCCTGGCCCATGAGGCCATTTCCCCAAGCCATGCCCACCTGAAGTCCTATGTGATGTCAGGTGAAGGGCAGGTGGAGGTGCAACTGCCAGGTACCATCAATATTCTTAAAGTGTGCTCCCTGCTGTGCACTGGCAAGCAAGGCTTGCTGACACCACCAATCAGCTGATGAAACTGATAGCCAATAAGGTAACTGGCAGTGAGAGCAACTCAGCTATTACTGGTTGTGCTACGGAATTCCCCATGGGATAGCCAGCCTATCCTAGCAGGTAAACAAGCTCCTGAGGCTGTCACAGTCTCCTCCATGGGGACTCCATTAGGCTCTCATATGTACAATGTAGCTCTCATGCTTGTCACAAGTCACTCACAGTTTTCATTAAGTGTCCTGGTTGAAAAAGTACCACGAAGGAGTAAAAGAGGCCTGGATATTTATATTTATTTTAAAAGATAAACAAGCAAAAACTCATCATGATATTAACACTGCGCACAAAATACAGAGGTACCTCAGGTTAAGTGTTGAATGGTTTCTTTAAATGTAAAGGTTCATCATTGTTCCACTCCATGTGTATGTCTTTAAGGGGCCGGAGCAAGGGCCAGAGCAAGATAACGAGACCCAGCTTTACAGCTGTGAAACATAGCAGGTGCTGCTGAGTTGTACTTGATTAAGGCGTGTCAGCATTTGGGTAGAGTATATAAGGAGCAGCACCTAGCTCTCCCATTACCCTGGGGGATGGGTTGGTGGTTGGGTCTGGTTTGGTTTGGTTTGTTAATGTATTTAGTGTAAATGGAGTTTTTGTTTTTCTTATTAAAACCTTTAAGTACTTTTTGCAGTATAGTAACGCTGCAGAGAGCTTGCTGGGGAGATCATGCATCAAAAAGAAAGGACTCAAAAAGTACCATATCACCCCTTAACCTCCTCTTCTCCAGGCTAAACATGCCCAGCTCCCTTAGCCGTTCCTCATAAGGCATCGTTTCCAGGCCTTTGACCATTTTGGTTGCCCTCCTCTGGACACGTTCCAGTTTGTCAGTGTCCTTCTTGAACTGTGGTGCCCTGAACTGGACACAGTACTCCAGGTGAGGTCTGACCAGAGCAGAATACAGTGGCACTATTACTTCCCTTGATCTAGATGCTATACTCCTATTTGTTGTGGATCTGTTTGCTTCCCTGGTCTCCTTTAGGAGGCAGGATGGCCTACAGTCTGGTGCAGAGTATGTCTGCACCAGAATATAGTGGCAACTTCTCTTGTCTGGTTCAATAAATGTACTCAAAATTCAAGGGTTAATGTGTGAGCAAAAGATCTAGCTGGGCACTCACTCTTCTTGGTTTGCACAGACAATTGCCAGTCAGCAGTCAGACATGAGTACTTTCATGTGAATTGCTTGCAATGGAGAGAGAGTATGCTCTCCTTCTAGATTACCTTCCTGCTCTGGGGTCCTTGCAGTGATGCATGCCTAATTTTAAATCAGCAGACTGACACTGTACCTCATCTCTTCTCTTGACGGTAGGGAGAAGAGCAGGGGGTGAAGTCCCTTTGCAAATTTATCATAAGCAGGAAGGTTAGAGTCAATTTGCATGTGATGGTGGCATGTGACAAAGATGATACATATATATTACTTCCTGAGGTGCGGTGTATACTGAACTACAAATCATCAATTATTCTGAAACATTATTTGGTGGGTGGTTTTGTCCACTTATGATTACTTGGCTATCAGCAAAGGTGTGATCAGTCATCTGAAATACAGTGGTACCTCTGGTTACAGATGCTTCAGGTTACAGACTCCGCTAACACAGAAATAGTACCTCAGGTTAAGAACTTTGCTTCAGGATGAGAACAGAAATTGCGTGGCAGCGGGAGGCCCCATTAGCTTAAGTGGTACCTCAGGTTAAGAGCAGTTTCAGGGTAAGAACGGACCTCCAGAACGGGTAGACAAGGGAGCCAGCTGCAAGCCATCTAACTTGATGAGAAGATCACTCCCCTCTGATCTGTATTTAAAACCAGGCTGCCAGCACCAGCAGCTTGAACTTATTATGTCTTTTTGCCTTGTACTTCTTGGATTTAATCCTAGATTATTTCTTATACAATACTGAATTCATTCTACGCTTGCTAAATTGTTTTGTAAGCTGCTTTCTCTCCCGTTCTCTACCCCCACCCCAATGTTTTGCATTTCATAATAGGTGGGTGTTTGTTTTCAGCCACTCTGGGCACAGCTCACTGTGGAAAGGAGGCATATAAATGACCTAAACCAAATCAACCAAATTATGAATCCCAGTCTGAAATATGAACACAAGCATGTACTGAATAGCTTGGCTGGTTAGAGCGTGGTGCTGATAATGCCAAGGTTGCATGTTCGATCCTCGTATGGGACAGCTGCATACAATGGTACCTCGGGTTATATATGCTTCAGGTTACATACGCTTCAGGTTACAGACTCCGCTAACCCAGAAATAGTGCTTCAGGTTAAGAACTTTGCTTCAGGATGAGAACAGAAATCGTGCTCCGGCAGCGCGGCGGCAGCAGGAGGCCCCATTAACTGAAGTGGTGCTTCAGGTTAAGAACAGTTTCAGGTTAAGAACAGACCTCCGGAACGAATTAAGTACTTAACCCAAAGTACCACTGTATTCCTGCATTGCAGGGGGTTGGACTTCACTAGATGATCCCCAGGGTCCCTTCCAACTCTACAATTCAGTGATTCTATGTCTGAAAAGTTAGAAGAAGAAGAAGAGTTTGGATTTGATATCCCGCCTTTCACTCCCCTTCAGGAGTCTCAAAGCAGCTAACAATCTCCTTTCCCTTCCTCCCCCACAACAAACACTCTGTGAGGTGAGTGGGGCTGAGAGACTTCAGAGAAGTGTGACTGGCCCAAGGTCACCCAGCAGCTGCATGTGGAGGAGCGGGGACGCGAACCCGGTTACCCAGATTACGTGACTACCGCTCTTAACCACTACACCACACTGGCTCTCTACATTCGGAAAGCCCAGCCAACAAACCTAGCCTTCACTACAAAAGTATACATGGTAGGTTTTAATTACTGGGCTCCCATAAAATACACCTTGACAGGCCAAGTGTGAGTCTGCAATCATGCACTGTAGCCTTCGAGATGTCTGGAAGTTGCTTTGGGATGCTTTTTGTATGAAAAAAGGTAAAAGGTAAAGGTACCCCTGCCCGTACGGGCCAGTCTTGCCAGACTCTAGGGTTGTGCGCTCATCTCACTCTATAGGCCGTGAGCCAGCGCTGTCTGGAGACACTTCCAGGTCACATGGCCAGCGTGACAAGCTGCATCTGGCGAGCCAGCGCAGCACACGGAAATGCCGTTTACCTTCCCGCTGGTAAGCGGTCCCTATTTATCTACTTGCACCCGAAGGTGCTTTCAAACTGCTAGGTTGGCAGGTGCTGGGACTGAGCGACGGGAGCGCACCCCGCCGCGGGGATTCGAACCGCCGACCTTTCAGTCGGCAAGTCCTAGGCACTGAGGCTTTTACCCACAGCGCCACCTGCCTCCCTTTGTATGAAAAGTGGTAGATAAATAGCCAAATGCCTGCTAAGCAGCCAAAACACAACAGCAAGAGGTTGAGCCCCTCTTGGTGGGCCGCCGCAGATGGCGGTTGGGCTCCATTCATTTTGGTGTTCACAAGGCAGCCAGGTCTACAATTAGTAATATATATGGAGCTGACGCTCATAATAAAAAAGCAATTATATTGAAGAAATGTTCATCATAATACAAGGCATAAACCAAATTATATGGAGATCAAAATTTTAAACACAATTACTGGAAGACTCCAGATAGATGCTCAAATGATGTATCATGTGGCTGATCTTTGCACGATTCCATTTTTCTAGAAGGAAGAGTTCATAACAGTACCGTGTATCCATAGTAACTCAGCGCTTACAGCAACAAATGTCATGAAGCACTAACGTAGCAGGGCAAGTTTAAATAGTTTGTTTTTATAAAACCAGAAAACACCATTTTAGGGAGCAATCCTATGCAAAAGAAGCTGGGACAAAGCAAGCTGATGTAAATTAAGCTGGCACAAAAGATACAGCAGATCCAAACCCCGTTCAGCTGTGGGGCTGCTGCGTTGCCTAGGCCTGGCAGAAGGAAAACAAGCCTTTAAGGAAAATGTGGGGCTACCCTTGAAGGTGACCCGGAAACTGCAATTAATCCAGAATGCGGCAGCTAGACTGGTGACTGGGAGTGGCTGCCTGGACCACATAACACCGGTTCTGAGAAATCTGCATTGGCTCCCAGTACATTTCCGAGCACAATTCAAAGTGTTGGTGCTGACCTTTAAAGCCCTAAACGGCCTCGGTCCTGTATACCTGAAGGAGCATCTCCACCCCCATCGTTCTGCCCAGACATTGAGAACCAGCGCTGAGGGCCTTCTTGGGGTTCCCTCATTGCGAGAAGTAAGGTTACAGGGAACCAGACAGAGGGCCTTCTCGGTAGTGGCGCCCACCCTGTGGAACACCCTCCCTTCAGATGTGAAGGAAATAAGTAGCTATCCTATCTTTAAAAGACATCTGAAGGCAGACCTGTTCAGGGAAGCTTTTAACATTTAACGCTGTATTGTTTTTAATACTTGATTGGGAGCTGCCCAGAGTGGCTGGGAAAACTCAGCCAGATGGGCAGGGTATAAATAATAAATTATTATTATTATTTAAAATAGAGTTCTATGTCAGGTTTCCAGGTCATGTGACCAAGCTGAATGGGCTCAGGATCCAGCCTAAATCCTGCTCCCACCCCTGCCACACTTCCAGATTGTCTCTTGTGGGGAGACTTATACCAGCCGTGGTCCAGTTGCCTGAGCCCCAGCTGAGTTGGGATGAGCCCGTTACACTGGCATATCTTTGGCTAGGCTGTGGATGGGGACCTAATGATGGATGAGTCCTGCTGAGTCATGAATCAGCCAGCTGAGTCATCGACCTGCTGCATCCTAAGGATCCAGGTCTTTCTCAGGATCCGTGAATAGCAACCACTTAACATACCACATTTTCATGACTGATTAAAAATATTCTCAGAGCTGCATAAATATGCATCATGGATATTGTCGTGTGACATTAATTATAGAAATCACTACCAGCTATCAAAACCTTGGAGGCGGCAGCAACCTAGTTTCCATCGCACTATATCAGGAGAGCAAATTATAACATCTTTAAGTAATTGTGTTCAGAGCAAAGATCCAACATTGTCTGCAAAGGCAGGCAAGTTTAGAGAAAGGCAGAAAAGAGGGGGGAAGATACTTTGCAGAATTATAATAAGTGTGCAGTCTTGGAGAGCACTCATGAGAACATGTGATACAGCAACACTGATAGGGATCTTAGAGCTCTGGGTGCTACAGGAATTGTAGTCAGAAAACTGGCTTCAACCACTTAAATGAGGGGTAGCAAACATGGCAGCCTCTAGCTCTTGAACTCCGGTTTCAATCAGCCCCGGCTAGCATGACCAATGGTCATGGATGATGAAAGTTGTAGTCCAATGATTTCTGGAGGGCATTATGCAGACTACCCCTGATTTAAATCAATCTTTCAACATGGATAATAACTTTTTTCCCCCTTCCCAAGAAGGAGGCACTGGGCATTAGCAAAATAAAAATGCAGCTCACAGAAGTAAGGTTTTCATGTCTAAAACCAAACCTTGTGATAATTTGGCTCAACTCTAGTTAATGTGAACAGAATCAATTTTACTGTCATATCCAAAGGTCTTCGAAGTTCAGGAATAAAATCTACCCCACAAGAAAGGGGTTTCTCCCCTTGATTGTAGCAAAAAGTCAAACCAAGTTTGTGGAAGAATCCGTTCACACAGGCTCAACTGATGCAAGTTATTCCATTTGGATCACTGGGCTACTGGTTTAAAGGTTAAAAGACTGAAGTTCATCATGCTTTATTTTGAGACTTTAACTTTTGTCAACTGCCTGTGGCAGAAATGAATTAAATAAAGATGCTGGTCCACAATTAAGCAAATGCTGAAATACCATGCATCAACATAATTTGCTTCTTTTGTTTTGATACAACAGTTTTAAAAGCCACTGATTTTATTTTTAGAAGCTGTTCATTTTTTGCCTCTGGTAAGAGGAAAAGGGCAACGTCTAGACAAGAAGATTCACAACATACCTTCTTAAAGGTAAGACATATAAACCATTTCATTTTTCCTCTTTCTACAGTTCCAAAGGGGGAAAGGTAGACATGAGACCTGTAAAAGAGAACTTTGTGAACTGCCCTGAGATTTTTGGATGAAGAACATTACTATTACTATTACTATTACTATTACTACTACTATGTATTCCTGACATAGGTAATGGTCTTTGGAATCTTTACCAATTTTAGCTAACAAATATTGCAGAATTCTAGTGCAAAAAGCTGCTTTCCGTCAGGTCTACCAAAGCTAACAAAAAGCATTAAATTTGCCACAAGGGAAGTTCCACATTTTATTGAACTGAAACATATATTGATGTATAGATGCACATATGCAATGTAATATGTGCCTCTAGGCTGATCAATGAAGTACTAAAGAAGATAAAAATTTCCACTCAGATTGTTAATGTGTGGTTGTGACCAGTTAAATTAAGTCAGATCTAGTATGGTATACCGGATAATGCTGCTTTGGCAAAGAGTTCACTCGGCTGTGAAAATCTGGTCCAGGCACTATCTCTCAGCCTAAACTACCCTATAAGGTTGTTGTAGAATAAAATGAAGGTGGGTGGGTTCCTGAGCATATCCAGTGTCCATTGGTTCTAGAACAAAATGTTGTCTGTATGCAGACCCAGAGTTTCTTAAAATGTTATTATTTGGCACAAAGTTCTGCTTCATTTTTAAAACTTTATTTTTTAAAAATAAACTTTATTGAACAATTTAAAAACAACTGCGAAACAGAAAGTTCTGCTTCACTACAGCTCCCTGATAATCCTAACTTTTCCGACTACATCTCTAAAAAACATTTTATATTTTACAAGGGAAGAGTGGGGAAAGAACGCCTTTAAAGCAGAGGTTCTTGGAAGTGCAGGAATTCAAATAACATGTGATTCTTGAGTTCATTTAATGAGTAGCATTAACATATGGTTGATGGAGCCATTACCCAAAGACACAGAACAAGAAAGATATATGTTCGTATGACCAACTGCCTCTTTCTGTATTTTGATGACTAAAGCCTGTTTCAACAGATTTCTTAACTAAGCAAAGAAAAGCACTTCAGATTGCTTCAAAACTCTGGCCTGATGTTCCCTCAGGTAACAAACTGGTGATTGGCTTGTACTACTTAAAAACAGATAGCGTTTGACATGATTGAATGCACCTCAATACAAAATAATTAGGGGTTATGATACAAACAGAAGGAAATTCGCAGAAGGAAAGCTTCTTGTGCCCTCTTCCCTTTTGTAGCAACCTGGAACTTGGCAAAGAGAGAGAGCATCTCTTGTGGTCAGGGAGCCCTGCTGAACAATGTGGGTATAGACATTACTCACATTTAACTTTATTTTAGTTCTACATGAATCACCCTAAAAGCCTGCAG
Source organism: Podarcis vaucheri (assembly GCF_965113315.1). NCBI lineage: Eukaryota > Metazoa > Chordata > Lepidosauria > Squamata > Lacertidae > Podarcis > Podarcis vaucheri. The sequence goes on from NC_138763.1 coordinate 21,372,298, forward strand.
AACATCTCCCCACCCCTGAGCTCAACCCTAGACAGAAAAATGTGCATGCATGTCAGGGCCACAATGCCTCTATCAGGCATCTTAAAATGTAACATCTGTCATTATCCTTTTATTTGTGGTTTAGCAGTTTTGAAAGGGGGAAGGAAAAAAAAAAAACCTTTCTCCAGCTGTATGTGGGCCATGCTGCTTTCCTGCTTGTAATATTTATTTTATCATGTTGTGTTAGGTACCCTAAGGACTTTGGGCATGGTGAATCATATTTATTATTTACAAGCTTTGTCAGCAGCAGTTAACCTGTTTACTCCGGACATGCAATTATTCCCAATACAAGACCGGCCTGGCATTTTCAATGATGATTGCTACATATGGAAGACGCTTCATGCTTCGCTGAAACTACATTTTCATTAAACTACTTCCAGCTTATAAATGATTGTTAAAAAGGATTTACTGCGCAGTTTTTATACTATGGCAGGTGGTGTTTGTGCTATTCTGCTGTTGCAAGACTGAAAGTTACTACTTTCCTTTAATAACCCATTCCCTCCCTTTTCATTCAACAGTAATAATAATAATAATAATAATAATAATAATAATAATAGCAACTCAATAGCTGTCTGCTATGTATCATAGCTTAAAGTATTCTAATTCATTATCATTTTACAGTTACAGAATTTTCTCCCAAGACATTACATGTTATATTCCCACCCCTTTACTCCAAATCCCTCCCACAACCCCCCAATTTTTGCAAAATCCTTCCTTAATCCAATATATTAATTGCATTATTTATTCTGTACATGACTAAGCCATGATTTTATCCAAAAATACATTCCAAGTGATATATTATGATATCAATACGATATAAAAAACAGTAAAAACCAAACTGATATCCCAAAGAGCCTCATTTGAATGTCTGGCACAACTACTCATCATTCACCTGAAGACCAAGACCACAGCCAAACCTAGTGACTGAAACATCAGTCAACAATTTCTCTCTCCCCTTTTTCCTTCTCCTCTCCTGTTCTACATTCACATTATTCTGTTTCTTGTCGCTCATGATTAAGAGTTCTTGGAAGGTTGCACAGTATTTTGTGATTTTTTTGTTCAGCCTAAAAAGGGAACTGTCCTAATATGGATTTTTAGAATCTTTCTTATGGGCCATTTAAAGACAACAACAGCAATGAAAACCTACCGTATTTTTCGCTCTATAACACGCACCCGACCATAACACGCACGTAGTTTTTAGAGGAGGAAAATCCGTAGGCATGCCACCCGTAGGCATTCCCTCCATAACACGCACAGACATTTCCCCTTATTTTTTAGGAGGAAAAAAGTGAGTGTTATGGTGCAAAAAATACGGTAATAAAACCTGTGTGACCAAAGAGCATGAACCTTTTCCAGGATTCAACTGATGAGTCCCACTAACGGAAGCCAGTGGAAGGCCTTCTGCTAACACAATGCGGTTTTTCATCTACTCTCCTCCCCCCAACTTGCTCAGGGGTTCAGGGGAACCCCCAGAATAGTGGAGAGGGGAGAAGAGAGAATTCCTTCAATGCAAGCATGTCTGATATCATTCCAGCTTCCAGAGGTATCTCTTCTCTACTCCCCTGCACTATTGGCCACGATGGCTGAGGATGACGGGGGCTGGAGAGCAGAAACATATTGGGGGGTCACTGGTTTCCCTTACCTGATGTAAAAAAAAATTCCTTACAGTCTGCTCTCAGAAAACAGTCTGAAGATTAGCACATTTTGCTTGCAAAATATCTCCCAGTATTAATGCAATGCACAGCTACTTTTCTTTCAGTTATTTCAACGATAAGTGCAACCGTTTTCCCTATCGCAAACGATATTTAGATGACATTTATTGTAGATGCATCTCGAATAGTTTTATCAAGCCGTCCCTCAGTACACAATCTTTCATTATGTACTATATAAAATTGTCACTTATCAAGCGATGATGAAGTGCAGTCAACTGATTTGCTGCCACACTGCATAGTCAATACACAATTTGCAAAGGATGCTTATGTGGCCCATGCACGTCCATTTCTAATAAGTGCTTAGTTCACACAGAATCCAACATCACCTGGAAGGCCACAAGCTGCCCACCTCTGCCCTAGTTTGTGGCTACAGCAACTTGTGCACAAACTTATATGGAGTAAAAGACCATATAATTATTCCAACTTCTTCATTTTTACAAGTCCCTGCAGAGTTTTTCATACATGCATCATTTTCTGAAAATATATCTATTGATTATCATTATGAGTCACAGAGAAATGATGAAAAGAATGAAGCTAACCCTATTAGAGCTAGTGTTGATTTTGTAAGAAATATTATTGATGATGAGAATATAAGAGGGTTATTTCCTATTCACTCAAGATGATCTTATTACACATGCTACTAAGTATAATAAATCATGCAATGACATTTTTGCTATTATTTCTAATGCAAGCTAAAAATGTGGAGTTGATGATAAAAAAAGAAATAATGGCAGCAGTTTGCTATTACTTAGAATCATAGAATAATAGAATTTTAGAGCTGGAAGGGACCCCAAGGGTCATCTAGTCCAACCCCCTGCAATGCAGGAATCTCAACTAAAGCATCCATGACAGATGGCCATCCAAGCTTTGCTTTGACAAACCTCCAAGGAAGGAGAGTCTTCTCCCACCTCTCAGAGTCTGTTCCACTGCTGAACAGCTCAAGTTTTTTCTGAATGTTTAGTCAGAATCTCCTTTCTTGCAACTTGAAGCCATTGGTTCAAGTCCTATCCTCCAGATCAGGAGAAAACAAGCATGCTCCATCCTCCATGTGACAGCCCTTAAGATATTTGAAGATGGCTATCATATCTCCTCTCAAGTCTCCTCTTTTCCAGGCTAAACATACCTGGCTCCTTCAAGCGCTCCTCATAAGGCTTAGTTTCCAGACCCCTGATCATCTTGGTTGCCCTCCTCTGCACACACTCCAACTTGTCAACATCCTTCTTAAATTGTGGTACCCAGAATTGGACACAGTATTCCAAGTGTGGTCGGATTACGGCAGAATAGAGTAGTACGATTACTTCCCTTGATCTGGACACCATACTTCTGTTACTACAGCCTAGAATAGCACTAGCCTTTTTTGCTGCTGCATCACACTGTTGACTCATATTAAGTGTGTGGTCCACCAAGACCCCTAGATCCTTTTCACATGTACTGCTAGTAAGCCGGGTGTCCCCCATCCTATATTTGTGCATCTGGTTCTTCCTGCCTAAGTGTAGAACCTTACATTTGTCCCTATTGAAATTCATTTTGTTAGCTTGCGCCCACTTCACCTTCATTTTCATGAATCATTAGGAATAAGGTTGGGGTGGGGTTGACAGAAATGAACTTGATATTCAATAAGTGATTAGCTATCCATTATGTTTAGGCACCTAGGACCAGTTTGGAAGGTTTGTGTTTTGACACTATCTGGGGTCAAGTGACTTCCAAGGACCAAAATAGAAGTGACAGGGCAGCCACGAGTATTTCATCCATATTTCTCTCCAGTTCTGTAAAAAGAAAGGGGCCGAAGCTATTATTTAGTAGAGAGTGCAAGATCTGGGTGGGAAGGAGCTGCATCCCTGGCACTACCCACAAGGTTATCACATACAAACTTTTGCAGAATGACATGGGCAGAAACTCTTAGATCACTTCAATAAGTTACTAGTCCTTACACACTATACATTTAAAGCAGTATCATGATTCCCCCCAAAGAATCCTGGGAACTGTTGTTTGTTACAGGTGCTAAAAGTCATTAGGAGACCCCTCTTCCCTTCACAAAACTACAATTCTCAGAATTTGCTGAGGAGAGAGATTGGCTGTTCTGAGAACTGCAGCTTTGGCAGGGAAAGACGGGTCTCCTAATGACTTTTAGCACCCTTAACAAACTACAGTTTCCATAATTTTTTTTAAAGTGGTATGATAGTGCTTTAAATGTGCAGTGCAGATTGGGCCTATAATACGAGGAAAGGTGAGGGGAAACTTTTGCAATTCAAATAGTGGGTAGATGGCTTTACAGCGTCAAAGATCAATAGGAAATATGATGGTTGCTGCAAATTAGCAGATCTAAACCTTGTTGACCTGGGAAAGCTTTTTTTTTTATGAGAGCAGCCCAGAGGTTATGCAGAAACCCCCACTTTGCCTCATGAATATTCAAGTTAAATTAACATAACATTGAAATGAATGATCAATAACATAGCCATGCAGACATTCGGTTCCCTCAGATTTGGTTACTGTAGACTTTCTGATGAGCCAGCAGACTTCTTCCTGCACAGAACCTATTATTTCAAAGATTTAGTAGAAGGCAGCAGCAGTCCCATGATTAAATTCACCAGAAGTAACACCTGACCTGCTGCAAATGCAAAATTTTTCAGTCAGCAAAGCCACTAAACCTCATCCCATGAAACATCTGATAGCTGGACAGTAGGATCAATAGAGGTTTACTACCAAGTATTAACCATGCTATGCTGCCTATCTCCAAGATATGCATTTTCTTCATGCATTTTCTAAAAAGGTTACTTCCTCTTCCAGTTTACTTGGGAAATGGCAGTGCCTCAATAGCTTGGGTTCAAAGCTGGCTTCAGATTTAAAGTGCCACTGGCAGAATGACTTATGGTGGGCCCCCTCATACGCTAAAGGGCCTGCCCCCCTCCACAGACAAGCCTGACAGCAATTGTGCCCCCTGTCAATGACCTGGTGCTACAGTGGCACCAGGTGACCCATTATTGCCACGCCAAGTATTGGAACTGTGGGGGGAACAGGGGTCTCCTAACAACTCTCAGCACGCTTCACAAACTACACTTCCCAGGATTCTTTGGGAGACACCGTGGCGGTTTAAACGGGATGGTGCTTCTTGGCTGTGAGTCCTGGAAGATCTGCTCCCTGCCTTGCAGACCTTTTCACACCTGGCCTGGCCTGGCGCCCGACTGACTCCAGCTACAAAAGCTGAAGCTGCTGAATAGACGGGCTGGGGTGTGGTGTGTGTTTTTTGTTGTTGTTTTTGATATACAGTCATACCTTGGGTTACAGACGCTTCAGGTTGCGTTTTTTCGGGTTACGGACCGGCAAAACCTGGAAGTACCGGAACAGGTTATTTCTGGGTTTCGGCGGTCGCGCATGCGCAGAAGCGCTAAACTGCACTTTGCGCATGCGCAGAAGCACTGACTCGCAACCTGAGCGTCCACTGTATATACATATTTGTATCTTTCTTTTAGTTCTTTTATGTGGAAATTGTTTTAATTTGGTAGTGTGCTTTTTGATGTCTTAGTTATCTTTGCTGCTTTTGTTATGCTTGTAACTGTGTAACTTTTTTCATGTTGTAAGCTGCCTTGAGCTTGGTTTGAACTATGGAAAGGAGGCATACAAATAATATTATGGAATGCATGGTGCAGATAAGGGCCTAAGACTGAGGAAACAAGGTTCATATCCCCACTCAGCCACGCAGCTCAGTAGCTAACCTTGAGCTAGTTACAATCTCTCTGCCTAACCCGCCTCACAGTGTTGTTCTGAAGATAAAATGACACGGGGGCAGGGGGAGGACCGTGCATGCATTCTGGGACAAAAGGTGAGACAGACATGAAATGAGCGAATGGAATAGCAACCTCATATGGCCAGTGCTTGGCTGAGGTTCACAGATGCATTGTTTAAAACTCTATCCAGAAAAAAATCTGGCAAGCCTCTTCTCTAGTCACATTGAATCATGTTTTAAAGATGCTTTTATTTATGAGAGCTTGTTATGATTAGTTTTGATCTAGATGTGCTGGCATGAATTTAAACTGAGATGTTTTATATTATTTCATTATATGATAGTGTTATTTTATTTTTATTATTATTGATCAGTCAGTGTTTTAACATCCCAGTTTCTGTAAGCCACTTCTGTCAGGAGTAATCCTAAAAGACAAGGTATAAATATAAATGAGTATCATACAAAAGATAAAATGTGTTAGGTTGAGGGTCATGTGGTGCAGTGATTAGGGCAGGCATAGGCAAACTCTGGCCCTCCAGATGTTTGGGACTACAATTCCCATCATCCCTACCTAACAGGACCAGTGGTCAGGGATGATGGGAATTGTAGTCCCAAACATCTGGAGGGCCAGACTTTGCCTATGCCTGGGTTAGGGTATCAGACTAGGACCTGGGAGGCCAGGTTTCAAATCTCCACTCAGCCATGAAGCTCACTGGGTGACCATGGGGCAGTCTCTGCCTCTCAGCCTAACTTACCTCACAGAGTTGTTGCAAGTATAAAATGGGAAGGAGGAGAACTCTGTACACCACCTTGAGCTTCTTGAAGGAAAGGTGGGATATAAATACAATACAATAAATAAAAATAAATTTGACTGTGCACAAAGATCTTACATCTTTTCTTGACAGGATAAAATACATGCTGCAGCGCAAAACCTATCAGAGAAGTGTGCAATGCATCAAATCGATATGCACCAAGAATGCATCAGACCTTTTAGTCTAATTGCAGAACTTGATAGTTCTTATACTGCAACATCTGTTCCTATGCCATTTACAGTTTTCCTGTTGTAAATATTTACAGTTTCCTTTTTAACTTGACATGTATATTGTAAGCTGCCAGTCCTGTTTATTTATGCTATTGTCATTTTGAAGTAGCAGAGAGGCTCCAATCTGATGTACATGCCCCTATGAGTCAGCCCTACTGGACCTGGTAAACATACAAAGGATTGCACTGAAAGTCAGTTATCATTTATTCAGCAAATACTCTTATGGCAACCATTGCTATCTAGCACACATTCAGTACATGTCCCTCTGCCTTATGGGTATGCATTTTCTCTTCATACTTTCTGGAATTTTGCAGCTATGTACAACTTGTGTGTGTGTTTGTATGTATGTATGTGTGTGTGTGTGTGTGAGAGAGAGAGAGAGAGAGAGAGAAAGAGAAAGAGAAAGAGAAAGAGAAAGAATGTCTATATATCTTCCTATATACATTTGTGTAAGGCTGTCATCAGGCTTGTAGTTTGTGTGGCCTCTCACAGGTGGCACTATGAATTATAGCATGGTAATGGGCTTCTGAGAGCTGCTGTCACCTGCTGCTGGGTGACACCAACATTGGAGCCAAATAGTTCCCCACCCCTGGTCTAAGGGGTTAGTGTGGGTGGTTTGGTAGGATTCGTGAGCAATGCAAACAGAAATCTAGCCCCTAGTAGGTGTATATGTGTGTCTTTGCATGTGTGTGCGTGTGTATGAGAGAATATGAATGAATATGAGAGAGATCTGGTCCAGCAGAAGTTCAGCAACATCTGGAGGGCCAAAATTTCCCCACATCTGATCTAGTCAAAACCAACCCCATTCTAAGTTTAAAAAAATCAACAGACCAGGCTCATTATTGTTTATCATTCTAGTTCTCTCTTCCTCTGTTCCCACAACAGCCTTTGCCTGACCAGTTCACACAGGTGGGGGGAACAATTTTTTTGCATGAGTGACACGGATCCACGTTACCCCAAATACACATAAAAGTGTACATGGCATATCCTGCTCAGCATAAAAACAGAGCTAGCCATACTGCTATGAAAACGGCATACCAGATAGGAATGAAATCCAAGAGAAGAAGACCATTAACTGCATTTTGACATTTCATTTATGTCAAGGTTTTTAAACTGCTGGTACACACTCACAGCTAACATCCTCAGCGTGCATTAATTTATCGTTATTCTTTGGATATAAACTTGCAATTGATTGTTTCCAAAATGTAAAGAGTGACATGGGAGAGTGGCTCTTCCCAAGTTCTGGAACTCCTTGCCAAAAGACTTTAAATTGATTTGCAAATGTGCTGCAATTTATTTTAGTTGGTTACTTTTATTAATGCTTTTTCCAGCTTAAAAAAACCCCAGGGGTTTTATTGTATTTGATTATATTTTATTTTATTGTATTTGCGCTATTGTTTGTAAGCTATCTTGAGCACCATTTAGTGGAAATGTGAGATACAAATTTAACAAATAAATATGACTGGTCATGCCAGAAGTTTTATAGGTCAGCTTAAGGATTCAAATGAACTAGTTTAAGCATATTTAATCACAACACTTGTTAAAGGTTCTGGACACAGTTAGAACCAATGGGTCAACAGTCCAACATGATTATTGAATCAACATTGCAAGCCAGTGCATGCCTACTCAGAAGTAACCCCTACTGAGTTCAACAGGATTTACTTCCAGGTAAGCGTGTACAGGACTGCAGGCTAAAGAAACTCAAATTATTTACACCACACACTGAAACATGTATAAGCAGAAAAGAAATACAAGTCTGTTCCATTCTGACAAATCTACCATTCATAAATTCCTCCTCCAGGTGATTTATACGTTGCAGCTGAACAAAAAGGAATTGCTTGTGCTCCAGACTGGAGCCAGGATGCTACAATTGTTGCAGGGGAAACACATTAAAGTGGTAAAAGGAATCTTGCCAAAAGGATATGAAGAACTGTAATCTCCTTCCAGCACAGGCAGTGGAGCTGGGAAGAGAAGAGTATCCAATTCACTTGAATAATATAAGAGGAAATAACAGGCATATCTGAGGAATGCTTGATTTGCTGTTTTTTGAGTCTCCAATCAGTACTTCTTCCATTTAAGTTGGATGTAACCAATGGAATCGCTTCTAGATGATTTGGACTATGACACCCACGACCCCTAGCTATTCACCATGCTGGCTAGGACTGATGGGAGTTGAAGTACAACAATATCTGGAGGGTGGCACATTGTCTATCCTAGGTTTAAGTACTCCTATTATTTACATATTTTGAGGGGTGTGCATCAAATTTACATGTCAACATCTCAAACAAGTGGCATGCAACTAGAAGGAATGGTATTTTATTTGAATTCGGCACCTGGCAGCAACTTGGAATTAATGTAAGCATATTTTTGATTGTTTAAAATTGCTTCAAATTCATTATCTCAGTGATCCTTACAACAGTCCTATAACTCCAGCCAGTATTATGATGCCCATAGTACTAACAGATACAAATCTGAACCAGGGACTTCTCAGCTCACACCTCCTGGATAATGGTGGGGGCATTTACAGGGCGCATTAACCCATTCACTATACCACCAAATCATCGGCGCAGTTGCAGTTCCACAGAAGACCATATCTGCAAACTACAGTGTTTCCTAAGCGGGAGACAGAGCTCAGAAGTATCAAGATGCCACGCAGTCCAAAATGCCACCTGGTTATCACAGTGGGGGAAATGCTTTGCATCATTTTACGTTCCTGGACTACAAGAAACAAAAGCCTTTAATGCCTCAACCCACATGTCCCAAGGGCAGCTGGTGAAAACAACAACAAAAACAGCCAGCTGGCAACCCACAGCCCAATTAACATATTTGTGAAATGCCATGGGTGCTGATATCCCGTTGTTTAATCCTACGCAGCTCTGGCAAGCATCTATGAGAAGAACCACATGGGCACCACTGAATGGCTTGGCTCATTCCTACACCATTATGCTTCTGGTGTGGGGAGGAACTATGCCACTCACCTGCCTTGTGTGGTCCTTCTTCTAGACACTGCCAAACTAACCTGAAACGGGACCTTTACAATCTTCAGCTGAGGTCCCTTTGTGTGTTGCAAGTTCATGTTCAGGACACATATAGTTAGAAGCCAGTTAACCTGCTGAATTGCCCTGCCATATGCTGTATATACCCATTCAATCATTTCCTGGTACAGCTTTGGTGCTGTTAATACAGTGGTTTGACTTCACCCCCGGAGGTGCACTCCAATGTCTCCCAAGACAGATGGATGCCAATAATAATAATAATAATAATAATAATAATAATACGCTCAACCAAACCAAGGGTCAAGTCTAACTCTCTTCTCCAGGAGCAGCCAACCCAAGATGTGCAACAGAGCTTCAGGCTGTGGTAAGTCAGATAGCATCAAAGGCATGTGTCATCTCACCCACCCACCTCACTGTGCACTAAGCCAGAACACAGTTCCCAGAGACTTCCTTGTGTGCCATCCAAACCCCCCACGCCCACTATGCCCATGGGTTTCATGCAGGTTTCATCAGTTTGATGTGAAATGTGGATCGGTGAGTCAACGGAGAAGTCTCCCTCAGGAGGTGGTGGACTCTCCTTCCTTGGAGGTTTTTAAGCAGAGGTTGGATGGCCATCTGTCATGGGTGCTTTAGCTGAGATTCCTGCATTGCAACTCTACAATTCCATGATTCTATGCGTTAATCCCTCCCAAGAAAGATTCAGGGCAGACAAAACAAAGCACCTCTTCACACAGTGCAGTTAAACTGTGGAATTTGTTGTCATAAGGTGTAGTGAAAGCCACTAACATGGATTGGTTTAAAGGAGGATTAAGCTAATTCATGGCGGGTCAATTGCTACTAGCCACAATGGCTATATTCTGCCTCTACCAACAGAGGCAATGTGTCTATGAATATCAGTTGCAGGGCATCCCAAGTAGAAGACTTAGTAGAAGACTGTTGCACTCAGATTCTGCTTCTGGGTTTTCCACAGACATCTGGACAGCCACTGTGAGAACAGGAAGGTGGCCTAGATGGGCCTTTGGCCTTATTCTGAAGAACATAATCCTTCTTGGAAAGGGGGTTTAATCCTAAATAAATGGGGTTAGGATTGCAGCCTTTGCAAGGAGTAACTCCAACCAAATTCAGCTTGGTTTAGTTCAGAGTAGACATGCACAGGATTTCACCTTTTGCGTAACAATCCATGAACATTAATAAAAGCAAATAATCAACTAGCTGAAATAAGAATAATAGAATTGTAGATTCTATTCAGTGGTGCCCATGTGGATGATCTATTCTAGCGCAAACCCCCTGCAATGCAGGAATATGCAGCTGTTCCATATGGGGGAATGGGGATCAAACCTGCAACCTTGGTGTTTTGAGCACCACACTCTAACCAGCTGAGCTATCAAGAAGGAGATCTATGAGAACAGAGGAAGCCCAGCAGATTTCCACAGGAAGGGTACTGTTATTACTTCAATTTACATCCTGCCCTTCCTTCCTAAAGGAGTCCAAGGCAGCCAACACAACAATAACAATAAAATTAAAACATTCTAAAACCAGTTGCATACCATCGCATTCTCTTAATACAGTGATTTCGGGATTGCCAGGAACCACATCTTTCTCCCATCAAACTAGGCCATTTTGGCCCTACCAACGAAAAGGCCTTGTCTCTTTACATCTGATCTCATGTAAAGAGAAGATGGAAAGCACAGTGTCAGGTGCTATCTTGAATCTCAATAAGGTGTGTACGCAAGGCGGCTGTTCTTGAGGCAATTAAAGGCTGCCTCAAAAGTTACTGAATCCCTTCCTCTGCAATCTCAGAGGCCGAGCATCTTCCAGAAGTGCTGTACAAGTGAGTTTACATGTGCATATTTATCCTTGGTGCTTGCAACATCAGGAAAGAAATTGCATGTCTCAATGACTATCACAGAAGATCTACCTCAGATGGCACTTTCCTTCCGCCCCCCACTGAAGCTTTTCAACAGGGGAATCTCACACCTTCTCACTGAGTGATAACAAGCGATGCCTTAATTTTGCATGTGCAAATGAACCTTTGAATATTCTCGTTTGGGGCTAGGAACTGACCCCAATTCTACCACATTAGAGGCGACAGTATAAAATGGGTTTTCATGATAAAAAGTGCAGCATGACCACAGAGAGGGGGTGGCGACCCACAACCCTAGGGCTGACTGTTGCCCTTGGCCAAATTTTATGTCGCCTTTGGCTTACTTTCAAAAATAATCACTTCAGACCTAAGGCAAGGGTGATTTCTCCTACCCTGGCAATCTCCTGGAGGGGAGAGGCAAATTGAGGAGGCAGAAAGAGAGAGGGGAAAGGAGTAGCTCCACTCACTGCTGGTTTGGGCCCTGCTCACAATCAGCATACAGTCCTACCCTGAGGGAATGTAGCTCTCAAAATATTGCCCACTCCTGACTTCTACAAGTCTAGGCCAAGGGGTCCGCATACCAAGTGGGCCACAAGAGTACTTCCACACAGAACCTATGGGGCACACACTGCCTTGTGGGGGGGCATGAGGCCAAAAACTGACATCCCCGCAGCACTCATGAGGAGCTGGGCTTTGCAAAGGAGGCATAAGGCTCTGGCTGGGTCCTAGAGCTCTTCCACCATCTTCCCAAAGCTGGAAAAGTGCTAAATAGGCTTCGGCAAGGAGAGGAATCTAGGACCCTGTCAGAGCCCTCACTCCTCCTTCCCAAAGCCCAGTGCCTTGCTTACCTGGCTAGGGAAGGCAGCGTCATGGGCGTAACCAGAATTATTTTTTTGGGGGGGGCAGCCAAAGTTGTTGAGCTTCTTTTAGGAGATTGCCCTAAGTTATTGAATTTTCTTGGGGAAATCATGGGTAAAAATACCCCCATTGCAGGGAGCAAGCTTTCATAGGGGGGTAGGCATCTGCTGGGGGGGGGGGAGCAGAACCTCAGTTAATTGAGTACTTTCAATGCTTTCAAATAATTTTGGGATGGGCTACACTCATGGGCAGCATAAGGGCTGTGGGGGTGTCAATTATAGCTGAGGGGCACAAAAAAGGCTGCATGTGTTGGTCCACCCTGGTCTAGTCTGCCTCTGGAGGTACTTAATTTTTTCCACAATATCTCCAGTTTGGGGGCCAGAGTGGGGAGTCCTTTCAAATAAGAATTCACCGACATGAAATCTATACTTGCCTGCATCCTAACACTTTCTGAACTTCTGAATTAGCCAGCACTTAGCATAGTTAAACTTGGAGGTTAGGTCAGGAGAAGACAATATAATTGGGGTGTTAAACCTTGCTGGTATTTCATGGAGCTTCTCTTTCAAATATTTATCCTGACTTGTCCCCCCCCCCAACCAACTTGTTTAGCACCTCCCTTTTAACACTGGCTCCCTTACAACACAAGCCTCAAACTGATATGTTTTGGTGAATGTGTTCACATGCAGGGATTCCATAAAAATGACAAGAAATTGATGCTTCTAGACAGATAATGTGGGGCCTTTTTGCTGATGGAACCCTAAATCAGGATATCCATCCAATTCTGACTCAGGATACTCAAATTCGAAGTCAGGATAGCTGCCAATATGAATTTATACATTCCTCCCTTCCAATTCATTATCAAGCACCTGCTTATCTTAAAGACTGGCTGAAGAGGGGGGGGGGGAATCAAACACCAAATCAACCACTCCAGATCAAGCCACATGGCATCTGTCCAAAAGACTTCCCAAGCCTCCAAATCTGAATAATATTTTTGGTTGGTTGGAAGTAGTCTGTTTGCAGAACAACATAGGAAAATCTTGTCCCAGCAGCAAACAAAGCAAGACATTTGAGTCCTGCAGTTCTCTCTGCAGGCAAAACAGTCTCCCTCAAAGCGCATGCAATCTCCAAAACTACAAGGTACTTAAAATGCAGTGTCATCAGCACTGCTGAATCGAAACCTCGCAGTATTTATCATTACAGTGGCAAATGCAAATATATACAGCTGCATGATTTGACTTTATACTCGATCTGCTTTTTAAAAAAAGGTTTTAAAATAAAACACAGGAGCTCAAAAGGACATGTTTTCTCCCCTGGAATCTAGTAGATATTATTTTCTCCCTTCCCTCCATCTAATTAAAAGAAATACACAGGGTATCCAGAAAAAGGACAAGCAAGTAGCAGCTATTAAGAGGAGTGGGGGGGGGATCTTTCCCAGCAGTTCCATTATATTAAGGGAAAAGGAAGGCAACCCCCTCTTTAGTGCCCCCCCTCGTACGTTGCAACCCCCCTGCCCCCTCCCAATAACCCTGAAGTTACTTATGCCCATGCCCTAAAGTCAAAGTGCATTGCACCCAATTTCCAGAAGGCTATGGATTCTCAAGTCACACCCCAAGGCATATTGTGATGTTAGCATATTCATTAGCTAGACTCAGCAAAGCATCCTTAATAGGCCAAGGTGCACTTAAAGGGGAGGGGGAAACAACAACCAGCCAATACCACAAATAACTGCAACTTACTGCTATTTGAAAGGCAGCATAGGAAACGAAACAACAGCAATGCATCTAAATAGTACAAACCCTTCTCACTGGGGCAAATCCACACTGGGACATGTACCAGCTTGGCAAGGGTTCCTCCTTATGTTCCACCCCCCTTTTTTCCTTCCTTCGTCTCCTTCTCCCTGGATGCCACCCACACTGTCTGGCAGTCTCTGAATGCAGCCAGGTGTCCTTCTGATAAGAAACAGGAAGTAGCGCCAAGCCCCCCCCCTTGCCACACAGAGGGTCACCTGCCTAACTCCTTCCTATTCCTTAAATCCTCTCTCGGCCAGGTCAGGTCAGAGACTCAAGGAACTCCTTCCCTTGCTGGAACAAAGAGGCAAGAGGCAATTCCAAGCCCTTCTTCCAAAATAAAATAGCTGAGTAAGAAAGCTGGTCTCTCTCTCTCTCTCATGCGCAACACACACATCATGCAGCTTCTCTACAAGCACCAGTGGTGACATATTTGGGAGAGGAAGGGGCCAGGACACGCATCCCAAACCCAGGAGAGCCACAGCTGTCCCTTGTGCAGCAACTGTGTGCAAATTGCCTTCTATGGGAAAGAGAGGGAAAAAAAGCCAAATCCATCCCTCTCCCAGCGAGGGAAGTGACTCACCGCCTGCTCGACCTAACTAATAATTCCCATTGAAATTAACACTTCCCTTGCCATTATCCAGAGCCGGGAAGATATAAGGAGAGGGGGAGGGGGGGAGGGCGCCAACTTACGGAAGTGTAGTTGCTCTTCTGGCTCCGGATCTCCTGCTCCTGGAACTGCAGCCCCGCCAGGTGCTTCTCCAGGGCTTCCCAGTCCATGGTGGGCAGCGGGGGCTCCTGCTCTTGCCAAGCCGTGCCCCCTCCTCCTCCTCCTCCTCCCCCCAAGGAGTTCTCCAAGGGGTGGAAGGCGACCAGCGAGCCCCCGTTGCTCAGCCTGCCCATGCCGCCCCCGGGCTGCCCTTTCTGGAGGCGGGGGGCTTTGCCGTAGCCGCCGCCGCCTCCGCCCCCTTTGTGCCCAGTCCTGCGGCTAGAGGGCACCACGTTGGCATTGTGCCGGAGGTCCAGCGGGTGGTGCGGCTGGCGGTGCTGGCGCTGGGGATGCTGAGGAGCCGGGTGGCCGTGGGGAGCCGGGGGTGGCATAGCAGGGGTGGCGGTGGCGGTGATGGTGGTGGGGAGGGCGAGGCGGGCGCTCCTCGCCTCCTCCAGCTCTTGCGCTAAACTCCTCCTGGCAGGGGCGGTTCGGGCACAGCGGCGGGCATCGTCCCTGTCCTCCGCCCACGCATCAGTCACCTTCCTCTGGTACACCTGGAAGTCCTCCTCCCCCTCTTCCTCCTCCTCCTCTTCCTCGTCTTCCTCCTCCTCCTCCTCCGAGTCCTCCAAAGCAGCCAAGTCCAGGCTGGTGGGCGAGGGGGAAGATTTGCATTCCGAGCAAGGGGTCACTTTGCTGGAACTCGATTCCGAGCTGGAGCGGCTGCTGCAAGGGTCGCTGCCTAGATCCATGCCATCCTAGAGGACAGAGGAAGAGAGAGCGTTAGAAAAAAGACCTATAGCCTTGCTCTCCTTTCCTGCCTTGGCTGCTGCTGCTGCTGTTGGAAGAACATCCCCGCCAGGCACAGAAAGAACCAGACAGCCGGTTTCCCTCTCTCCAGATGCTGCCAGACTCTTAAAGGGAAAAGCGGGCGAAGGAAGGGAAGGGGGGGGGAGAGAAGCCAAGGGGGGTGGGTGGGGAGGGGAGATCTCCGGCACTTCCCCGAAGTTTCCCACCCCACCTAGGCAGGGCATCCGCTTTGCGAGGAGAGGCCGCAGGGAGAGGTCTCCCAAGCAGGGGCGGTCCCTCTGGAGCCCCACCTAACGAGGAGGAAGGGGGCGCGCAGCAGCACCGGCAGCGCTCCGCCTGGAGAGGCTCAGGCGCCGCCGCCGCCGCCAACAGTTTCCTCTCCAGCACCGGCCGGGAGTCCCTCCTTGCCCTGCGACGGCTCCGGAAAGTTCCCGGCTCCCTCGCGCGCCCACTTGCGAATACAGAGCGCGAGCTACGCCGGTAGCGCGAGGGAAGCGGGGGAAAGGAGGGAGTCTGGGAGCCCCACGCAGCCGGCGTAAAACTGGAGAAAAAGTGAATGAGACAATGCCGGCCCCACACCGCCCCCTACGGTACAGCCGGAGAGATCCTGGGGGCCGAAAAGGAGCCAAAAGCGGGGCCCCGGCAGGAGCTGAGCCACCTCTTACCCCGAATTCTTTTCAGGGGGGTGCCGCGCAGTTATGTCTCCTCCTCCACACACATAAAAGCAGCAGGGTTTTATTGGAGGGGAGGAGGAGATTTGCACTTCGCAGGGGAAGCATGAGTTTGAATTTGAAAAGTGGTGCAGCAGAGCAGAATTGCCAGATGCGATTGGCACGTGGCACCATCAGCCTCCACGGCATCTTCATGGATTGGGGTTTGAGTGGGGTGGCCGTGGGGGGGACGGGACACACATGACCCATTGGGCTGCAACATGTAAAAGAGGCTGAGAAGCCGGACCCTGTTCTATTTCCCACTCTTGAGCGAATGGTGGATTGAGATTAACTGGGTGCTTGTTTCCACATGATGATGATGATGATGATGATGATGATGATGATGATGATAATTTATTATTTGTACCCCGCCCATCTGGCTGGGTTTCCCCAGCCACTCTGGGCGGCTTCCAACAAAAATTAAAAATACATTAAAATGTCACACATTAAAAACTTCCCTGAACAGGGCTGCCTTCAGATGTCTCCTAAATGTCAGGTACAGTGGTACCTCGGGTTAAGTACTTAATTCGTTCCAGAGGTCTGTTCTTAACCTGAAACTGTTCTTAACCTGAAGCACCACTTCAGCTAATGGGGCCTCCTGCTGCTGCCGCGCCGCCGGAGCACAATTTCTGTTCTCATCCTGAAGCAAAGTTCTTAACCTGAGGTACTATTTCTGGGTTAGCGGAGTCTGTAACCTGAAGTGTAGGTAAACTGAAGCGTATGCAACCCGAGGTACCACTGTAGTTGTTTATCTCTTTGACATCTGATGGGAGGGCGTTCCACAGGGTGGGTGCCACTACTGAGAAGGCCCTCTGCCTGGTTCCCTGTAGCTTTGCTTCTCGCAATGAGGGAACCGCCAGAAAGCCCTTGGCGCTGAACCTCAGCCTCCGGGCAGAACAGACATGAGGGGTAAAAGTGTCCCCTCCTAGCAAGACCTTTAAGCTTCCTCTGAGAGCTGCAACCTCAGCACAATGGCTGTTCATCTGAGTTTCTAAAATAATCTACAACACAATCTAAGGCACATTTACTCAGAAATGATGGAGCAATCCTATAGCAAGATCTACTGGAATGAGCAGCTTTAGGATGTAGTGGATCTTCAGCTAAGTTTGCTTAAACCTTCTGCTTGAACATCTATTCAAAAGCAGTTCCATTGAATTCAATGGGGCTTTCTCTTGAACAAATGGACCGCAGTCTTCTACATAGAAGTAAGCCTCCAGTTCAGTAGGGCTTCCTCCCATTACATTTGATTTTTTCATGTTGATATTTTTTTATTAGAGTTTTTTTGTAATACAATAAAGTCCAGGGTTTGTACATTTTAGTGAAAATGCCAAATTATTTTTGCGCTTCTTTGGTCAAGATTTTAGCAAGCCACAGAGAGCCCTCTACGCTTCACAGGTGTTAGCTCCTCATTGCAAAGATAAATGGAAAAAAGTAGCCTGCGAAGGTTGTTTTTAAATATACAAATCAATTTTTAACACACCTATCCAGAACTCTAGGCATCCTGCCAGGTTTTTATTTTATTTTTTTTAAGTAAATCCATAGCATAAGAAAAATGCCACCATATAAGCTGGCACTCATAATAATAAAGCACTTCAAACAAGTCAATACAGGGAAAGCATTTCAACCTCTTCCAAAATAACGATAACAGTGGAAGGAGAAGGAGAAATTTCAAGAGGAGACAGGGTTGACGGTGGTCAAGAAGGTGAAATATCTAGGGGTTTATTTGACAACTAAAAATTTGAATTTGTATAAGGATAATTACGAAAAATGTTGGTCAGAAATCAAAAAAGATCTAGAAATATGGTCAAATTTGAAATTGTCAATGTTAGGCCGAATTGCAGTGATTAAGATGAACGTATTGCCTAGAATGTTATTTTTGTTTCAGACCTTGCAGATTCTTGACAAGATGGAATGTTTTAAGAGGTGGCAGAAAGATATCTTGAAGTTTGTCTGGCAGGGCAAAAAACCCAGAATCAAATTTAAAATATTGACAGACGCCAAAGAAAGAGGGGGCTTTGCCCTGCCGGACTTAAAACTGTATTATGAGGCAGCAGCGTTCTGCTGGCTGAAAGAGTGGATGCTCCTCGAAAACACAGATATTTTGGATCTGGAAGGCTTCAATAATGCATTTGGTTGGCATGCATATTTATGGTATGACAAAATTAAGCTGCATAGTGCCTTTAAAAATCATATTGTTAGAAAAGCATTGTATAATGTTTGGATAAGGTATAAAGATCTGTTGGAAAACAAAACCCCTAGATGGGTGTCTCCAGTGGAAGCTAAAGCAGTGAAGAAACTCAATATGGAGGTCGGATGGCCAAAGTATTGGGAAATCTTGGAACAGGAGGGAGACAAATTGAGATTGCAAAGTTATGAGAAAATGAAACATAAAGTACAAAATTGGCTTCAATATCATCAAATAATGGAGTTTTTCAAACAGGATAGGAAAATTGGCTTTCAGGTGGGAAAATCAAAATTAGAGACGGAATTGTTAGAACCCAATACTAAGAATTTATCAAGAATGTATAACTTGCTGCTGAAATGGAATACACAAGATGAAACAGTTAAATCGGCTATGATTAAATGGGCACAGGACATTGGTCATAACATTATGTCTGCGGACTGGGAATGGTTATGGAACACTGGTATCAAATTTACGGCATGTAATGCCTTAAAGGAAAACATTATGAAAATGGTTTACAGGTGGTACATGACCCCAGTCAAGCTGGCAAAAATTTATCATTTGCCCGATAATAAGTGTTGGAAATGTAAAGAGACTGAAGGTACTTTTTATCACCTTTGGTGGACATGCCCGAAGATTAAGGCCTTCTGGGAAATGATTTATAATGAAATGAAAAAGGTACTTAAATGTACTTTCTTGAAAAAACCAGAGGCTTTTCTCTTGGGCATTGCCGGCCATTTGGTGTCAAAAAGGGATAGAACTTTTTTTATGTATGCTACAACAGCAGCAAGAATACTCATCGCAAAGTATTGGAAGACACAAGATCTACCCACTCTGGAAGAATGGCAGACGAAGGTGATGGACTACATGACATTGGCTGAGATGACAGGCAGAATCCGTGACCAGGGAAAAGAGACGGCGGAAGAAGAATGGAGAAAATTTAAAAGCTATCTTAAGGACTATTATAAACTTGATGAATGTTAGAATGTTGTGGTTTTCAGGAATAAAGGGATACAGTGATATAAGGTCAGAATAAAGAAAAGACTAAGATGACAGAGGGTGGAAAGGAACAATTGGGAGTTGCTATAAAATTTTGGATATTGGGATGCAGAAAGGGGGGGTATGGGGGAGTCCTGGAAAAGAGGTTTATGAAAAAATGTTATGAAATTATACGTGTTTGTATGTCTTTTTAAGTGTTTGTTTGTCTTTAAAAATTTTGTAAAACCAATAAAAATTTTATAATAAATAAATAAATAAATAAATAAAATCCCAGGAAGGGGAAAAAATGTCACATTCATATATTCTCACAATGAAGCCAAAGTTCTTCCCCTCTCCACAATCCCTCTTTCCTTGCAAAACAGCCTGAGGAAATGGATGAGCTTTGCAACATGCCCAGAAGGTCAACAGATTCAGACTTCTTATAAATCAAGACAAGTCGCACCAAAGACATCTTTGTTGATTCACAAAACAGCTGTATAACTCAGAAACAAGTCCCAACAGGTAGACAAACTTGTAACATTCAGGAGCGTACAGATAAAACCTAACACTTTGATCTCCATCAGAAACTAGCTAGTAGTCACTAGACTATTTTCACAAACTCAGTAAGAGGAGGTCATGGTAAGCAACAGAAATGCAATACAGCTTCTATAGACCATGATGGTCAATGCAATGCACGACCTTAGCATCAAAATTTACTTTTTTTAAAAAAATAGTATATTTTTCAGTATACAGTGGTACCTCGGTTTAAGAACAGTCCTGTTTACGAACGATTTGGTTTAAGAACTCTGCAAAATCAGAAATAGTGTCTTGGTTTGCAAACTTTACCTCGGTCTAAGAATGGAATCCGAATGGTAGAAGGGCACCAGGAGCAGGAGGCCTCATTAGGGAAAGTGCGCCTCAGTTTAAGAACAGTTTTGGTTTAAGAATGGACTTCCAGAAAGGATTAAGTTCGTAAACCGAGGTACCATTGTACTGACATAAAAATGTTGCTCCCAAATAGTAATACTGTTTTGCTTGGAATTTAAAACTTCAGTATGCACAGACATAGTTGTGGGCAGGGTATAAATAATAAACAACTTCTTCTTCTTCTTCTTCTTCTTCTTCTTCTTCTTCTTCTTCTTCTTCTTCTTCTTGTTAAATAGCAGCATTTTGTACTCAGATGGGGACATCTACTAGGATGCAATTCTACAGATCTTTACTTAGGAGTAATCCCACATTGAATACAGTAGGACTGACTTTTTAGTAAACATACTAGATTGCATTGTTTGCTTCAAAAATAAGTGTACTCAATTTATTTTATGTGTATCTTGCCTTTTTACAATCAGGGAAATGAAGGGGGTGTATAGGTAAATTTCCCAGGTGATTCCCCTTTCTAAGCATTGGCCAGAACTAGATTTGCCTGGCTTTTGCAAAGCTGCCTTATCTTGTACCATCAGCCCATGCCCAACTTAAATAGTGGAGAGATATAGATTAGCATCTTCAAAAGCAACAAACCAACTAGTTATATCTTAAATGGTTAGCTAAAACGTATAAAGCAAAATCAAATGCATGCTGGAAATGTAAAGAGAAAGAGGGCACCTTCTATCATATGTGGTGGTAGTAAAAGAATTTTAGGAGATGATATATAATGAATTGGGGAAAAATGTTTAAAATAACCTTTTCTAAGAAACCAGAAGCTTTTCTTTTAGGAATTGTAGGTGTCAAAATTCCAAGTGACCAGAAGAGACTATTTCTGTATGTGACTACTGCTGCCCGGACACTATTAGCTCAGAGAGGGAAAGAAGGTACAGTCCCTACCAGAGAAGAATGGCAGATTAAACTGATGGACTATGCAGAAATGGCAAAACTGACCAGAAGAATTAGGAATCAGGAAGACCAAAATTTCAATAAGGAATGGGGAAAATATATAATTTATTAAAAACAACATCACTGTAAACAATTAAAATTGTTGGTAGGATTGGAAGGATACTTGTAGTTAAAAGTTGGACTATGGTTTTATTGAAGATTTAATAGAATTGGATTAACAGAGAAGATGCAGGAGAAAAAGTTAACATAAGGACCCACAAAACGGGAGGCAAGAAGTCCAAGGGGAATTATGGATATTGTCTTATTGGCTCTCTTTGTGGTTGTTTGTAAATCAGAAAACCCAAAAATAAACTTATTGTTTTTTTTAAAAAAAATCTTAAATGGTTGCCAGACTTGCATCTTGATTATACCTACCATCAAAATATTGGCTATAAATATTTATAGCTGAATGGTGCACCACATCCTGGAAATACAGCTGATACTTTCTGACAAGCCCATCAGAGACAGCTTCTGCTCTGCACTTCTTTAGCCCCACTCATGAACACAGTTTGGATTTGGTGTACTCTACACTGGCTTAACTTAACTTCCCATAATTAGGACTGCTCCTTCAACTTACTTTCAGGAAAATATTTATAGGGCTGCTGCCTAAACGGAGCTGCTTTAAAGTCTGGTTTAGCATAATGGCTAACAGCATATATCAGTGCTTGTTTACTCAGAAGGAAGTAGCCCAAACAAGCATTTGGGAACACACTTTTTAAATTTTACAACGTATATCTTTGCACTGATAGTGTTGCTGCTGCATCCCCCTTAAGGCAGGCCATGACCAGTTCTCTCGTAAATGTGCTTAGGACTGCATGGTGGTTTGAAAATGGCGGCAAAAGGTTCTCATACACTCACAGCCACACCAGAGGAAGAGAGGGAAGGTGGGAATATATGAGCAGAGGCTTCTTCACATAACGCTAAACCCAGACCCTCCAAGTATCCCTATTTTCCAGGGACATCCCTGATTTAGAGAAGCCGCCCCAGTTTCTGATTTGATCCTGAAACACCCCACTTTTCCTCAAATGTAAAGGTAAAGGGACCCCTGACCATTAGGTCCAGTCATGACCGACTCTGGGGTTGCGGTGCTCATCTCGCTTTATTGGCCGAGGGAGCTGGCGTACAGCTTCCGGGTCATGTGGCCAGCGTGACTAAACCGCTTCTGGCAAACCAGAGCAGCGCACGAAAATGCTGTTTACCTTCCCGCCGGAGCAGTACCTATTTATCTACATGCACTTTGACGTGCTTTCAAACTGCTAGGTGGGCAGGAGCTGGGACCGAACAATGGAAGCTCACCCCGTTGCAGGGATTTGAACCGCCAACCTTCTGACCGGCAAGCCCTAGGCTCTGTGGTTTAACCCACAGCATCACCCACGTCCCTTTCACTTTTCCTTAGAATGTCCCTATTTTCATTGGATAAATGTTTGAGGGTATGGAGTTACATGACTCCTGAGCCGTCTGAAGGCAATCCTGTATAGGGAAGGTTTTTTAAAATGTTTAATGTTTTATTGTGGTTTTTTTATATGTTGGAAGGTGCCCAGAGTGGCTGGGGCAACCCAGTAAGATGTGTGGAGTATAAATAGTAAAATTATCACTATGGAATGGGATGTCCCTGTTTTCATTGGAGAAATGTCAGAGGGTATGTAAACCATTACTTAGCATTACATACAAACCAATGTGAAGTGGTTTGAACACTTCAAATGTACAATATGAGGACTAAATATTAATATTATTGCTATTAAACATTTGTGAAAAATATATTCATGGTTTTGAAAAACCAATTAAAATACAAAGAATTAACCCACTCCCCAATTTCCCATGCTACAAGATTTATTGTTTTTTTTAAAACGCAGACTCCCTTCACAAGGGAGTGTGATAGCGTCTTTAGATCACCTGTAGTTTTCAAGAGTAGGCTTTGAAGGAATTATAACTCCAGGGATACTGAGTGCCAACTGCACCAGAGGGTGTATATTAATACAGGTAAGGTAAAGGTAAAGGTACCCCTGCCTGAACAGGCCAGTCTTGACAGACTCTGGGGTTGTGCGCTCATCTCACTCTAGAGGCCGGGAGCCAGCGCTGTCCGCAGACACTTCCAGGTCACGTGGCCAGCGTGACAAGCTGCATCTGGCGAGCCAGCACAGCACACGGAAACGCCGTTTACCTTCCCGCTGGTAAGCGGTCCCTATTTATCTACTTGCACCCAGGGGTGCTTTCGAACTGCTAGGTTGGCAGGCGCTGGGACCGAGCAGCGGGAGCACACCCTGCTGCAGGGATTCGAACCGCCGACCATGCGATCGGCAAGTCCTAGGCGCTGAGGTTTTACCCACAGTGCCACCCGTGTCCCATCATTAATACAGGTACATCCACATAATTATCAGTTTGCACTAACTTGATGATTTAGCCAATTTTTTTTAATTGCAACTAATTACCAGTAGCCTATAAATAATATCTCGGTTAAAAAGCTAATCTGTTTTATTATATCCTGGTTCACTGAAGCCTGCTCTATAATACAAATTTGAGGCCTTCAAAGAACAGTGTTACAAAGGAAGGCTTTCCGTAGCGTCGACTTAATCATCTTTCCGTTTCAGCAACACTTTCGAATTTTAATTTGCAGAAATGAAAAGGATGTGTGTTAACAGGCAGAGCTTGCAAAGTTTATAATACTGATATTTATCTTTGAAATAATCAAAGTTCATTTCTGGGCTGTTAGAATTGGATTGTTACAAGAACTTCTGGGATAGCAAAGGGGATGTTTCTGAATGCAATCTGAAGCATGAGCTATACCAGCACTCAGACCTCAGTGCCTGTCCCAGGCAACAATGGTCCTGAGTGGGAGATCCAGAAAGTTTGCCTGAAAATAAATAAATAAAAGAGGCAGTGAGGTGGAGAAGTGAAAGGCAGGTTTGTGTGCTCCTTTTCCTATTTGTCTTGACGTTAGCATCCAAGGACAGCAGTTTTAGACAGGGGCACAGGCCTTCTGAGCGCGTACCTCTTTTATGGTCCTATAAAGTCAAACGATTTCATGACACTGCAGCTCAAAAATCATTTGGAGAACATTATGCTAGTAATTACATGATCCTCTGTAGCTGTTTATAACATGTTAAGCAATTAATGGCTATCAGCACACACTTATGGGCTCTGGGAACCAGCTTAGCTGCAATTTGTGCCATGCAGTTTAGAGGGTGTTATTTTATTTCTCAGTGTTCTGTTCCTAGACTCATAGCAGATTAAAAAAGAAAAGAAGAAAGAATACCCTGCTTACTGTGTCTAGAATGCAAAGTTAAAATATATTAAACATAACCCTCAAAGTCCTCAATAACTGAATGTTAAAATAAATATATTATACAGTGCCATAGTACTTGGGAAATAATGAAAGCCATCAGATTGCATTTCTCTTTAAAATAATACATCCCTAGCTCTTAGCAATACAAGAACAGAGAAAGTGGGTTTCCCTATCACCCACACTTGTTCATCTTGTCCCACAGGTTTACACCTTCCAAATGTGGTCCAAACTACTGAACTCTCAAAACACCTGCCCAAGTTTCTACCCCAAGTTTAGACCCTCTCCCCGCAAAAAGGGAGAGAGACAAATTCCTTCATTCTCCTGAATTCCATTCCATACATCTCATGCCATACAAAGTAAACAAGCATGCAAACTGAGTACAATATAAACCTCTCTGGTTAAGCCGTTATCTGTCGGCCAAACAAGGGCAGAATCGAAGGGCAAGTATCTGCCTGGTAGTACAAAGCCTCTCATCCCTTAGTACTACTTTGGAAGAGGAAACAAGATGCACGCGTGCTCAGGATTGGGGCCCTGCTGACATGTGGGAAGGTGGTGAGGAAGCATGACCACTACAAAGCTGATCAGCTGGTGCCCATCTATTGCTTACACAACACCCTATCTCGCTCAGCACTGTGCCTCTTTGGGTGTTATTGGACTACAACTCCCATCAGCCCAAGCCAGCATGGCCCAATGGCCAGGGATGATGGGAGTTGCAGCTCAGCAACATCTAAAGGGCTGCAGGTGCCCCACACCTGCTTTAGCTGAATAGCTCCCTTGACCTCTTGAAAAACTCATTTACTTACTTACTTACTTTCGGACTTATTTCATAAAATGCATGTACCGCTTGATTAAAAACAAACCTCAAAGCGGTTTCCAGAAAGGATAAAACAATACAATTATCGCTAAAATATTCACAACCGTAATTTAAAACACAAGGAAGTTAAAACCGTAATAGAATGGACTAAGACAAATGAAGACTCGTACAAACTTTCTAAACATCCTAAAGTTTACAGTTCAGCATGCAAGTGGTGTACAAGGGTAGGGAGAGAGGTCAAATGAGACAGGGCTGGGATTTTCTCTCTCTCCAAAGGACAATGATTTAAATGAGTTTTGCAACATAAATACTGTGCCTATTCAGTGTGGAGCTTGATGGTTAAAATAAAGGAATTACAGTGAAGTGTTGAATCAATTTGAAAGTAAAAATGCCTTGCTTGAAGAGAGATGGTACTTGATGTTGTAAAATAATTGTACTTTTGCATCTGTAGTGTTTCCAGCGCATCAGCATAATGAAAACCAAAGCACCCAGGGTAGCTGTTAATACTCAAGACACAAGGTTGCATTTTGCAAATTGTTCATAAATCAATTACTCTCTTTGAAGTGAGCTACTGTATTATATATATAAAAAAACAATTTATATCCAGAACTTTGGCTAATGTTAAGACTGTTCGGGAAGATAAGTGGACTCAAATCATTCCCCACCCCACAATTTCATTATTCAAATAGCATCTTTTTCTTTGACCCATAGAGATGCCGTGGGAAACAATAGGTTTTTGTTCTGACAGATAGTTTTTGTTCTGTCGTGGAGGATGACATAACCAGTGACAGGGCCCCTCTCCCCCCTGCTTGAAAAATTAACGGCCTCATGAAAGATGATGCATCCGATACTCAGTTTAAGAAGAAAGGGGTCTCTGTTAATCAAGAAACGTCCTTTGTATGTCAGGAGTCACAGCAATTCTTTCAGGCTCCATTATTCAGCAACAGCAACAATGCATTTCAGTGCCTGCAGCTGACACCTTGTCCTCCCCCCCCCCCCAATCTCAAATGGGTAGTTGATGCAACATCTTGCAATTCTGGCACTGCTGTATCAGAAACTCTGCACTACTGAGTACAGTTGCTAGTATTATGGAACACAGGAAGCTCCCTTGCAGTGAGTCACACCACAGGACTCTCCAGGGTATCAGACCACAGCTTTCCCCAGTCCAGCCTGAACGTGTAGGGCAGGGGTCAGCAACCTTTTTCAGCCGTGGGCTGGTCCACCGTCCCTCAGACCATGTGGGGGGCCAGACTATATATATATATATATATATAGGGGGGGGATGAACAAATTCCTATGCCCCACAAATAACCCAGAGATGCATTTTAAATAAAAGGACACATTCTACTCAGGTAAAAACACCAGGCAGGCCTCACAAATAACCCAGAGATGCATTTTAAATAAAAGGATACATTCTACTCATGTAAAAACATGCTGATTCCCGGACCGTCTGCAGGCCGGATTGAGAAGGCGATTGGACCACATCCGGCCCCCGGGCCTTAGGTTGCCTACCCCTGATGTAGGGTGTTGAACTGTGACCACCGCAGAGCAATAGTGGAGGAAAAGAGTTGCCTTCAAGCTTGTGGGCTTCCCAGAGGCATCTGGCTGGCTGCTGTGGGTGGGGGTAGGAGGCAGGTGTTGGTTTCTGCTTCCTCACTGAGCAGCGAATGCTTGTCACAAGACAATTGTTTACATTCCACAGTCAGAGTTACTGTTGGGTTCCCACGGGAATGGGAGACTGGATGTGACGTACACTGGTTTCCTGTTTTTCAGTGTTCTCTCGGTTTCTTTGTTTCGAGAGGAGTTGCTTCTCTGCTCTCACAGAGGCAAGATGTCTGTACGCTCTCAGCATAGCTTGTAAATAAACTTCGGCATGTAGCACATACTGCTTATCCTTTCGTTGTGGGACAATGCTCTGCTTGGGCTCAAGATAAGGGCGAGCCTGTACCAGCTCCAGATGGGCCGGAGCTGGTCAAAATCTCACAGCAGGATGCTGAACCACATGGACATTGGGTTCGAGCCACCTGAGCTCTTCTTGTGTTTTTGAAACACTGAGCAGGGCATAGCTACTACTATGTCCTGTAATAACACACATGAGCTTTAACTACTGATGAAGCCCAGGATGGGGAAACAAGACCTTATGAACAGACAGGTGGAATAGACACTATTACACGGATGGACCTTAGGCATGAACTGACTAGAGAATGATTTGATCCACTGGGTCTTCTGCTACGTTTGTTTGTTGAACTTTATGAGTTACCTCCGTTGAAATTTATGATTTAATACATGAATAGTATACCTTATTTATCTAAGAACACAGCCAGTTACGTCTCGTGTGTTTATTGAGCTACTGTTCTCATCATACCTGACCATTGGCTATGCTGGCTGGTGCTTATGGAAGTTGGAAGGTCAGCAATAGGTTCCCCACTCTTGTATTCAAATGCTGGATTTCATAGAATCATATAATCATAGAGTTGGAAGAGACCACAAGGGCCATCGAGTCCAACCCCCTGCCAAGCAGGAAACATCATCAGAGCACTCCTGACATATGGTTGTCAAGCCTCTGCTTAAAGACCTCCAAAGTAGGAGACTCCACCACACTCCTTGGCAGCAAATTCCACTGTCGAACAGCTCTTACTGTCAGGAAGTTCTTCCTAATGTTTAGGTGGAATCTTCTTTCTTGTAGTTTGGATCCATTGCTCCGTGTCCGCTTCTCTGGAGCAACAGAAAACAACCTTTCTCCCTCCTCTATGTGACATCCTTTTCTATATTTGAACATGGCTATCATATCACCCCTTAACCTCCTCTTCTCCAGGCTAAACATGCCCAGCTCCCTTAGCCGTTCCTCATAAGGCATCAATTTGGTACATGGATTTGGTACAGTCTCTGCTTGACATGAAACATTCTGAGTGATCTTGGTCCGGTCACACCTGGTCAAACCACCCTACCTCGCAGGGTTGTTGTGAGGATCAAATGGAGGAAACCTAATATGTGTTACTCTGAGCATACCAGGTGACATTTTATAGGGTCCCCTCTGAAATCGCAGTGAATACTAGGATGCAGTGTGTGGCATGTGGAATGCAAGCACCTGTGACGGCAAAATGTCTTGTGTTCTCTATCCTGACTAAGCAAAGAAGCACTGCAGATGTCCCAGCAAAATGTCATGGGGACACATTAGTAGGTTATTAAATCTATTTGCCTCATTCATCACTGGCAAAGATGTGAACTTGTGTTAAGAAAATAAAGTAGATAAGGTGAGCAGGATATGAATCTTTCTAACAGCGGGCTCCACTACTTTTTGTTTGTCTTTGGTTGGATTCTGATGCTTACGTTAGGCAAGAAACTGTGCCTGGAATGGATTGCTGACCCAGGCTTTGAGCAGGAAGGTCAAGTCCTGGCCAATGAAGTAATTGTATGTTGACAGAATGGGAAGGGTGTCTCTGTTCTGGTTTTTAACCACTCTGGTTGTGAGTACAAAATAGAAGTTAAAGTCCTGAGGTAGCAAGCTTAAATTTTTTTGTATCTAAAACATGCCCCCAAGAGATATTTCCAGTTGCCATCCATCGGTTTTGCCAGCCTCAGTCAGCGTGGCCAATGGTCAAGGGTGAAGGAAGTTGCAATGCAACAACATCTCCTGGGCCACAGGTTCATTGCCTCTGCTTTTAAAGTGTGTATTATCAGTTCAGGCCAAATTTGCTGCTGCATCCTGAAGTGTTTGCAACTGTGCAGGTAGGACTGGAATGGGGAACCTGTGGCCCTCTTGGACTATAGCGCTCATTAGCTGCAGCCAGCATGGCCAATGGCCAGGGATAGGGGCGGGGGGGGGGGGAATGTTATTCAGTTTCCATTTAAAGGCACATCTAGCTAATTTGAACTTTCTAAAATGACACATGCCAAAATGCACACTTCTCCATAAGTCCGTACATATGAATATTTTAGTACTAAAATACTTAATATTCTTTAGTATTTTGCATACTAAAGTACGTTAAGAGAAATTCACACGGAAATGCTGATGATATTCATGAGGACTTTAGATTAAGGTTACCAGATTTTTTTCAATGAACCCGGGGACACTTGTCAACTTCAATGGATTTTCTATGGGGACTGATTTGTAAATCTGGGGACTGTCCTCAGGAAACGGGGACATCTGGTAACCTTACTTAAGATCAAACAAACGAACCACAAATTATTGTGGGAAATGCAGAGAACTAAATTTAAGGTTGGCAAAAATCAGAAACACAGAGAAATCAAAATTGGCAGGTTTGTTCATCCCTGGTCAGAGATGATGGATGCTGCAGTCCAGAAACATCTGCTAGGCTGCAGGGGGCCCATCCCTGTGGTACAATGTGGTATGGATGCTTTAGCTGATATTCCTGAATTGCAGAGGGTGGACTAGATGACTCTTGGGGTCCTTTCCAACTCTACAATTCTATGATTCTGTCATCTATTGCGCCCAGTATTTAAAAGAATGCAGATTTGGGCCTTGTTATATACAATTGAGCGGAGGACGGGAAGAGGAGAAGAAGAGTTTGGATTTGATATCCTGATTTATCACTACCCGAAGGAGTCTCAAAGCGGCTAACAATCTCCTTTCCCTTCCTCCCCCACAACAAACACTCTGTGAGGTGAGTGGGGCTGAGAGACTTCAAAGAAGTGTGACTGGCCCAAAGTCACCCAGCAGCTACATGTGGAGGAGCGGAGATGCGAACCCGGTTCCCCGGATTATGAATCTATCGCTCTTAACCACTACACCACAGAGGAATAGCAGACCCTTATGTCTGAGATTTGGAACCTTTTTTTTTAAGAGTGGCAGACTTTATTTTCAGATCAGTTTGTCACAGGATGATTATTTTAAGTGTTACCGTTCAACTTAGAAGAGAGATGAGAACATTTTGTTCTGTGCTTCGGTTTTTCCAAATTTATGAAGGTTCTATTGAAATTCAAGGAGAATATCCTGACCTGGAGCTTTTATTTTCTTCCAGTAAGCAATCCTGCTCAGTCCCCCAAATAAACAAGCAAATAAAAGAGATAATGAATTGTCCTCAATTTACAGAGGAGAAGCTGTATTTGGGGGGTGAGGAGGAGCCTCCTGTGATTAATATGTTTTAATGTATCACATTCTTGTCTATCACAGAAAGATACAGAGCAGTTGTGTTTTCAAATAAATATCCCTTGGTATTTTCAGACAGATAAATATTATTCCAAAGGGATGTGGTATGTAAGGAATTTTAATATAGTCTTACTTTCACTCCCCAGCATGACTGCTGTAGAGAAATGACTCGTCTTTGAGTGATTTATGATACTTAAAGCACACAACCAAATAATAATAATAGTAAGAATTACTTGGGAGGGGAAAAAATACAAACTTTTTTCCTGCTAAAAATCCATCTGCCTGGCATTTTCCTTAACTGTTAATGAAGATGGATGATAGCACATTTGGAAATGATCTTGCCCAACACATTGTGGTCTATATTATAACCATTATAATTAATCCATTGCTAATAACCACCATTAGCAACCTATACAGAAAGCAAGTATTAAAATACATGTAATAATAGAAGTATGTCTGTTTTGCTAGCTATGAAATGCAAAGGACTGTCCATTTTATCAAAGCATAAATAATATAGGCGCCTACTTGAGACTTCATAGACTTACAAGCCGAACCATGTCTATTGGGAGGTAGGTCCCATTGAATTAAATGGGGCTTACTCTCAGGTAAGTGGGGTTAGAACAGCAGCCTTATCTATGGTACAGTGAGACTTCAACCTATCTGATATTTATATAATTTCATTGTGTTTGGCATTGCCAAATAGCATTTTATTTTATTTTATAAGATTTAGAAACTGCTCAATTAAAGAACTCTTTAAGTATGACAAAGGTGTAGATAAAACAACAGCTAAAAACTCAATGCAATGGAAAATACAAATATACATAAAACCACCAACATTAAACCACAGATGCAAATCAGCAAAAAAATTTGAGAGAAATATAGATAAAGAAACAATATGTCTGTGTAAACTTGCCAAAACAAAAAAAGAAGTCAGCAGGTACAGGGCACGTGCCAACAGGCAGGAAGTTCCAGAATCAGAGGATCACAGAATTGGAAGAAACCGGAGCTTTTTTCAAAAAATAAAATAAAAATAAAAATGTTTTGGGGTACTCTCATTTTCCTACTCATATTGAAATACTGCCCCTCAATGAGGCCAAACTAAGATTCACAAATGTTTAGGGGAATGCGCACCCCTGCGTCTCCCCAGAAAAAAAGCACTGGGAGGAACCACAAAACTGATGTATGAAATCTACTGCTTAGCATCCTTAATAGCTGGCCATCCAGCCTCTGCTTAAAAACATCTTACAAGGCAGCTTGGAAAGCGCAAAAAGTGAATGGATGGAATAAGGTTGTGTTGAAATGACTTTTCACATCACAGGTAATCTTTGTCAATTTCTGACTTTGACTGCAGCTCCTAGCTGCCATTGCTTCTCATTTGGGCTACAGTCGCACCATACATGTAAATCACTGGGATCCCATTTCAAACAGTTGTGGTTTCCGCAAAGAATTCTGGGAGTTTGTTAAGGGTGCTGAAAGTGGTGTAACCAGCCCCGGATTTAGGGCAGTGTGGGTGGTTCCCTTGTACAGGGCAACCAAGGGGGTTCAAAATTTAGATGATCTGTCATTCTGAAGATCCATTTTGGGGTGCCAATTTTTGGCTTCGCTCTGGGCGCCATATTACCAAAGATTAACGAAGTCCACCTCTGGGTGCAACAATCAATTCCTCTTCCTAGAAAACGCTCAAAATTGTGTCTCTGGGAGGGGAATAGGGGTCTCCTAACATCTCTCAGCACCTTTAACAAACTACAGATTCTGGCACCTACAGTTCTCAGAGTTCCCTCAGAGTGTTTGTCAAACCACTCTGAGCATTGCAGCTCTGTGAGGGGAATGGGGCCTAGTCCAAACACCTCTCAACGCCCTTAACAAACTACACTTCCCAGGATTCTTTGAGAGAAGACACAGGATCATAGAATACAGTTATACCTTGGGTTGCGATCGCTGCAGGTTGCGCGTTTTCGGGTTACGGACGCGCCGAACCCGGAAGTACCGGAATGGGTTATTTCCAGGTTTTGGTGCTCGCACACGCACAGAAACACTAAATTGCGCTTTGCGCATGTGCAGAAGAGCCGAATCACATCACACGTGTGCGCAGATGCGGTGCTGCAGATTGCGAACATGCCTCCCTCAAGGATCACGTTCGCAACCCGAAGTTCCACTGTAGTAGAATTGTTTAAAGTGCTAAGATACTGCTTTAAATGCATAGTGTGGACAGGGCCAATAAAATTTCAACATAGCAAGAGAGAAGTCAAATGAAAATAATATGAAGGTAAATGGACCAGTGATTTGACCTAATACAGTGGTACCTCGGGCTACATACGCTTCAGGTTACATACACTTCAGGTTACAGACTCCACTAACCCAGAAATAATACCTCGGGGTAAGAACTTTGCTTCAGGATAAGAACAGAAATCGTGCTCCAGCGGCGTGGCGGCAGCAGGAAGCCCCATTAGCTAAAGTGGTGCTTCAGGTTAAGAACAGTTTCAAGTTAAGAACAGACCTCCAGAACGAATTAAGTACTTAACCCGAGGTACCACTGTATAACAGTAGCTTCCTGTGTTCCCCAAGTACCTTGAGTGAGAAGGGTATGGATTTCTTCACAACTCATCCCTGTTGTTTTGTGTATAACTGGAGATGGTTTTTCGCAGTGAGCCACTGGGTTTATGGCAGGTTAGCAATATAAAACGCAATTATAAAAAATAGACTTTAGGAAGGTTTTAATTTAAATGAATATCACTCAAGTACAGCATGCCTTGAGGACCCCCCTGCCTCTGGTAAGCAGTACATGATGAGGTCTCTTTCAGCTGAACTATCTTTTCTTCACCCACCGATGCCTCCCCCCCATCAAGGTCAATATTCCCTAGATCCCAAGAGCATGAGGTATTATGTGCCCACAGAGCTTTCATTTCCTTTGAACAGTTAAGATCTTAGTCTGAATGAGCCAATACATAATGTTGACAGCTGTGTTTCTTCAAGCCATGATGCACATTCATGCTACAGTGACATAAAAGAAGTATATGAAACGGAAGAAATCCATAGGCATTTGCCAGTCTATACAGTGGGGGGGGGGAGGCTTATTCTATCTTGACATTTGGGTGGGTGAAAAGAAAAAGGTTCCAGGGCATGGCCTGTGAGCAAGTGATATAGTAATCTTGCTTAATCAAAAGAGATTGGGCGTCTGATTAGTACCTGGGTGGGAGACCTCCTATATACTCTGTTTTGACTTCCATCACGGAGGAAAGGCAGGATAAAAATGGAATAAATAAATACAAATATGGAGTTGGATGAAATGGTCTGAGGCTTTTATATATGACGAGTGTGTATATTTTGCTTGCATACCTGATGGTCTGTCAGCACATATCTTGAGGGACACAATGTCTGGGAAGATGTAATGCAAGAATACATGTAAGGCAAAGTAATAATTGTTTCTTTTTCAAGGCAGAACTGAAGGCCTATTCTATTTGGCAGGCTGAACCGATTCACACACAGAGGCTATGGCCGTGAAACCACTTCTCCATGGTGCGACCCCATGCTGCAGAGGGGTATGTGTTAAAAGTGAGACCATTTTCTGGCCTGGTGGTTCCTGTAAGTTAGCTACAAAACTGCTGTGTTACTTTCTTATCTCCTATAGATAATTTTCTGTAACGAAATGTTACTGTACTTGATGCAGTATCTGAAGCCTCAGGAAAACAGTTGAATTATGTAATTCTTTTTTGGGGTCTAAATGCAAATGCAGTTTGAGAAGATAACTGTTGATAATTCACTGTCTGGAATTGGGCTGTTTTTCTCCCTTTCCCTTATCCAAAGGTATTCAGCTGCATTCTTCGGCTTCAGAAAGCTTATCTGGTAGCTGCTTCAAAGAAAACAGCCTTTCTGAGAATCTGAATGCCAGGCGATTTTATTCCTAATGAATGGACCTTTAAGGTTGACGTGTCTATTGCATACCTCCAATCTTAGATAGAGGTTGCTGTGTATTAAGCGCATAAGGTTTTCATGATGACAGCCAGATAGCCAGGAAATACAAGAAGCCAGTTGCTTGCATAAGGTCTGGTGTCTGGCATTTTGTGCCAAAGAATTCTTGAAATGAACAACACAGCCTTAAGCTCCATGTTCACATTGTATGCACACATCTATTACTACTATTGCTACTTTTTGTTGTTACACACTGACTGCATTTGGACATAATGAGTTAGCATTACAAGAATGAACCTGTTCTCACTCAGACTCACGTACTTGCCCATTTCCCTTCTTTCTCCACCATAATCATAAGGAGGAGATCAGAAACTTCTGCTTCTGTTGTTAGATTAACCACCCTTTAGCATGTTAGGGACACGGGTGGCGCTGTGGGTTAAACCACAGAGCCTAGGACTTGCTAATCAGAAGGTTGGTGGTTCAAATCCCCACAACGGGGTGAGCTCCTGTTGCTCGGTCCCTGCTCCTGCCAACCTAGCAGTTCGAAAGCATGTCAAAGTGCAAGTAGATAAATAGGTACCGCTCCGACGGGAAGGTAAACGGCGTTCCGTGCGCTGCTCTGGTTCGCCAGAAGCGGCTTAGTCATGTTGGCCACATGACCCAGAAGCTGTCTGCGGACAAACACCAGCTTCCTCAGCCAATAAAGTGAGATGAGCGCCGCAACCCCAGAGTTGGCCACGACTGGACCTAATGGTCAGGGGTCCCTTTACCTTTAGCTTTAGCAAGTTATTGAATCCCTAAACTGTGGTTAATCTTAGTTATGGTTAGTGAAAACAAGGCAGCTTCAGGCTGAAGTTGGTTTGTTTACACTAACATAGTTAAGAATAACCACTGCTTGTCCAGGTTCCAATCATATGGTAAGTTGCACTTGATAAAAAATGAAAACGAAAGCTGCCAGATTCCTCTTTGTGCCTGCGATGGAGAAGTAAGAAGGAGCACACAAGCCCAGTGGGAGGCTAGGCTCAGTTTCATAACTGTAAACTATGGATTAGCATCACAACCGTTCTTGGCCATGTTGCCCCCCCCCGGCAAAACAGTCAGGATCCAGACAATTAAGGTATAGCTGGGCAATTAAAATCCAGCCTAGCATACACATGAAGCGTGTGTGAGTATTATTGGAGACACTCACTAGAAAACACACATACTAGGGAATAAAGCCCCACTGAACACCGTAGAAGTTGCTTCTGAGTAAATATAGCTCATGCTGCAAGTTCTTTCTTCCTCCACCATGGGTTATGTCCTACAGTTAAGGTTGGACCACTTTCTCAGTCCCAACTGAGGCTTGGTCTTCCAATACTAATACAACCTTCGTACGAGATACCCTACATAAGACCTATGCACAATCCTGTCACATGCACACATCATCCTCCAGAAAGTCTATGCACCAAGATGTGCTGGATTCCAGAAGGAAATGGAAACAGGCTGACTCAGGTCCCTTAAGATTTGTGTCCTCCTCTACTTATTGACTCATCCCTAGTCCCATGGGAACCAGCTAAACCCACTAACTGCAATAGACACAGCTGGAGATGTGCTTCTTTGTGGTAGGTGTACACTGCTTTCTAAGCAGCTTTTAAGTTAAATGGTTTTCAAAAGCCATTCATTGTACGAAACTGCTTTAGGTATACATGCCTCCTTATCGTTAATTGTGCTTTGTGGAATGCTGAATATCCCGACTGTGCTTGCGGCATCCACCTTTCCTCAGACAAGTTATGATCATGCAACTTATTCTCTACGCTTTAATAGCACCAAACTATAAAGCTGCTCAATACATTGCTTACATTAGAGAAAACAGCCTCTTTAAGTGTTCTAAGCATTCGAATCCCGAGAAACAGAAACATTTCCTAGAAACAGTCTTGAAAAATGATTAAAGCACCATGGGATGCGTATTTTATTCAGTCTTTAAGAACGATGCTTCTTATTCTCCGTATCATTAGCTCTGTATAACCATCACAACCACAAGCTTAAATCATATTAACAGTGCAATCCTGACCGTGTCTGCTCAGAAGTATGTCCTACTGAATTCAGTGGAACTGCCTCCCAAGCTTACTCTCGTTTAATGAGAGAGTAGACTCCATTGAGCACAATAGGATTTACCTCTTCCAAGCATATACCATATTTATCGCTCTATAAGATGCACCAGACCATAAGACGCACCTAGTTTTTGGAATAGGAAAACAAGAAAAAAAATTCTGAATCCCAGAAGCCAGGACAGCAAGCGGGATTGCTGCGCTGCGATCCCGCTGGCTGTCCTGGCTTCTGGCTTAGCTGCGCACAGCCTCTTCCTGGCAAAGGGAGCCTTCATTCCCTGCCCGGGAGAGGCTGCGGGTGGCTAAGGCTCCCCCAAGAGCCGCGCTCCCTTTAAAGAGCGGCATGGAGTGTGTGTGTGGCTCTTGGGGGCTTTTTCCCGGAGAGGGAGAAGGGCAACCCTTCTCCTTCCTCAGGGAAAAGCCCCTAAGAGCCACACACACACTCCATGTGGCTCTTTAAAGGGAGCACTGAGCAGAGCCTCCCGCCTGCATTCGCTCCATAAGATGCACACACATTTCCCCTTACTTTATAGGAGGGGGAAAGTGCATCTTATAGAGCGAAAAATACGGTAATTGTGTTGCAAACTGTGCATTAGCCAACTCGAAGCTGCAATTCTAAACACATTTACTCGAGAGTAAGCTCCACTTCTGAGTGATCATGCCTAAGATTTGTTGTCAGCCTTTAGCTCAGACCCAAGGACAAAATACAGCCTTCTCCATCAGGCCCTCTGGACTCATCCCAGGCCACACCCCTTTCCATAACACATCGCTCAATGGCCTTCTTCGGTGCTCTTCTTGAGTGCTTTTGCCTATAGGAATGTGTCCTTGAATTGCAATAATTCCTCTTCGGGCTTATTCACCCTTACCTTTTGCTCTGCTCTTTCCAGGCACATGTCCATGCTTTACAGATCTGGGTCCAAGCATTTTATTTTTATTTTTGCCTTGGAGCTTTCCCCATGAAAACCCACTCTTTACCAACATCCAGTATTGGTATGCAGCTCCTAAACTACGAGAGAATATGCCTCTTGGGCTGAGAAAAGGTTCCCCATCCCTGCTGTAGCCGATCAATTGGTAGGTGCTAACATTTGTCAGAAAGCGCAAATTTTAATAGATGGGGCTGAAATCTAAGAGATTGACTTTTTTCAAAGGCAATTTTATTGTAAGGGCAGTGAATGACTATGAAACATATTAAATATACCCTTTCTTTCTAATGATGAACGGCAACTTTTGCTTATTAACCGGTCAATTTTCTCATGTTAGCATGCACATTTATTTAAACGCAAAGATTTAAGGAGTCAATTAACCAGCTGATGGTATATGATGAATTAGTGACAATTCTCCTTTGGTTGATTAATCAAATAGAATCACTTGACAGCTTTGCGAATTGGGTATCGATACAGGTCCATTTGCTCTGCCTATACTATTGAGATAGACTCCAATTCAGAGATGCTCACCCCCCCCCCAAAGAATTGCGCAGGAGTGTTTTCACGTGTGGAATCCATAAAAGGGGCAGCCACAAACCAGAGACAGACAGATGTTCATATCTGAATACAGAGGTAAATATCCATCTATGTTGAGATCAGAGGCTTTGCACATTTTGAAAACTGGAAGCACTCTTGCATTCCATTCATACAGCATGCTCTTGTGGGATGTAGAGTCAGGATGCACATACTGAAGAAAGAATCAGCTGGATATCCACTGGATCCTAATCCTGCTCATTCTGGTGGATCTAGCCTTAGGATTGCATCTTAACCCAGCAATACTAACCCCATTTATTTGAGAGTAACTCCACTGAATATTTCTGAGTAGACATGGCAAGGATTTCGCTATAAGTCTGGAATGTCACCTTAAGGCTCACTGTTATTCTGGTAGAGCCCCCATCTCTCTTTTTACATGCACAAAAGGGAGGTTTGGAAACCTACGGTACCCTTTCCCTTGTGTGCAGCAGCATACACATTTGCAGTGGTCCCGCCATATGAGATGGGAGATTCCCAGGTTGGAATGAAAATGCCTGTTCTAGCCTAGAAATAATCATTCTATGGATCGCTGAGCATTTGTACCAAAAAAGAGCACATTTATCTATTTGTAAAATTCATGTGCTGCTTCCTCACAAAATCAGTTGCTGCAAACCAGCTGGGAAAACAACAAGGCTCTGCAACTTTTATACCTGCTAGCTCCTTTCAAACCACCACCCTACAATTCAGCAATCTGCCTCAATTTTGCTCCAACACCTTTATTTGCAATTGTTGCTGATTCCTGGTTTTGACTCTCAAGTGCACCTGTGCAGTGGGATATATTCATGTGGTTTTGACTTTGCATCTTTAGGAGTTATTATACTCGCATTCGTGTGCCCTATTTGGATTTTTCATTGATGCCAGCCATGCTTTGCCTTTCTCTAGAGACCCTAGGAATGCTTTATGAGTTTTTCTGTGTGAGGTACAGCCCTGTCATCTTGGTGTTTTAAATCGAGTATGAATATATTTTTTGTTGCATTTTTTTTTAAACGGCAGAAAAGTAAACTCAATTCTCCAGGCTACATTTGCTGAAATGGTATGTATTTATATTTTAATGTAGCATCTCCAGATGATGATGCCAGGTGGACAGCAGTACTATTTTCATACACAGAGACTCAAATACAATGCTCCCGTAGCCATTCTTCATCTCCACAGAAGAGGCTGAGCACTGGGAAATTATCTTT
This sequence comes from Podarcis vaucheri, assembly GCF_965113315.1. Taxonomy (NCBI): domain Eukaryota; kingdom Metazoa; phylum Chordata; class Lepidosauria; order Squamata; family Lacertidae; genus Podarcis; species Podarcis vaucheri. Next base: position 21,411,473 of record NC_138763.1, read on the forward strand.
GCACTGAAAAAGAGATCTGGGTGTTATGCAGATTTGAACCTGGTTGAATGGACAAAAATAACGAGGTGTGCCTCATGGCATTGCACGGCTGGATTCTTTTGATAGGCTACGGGAGTGTATGTGTGTGTCAAATGTTCCATCAATCCAGTCTCTGATTCAGCTTTAATGCAATCTCTGAATAGGCTGCACACTGATGGACTCCATAGTCAGCTTTACTATAAGATACGAACATAATCATTGAGGGCCTGGACATTTTGGCGCCTGAGGTGAACCACAAAATGGTACCCACCCCCCACGCAATCAGGGAAGGAGGGCTTGAGTAGAGATCTACATTAGGAACAAGGGGGAAATAATATACATTGGGATCTGCTGGCCCTGTGGATGCTGCCGTCTGAGGTGGTTGCTTCATCTTGCCTCGTGGGTGGGCCGGCTCTGGCCTGTCCACAGGGCATACTTAAGCAAGGAAAAAATGTCGGGAAAAGATGTTGCAGAGCAGGGCTGGTGAGAGGTATAGTCTGGGCAGAATGCCAGGAGGCAAATGAAGAGGCTTAGGTCACATTCACATAACACATTTAAAGCACTATGATGCCACTTTAAATAGTCACGCCCCTTCCCGAATTCTGACAACTGTAATTTGTTAAAGGTGTTGAGAGTTGTCAGTCCCCCAGAGGGTTGCCATATTTTTAAGTGCAAAAAAAGAGGAAACATTTGCCGACTTCTACTTTTAACTATGGATCGCTATGACGACTCTCATTTTACATACCCATGAAAAGGGGAATGTGTCCTGGAAAAAGAGGACATGTGGCAACCCTACAGTGAGATTCCCAGAGTTCCCTGTGAAGAGGTTGTTGTGTATTGAGTCAAAGGGTTTTATATCTGTATTATTATTGTCTGTATTTGCATTAGGGTAAAGTAACTGCCTTTTGGTTTCAAAGGGTACAGCTACTATTGGTTCATTTAAGCTGCTGTATTTGGATCCTCTGTCTTATTGGTTTCCTCCAAAAGGCAGGACTGTGATTGCCTGATATTGTTCCCTCCAAAATGTATCCTTTCTAGCTAGTTCCCTGTCCCTATAAATGTAGCTTTCCCCTCCTCAGGCTTCAGTCTTGTTTGCTTTAATAAAGAAGTGTTACTAGAGAACTGTCTCCAGCATATTATGTCAAGAGAGCTGAAATCACAAACCCCATGTCACAACAGAGGTATTGCCTGCTAAAACACTCTGAAAACTGTAGCTCTGGGAGGGAACTAGGGGTCTCCTAACAACTCTCAGCGCCCTCAACAACTCCCAGAATTTTCTGGCGGAAGCCATGACTGTGGTATCATAGTGCTTTAAATGTATGGTGTGAATGTGGCTTTTTCAACCCTGGGCCTGAAGTTCCCCACCGCTGCCTCCAGGGTACTGGGTCTAGTTGAGATGTATGCAGTTCTGTAGGACTTGCTAGATATGAACAAACGGAAACTCAATTAGCCATCTCAAGGCACTGGGAAAAACCCTGAACTGTCTGGGTAAGTTCCAAATATCTTTCAGGACTAAAGAGGGCATCACTAGAGGGAATCAGAAATTTCACCTGAAAGTTGGTATGTCCAACCAGCTAAGGGATAACCCACACCTCCCATCTCCCAACTCATTGTTTATGTGGCATTTGTCATTGGGGAAGAGGTTTTATGATTTTGCAGATGGAGAACTGAGGTTGAGACATTTTGGCCTTAAAGCCAGGTCCCCCATTATAAATATCTCCCTGCACTCTGCTTTCTCTTCTGACGCAACTTTGCAAGAAACAGATGTGCCAAAATATGAAGAGCTGCCTGAGGATAAATATCAAGTTTAGAAGGTCTCTGTCATTCACCTGCTTGTGTCACTAAGCGAGCACTAAGCAGAAGGCAGTATGATAAAAGCCCTGGAATGCACCATTGAAATAGCAAATGCAAGGTCTGCACTAACGGTTTATAAGGCCAAGGAAGCCTCTGATCCGCAGCTAACCTTCCATTCACGAGAAATGCAAAACAAAACAGAAAATGTGATAACATTTAAAAATAATTACAATGCCTAGGAGGATGAAATACATAATTACAACACTTATATTTATATCTGAATGGATACAATCTTGTTCTTGGTGTATTTTTGCTTAGAACAGATGCAGCAAGCCCCCCCCCTTTTATTCTGGTCCCCCGCATAAATTACCATATTTGCCTGAGAGCGACTGTAGGCACCATTCTATTTCTGATTTTCATTCTTGCACACATTTAAACAATGGGATTGGAAGGAAGTACAGTTCTTATTTACACCTGCATTTTTTAATCCATGCAAAATCCTGTTTAGGCAGTGCTGGGCTGAAGGATAAGGGAATATTACAGTATCTTCAAAGCCAGTGTGCCTCAGGCCCAACGGAGTAGTGTGGCTGACACTTAGCCAGCGAGGATAAATCAATCAATTCATTAGCTGTATGAAGCCTCCAGTTTCTGAGGTAGTCTGTCCCTAAATACACTTGGTAAGAAAGAAACAAGGAGAGGGAACTATTGCCCTTAGGCTTGTGGGCTTCTCATAGGCATCTGGTTGACGACTGTGGAAAAAGGACGCTGAACTAGATGGACTTTATGTCAGATCCATCAAAACTGCTGTTATGCTCAAAGCTGGATCTCACGCCACTCCGCTAGTGTTTGAAGGAAGGATTTTCTGTACAGTCTCAAAGTTTAGCTACTACCGTATCTGTGCTGGCAACCCAGACTGGAGAGGTAAGGAATGCTATCATGGATAGGACCTATGTATCCTCCATCCCACTAGAGGTCCAGCCCTACTTTCATGCAAGATGAGGTGGTCCCATGGTCATATTATGGGGGAAAGGGTGTGGGCCTTAATGCAATGCATTCTCCACTGCCCCATTACACTTTATCTCAGACCTTCAATTATATAAAGAGGGGGAAGTGAGAAACTATCATTCTGTTCCTCATGCCTGGCTGGCAACTGGTATCTTAAATTTCCCAGTTACTATTGCTTTCTAGATGTCATTGGTGCTGACTTTCTCCTCGTCTGGTAGCTGGAGACAGCATAGAAACGACATCATCTTAGCCTGCATTGTTTTTCTTATTTAATTCTTTTTTAAATACAATTCAACATGTCATATCAAAATATGTGGTTCTATAGACCAACTCTGATGAAGCCCGGTTGGGCGAAACAAGGAATTATCCTGGAATCCTTGTCTTCTTTTCTGCATGTGCCATTCTTCTAAGTCTTTCGTCTGAAACCTGCATACAAAGAACGCTAGAATTCTTTAAAGCATCTTCACATGGAACATTACAAGATTGATATAAGAATTCCACATCGTGGATATTGCTAGCATAAGAACTGAATGGAATGTATTTCCCGGTCAAACTGCTGGACTCTAATTTCTCATAATATGTTTTGTTTATATGATAAGTTGGTCTATAGAACCACATATTTTGATATGACATGTTGAATTGTATTTCAAAAAGAATTAAATAAGATTTTTAAAATATATATATATATCATATAATTACATACAGCCTGTCACATTGTATGTGTTGTCCAGTTTTGCATTTACGTGACAAAGGGTTTGATAGTGTTTTCGCCTACAGCTAGGAACAGGCAAAGCTGTCAACTTTGGTTCCTCTCAGTTTCTCAGTTTTCCAATCTTAAGTTCAACTTTTCCATATTCTCACATCAGTTTGCCATTGTTGGTTTTTTTTAAAGGTCTCCTGAAAGTTGTCACTGTCCTCTGCATTTCCCATTGCTCCTTGACCATTGGCCATGATGGGTGAAGCTAAGGGGGGATGAGTCCAACAACATACGAAAGATGTCATTTTGGCTACGCTTCTTGTCGTCACCATGCCATACCAGTTATCCAGTTGTCAGACATCAGACTCTAATGCTCCAAAGAGAAATGCCAGATAAAACGATGGTAGGAATCTAACTGCTGCTTGTTTTGGTAGCAGGGAAGGAAATATTTTGCAACTTGATCTGAGAGAAAAGAGAGCAGCATAGGTATCAAGTGTAATTATGTTATTAAACTGTGAGCGTTCCTTCAGTTTTTCATAATCTCATTTAGTGTTTCTGATGTCAAGCTAAATTATTTTTAATTGCTTTTATGAAAAATATTAGATGCATTAATGGTTTTCTGAACTAGCTCTGAGAGTGCAATTTTGTGAGAGAATTTCTTTATCTTCTCCAAAGAGTTTTAGTTAATGTGCATGTATCGGTAATTGGAGTGACTAAGCTAGTAAGTAATCACAGTGTTATTATCATTAAGGAAAGCACACAATGTCACACCATGGTAATATTCCTCCTCCGCACCGCTTCTTGTTGGGCATGATGGTGTTAGCATTAAACATTCATGCTGGCTCTCTCCTATTGTTCAGCTTCAAATATGTTGAGAGTCATTCATAACTAAAGCAATGGGGTAGCTGCATGCTATTCACCTCCTGCACGATCATGTGCTGGGCAACACACACAAGTGAAAGCATGGGTGGTGGTTAAATGACAAAGCTCATGCTACAAAATCAGAAACGGGAGTAAGCATGTACCCACACTGTCGCAATGTAGAAATATGTGAATGATCGTGGGATCCATACACTGTCCCCAAAGCATAATGGGGCATATGATTCACACCTAGCCCAATTCAAGATCCTCTTGCAGATGCAGCTCACCTTGCCGACAAAAAATGTTAAAACTGTTGCTATGCGATTCATCCCTAAGGATGTAAGAAGAACCCTGCTGGATCAGACCAGCTTCCTGTTCTCACAATGGCCAGCCAGAAACCAACCAGCAGGACCAGGACCTGAGCACAACAGCAGTTTCTGCCGCACTTGTGATTCAGGTGCAGCGTGCAGGAAAAGGCTGTCCTCAGGTGTGGTGGAAGATTTTGTCCCAATGCTAGTCTTGAAGTAATAAGATTCAACAGCAAGTTGGCTTGGCTTTTGTACATGGAATTGGGAGGCCTCGGGCACCACATTCTCTTGGTCTAACCCTGGCCTTCAGATGATCAGGTGCAAGATGTTGAAATACATGAGAGAGGGAAGGAGGGAGGGAGGGGGAGGGAGAGAGAGAGAGAGAGAGAGAGAGAGAGACTGACTATTTACCAGGTGGAAAAGAAGAGCTCACAACAAAGGAGACATCAACCCTTTGCAGTATGAGAAAGAACCAAGTAGCATTTTGTGGCTGTATAATATTTCTGCTTTGCTTTAGATGCTATAGGTTGTTCCTCTCCACCTTTTATTTTGGCAGTGTTTCTTCTGAATCACGAACACCACATGCAGAGTATGTGCTCCCAAGAGGCTGCAAGCAAATGTTTCCAGGAAAATAAAAACCACCCTGAATTTATAAGTGTGACATTTCTAAATCCCAGTGAATTTCTAAACTGGGGGTGGGGAAGGAAGCAGCTAACAAAATGGAAACCTTCCCTGCTTTCTGTTCCCTTCAGTGCTTCCAGGAGGGATGGGCAGAATAAGGGGCATAGTTTATAACCCCTGAGCAGTACAGAGCAGCCATCACTGGGGAACCTTATCTTGACTGTTCTTGTAAGGCAGCAATTTCTGAGCTTGAAGTAGAGATAAGGAGAGAAAGACAGACTGACAGACATAGCAACTTCAGAGGAGACTGAATGATTGAGAAAATTCAGATTCAAGCAGAGGAATTAAAGCTAGTTAAATTAAATAACCAGGAGAGTTGCTAGGTTATTTGGGGCTAGAGCTCCGCTAGATTGGACCAAGCGCCTATCTAGTCCGAAATCTTGCTCCCATAGTGGCCAAGCAGATATGTATTGGAAGCCTGCAAGCTGAACCTGAACGCATCAGAATTCTTCCCACTGGCAATTTCCAGAAACTAGTATAGCCTTATCCTCCACGAATTCATCTAATCCTCTTTTAAAATACATGGATTGATGGGAAAGCAGCAAGGGTCTGTCCTGGCGAAAAATATGAAGAGAAGTGTATTTGTGAAGTACTGGCTAGAAAGTATTCACTTTCCTACAGACAGCAGTGCCTAGCATCTTGAATAAATCAGCTCTATTTGAAATGCCTTCATAATCAGCATTCAACGTGTGGCACTTCAATTATATAAGGATCAGTACAAATTTAATCCAGCTCTTGATAGCTTTATCTATTTACTTTACACAGCTGTTGCAAGGCTGAAGCCTCATCTTTCAACAGCTCCTGAACTGCAATGTAGGCGGATTGCATATTTTGGAAAGCACAGCCCGGCATGTGTGATTTCAACATTTGCATTCCTTTGTAGGAAAATTGTTTCGTCTAGATGAGCAGAAGTAGATGCTTTAATAAACACTCACAAGTGAAATATACTGATCCAGCTTTACATTAATAGCCAGCCTGAAGTCATCATTCACAATATGTCAGAGCCATAGCTTAAGAGGTAAACATGAATGAGAAACATGACTATGGAGGAACTGCTTCCCTGTAATCTTTGTAGAGATTGAGGTGTGTTCTTGTGAATCATGCATGTGAGAAAATCAGGTATATGGCAAAGCAGGGTATGAATTTTCATGCAACAGGACCTTAAACAAGATCTATGCTTGGCAAAGCTCTGGAAATGGCTCCTGGGACTGCATTTCTCTTTTCAAAGACAGATAAGTTCATTTTCACATCAGTCTTCAACATGTTTTGTGGTACAGGAGTAACTTATTTTTAAAAGAGACAATCCTGAAAAGGAAGTGGAAAAACTGTAGCACCTGCCTCCAGATGTTTACTGGCTGAAGAACATTACTTTCTTTTCTGTCATTCCCTTTCCTCTAAAGATATATTCATAGCAATGACATCTCTGCAACTCAGTTTTTAGTTGCTGAAATGAAACACTTCATACCATGCCAACAACGCATGTTATCAAGGCCAGACCGAAGCATTTTGGCACCTGAGGTGGACACCAAGATGGCGCTAGGGAAGAAGGGGACTGGAACAAAGGGGGTGGGTGAAGAAAGATAGATATTGGGATCCACTACCTTGGTGGATCCTATCTCATGAGGCAGTCACTCCACCTTGCCTCATGGGATGGCAAGACCCTGCATGCCGTGACAATCGCCTCTTGATTGGAATGACAGAATTTTAACAAAAAGACACCCTGTATTCTTTCTGTCAAAGCCCAAGCAGACATTTTAAAATATTAGAAATGGACAGGCTGTACCAGTTAATAGCTCCCATCATTCTGTAAATGCAAAATAGGGATTCTCTTGTATACATGAGACACCCCATTTCTTATCCTCCCCACATACTATGGCAATGAAGGTTCATCTCTTTCCCACTGTACAGATGTATTCTGAAGTGGCTTGTTCTGCACTGGGTTCTGAATACAGTGGACACTCGGGTTGCAAACGTGATCCGTGCGGGAGGCACGTTCACAACCCGCAGCGTTTGCAACTGCGCATGCACAGGTTGCAATTTGGCACTTCTGCGCATGCACAAAGCACAATTTAGTCCTTCTGCGCATGCACGAGCCCCGAAACCCGGAAGTAACCCGTTCCAGTACTTCCGGGTTTCGGCGTGTCCGTAACCTGAAAACGCGCAACCTGAAGCGTCTGTAACCCGAGGTATGACTGCAACAGAATCATAGAATTGTAGGGTTGGAAGGTACCCTGGGTTCAGCTAGTCCAACTTGCTGCAATGCAGGAATCCTGCCCATAGCAGCCCCTGGGTGGGCTTGAACCACCAGTCTTCCGGTTATCAGCCACGCACACTGACTCACGAGCTGGGCATGTCTGTAAAAGTGACCCAGTTTCAACAGTTAGGTTGAGTACAATCCTTTAGAGTACAATCCTTGTAAGCCTCGTTGAGTTAAGTCGTCTTTGATTGAAGCCTGTGACCTCCTGACAAAAGAACAAATTATTATTTTTCCTCCAACGCTGTAGAGTGGAAATTGGGCAGGTTCACTGCTAAGAGAAAACTGAATCGAATTTCTTCCCCTACCCCTAACTCTGAGTAAACACGGGGTGAATCCACTATGAAACTAATGAATCTTAAGCTTCAGGGCCACCCATTTTGGAGGGCCCCCAGAAGTGGCTTTACTTCATGTTGCTTTTTTTTTAAAAAAATGGGTCTAGTAGACTCACATGACTCAAATTCATTAATCTTTTTGCTGTAGATATATTTCAACAATCCTTAGGTTTGAGAGTCAGCGCCACAGATGTTGTAAAGGAGATAACAGGAGTTGCCCAGACCTCGTTGCTGGTGGTGAAGGGGCTTCCATAACAATTCAAGCTTCAAGGCCCCCTTAAATGTAGTTCCACCACTGAGTATGGATCCTAAAATACACTGGGCACAGCAAGGGCTGCTCAAACACATGTACAACTCATTTATTCGTTTTTCAGGCATGTTTGGAGATTGTTAGATAGCATGGTTTAGGTGACATAAGCATCTAATTCTGCAGGGGCAAGAAACCCAGAGCGCCACTCAACAGACGAAATGGCAGTTAACTGCAAACCAACTGGAGCATGCCCACAAACGTATCCTTTGGGCCTCTTATTGCCATCTCGTTCATTACCTGGTGTTTACATTATGCTCTGAGCTGCCTGATTTAAAGAGATTGGACTCAATGAGCCAATAATATGTTAAGTACAGCAGTTTCACTTGCGTTACAAGATCTCTGGAACCAGTGATTAATTGCACTGCTCAGTTTATACAGAAAGCCACAGCGTAGCCATGCTTAAGCCAGGTCACCTTGGCAAACAAAATGTCTAGTCATGGGTTAGAACGAAAATGTAAATGTTCAAAACAGCCAGAGCAGCTAACGACAGTATCCATGTCCATACCTTGTAATAATAATTTTAAGGTCTTAGATGAGGCTACATTTTAATATTTTAATGTTTCAATATTTTAATGTTTCAGTATTTTAATGTTGTATTTTAATTTTGTTTTTAAGTTGTAATCATTCAACTTGTTTTTATTATTGCTTGTAAGCCGCTCTGAGCCCGGCCTTGGCTGGGGAGGGCGGGGTATAAATAAAAATAATTATTATTATTATTATTATTATTATTATTATTATTATTATTATAAATGTACCAAGCAAACATGTACATAAATATATAAACCACATGTCTGAAGCAGCACAGGAAGACAGTCCTGAAACCATTTTGACTCCTAAGCTGACCAAATGTTTCTCTGCAAGGAGGGAGGAGGTGAAAAAAACCTTCCTTGTTATAGGAATTTAGTAATCAACATTTCAAAGGAATGGGCAGACTACCAGGAAAGGCAATCAGATAAGGCATTATCAGACAACCTGGCAGACAGGAAAAACATCAACATTCAAATTTCTGTTGTAGACCACCTTTTCTGTGATGTAGGTATGATGTTTGTGGGGGTTGGTCTTGAGTTACACCCTTTCTGTGATGTATGTATGATGTATGGAGGGGTGGTCTTGAGCTCCGGGGCAAGGAATTTAAAATGTTTATATAAAGGCAGGCACACCTTTGTTCTGGGTCCTCCTCCATCCTCCTGCGTGTGAGGGGAGCACCCTGTTGCAATAACTTTAATAAAGATCAGGCTTACTAGCTGCTTTGCTTCTCAATATTCTCTGGTTGGCCTTTGTTATTTTTTCCTACCAATAGGGAACCCACTTAAGGACTCTATACAGGCTCTTGGATACCCCATAAGGGAAGAAGGGCAGATTTTGTTTACAACAATCTTTCTTCGCAACAGAACTTTGGTCCATCGCATTGAGTAGCATGGTATGGGAACCAATGTGCTGTAGTGGTTAGAATGCTGGACCTGGGAGACCAGGGTTCAAATCCCCACTCAGCCATGAAGTGTACTGGGTGACCCTGGGCTAGTTAGTGTCTCAAAGCCTAAGCTACCTTTACAGAGGGCATAGGCAAACTTGGCCCTCCAGATGTTTTGAGACTACAATTCCTATCATCCCTGACCACTGGTCCTGTTAGCTAGGGATGATGGGAGTTGTAGTCCCAAAACATCTGGAGGGCCAAGTTTGCCTATGCCTGCTTTACAGGGTGGTTGTGAGGATAAAATGGAGAGGCAGAGAACTATGGAGGAAAGAAGAGATACAAATGTAATGATAGATAGTTCCTTGGCCCAGGCATCCCATCATGATGAACAACACAGTGAACCACTTTCCCCAGTCAGGCTGGGTGTATTTATATACTGAAAGCAGGATAAAGCTTTAGCTTGGCAGCCCTATCTTCAAATAACTTTGACAGCTTGACCTGAAGTACTATCAGCGGGCCCGTTTGACTATTGACTTGACACAGGATATCAGATCTACATGGATTTACAGGAGGCGGCTCTGCGACAGGTTAGAGAGGTTGGCGAAACCCACAAGAAAGTGCAGTAGCACAGAATACAGTAATGGTGTTACTATGGTTATGCCTGGCTAATTAAGAACAGCGAACCATTACCTGCTGGCACCCATGTACAATTATGTACACCATGTACAATTTGTGTGAATAGTCTATACACAAAAATACTTGGGGAGCAGAGGGAATTCTTCAGGTCAACTTGGCCTTTTGAATTCTGCTTCATTTGTGGTTGATTGGAGCCGGGTTAAACCTCAGAAGCTGTTTTGTGAGGTGGTGGGAGAAGAATTCCATGTGCAGAGTGCACTTCCTGCAATGTTAAGCAGCCATAGCTCCCCCAACAGACCAGCATTTAGTGGTGCTCTTAAGAGTGGGTTATATGGTTAAAGTCCAAGGTCTATACCATACAGCCTGGGTGGGTGTGGGGTCCCGCACCTAACAGAGAGAATGGAGAGCCAACAGGTAGCAGCATGTTAGAAAGTGAAGTGTCACACTGGTTAATTCTGCCTTCAGTTGCCCGCTATTACCTACCTAGACAGCATCTTAAAAAGCAGAGACATCACCTTGCCAACAAAGGTCCGTATAATTAAAGCTATGGTTTTCCCAGTAGTGATGTATGGAAGTAAGAGGTGGACCATAAAGAAGGCTGATCGCCGAAGAATCGATGCTTTTGAATATGGTGCTGGAGGAGACTCTTGAGAGTCCCATGGACTGCAGGAAGATTAAACCTCTCCATTCTGAAGGAAATCAGCCCTGAGTGCTCACTGGAAGGACAGATTGTGAAGCTGAGGCTCCAGTACTCTGGCCACCTCATGAGAAGAGAAGACTCCCTGGAAAAGACCCTGATGCTGGGAAAGATGGAGGGCACAAGGAGAAGGGGACGACAGAGGACAAGATGGTTGGACAGTGTTCTCGAAGCTACCAGCATGAGTTTGACTAAACTGCAGGAGGCAGTGGAAGACAGAAGTGCCTGGCGTGCTCTGGTCCATGGGGTCACGAAGAGTCGGACGTGACTAAACGACTAAACAACAACAACAACATTTTAATTTCAATCATTGCCACCCTAGGATGAGTGGCAGCGAGCTCAGCCAATCAGATGCTACCTTTGGGGTGTGTGAGCTCCAGAGCAGTGACAAAAGGAGCAGGGCAACCCCACCTCACCAGCCTCTCCCCTCAGACCTGGCAGTGTTTCTGAGAAAACTAGTATGTGAAGTATGTGACTCCCAAATCATTTTTAACCACACACAACGCTGTCATTTTAGATGTTGAGCACAGCACAGGCCTTGCTGAAAAGGCGATGTGTTCTGAAAACGAAGAACAGGTAACGAAAACAATACCCTCCAAAATAACGAAAATGATAAAATAAATATATAAGCAACACAAACCCTTACACAGCCCCACAAGCCTTCATAGCAGGATAGTGTCTCTAACTCAGTATCCAGTCATTACTCTGCCTGAATAATATATCAACACCATTTACTAGATGCCCGATCAGCAAGATCTTTTTTTAATAAAATTAGTCAATTGCCGCAGGGTTATAATTTTATCTCAAAGCATAGGGATTCATGCATGTTAACTCCAGTGCACCCAGATGAATATATATCCCTGAGGCTTTTCTGAAACTATATCAAGGACGCACCAGAAAATTGCTTTATCATTCTCCGAGATAATTGCTAACCTCAAACCACATAAATGCTGCTGCTTCCGCTCACCAAGCTTCCTACATTTTCACAATACTTTGAAAGTCTGAGTACATGATGTTATAAGTTTGGGTGGGGGGCAAAACTCCCCTAAAATATCTGGATTTTAAGCAAACAACTAAATTCTTGGGTCTAGTGGGGGCTGGAATTTAAACCAGTTTTTCTGTGTCCAGGAAACCGCCTAACAGAAGAACCATCAAGAGGTAATCACTGGAATGGCTGATCCATTAACCCATTAAGAAGGCCATTAAAAGAGAGTCTCTGGGCCAGACACAAAACGGGGAAAGCCCCTCCCTGAGATGATAGTTAGCAGAGACAAAAGGTCAGAGTTTCAGGGGGGTGGCTGCAGAATTGAATTGGGCAATGAGGTAGGCAAACAGGGGGAAAGTGTCAGTTCTGCAAGCTGGAGAATGGGGCAGAGCAGAAGACAGGCAGTCTGTTTTAGGCTGCAAAGAAGGTCAGAACAATGATTGGGGTGTCTTGGAATTTGAGGCTGCAGCAATGGAAGGAACAGAACCCTCTTAGGATGTGAATCCGCTGCACTCTCTTCATCTAGGTCCAGGTTGTATATATGTGTAAATAAATCATATATCACATACCTAGCAAGTGCTCTGGAAAAACTGGACAGCCCATTTTTTCTCGTGAGAGAAACGATGGCCATTTCGGGCACTGTGATCTCATGTGATTTCATGCCATGATTCCCTCCCCCCCAAATGTGTTTTTTCCAAGGCCAAGTTCCCACACGGCACCCTGTGCCTGAAAAAACGCTTTTTCAAGGGGAAATCGGAACATAAAATCGTACAAGATCATGGCGTCCAAAATGGCTGCCATCCACTCGTGAGAAAAAAAGTGGAAGATGGCGTACCAGAAGATGATGTTTTGGTTTTTGCCTTTAATATGTTGGAGCCTTTATGTTCCAAAAGGAAACACAGTTCCTGGTAAGTGTGCCAGATACCCCTGAAATCTTGTGCCGCTTGGAGATTGGGGTGATGTGTAACTGTACTAAGGAAATGTGCTAGTCTACCTGATAGGATGATGCAAAGGCCTTAACAAGGCATGACATGTGTAAGGGCACATTTGCAGGAGTAAACACATCTAAAATCTCACAAGCGGGAAAAGGTGGGGGGGGAGTGGGGAGGGGGAAAGAGATGAAGTGTAAACGGTTAGTAGTGAAAAAATTAAGCACCCTTCCACTCAAAATGCAACCTCCCTGAACTGCTTTTCCTTATTTCATCAGAGTTTAAATAATATGTGCAATAATGTGTGATGATTTTATCCATAACAGCAGCGAAAGCAACACAGACAAACCAAAGGACAGAAGAAGAGGTTGACCTTGTTGATTAGAAAGCCCCCCTGCACAGTTTTCAAGGCTAGCAAATTTTGGGATGGAGAGGGGAAAGACCCATTTGATGATGCAGCAAATGAAGGAGAGCATAAGAACTCTCAGCCCAGTAAATGCCATCACAAGGAGGGAGCTGGGGAGGTGGGGAAATGAAGTCCAGGTGAACAGCGCACATGGATTCCAAGCGTTATTTCAAGTGGAAGCTTGAGATCAGGCACCCGCAACCTTCGGCCCTCCAGATGTTTTGAACTACAATTCCCATCATCCCTGACCACTGGTCCTGGTAGCTAGGGATCATGGGAGTTGTAGGTCAAAACATCTAGAGGGCTGCAGGTTGGGGATGCCTGCTTTAGATATAAGAGAGGTTGGCAGCCGTAGCTGGGCTGCAGGAAGCAGACAGATGCCAAGAGCAGAAGTGTCTGGTTTCAAAATTTGCTGGGATGGGGTAGGACAAAACTCATGTTTGCTCTCGTCCCATAAATCTGATCAACTGAGGAAACAGGAGTTATGAGCAGCTCCTTGAAAACTCTGTGTGTGTATTTGGGGACTGGAGAGAGCTTTCTGTACCAACTTAATGTTTTATTTACAGTGCCAAAACACTCAAGGTCTGGCCCTGACCTACACACATGCAATCTTCGAAGGCATTTTATTTATTAAACCGTATGCTAAGAAAGTCCTACCGTCCTAAATCCTTCCCTCTGAGGAACTGAAACTTTTACAAGTGCCACATAATGTTCACTCTGCATTTGTCTGGTGTCAATCTTTTAGCCTGGCGTCACTTATGCTTTGGAATTTGCTGCCTTTTGACGTTAGGTAGGCAACCTCACTATATTGTTTTAGAGATCCGCTGGAAGCTTTTTATTTTTTATTTCAGCACACCTACCCAGAACTATAATTTAGTTACATAGATTTGTTTTAAATGTTTTACTGATTTTATCTGTGCTCTACTGATAATTATCTTGTGTGTGTGTGTGTGTGTGCGCGCGCACGCACATTAGTTTGGTGGATTTTAGTTGGACTATAATTATGTACTCTGCTTAAAGGGCTCATGGATCAAGTGGTTTACAAATCCTTCTAAAGAAAAATTAAACAATTATTAGGCATTTGACAGCAGTGTGTCAATGTTCCTATACTTCAGAGGTGTGGGATTATTATTATTTTAATAGATCTGTGTACACACCATAAATTTAAAGGACATGCACTTCCCCAAAGGTTTATGGGAACTGTAGTCAGTTAAGGGCACTGGGAATTTTAGCTCTATGAACTCCATTGCTTCTCACTGCTGTTAAGAAGTCAGTTCAGATCGACAAAAGACTGCATCTTCCTATCTCTGAAAATAGTGTGTGTGTGTGTGTGTGTGTGTGTGTGTGTCTTTGTCTGGCCCAGCCAGGAAAAGAGAACACACTCGTTGGACATGCTTCTGGGGGACTGCCTACATGAGAAGGGGCATGGTTGAGTTTCTCAGGCTCAAGTGACCAGAAGATGTATAGATCAACATCACATACACCACTGGGGGAAGATGATATTCTACATGGAGAGAGCGAAAAAGCCAGAGATAGAGATGTAAGACATCCAGTGGGTCCCAGTTTCAAGGGATGGGAAAGAGCTCTGCCTGAGACTCTGGAGAATGTGTCTAAAGTGGTATGCATGATTCGCCAGTGTAGTGTAGTGGTTAAGAGCGGTAGTCTCCTAATCTGGGGAACCGGGTTCGTGTCTCCGCTCCTCCACATGCAGCTGCTGGGTGACCTTGGGCCAGTCACACTTCCTTGAAGTCTCCCAGCCTCACTCACCTCACAGAGTGTTTGTTGTGGGGGAGGAAGGGAAAGGAGAATGTTAGCTGCTTTGAGACTCCTTAGGGTAGTGATAAAGCGTGATATCAAATCTAAACTCTTCTTCTTCTTCTTCTTCGCCTCCTCCTCATTTTATACTCACGACTACCCTGTGAGGTAGCTTAGGCTGAAAGATAGTGACCAGGATCACCCAGTGAGATTCATGGTGGAATGGTTTATGATGATGATGATTTATTATTAATATCCCACCTTTTGTCCAAGGAGCTCAACATGGCATGCACACCTCTCATAACAGCTCTGTGGGTAGGATAGGCTGAGAGATAGTGATTGGCCCAAGGTCACTCACTGCTGAGTAGGTATTTGAACTCTGGTCTGCCAGGTCTAGTCTGACCCTCTATCCATGGCACCTTACTCGCTTTCATTTTGTCTGGGATCTCCTCAGTCCTTGTCCATCACTCTTGGCCACTGTTAGACAACACTGTGCTAAGATGGGTCAGTAGTCTGACTCCGTATAAGGCAACTTCGTATCTTCCTTCAGATGGTTTGTAAACAGTTGTTCTTAGTCCCAGCAAAGTGCCACTGTTGCAGATGGCTTTGCTGCCATTTGAGCTACTACTCTCAGCAGTACCCCACAGCATAAGTGGGAAATGTAGCCAGGAAAAATGTAGCCATCTTGGCAGTATTCCATCTGTGATTAGCACATCTCACAACATAAAAGAATTTATGCAAATGTTATCTTCGCACACAATAAAATATAAATTATCATTTTCCCTAGAGTACAACTGTCAGAGCTGCTCCCAGATCCTAGCTCACAGAGGATCACGCTAGCCAGCGATCATTAAGTAAAAGTCTTTATTGAGTTACAGTATCCAATCTCAAGCTGCTGCGTGCAACTCTACGTCTTATGCGTTAGATCGGCGAAGCTCCGTCTGAGTCTCCGCCCCTTGTACACCAACTTAATATCCTAGCCCTGCTCCACCTTTTCCGCCTGACTGTTCTCCTCTGGGTCCCTCTGCCCCCCGGGGTCTCTTCCTTCCGGGATTCTTCTGACGCCGACCCCCCGGACCCTCCTGTCTCCTTGCGCCGGGCTTTAGGACCTGGCTCCCTTTCCGGGCTGCCTACTGCGTCTCTTTCCTGTGCATTTGAACTTGGCGCACGCGCCCAACCTTCCACTTTCCGTCTGACCGTTTCTTCGCTCCCCGATGGAGGTGTGGCCACTCCTGACTTGTGCCCTCCCCCCTGTTGTGAGCCGCCAGCGCTTGATCCCTGGCGCCCTTCCTCTTCCCTGCTCTCTGGCGGTGACGCTGGTCCCGATTTCCAACTGCTCCCCTCTGAGTCCCCTCTGGCTCTATCTTCCTGGGGTGTCCCCCTAGGCTCCCCCCTTGCCCTGGCCACTGGTGCTCCTTTCTGTGAATCTTCTGATTCACTGGAAAGACTCGGAGATCTCGGGTCGTCGTCATCACTCATCTTTTCTTCTGCCTCCTCCCCCTCGCTCTCTGTTTCCTCCCTTGCCCTTGCCTCTGCTCCTGAACCCCTGACAACAACATATCTAAAACTCTGGAGTTTTCTTCTGAATTATGAGTGAGGGGTGCAAGGAAATCTTGAATGGCAGGCTGTGTGTGTGTATATATATATATACCTTATTTTTCGCCCTATAGGACACACTTCCCCCCCTACAAAAATGAAGGGGAAATGTGTGTGTGTCCTATGGGGCGAATGCAGGCTTTCGCTGAAGCCTGGAGAGCAAGAGGCGTCGGTGCGCACCGACCCCTCTCGCTCTCCAGGCTTCAGGAAGCTATCTGCAAGCCTCGTGCGCCCGGCGGGAGGTCCCGCCGGGTGCGCAAGGCTTGGGGCGGCAGCCCGCAGCCCGAAGCACGGGGCGAGCTGCGGAGCCCGCCCCATGCTTCGGGCAGATGTCAGCAAGCCTTGCGCGCCCGGCGGGAGGTCCCGCCGGGCACTCAAGGCTAGCAGGCAGCAGCCTGTTCTGGGGGCTGGGGTCGGGGGAAGCTCGGGCTTCCCCCGCGCCAGCCCCGCGCCTGGGGGGGGGTAAATAATTTTTTTTCTTTATTTCCCCCCCAAAAAAAAAACCTAGGTGCGTCCTATGGGGCGAAAAATACGATACACACACACACACACACACACACACACACACCATATTTTTCTCTCCATAACACTCACTTTTTTCCTCCTAGAAAGTAAGGGGAAATGTCTGTGCGTGTTATGGAGCGAATGCCTACGGATGGCGGGGGGATCTGCTGCAGTCGTGAGCAGAGGATCCATGGTTCCCCTTCCTTCCCTCCTCCGTGGCTCGCTTTGAAACAGCAAAGCGGGAGAGGAGCCGCTTACACCCCACGTGTGTTCCTTCTCCCCTTAAACCCCTCTCCTGCATTATTAGCAGCATCCTTCTCCACACACCCCACGCGTGCTCCTTGTCCCTTGAGTGCTTTCCCTTCCCTCCCCACTTAAAACGTGGTTACAAAGCACGGATCCACATGGATCCTCAGGAGTTTTGCACTGGGTCACCCCAAATTCACCATCAGATCACATAGCATGTCCATGGCTACAGCCTGCACCAAAAAACACACACGCACCCACTGTTTCATGGGGCCGCAATGGCGCAAAAACGTGGTTACAAAGCATGGATCCACAGGATAATTATGGATCCACAGGATAATCAGGATTTATGCATTGGGCTACCCCAAACCGTCAGATCACATGTCTGTGGCCACAGCATGAACCACAAAAATCATACATCCACTGTTTCATTTAGAATATATTTTTTCTTGTTTTCCTCCTCTAAAAACTATGTGCATGTTATGGTCAGGTGCGTGTTATAGAGCGAAAAATACGGTGTGTATATATATATATATATATATGCAGGTTTTGGTGTCTTCGGGTGTCTTCCCGTGTAAGAGTCGGGGTGTCTGGGCGACGTTTCGACGAGGTCTCACTCGTCATCTTCAGGCTGGTGCTTTCGGCTTCTTGTTACTGGAACAGAGCAGAATCTGGTGTTTGAGTTCCTATAAATACTGTTGAGGGGTGTGGTGTATAGCCTCCAACGTTCTGGGCACATTCCTGTACCCGTGAAAATCTACGAAAGCATATATATATATATATATATATGCTTTCGTAGATTTTCACGGGTACAGGAATGCAGGTTTTGGTGTCTTCGGGTGTCTTCCCGTGTAAGAGTCGGGGTGTCTGTGCGACGTTTCGACGAGGTCTCACTCGTCATCTTCAGGCTGGTGCTTTCGGCTTCTTGTTACTGGAACAGAGCAGAGTCTGGTGTTTGAGTTCCTATAAATACTGTTGAGGGGTGTGGTGTATAGAACGTTGGAGGCTATACACCACACCCCTCAACAGTATTTATAGGAACTCAAACACCAGACTCTGCTCTGTTCCAGTAACAAGAAGCCGAAAGCACCAGCCTGAAGATGACGAGTGAGACCTCGTCGAAACGTCGCACAGACACCCCGGCTCTTACACGGGAAGACACCCGAAGACACCAAAACCTGCATATATATATATATATATATATATATATATATATATATATATATATATATGAATGAGAAGTCTCCAAATGCATGAAATGTGACACACATTATATTGTTCCTTTGATTTCCCTAGATCATATTACCAAAGACAGAGACACAGACTGACAATGATAGCTGCCTACAGATCTACTTTAGAAAAGGACAGTTTTAAAGCCTGCTTCCTTTTCATTCTTGGCTCATTGTATAATGTCTCCCAGATGTTCGTCTGTATCATTTTGCCTGCACCAAGTAACAGTAAAAAGGAAAGTGAAAGCATCTTGACGACACCTTTTACTTGGGAGTTAGTCCCATTGAATTAAACAGGACTTACTAATGAGTAGCGAGGGTTAAGATTGCACTGCTATCTATCGCTCTATCATAGAAATGAGTATTGCACTGAGGAAAGAATCTGCAAGTGAGATGTAATCTGTATAAATTTATATATGTGCAAATGTGTTTCGTGCACACTCTCACACACAGCAAATTATGCCACAGACAGCTTTCTCAGGAATTCCCAACATGGCGCTCATCGGTGCACATGCACCCATAGCTGACATTTTACGCATTCACAGGGTCCCCTCCCCACACTGAAATTATGCTCGGAAAAAGAACATTTTTGGTTTTCAAAAACAGACCCCAAAAGGTTGGCAATCCCGGCTTATTGAATGGATGTTTGGAGAAGAGAAATTTGAGAAGGTTAGAGTGAATGATTTGTGGATATTAGCAGTGTTTTCATCTATAGTGTATACACTACTTTGATTGAGTGATTTATAAGTGCTTCTAAAAAACAAATAAAAAACCAGACATTCAAAAGCAATTGCTTCCTGTGACAGATTCGGGTGGTTCTTTGACTAGAATTTTCATTGCTGGTCCTCATCGCTGAAAGATGCCAGCTCTGGTCTACCATAGGCTTTCCACCATTGTGCTTAAAGTGGCATACATGGCTCTCAGCCTCCCTACATTATCCTCAGAACAGCCCTATAGCTTAACTTCTTCACAAATTTCCCTCCATTCATAGTGCTAAATGTGTAGCGGAGGAGGAAGAGGACCATGCTTTCTAGATGCCTCTCCAGCACTGCAACCTTCATTTCCTGTGTTCACATATTCAGTGTGGGCATCTGAAAAGCTGTAGTACAGTGGTACCTCGGGTTACATACACTTCAGGCTACATACGCTTCAGGTTACAGCCTCCGCTAACCCATAAATATTACCTTGGGTTAAGAAATTTGCTTCAGGATGAGAACAGTAATCGTGCTCCAGCGGCGCAGCGGCATCAGGAGGTCCCATTAGCTAAAGTGGTGCTTCAGGTTAAGAACAGTTTCAGGTTAAGAACAGACTTCTGGAAAGAATTAAGTACTTAACCAGAGGTACCACTGTATAGGCTTCCTTCCACGTGACCAAAAATCCTGCACGATCCAGGTCCTCAACTGAGTGGAAGCCTACGTGGACACAATTACGTGTACACAGGCCCTTTTAAAATAATAATAATAATAATAATAATAATAATAATAATAATAATAATAATAATTTATTATTTATACCCCGTCCATCTGGCTGGGTTTCCCCAGCCAATCTGGGCAGCTTCCAACAGAATATTAAAATACAAAGTCTATTAAACATTAAAAGCTTCCCTAAACAGGGCTGCCTTCAGGTGTCTTCTAAAAGTCTGGTAGTTGTTGTTCTCTTTGACATCTGGTGGGAGGGCGTTCCACAGGGTGGGTGCCACTACCGAGAATGCCCTCTGCCTGGTTCCCTGTAACTTGGCTTCTCACAGTGATGGAACCGCCAGAAGGCCCTTGGCACTGGACCTCAGTGTTCAGGTAGAATGATGGGGCTGGAGACGCTCCTTCAGGTATATTGGACCGAGGCCATTTAGGGCTTTAAAGGTCAGCACCAACACTTTGAATTGTGCTTGGAAGCATACTGGGAGCCAATGTAGGTCTTTCAAGACTGGTGTTATGTGGTCTCAGCGGCCGCTCCCAGTCACCAGTCTAGCTGCCGCATTCTGGATTAGTTGTAGTTTCCGGGTCACTTTCAAAGGTGTGCCCCACATAGAGCGCATTGCAGTAGTCCAAGCGAGAGATAACTAGAGCATGCACCACTCTGGCGAGACAGTCTGCGGGCAGGTAGGGTCTCAGCCTGTGTACCAGATGGAGCTGATAAACAGCTGCCCTGGACACAGAATTGACCTGCACCTCCATGGACAGCTGTGAGTCCTACACTACACTACACTTGATCTTAGCCAAAAGGCCGAGAAGCCTTTTGACTCCCTGGCTGCGCACTTGGTCCTTCAGGACTAGGGAGTCCTCCATACCTGCCCGCAGACTGTCCCCCCAAAACAGTACTTCTAACCTCAATCCGTTAGCCACCATCCATCCTCCAACCGCCTCCAGACACTCACACAGGACCTTCACCGCCTTCACTGGTTCTGATTTGAAAGACAGGTAGAGCTGGGTATCATCCGCATACTGAGGAACACCCAGCCCAAATCCCCTGATGATCTCTCCCAGCGGCTGCATGTAGATGTTGAAAGGCATGGGGGAGAGGACAGAACCCTGAGGCACCCCACAAGTGAGAGCCCAGGGGTCTGAACACTCATCACCCACCACCACTTTCTGAACATGGCCCAGGAGGAAGGAGCGGAACCACTGTATAACGTGCCCCCAGCTCCCAGCCCCTCTAAACGGTCCAAAGGATGTGATGGTCTATGATGTCAAAACCACTGAGAGATCCAGCAGAACTAGGAAACAGCTCTCACCTTTGTCCCTAGCCTGCTGAAGATCATCAACCAGTGCGACCAAGGCAGTTTCAGTCCCATGATGAGGTCTGAATTCTGACTGGAAGGGATCCAAATGGTCCGCTTCTTCCAGGTGTGGCTTCCAGATGTCCTCAATGAATATGCAACCATAAGGGCAATGCCAGCAGAGGGCATGACATCAGGGGGGTGGCCACGAGAAGTGGTCCTGCTTTCCATAAATTTAGCCCCTATGGATGGTCATAGGTTTGTGAAGCAAGCTCTTATCTTATTGCAAAATGCAGCGGTAATTAGGGGTCACGAGGAGGAAGGTTATGTGCCTCTGCTATTCATGAATTTGGGAAGTGAACAAGAAAGAAAAAAATTGATGTAGGAAAGCCAGCTCCATCACAACAATTCTTTACAGCAGCTTCTCGCCACAAAGGCTGATGGGCAACCTCCCTTTTCAGTACAAGACTGAATTGCTTGCATTGGAAACTGTGGTTTGCATAAATGAGCTTTACAACTCATGACTTGAAAACTAGCATAACATGATAGGGTGTGGGACACTAAATAGGAAGCCCACGCTTCAAATTTATTCCCTTTGCTATACGGTGGGCAGCCTTAGGTGACCCACACTTCTCCCAGCCTTAACCAGACACTTGAAATTTGGGGATAATATTACTAAGCTACCTTGCACAGATAAGTATTAAGGCTAACTTTAGAGAAATGTGGACAGTGCCTTCACTTTATTTCATGGACAGCACTATCCTATACAAGTCCCATTCAATTCAATGGGGGCTTTCTTCCTGTTAGGGATACTGAACTGCATCCAGAATCATTTTAACAGTGTAATGTATATAACACCACAACTAGCAGTTTATGGGGTTTGGGGATATTTTTCGCTGGGATCCAGAAAAATTTGGCTTCATGTTAATGTTTGGTTCACAGGCTGTAATGTGAAGATGGGCTCCCCCCCCCCGGGGTTGGGGAAGTAATCAACCTTTTCACCTATTCCTATGGAAATTGGACTAATTGATAGAAGCTAACTTTGTCTTCATGGACTTCAAGGGCCACATATCCAAATGGTATTATTTCATGTAAATACACACAAGTTGATTCATTAGGACTTTTCCTCTGATAAAACTCTGGAAGCAACTTTTAATTAAAGCTACACCATTCATATCTCCAGCTAGCTGTGGGTATAGGGTGGTATTTAAATTCTATTATGATGACGATGATGGTGAAGATGATGATGATGATGATTAATAATAATAATAATAATAATAATAGCAGCAGCAGCTGTGGTAGAATGTAAATCTAGCTGGAAGAAAGCTACTTAAAGGCATTTTTATAAAGTACAAAATAAATCCAGTTTAAAATGTGTGACCCACAATTATTTCCAATACCAAAATTATTGGATCACAAAATAACCCAGCCAAAGCCTGAAAGCCAAGGGTTTAAGAATCCTCTTGCATACCCAGTATTTAGAAACAGCATGAGTAATAGATCAGATCAATTCAGCCAAGAAAATCACATTTAATAGAAGGAGGTAGGATTTATCCCTAAATGAATCTTGCATATATTGTTCAAACTGTACCTAATTTTTAAATTTTCCAATTCTAACAGTATTTCCCTATACATAATTAGCAATTGCCCTTCTAAATTAGCCTAGCCGCAGGCTTCAGCTTTCCTGCCTGTCAAAGTTGCAAAGCCTGCATAATTGATTATGAATAGCACTAAATCATAATTTTGCTATTTGCTTCCTGCCTTTTCAAGCAGCCGCGAAAGCTAACCAGGGTATATTTTTGTGCTGGGCCACTTTAGGCATTTGAAATTCTAAAAATAAAAAAGTGTTCTCTTTCAGATTAGGTACCACCGAGATCCAATTAAAGAGTGCAAAAATCTGAAATGCATTCATGGGGCTGTGGCTTTTATTTGTTCCCATGCCTTCAGTTTCCTGAGCTGGAATATCTGTGGACATAGTTTGCAACAAAGCCAAGCAAAAAGTTCCATTCTAAGAGGCTGGAAGAGTCCATGCACTGTTTAAACATGTTGCCTCCTACAATTGCTATTGTCGTCAGTTTCAGGGGAAATCAAATGGCCATTATTAAAGGCAGAAATGATTTGAAAGCACTTCTCCCTGCCCCTCCCCAAACCCTTTAGCAATACTCACATTCATCTTAAACAAACAGACCTTCTCTTTCAAGCCATTTTGTAAGACATTCCAGTCATTTCAATGGAATAAATAAAGTAGGGTCCTGTTCTCCGTACCGGCTGCCTGGGGTATTGTTCATCGCCTCTCTTTCCTTTTGATAACCATTCCTTCAGGATATGGAAGTTGAGTTCAAAAATAGACTCCAATTCACTTGGCATCAAGCATGCAGACTTCAGCCCTTTCCAGCAGCTGTTAGGCTCCCACTGAACCACAACCGGGTGCCAATAGATTTCAATATAATCTTTTCTTGGAGCTGGTACGCTGCGTCGCATGAACTTGCCTTAACCCTCCAGATGGATGGTGATCTCTCAACAGCGCTGAAAGAATATGAGCTGATCTGTCCTAAAGCCTTGTCTTTTTCATTCATCGACCTTGCAAGGAAAATCCCGTCTCTCTTCTGAATTATTCATGATGCCTTCCCTTCCACCACTCCCAGTATATATGCTTCAAATCATTTAATGCAGCACGACTTTTTTCATTTTGCCTTTTTTTTAAAAGAAGAAATAGCTGTGTCGTATACCTTTAACAATACACTTTGAAGACATATGTCACAGGTTTCCCCCCCTCCCTTTTCTCATTTCAATGATATTAATTATATACTCTTCTGTAAACTGACCTCTCTGGTTGCAATCCTATACACATGCATAGGATTGGGCTCTGAAGATAACAAATGCCATTTGAATAGAGCCGGCTATTATGTGAAAGTGGTTGGAAATAAAGTAATCATTATTCATTCAGCTTTTCATTCAGCTTGCATACTGCTTATGTGCCAAATGCAGTTTGGAAGTATAACGTCAGTTATGAAATCCATACGTAATTAATGTGCTTGAGAAATTTGAGATCTCACTTTTCCTTTTTTAAAAAAAATACAATTAATTTCTTTTATCTTTTCGCAATGGTTTCAAAGTTCGGACAACTGGAAAAAAACACCTTTATTTTTATTTTTAAAGGGGGAGATCAAAGAAATACTCTACAAACTCATGAATATGTTCTAGTTTTCTGTATTGTTCACGTACATCTCATATCATGCACATGATAAACTTCTCCTGCAAGTTCCATAGATCCCACAAGCCCACTCCTCAGTTAGTTGGAGCAGGGCTTTCACTGTGGCTGCCCCTGTTTTGTTTCATAACATCCTTGTTCTACTTTGACTGCAGATGATGTTTCTGAATGGCAGATCAGCTTGGAGTAAGACCTTCCTCATCCATGTTTTTGTTCTTGTTTTTATTATGTATTTTTTGTTTTTTATATTGTATTTTTATGTTGTGAATTGCCCTTAGATCTACTGTAAGCTTTCCAGAGTGGCTGGGAAAACACAGCCAGTTGGGTGGGATATAAATAAAATAATAATAATAATAATAATAATAATAATAATAATAATAATAATAAGTGAAGGGTGGTATACAAATCGCAACAACAACAACAACAACAACAACAACAACAATATGACAGGCACCTACTATTTGTACTTTTTACACTGCCCTTCTCAGAACTTGCTCCTGTTTGTCTATATCTTTTTAAAATTGTGGCACCCAGAATTGGCTGCAGTACTCTAGATGAGGTCTGACTAGGGCAGAATAAAATGGAATTACCACTTTCAGTGACTTGGAAACTTTCAATGCACAAAGGATGCTCAGGCGTAGCTGCCTACCAGGGAATCAGAACAGATCCAGACATTATTCAGAACAAGCTGGAAGAGTTATTGATTATGCTAGGGATGGGCAAATCTGCCATTTTTTATTTCTCTCCATTTCTTGTTTTTGGGGAGATCTGCCAGGCTTGGCTCAGCCAGAGATCCATTGGATCCTAACCCCACTCATCTTGGCATATTTAAGCTTTAGGATTGCACCCATAATATCTCTTATAAATATAAGATTGATAAACATGTTGAAATAATATAATAATAATGATAATGAAGAAAAAAACTCTGACTATCAATATCTAAATCATATATCCAACTTTCATTTGATGGAAAAGTAATACATATGCTCTAAAGACTTCTAATGTTTTTAAAGGGGACCATAGCATGAAATGGTATTGGATTGGATTCTACTAATCCATAGTCCAAAAGCCAGGTTTCTATGCATGCACAGGGATGCATTTGAGAAAGTCTAAAGGAGGGTGAGGGACGCGGGTGGCGCTGTGGGTTAAACCACAGAGCCTAGGACTTGCCGATTGGAAGGTTGGAGGTTCAAATCCCCACGACGGGATGTCTTACAATCTGGATAAAAAGATTGGTTTTCAAGTGGAAAAATCAAAGTTAGAAACAGAATTGTTAGAACCCAATGCTAAGATACTTTCAAGAATATACAATTTGCTGTTGAAATGGAATACTGAGGAAGAAACGGTAAAATCTGCAATAATCAAATGGGCACAAGATATAGGACATAACATCATGTTTGCTGACTGGGAGAAGTTATGGACCACCGGAATTAAATTTACGGCATGTAATGCCTTAAGAGAGAATATTATGAAAATGATGTATAGGTGGTACATGACCCCAGTCAAGCTTTCAAAAATGTATCACTTGCCAGATAACAAATGTTGGAAATGTAAAGAAATTGAAGGTTCATTCTTTCACCTTTGGTGGACGTGCCCAAGGATTAAGGCTTTCTGGGAAATGATATATAATGAACTGAAAAAGGTATTTAAATATACTTTCCTCAAGAAACCAGAGGCCTTCCTCCTGGGCATTGTTGGCCAATTGGTGCTAAAGAAGGAGAGAATTTTCTTTATGTACGCTACAGCAGCAGCAAGAATTCTCATCGCAAAGCATTGGAAGACACAAGATCTACCCACCTTGGAAGAATGGCAGATGCAACTAATAGACTATATGGAGATGGCGGAAATGACTGGCAGAATCTGAGACCAGGGAGAAGAGTCGGTGGAAGAAGATTGGAGGAAATTTAAAATTTATTTGCAGAAACATTGTAAAATTTTTGAATGTTGATGACATTGAAATGAATTGAAGGGGCTCTAGCAACAAGGTAAAAAGTATAAGATAGATCAGGAATTTGCTGAACTAAATTTAAAAGGGATACAATAATGGGAGGCGTGAGGAAGTCAGGAAAATAAGTCAATTTAAAGTGGAGAGATTAAGAAAGAGAGAAATTTTGTTTTTCTTCTATATGTGTTTTTTCTTCTTTTGTGTTTAATGTTTGTATTTTTGTATTTTGTACTATTGTGTTTTTGTATTTTGTATTTGTTTTGCATTTGCCTTTTGTGTTTTTTAAACTTTTCTATTGTCAAAACCTAATAAAATATTATTAAAAAAAATAAATCCCCACGACGGGGTGAGCTCCCGTTGCTCGGTCCCAGCTCCTGCCAACCTAGCAGTTCGAAAGCACATCAAAGTGCAAGTAGATAAATAGGTATCACTTCATCGGGAAGGTAAATGGCATTTCCATGCGCTGCTCTGGTTCGCCTGAAGTAGCTTAGACATGCTGGCCACATGACCTGGAAGCTGTATGCTGGCTCCCTCGGCCAATAAAGCGAGATGAGCGCTGCAACCCCAGAGTAGGTCACGACCTAGGTAGGAAAGCCCCCGAGGTCCTCAGTTGGCTCCTGGGCCTTAGGTTCCACCCCAGTCTCACACACTTCCAGTGATGCCTTGCTGTTGTTCACAAACCGCTAAACCATTTACATGAATTTGACTTGGTTGAGACAGAATTGGTGCTAAGTCGAATTCAATGCCAACTTGAACCTTGACATCAACACTTGGAAAGTTCACTCTCTGATGTGTACTGGAGACATATCCTCCAACATAAACAACTCTGATGGGATGGAGTGTGTTTGGTTTTTTGATCGACAAAATAATGCTGCTTCTGCATTCAGTGAAATTTTGGGTTTTCTTCTTCTGTCTGGCACAGTCACTGAGTGTAAATAGAATTACCTTGCCCGAGGTATATCTTAAACCATCCACACTAGAATCTTCTTAACCTATATCTTCTAGAGAATAGAAACAATCACCATAGCAACTGCATCCTCATACTAAAGCTCTATTTGTCTCTAAAGGCCTATAAGTTTTTTCTCATATATGGATGACACTTATTAATTTAAAATAAGATCTAACAATTAGCTCGTCTACAGGAGGCTAATGCCTCATCCAGTCCCTGCTGTTCAGCTTACGACTAGACAGTTGGAAATCTTGGCCATGTTTTCTGAATTGCTAAACGGCATTTCACCAGCAGGGAATTTCTTTGAGTAAAATCACAGCACAAACTCACAGCTTTTTATGATCAATTATATTACATTTCTATACTTGATGTAAATTTATTGCAAAGTTTTTGAATTGCTCCATCAGCAAAAATTCGGCTGTAGTCCTGGTGTGCAATAACTTCATTAGGAAAAGTTTACAAGATGCATTTGCCGATCATGTCACATTTAAGAAACATTTAAAGTACCAAACACATTCATTTAGGACATAAAACAAATGAAGCACAGTTGGCAAATGGAAATCACACTCAGGGAGGTTTTCGTTCAGGCAGAATGTGACCCAGGAGGCTGATATAAGAGCTGGTGTTTCGCAAGAGCCTCAGAAGTTTTTGATATATGTCTACACTAATTGGAGATTATTAATTGGAGATGAAAATTTGATCTAATAATAAGCCAGAGTGCACGGAAATGCCGTTTACCTTCCCGCCACAGCAGTACCCATTTATCTACTTGCACTGGCGTGCTTTTGAACTGCTAGGTTGGCAGGAGCTGGGACAGAGCAACGGTAGCTCACTCCATTGTGGGGATTTGAACCACCGACCTTCTGATTGGCAAGCCCAAGAAGCTCAGTGGTTTAGACCACAGCGTCACCCATTCACAAGTGCCTTGGCCCCTCCCTGGCAGTAAAAACACAACAACAATGAATTAAATAAATTGCCATTTGCTGCCCTTTCATGGCGGCCAAAGCCACCATCATGGACAGGGAGACTAGTGATGTGAGAGGAAGACGGGTTCATCCTCAGTGCAGTTAGGAACTGGTGGTTAGACAAGAACAGTCTTCACTGGCTTGGTGTCCTGCAGATGCTCTAGACTACAACTCCCATCAGTCCTAGCCAGCATGTGATAATATGTTTTCCTTATATCTAAAGCGAGCTGGTGGTTAGGGGAAAAAAAGAGCAGAGTCAGGTTGCATATTAGGAAACATTACTGACAACTTCCAAATGATTAAAGGAAAGAAACTCAGACGGGTTTTATTTTATTTTTTTGGTTGCTGTTGCCTCTAATGCTAAATTTGGAGCTTTGCCCTGCCAGCTTCTTTAAAGCTCCCTCAAGCCCACCCATAAGCACACAAATCAAATTTTTTTTTATCTTCCGCCAGAATCCATGGTATCAGCTTTTTCCTCCCCTGCAAAGCTATTTCTCCTCGGAGCTACCTCTGCCACCGCCTGCCTCCCACTTTAGAAGCAGCAGTTCTCCTGTGCCACATTAACTCCCTGCCTTCCAACAGCACAGGCCAGCAGGACGGTTTCAAGCATGCTCATAAGTGGCGGAAATGTTTAACTAGCATAGCAAAAACATTCTTGCTTGGGCAGATTTGCCAGCAGTGCTAGATTTAACCATCAGACTAGGACAGTACTTGCTTGTAAATGGAGGGCCTTTGCCCAAATGACACTTTCTGGGGTTTATGGAGAATGAACCTACTGAGTGTATGGTGATTGCTTCTCTGTCAAATGGCAGAGC
This sequence comes from Podarcis vaucheri, assembly GCF_965113315.1. Lineage (NCBI taxonomy): Eukaryota > Metazoa > Chordata > Lepidosauria > Squamata > Lacertidae > Podarcis > Podarcis vaucheri. The sequence goes on from NC_138763.1 coordinate 21,440,734, forward strand.
ATTTTGTTTCCTGCAGGGTGTAGTACATGGGACCTGGTACTTACACTTCATGTCACTAGTTGGCACAAGTGATAGTGATATAAGATGTACCAAGCAAAGTAAAGCCATCTTTGCAATTCTGCAATCTTAGAGGGTGTGTCTGCTCCTTCCTGCACAGTATCCACAACAGATAGGTAGCCGTGTTGGTCTGCCATAGTCAAAATAAAAAAAAATCCTTCCAGTAGCACCTTAAAGACCAACTAAGTTAGTTCTTGGTATGAGCTTTCGTGTGCATGCATGTGTATCTGAAGAAGTGTGCATGCACACGAAAGCTCATACCAAGAACTAACTTAGTTGGTCTTTAAGGTGCTACTGGAAGGAATTTTTTTTATTTTTAGTATCCACAACAGTACATTACAGAGGGCTGGGCTGCTAAAGCAATCCTAACTACAAGAAGCTGGCATAATTAGCACTTACCCTGGCAAAAGTGACTCCTATTCCAAACTCCATTCAGGCTACAACCATCTGGGTGGCAGCTGAGACTGACCCCAGGTTTTGAGGATTGAGCCCTAGCTCAGACTGAGATTTATGGAGCTTGGAACAGGTGTAAATCTCTCATTGCCCCATCCTGTCCCTGCCTCGCCCCTTAAACACAACTTTTTGGGGACTTGCACAGCATAAGTTATACCAGTTTAAGGTCCCCCTGCTGAACCCCAGAAGAGCAGAGCTGAGGTACTTAATGCTGGTATATTTGACTTATGCCAGCACAGCCCCAGCTCAACAGGACTACTTGGACTACTGCAATGCGCTCTATGTGGGGCTACCTTTGAAGGTGACCCAGAAACTACAACTAATCCAGAATGCGGCAGCTAGACTGGTGACTGGTGGCGGCCGCCAAGACCACATAACACCGGTCTTGAAAGACCTACATTGGCTCCCAGTACGTTTCCGAGCACAATTCAAAGTGTTGGTGTTGACCTTTAAAGCCCTAAATGGCCTCGGCCCAGTATACCTGAAGGAGCGTCTCCACCCCCATCGTTCTGCCCGGACGCTGAGGTCCCGCGCTGAGGGTCTTCTGGTGGTTCCCTCATTGCAAGAAGCAAAGCTACAGGGAACCAGGCAGAGGGCCTTCTCGGTAGCGGCGCCCGCCCTGTGGAATGCCCTCCCATCAGATGTCAAAGCGATAAACAACTACCTGACATTCAGAAGACATCTTAAGGCAGCCCTGTTCAGGGAAATTTTTAATGTGTGACATTTTAGTGCCTTTTTGGTCTCTGTGGAAGCTGCCCAGAGTGGCTGGGGAAACCCAGCCAGATGGGCGGGCTACAAATAAATAATAATAATAATAATAATAATAATAATAATAATAATAATAATTAACAGGAAGAGCCCAAGATCTGCTGAATCCAAACTTTTCTGCTCAAGGCAAATGGCAATAAGGTGCTGGTGGGGCCATGTGTCCAACTTTGCTGTGTACAATCCGCTGCTTGAAGGCATTCCCTACTTAGTGCGATGTCTAGACAATATCTGGGTTAAAAGATAAAACACCCCAAAGAAGGGTGAGCAAGAGGTGCCTTGTCCACCAGCAGTTTGCATCTGGAGAACAGGCACACAACTCCCCTCCTCACAGTCTTCCCCACTATGAATGAGACCTATTGTAATTGCAGTTAAATCATATGAATTATTTCTAAATTTGTATCTAAACTATAAATCACAATTCACAAATTCGATACAAATCTTTGCACTGCAGCCTGTGCTTGGAGGGTTGCCTTCCCGATGGAAGTTGTAAGTCGGGATATCAGAAAAAAATGGAAAAGGAAGCTGAAACTCCTGCAGTTTGCATGTTTATCTGTGGTCAGGAATGTACACCAGCCAAGCATATATGATAGGTATTTGTTCACATTGTTGTTGTTTTTAAGTCTGCAAATGATACATGATTTATGACTTTTAAAACCTTGTTTTCACATCGCCCTTACATTGAAATGAAATAAAGTTATGTAAGTTACTAGGCTACTGTCAGATGCTGTTGTGGTTGCTCGAGAGTAACCAGGCAGGACTCCGACCTGTCTTTTACAGGCTTTATTCTTGGTGCAAACTATTTACAGTGAAGAGCGTCGTAAGTTCATGTCTGGCTCAATCGCTAGCAGAATCCGGGAGTGGTCGGTTTTTGTACCTCCCCCAGCATAAAAGTCTCATCACCCCCAACTGTTTCCGCCCCTCCCTGCGCTGAAGACTACTGCGCAGGATGGGCGATGGCAAGGGCGTGCTCCCTGCCTCTCCAGCTTGCCCAGAAGCGGTGTTAAGGCTCTCCCTAGCATCCTCTGGTCCCTGGACCTCTTCTCCACTGGAGGTGGGGCTTTCCTCCTCGCCGGAAGAGGAACTGCTTCGCAAGATTTTTGGAGGCTCCCTGTAACACAACTGCCCTTCCATCTCTCGCCTCTGAGCTGATGGCAGTTCCCTGACACCTACTGCCCCTGCTCATGTTGCTCGCCACCCCTGCCTAGCCCCCACTGCCAACCCCCCAACCCCAACCCCCCCCCACAGGTCCTTCCATCCCACATAGCATTTGGTCTAAACTGAACTGCAGCAGAATGGAAACAGTACTGATTGTGATGAATACAGGCTGGAATGGAAATTGATGCCTTCTGACAGCCTCAAGTGTTATTTCGCCACATTTCTCTTGACTAAAAGTAGGCAGGATCCAAAGTGGGAGCAATGCCACCTTTTACAGCGCTGTCTAAATTGCTATCTCCACCCCCCTCCTGGCAGGATTCCTGTGATTTTAACAATTGCATGAGAAGATGATGCCACCGGGTGAGCTTTTGCTTAGGTTTCCCCCTCCCCTAAACACAGTGCTTTTTGTGGTGGGTAAAGTTTCCCCTAGCTATTTCTACTATTTTGATGCAACCTGACAAATAAAACAGCTGTACACCAACCACAGCAGTAACAGGAAGTGTTGTGGAGTTATTTGGGTGGCAATTCTGTCATCATGAGGCATCTATCTAAACCCATTTTGGCATTATGGCACGGCAAGAACAGGCCACCATAAATAAACTTCTTAAGATGCCAACCTCTCATCCCCAATCCATCATGGTAATGCAATGGAATCAACAACTCCACCAACTCCAACAAGTTCCATCAGGCAATGGGGCAAGCACTCCATACTATTTCCACACACCCAATATCTCATATCCATGTAGAGAAGAGAGAGTTGGATTATACTGCTTAACCAATGCTGCTTGGGCAGCTGGCCCTGCCCTCTTGACTCCCATGTGACAAACACTAAGGGGAGAGCAAAAGACGATGACAAAGGGGTAAACATTGAGGGGGTAGGGCCAGTGGCACATGCAACATTAGAGTATGACCAGCAGTAAAGTCCTGCTCTGTCTTCTCCATGTGTACTTTGTGTATTATCTGAAAAGGGGCTCAAATTGACTCCATCCTCTCAAATTGTGCATCCTCAGAAGTCAGGTAGTAGGCAGCCCGGACACTGAGATCCAGCTCTGAGGGCCTTCTGGCGGTTCCCTCATTGTGAGAAGTAAGGTTACAGGAAACCAGGCAGAGGGCTTTCTCGATAGTTGTGCCTGTCCTGTGCAATGCCCTCCCATCAGATGTCAAGGAAAGAAACATCTGTCTTACTTTTAGAAGACATCTGAAGGCAGCCCTGTACAGGGAGGCTTTTAATGTTTCAGGTTTTGGGGTATTAATATTTTGTTGGGAGCTGCCCAGAGTGCCTGGGGCAACTCAGTCATATGGATGGCAGAAGCAGCAGCAGCAGCAGCAGCAGCAGCATAGGAACTCAGGCAAAGTCTGAGTCCATGGGCGGCATCCAACTTTCTTTGTCTGCTAGTGGAAGAGCTCTTGTACTAGTGAACAACGAGTTTTAATGTGTAATGGAGGAATCCAACCCAACAGTTGTTTTGGAAGCTCATTATGCAACAGATTGTGCAGTCTATGGTGCAAAAGTTACAAGCGATCTGCTTATGCATTCTCTTGTGCCACAATGCTCCACTGGTGCAAAACATTTTGCCAACTGAACAACTACACTGCTAAGAGTCTAACTTGGTACTTCACTGGCTACCACTCAATGTCACTATCCAGACTTTATTATATTAAAAAGTCCCCTTTAAAAGATTGAGTTGTCATAATTCATTATTCTCTCTCCAATAGATTTCCCATATAGTTTCCTACGAGCTTTGACTTTTGCCTCAGACATAACTGACTGGTTTTGAAACAGACATTCCTTTGTGGAGTTTATATATGTATCACAATTGACTTTCAAGTGGAAACATTGTGGGAGCTTTAATTTGGTGTTGTCTTGCCCTCTCTTAGACTGGCCTTGCGAAGCTCATTAAGCCCCTTAAAATTAGTGAAAATGTACTAACCCCCCCTCCCAGCTGGTAATAGTATCCAACTGAACTTTTATGTAGCTTACAGGAAATTGCACAGTGCTGAACGCTGGGGCAGGCTAGCCTGCTGGGTAGAAGTACTTGAAAATGTCATAACATTAAACATAATAGCTTCCTAGACAAAATTTTAATGACTTTGGAGACACACAATTAACATTATTATTTAGTATAAGACTGATACAGCTGGCCAGTATATGATAACACTCCCTATGCAATCATTAAAAGAACTATTTCTTTATTAAAAAAATCATAACAATCCACTAATTTAACAGTAGAAAAACCAATGTGTTGGTTTATCATTTATCATTAGAGAAGCTAATGAATATGTTATGTCCTATGGACTCAAATGAGACTACTCAAAGGGCACAAGCCAACACCATGCCAACAGTTCATGAGTTGTGGATGTCATCCAGCAACAATTGGTTTATTTGCTCTGATGTCACAGAGATACCTGTTTATTAAGCAGGGTTGTGGCCTCCACAACCATTGGCATAGTTGCTTTGATGTCACAGAAAGGTTGGGAAGTTTTGGGGAGAGGCTGCTAAGCACTAAGGTAGGAGAGGTTTGCACAGAAAATAAATTGCATGTGAAAATTACCAAAGGGGAGAGAAAATGTCAGTGAAAAAGGCTGCAGGCTTTTTTGTTACACTTACTTTACTTTTGAGGTGAATGGGGTGGTGGTGTTTGTTAGTGTCCTTTCATTCTACGAAACATCTCATTAGTGGTTTGCACTTTGCAGTCTTCCTGGATGCCCATGTATCAGTTAGAGAAAGGCATTATGAAGCAACTCCTTTCCTGGGACTTTTTCAGATCAGGACATGCAGGCAGCCAGGGAGGCTGCAAGGTGCTGGAAAAATGTTTGCTGGAAAGAAAAGTACCCTTATCACCCTTGACCATCACGCAATGATAAGGTACGCTGAAAACCACACACTTGTTGTTGTTTAGTCATTTAGTCGTGTCCGACTCTTCGTGACCCCATGGACCAGAGCACGCCAGGCACTTCTGTCTTCCACTGCCTCCCACAGTTTTTTCAAACTCATGCTGGTAGCTTCGAGAACACTATCCAACCATCTCGTCCTCTGTCGTCCCCTTCTCCTTGTGCCCTCCATCTTTCCCAACATCAGGGTCTTTTCCAGGGAGTCTTCTCTTCTCATGAGGTGGCCAAAGTACTGGAGCCTCAGCTTCAGGATCTGTCCTTCCAGTGAGCACTCAGGGCTGATTTCCTTAAGAATGGAGAGGTTTGATCTTCTTGCAGTCCATGGGACTCTCAAGAGTCTCCTCCAGCACCATAATTCAAAACCACACACATACACACCTAAATTCTAAGAAAATTCTGACACGCCCAGAGAATGAAGCAGAAAAATGGAAGCCTCTCTTACTGAGGAAGAAAACATTTGAGAATCTGGAGGACAGGTTTTGGCACAGCACTTAAATGGGAGCAGGTGAGCTGTAGGCCAGACTGTAAGTGTGGTAGATTATAAGCCTGTTTACGTCCACTTTGGTTCCTTAGTAGTGGTTTGGTCACATAAGGGCTGATTTTGTGGGAGAAGTAGCCATATTGCTTTGATCACATACACACAGAGACTTTTGTTGAAAGGAGTTGGACGTGCCTTTGACACCCACAGAGTTAACACTTCCTTGATCCCTCTTCCATCACTGACTGACCACACTGCAGTAGTGAGCAGTGCTTTTTCCACAGCTTTCTGGGTTTTCACAGATTTCTGAGTTTGAAACATAGGGTGACCTGTTCCTTGAGCATTCATCTTGAATGGTTTGCAAGGAGATTAGATGATGTTGGCTATACAATTAGCATTCATTCTTCCATGGGGGTGGGCGGGATATCCAGGAATAAATTGCAATTTCCTCCTGTTCAGTCATTCACTAGAAAGAATGATTTAACTTACAGCTTCCTGGATTTCATTACTCTGTGGCACGACTGCCAATAGTTAAAGATTGGAGGAGTGTTGCTTATTTGTGATGGCTTCAATATCTATCAATGGATTTGTTCTTCTGATATGTTGAAAACGTGTGTCTCATATGAATAGTTGCAAGTACCTGTTCCCATGCCTAAATCTCCACTTCATTTATTAAAAAGAAGAAATCTATATTTTCTCATATTGAAGACTAATTATTATATTAAGTTTTTCTACTACTGTTTACAGTTTTCATTTACTCTTATGGCAGACCTGGGAGATGGTTTGCTGTAACCAGTCCAAGGTTAATTAGGACACTTCATTAGCTGAACCAGGGATGTGAAGCTGAATGTGAATTTCTGAGGAAGTGAATCTCCTCTCAGCTGTGCAGATTTGTCAGTGATGCAGGTTTTCTTGAAAATTCTGAATGGGAAAATGTTCACTTTGCATCAGAAAATTTTCTAGAGAGTGTGATGCAATATTTCATTTGTATTTAGTAAAAGAAGAGCAAACATTGAAATGGCCAAGCTTGATTATATTGTATTTGGACTGGTTTTGTATTGGACCAGACTGTTATTATTAATGTTTGATGTTTTATTATGTTTTTCTATGTGCTGGAAGCTGCCCAGAGTGGCTGGGGCAACCCAGCCAGATGGGCAGGGTATAAAAATAATAATATATTATTACTGTATTTGCAATTGGCATCCATTACTTGTTACAAATGAAACTTTCAAATGGATTTCTCTCATGGATTAGGTAGGGTTCCCATACGTCCGGATTCCCCCAAAATAGCTCAATAGCTTTTTGTGTCCGGATTTTGACTTCTTGAAATAAGGCAACCCTATTCAACTAAGTTTTACTCAGAGAAGATCCACTGAAACTAATTGACATTACTAAGTTAGGGTCATTAATTTCAATGGGTCTACCCTGAGTAAACCTCAGTTGAATACCACCCTTAATGTCTAAGGCTGCATTCCTATGCACACTTACCTGTGGGTGAGCTCCACTGAACACAGTCTAAATAAGCATGCATAAGATTATGCTGTACAGTGGTACCTCAGGTTACATACGCTTCAGGTTACAGACTCCGATAACCAAGAAATAGTGCTTCAGGTTAAGAACTTTGCTTCAGGATAAGAACAGAAATCGTGCTCCAGCAACGCGGCGGCAGCAGGAGGCCCCATTAGCTAAGGCGGTGCTTCAGGTTAAGAACAGTTTCAGGTTAAGAACGGACCTTTGGAACGAATTAAGTACTTAACCCGAGGTACCACTGTACATTGACTTGAAGGACTTACCGTATTAAAAGAGGTTTCCTTCATAAACTGACTCAGGTCCGACCCTTCCATACAAGAACTAAAAGTTTGGTACCAAACTCTTCATTCCCTTGAAAGTTGGGTTTGCTGGTTACCAGTGCTGATACAAAATGCCTCATCCTTGTCTCACAAGCCTTTTCAGCAAACTGCTGGGATTTTTTGCACTACCTCATTATTCTTGCTGGAGGCCATAAATTACAAAGGTTCACCATACTTCAAATACTACATACAAACACAAACAACGAAGCAAGTGCTTACTACCAATATGTTTTAAACATGACTTGTGTGATTGGAATTCAAAGGGAATACGTAATAATTATGCTGGCATTTGTATTTTTCGCCCTCTTAAAGATTACCACATTTTTTACAGTCTGGCTGTTATCTCTTTGGACTGTTTTGCACAGTGTGTTTTCTTTTTTTCCTCATCTGAGCATGTGTGCGCCTGCTTTGATAAGCATGGTGTGCAGATTAGGGAATTACAGGTATGGCCAGAAGCTACTGTAATCAGGAAGAACTGTCTACCACCTCTGTGATTGCCCTGTACACAAGTAAAGGATGTGATCCAGTTTACACTTGCTGCCTAGGATCAGAGTGGGACTTGCTTTGATAAGAGTGGGACTTGCTGATCACAGCAGGACTTGCTTCGATGTAAACATGGAAAGCAGTGCGCTGCGTGTTTATGCACCCAAATTCACATCAAAAGAAAGCCAGGAGGACTCATGTGGGAAAACAAACTTTGTGAACCATGAATGCATAAAAAAATAATAACTGTACCCATTAGAAATACAATAGACCCCAACAGAATATACCTACATAAATTTCTTTCTCCCAGTTATCCAAATATTATTCATACTAATAAAGCACATAGCTCTCTATTATCATCTGATACTACAAATGAAAAGAATGCAAATTCATTGCCAAGAGTTGCATCATCCTATTTCTTGCCACTTATATACACTGGCTTATATCTTTCAGACACATTTTGGAATGCAGGTCCTTTTCTGTAACTGGCAACAAACTAGTGATTTTTTTAAACAATTAAAAAAAGCATAGTACAGTATGTAGTAAAGGATTGCCATCATTTCCGGTGTGGGGTGGGACAACTGATTCTCAACACTTCATTCCCATTCTTCCACTTCCACCCTACAAATGGTGAGATTCAGAGATGAGCAGTGTGGTCTAGGGCAAGCAAGTACATAGCTTTCCATTAGAAAAGCAAAAATGACAGGAGTGTTGCAGTGCAGGCAGACGTTCCAAAGGGCAACAACCACATAGCAATGTAGGGTCTGCTCCAAGTGAAGCAAGTAGCTCAGACTGAAGATCAAGCTCCTTTTCTGAGTCTTGGGGGTTAGCCAACTGAATACCGTCAGCTCATATGGCAGCCTAAAATGGTGCCTTTAGGGAAAACAGTTCAGTTGGCAAAAATTAAGCTTCAGTAGTGGAACAGCTAAGATGCTGGGGCCTACCTGCTGGGAAGCTTACTTCAAGATCATCCATCCTAGTGCCCTAGATATTTTTCATCACTTTTCTGCATCCATTTGTCTCTATATCATGGCCTAAACATTATAATATTTATTGTTCTGACACATACCCACCTGATGAATTTTATTTGCTAATTTTTTAATCTGCCTGTATTTAAACTGTATGTTTTGCCTGCTACTATATCCTTGTTACACAACTCATGGGTGATATGAAAATCAATGGACTTCCATAACATATGTCTGTTAATTTTAGTGCATCTACTACTCTGACTTCATTGGATCCCACCATACATTTTTTACTGAATTTCTTGTATCATTTTATTTCATTCCTTTGACATTTTTTTCTTAACAAGTAGAGAGGTGGGAGATAAAATATTCTAAATAAATAACACATAAATGAATAATATTGTACAAACCAAACTACAGCATCTTTTTCCTTACTCTGCTACTGTAATCTTTGTTTCACCAACTTGCTTTTCAAAGAGGGTTGCACAGAATATTACCCACTTTCAGTATGAAACTCCTGGTTTCTCCTGAGAAAAAAATACATTAGATTGCAGATCCTGTTTATATTTCCAATTGTTTCCCCCTCATGGTGGCTTCTTTTCTCTGAGAGCCATAGCTTAGTGGTAGAGTAGAAGGTTGCATGCAGAAGGTTGTTCCCTGGCATCTCCAGGTAGGATTAAGGAAAACTCATGCCCCAAACCCTGGAGAACTACTGCCAGTCAATGTAGACAAGCTAGGCTGACCAATGGCCTGACATGGGCTAGAAAAGCTGCTTCCTGTGTTCTTTCTGACTGTATTTCTTTCTTTTTTTAATAAAATTTTTATTAGGATTTTCAAAACGTTTTTTAGACAAACACAACAACAAACAAACACAACACACAACACACACATAACAAATATAATTTTAAAATCTTAATTTCTTAACCACTTTCCCGGACTTCCCCCACCTCCCCTTCTTGCATCCCTATTCCAATAATTAACTCAACAAGTTCCTATCCCCAAATTATCCCTTATTAGCATTTTACTTAAATTATCTTAATTTATCAAATTTAAACTTCTAAACCTCATTTTAATACATAACATTTACCCCTTTTTCTAAGGTCATCCCAAGTTCCCTTTCACGAATTTCCCAATTTTTATGATTGTTACCCAACAACTTATCCAATAGAAACATATAATTATACCCCTTTGGATTCCAAAATCTCCCCCCCTTCCCCCCTTTGCTCCCCAAAAATTTCTTCCTCCTGTCTTGATGAGTCACATGGGCAGGGGCGGAACATCCCATGAAATGGGAAGGTGCTACTAGGATTGCCATACGTCTGGAATTTCCTGGACATAACCAAAATACTACAGTTGGAAGCAGTGTCTAGGCAGACATTGTAAAAATGTCTGAGAAAATCTAGACATATTCAGTGGCGGAGGAAACTGCTCGGGCGCCTGGGGTGGTGTGCCCAGGGACAGGGCGAGGTGAGCCACCCATAGGGGCGGGGTGCACTGTGGGGCCTCCAGAGTCTGCCTGCCTCCTCCCACTCAGCTGCCCTACAGCTGCAGGGGGGAGGGAAGAGGCAGCGGGCAGACAGTTTGGGCAGCGCTGAGCCTGCGTGCGCCCAAGCCACCACATCTCTCTCAGGCCCCATGGTGAGTGCCGCCTGGAATTTTGTCACCCCCCCCAGTGGGGACACTGGAGCTGCCCACACCCACTGCCCCCCACTTCCTCCACCCCTGGACATATGGCAACCCATGACCCATGTTGGCAGTGTCATTTTTGCCAACTTTCCTTAAAAACAGCTCAAAAACTTCAAATTTATTTTTTTTGATCTTGCCGAAAAAGCTCAACAAAAAAAAAGCTCAAAAAAAGATCAACCCTAGGTGCTACCCCACCCAATCCTGCCATCCTATTTCCCCTGAAACCTCCCTGGGTTGCATGGTGGCACCCACAAAGCAGCAGCAGTCATACAGAGTTCCCGTGAGATCTAGCAAGCTCTTGCCAGAAGCCACTGCTGCTGCTGTTGCTGCTTCTCTGCCATTGATGAAGGTGGTTAGGTGCCCCCAGGGCTTCTGCTGCCCAAGGCACCTGCGTCAGTCCGCCTCATGCACATGAGTGACCCCTCCACTATCAAGGATTGTGTAAAGGAATGGAATGGCCATCTATGTAGCCATTCTGATTGGGCTGCGATGGTTACAGGAGAGTAAGTGAGGGAAATTTAAAGAAGTGTTTTGCAAGGAGGACTTGAAGCATTGTCAAGAAGAGGCAGCTGAAATTTATTTTTTAAACATCCAGTCATTTCCACTCAGCCCTAATAAAAAGGAAAAGAAAAGTCAATGCTTGCATTGGGTTCCCAGATATTGGCAGCAGAAATTCCCATTGGGGGCGAGGGTGGGGAGTGAGGAAAGGGAAATGCTTTTCCTTTGCATGGTAAGAGTCCTTAATACAATCTTTTAATGTGCAATAAATTATTACTGGGTTGTGGTAAAACACAAATTATTTCCATGGTCTTAGTAATGAAAAAGCCATCAAATAATGTCATGGGCTCTGTCATACAGTAGATTAGCTATAGTAATTCACTTCCATGTGGTTATGAAGGATAAAGCAGCCAGTGGTTTATGAAGATGTACAGTGACAGCAGTGACCAGATATTAGTCAATTATCCATCTTCCCCCAGCCTATCCGCACTTTGCTTATGGGGACAATGATGCAATTATCCGAATTCCCTGTTCATTTGATTAGCTGCAAAAGTCTGAAAGGGCAGTATGCTTTACTTTGGCCCAAGTCCCTGCTTCCAAATCAATTTATTATGGTGGGTTTCTATTACCTTACATTAGCACTCATGGTTCAAGAGAAAGTATTGGTTTCGCGTGCCAGAATGACTCTCTCTTTCTGTGCTCGGAACAAGAATGACAGTGTATTTCTGCTGCAAGAGGCTTTGAGACATTCCTTTCATGTCCATCTCATTTTCTGAAATGTCACTTGCCTGAAAGAGCATTCCTGTTTCTGTTTGTCACTTATTGTTTAACTCACAAGCGGATCCATACTGAGACTGGTGCAGAATTGCAGCAGATGGGCGATAAAGTTTAAGCAACCCATATTGAAAGGGAGAAGAAAGAGGGATGTAGAATAATGTGCGGTTGATAATTTAATTTTTTTTACAAGGCACAGAAGAATCCGACAAATTCCACCGGTTAAACTCAGGACTCAGTCACATGTTGCCTTATTATGTCAGAGGGGTAAAATAAAAACAGTTTGCCGGCAAAATAGTTGTTTTGCCCAACTTCTTGAAATTTGGCAACCCTAATTAGAATAGCTATGATTCAACAAGGCATTGAAGTCCATACTGAACTGCTACAGGAGAAGAGGCAATTGAGGCTGACATTCAGAGAGCCTTAGTACAGTGGTACCTTGGGTTACATACGCTTCAGGTTACATACACTTCAGGTTACACACTCCGCTAACCCAGAAATAGTGCTTCAGGTTAAGAACTTTGCTTCAGGATAAGAACAGAAATCGGGCTCCAGCGGCACAGCAGCAGCAGGAGGCCCCATTAGCTAAAGTGGTGCTTCAGGTTAAGAACGGACCTCTGGAACGAATTACGGTAAGTACTTAACCTGAGGTACCACTGTACATTCAAACAATTCCATGCATGCACCAGGGTCTCCTAGGTGGTTCCTGAAGGTCCATTGGTTTTTAAAACAGGTCATGTGGTCTGCCACATGACATGTCTTAAAAACCAATGGACCTTGGGCAAAGGCCCAAAGCAAGATTCTGTTGCATCAGGTAGCTTTCCCCACTGCCAGTACACTGATGCTAGACACACAAGCAGGGGCAGCTATTTCTCCTCACTGCCGCTGCTGCTGCTTCTTGCATCTTCATATCTCCCCGGAGCTAGAGCAGGAAGCACTTGAGCAAGCAGATTGCAATGATGAAGAAAGAAAACAGGTCCAGAAGCAGGAACAGCTGCAGTGCGAAGCTAGCTTCCTTGCAGTGGTGTCTCTACTGCTTACCGGGAGGGAGAGGGGCATGGCAGCAGGGGGGTTGGCACTGGGTGGGGGCAGCAGCAGGTGTCCAACCATGCTGACCAAGGGCGCTGGCCTGAAACATCATCTACAGGGAGAACCATCTGCCATCTTCCTCTTGAGCTTTCAGGTGTTAGGTTAAGAACTCCTTATTTGCCCAGGAATTTGAAAAACAGCTATTTTTATACCATCTGCTGAGAACTTTTGCATAATGTTGTCTTATCTGCTGTCTTATTATTTTCATTGCTTAATGCTGCCTTTACCCTTTTGGTTCTACTGCAGCTTTATTTGACCCCCCCCCCGGTTGTATTTAAAATAAGGATCATGTGCCATTTGGGACATTTTGTTTAGAGTTCAAAAGCAGAAATTGCATCATAATAATAATAATTTAAAAATAATAATTTTATTTATATCCCGCCCTCCCCAGCCAAAGCCGGGCTCAGAGCAGCTGACAACAGTAAAAATAGCACAGTTTACATAAAATCACAGTCAGTTAATTGAAATAATTTCTAATATCAGTTCAGAATCAAATTAATGGAAACCATTGGGCTAGAATTCTATGAGGATTACAGGAGGAGAGAGGGGGTCAGACTGCGCCTTGGCCAAAGGCCTGGTGGAACAGCTCTGTCTTGCAGGCCCTGCAGAAAGATGTCAAGTCCCGCAGGGCCCTAGTCTCTTGTGACAGAGCGTTCCACCAGATCAGGACCACTGGCTCTGGTTGAGGCCAGCCTAACCTCCCTGTGGCCTGGGATCTCCAAGATGTTTTTATTTGAAGACAGTAAGGTCCTTCGTGGGACATACCAGGAGAGGCAAGACCTGCCAAGTTCCATTGATCTATTTGACTAGCAAATGTACTGAGAACTGCAGCCTAAACACACATATTAGGGCAGGGAAAACCAACAAGATAGCCTCCAGATGTTGTAGGTTCAGCATAATCTGGAGGGGGCCAAGTTAGCTACTTCTGTACTAGGGAATAAATCACAACGAACACAGTAGGTCTAACTTCCGAGGAAACACTCACAAGATGGAGCTGCCCAGACTGTACAGCTTGCACTAATCCTGCAGTGCCATGTGGACCACACGGGGACAAGTGGAGACTGTTGCATCTCTCCCATTTGACCAACCTGAATCAATGCAGGGCCTATACATGCTGGCGAGACTGAATGTACTACCTCAGCAGTGCTACAGGGGAGATTACAGAAAACACCACTTGTAGAGAGACTATGTCCCTGTGGACAGAGACAAATAGAACTGGCCGCACATATTCTTTTGTATTGCCCCTGGTATCAGACAATTATGTTTACTCAAGATGGGGATAGGATAGGGATAGGAGCCAGGTTTCTGCAACACGCAGTGAGGATTTGTGAATGCTATACAACACTAACTTTTTTAAAAAAAATCAAAATATACAGGGAAAAGTAGGTTATGAGAACAATATTCCAGCATCAACTAGTCCACTCAGGTTACAAAATATTATTGCCACAACAGCAGCAAGAATACTTATCGCAAAGTATTGGAAGACACAAGATCTACCCACCTTGGAAGAATGGCAGATGAAGGTGATGGACTATATGGAACTGGCAGAAATGACTGGCAGAATCCGAGACCAGGGAGAAGAGTAGGTGGAAGAAGATTGGAAAAAGTTTAAAGACTATTTACAGAAATATTGTAAAATTAATGAATGTTAGAATGATGTTGGATAGAAACTAAGTGGTTTATAGCTGTAATGTTATAAGGGAATATGAGAAAATGGACTATTAATAGGTAAAAATCCAATGTTACAATATTTTAAGATTGAAGACTAGGATAAACAAAGAGGGGAGGGATTTGCTGAACTAACTAACTGAACTGGAATACAGAAAAGGGAGGCGTGAGGAGGTCCGGGAAATAAGCAAATGAAAGACAAGTCATTGAAAGATTGAATTGTTTTTAACTATTTTTATTTTGTATTTTTC
The DNA here is from genome assembly GCF_965113315.1 of Podarcis vaucheri. NCBI lineage: Eukaryota > Metazoa > Chordata > Lepidosauria > Squamata > Lacertidae > Podarcis > Podarcis vaucheri. Next base: position 21,455,801 of record NC_138763.1, read on the forward strand.
TTTTTTCTTGTTTATTTTGTAATATTTTGAAAATCTCAATAAATATCTTAAAAAAACAAAAACAAAATATTATTGCGGAATTCTGGACAGAAAATAATTATAACAATAATAGTAAAAGCTGCCTGTGTGTTTGAATGCTAGTGTAAGATGCAGAGACCCGCAAGAGAATCATAAAAAAACTGCAAAATCAACAAATTGGGTCAGAAGGAAATGTTAACTGCTTTGCCACATTGGTGGCAAAGATCACGGCAGCTGTCAGAGCTCTGGCCGTTTTGTATATGGGAGATCTGACATTTGATGGACAGAGGTCCCTGATCCTTCCTGACCTGAGCCAAAGAATGCAACAGGAACCCTCATACAACTCTATTTAAAAAGGTTTATTGAGTAGCGCATTTCTGGCATCTTTTAGATCAGACAAAACGCAGGACAATTTACTCTTGACATAACCTCACTGTTCTGGGAAATTACCTCTGCTATGCCATTATTGGGGAGAGTTAAGAGAAAATATATGGCAGATGAAAACAGTTTGCTTGAAGCTTCAGACAAGCAGTAAATGATGAGGCTAATAATCCCAAGGTATTTTATTATAGAACTTTAGGAATAAGGTTATAGCTTCCTACAGCTCTAGGATGATGGCAGAAGTGCACTCCCTCCCTCTCCAGGAATTTTCGATTTCGCATAACTTTTAAAAAGTGTTGGGAGAGGATTAAGAACCTAAAGCAAGCCCCGCTGGATCAGACCATAGGCACAGCAGCCTGCTTCTCAGAGTGGCTGGATCCCAGGTGCCTATGGAAAGTCCATAGGCAGGATGGGGGGACAATCTCACGATTGTGGGATGGGCTTCTGTCACTGCCCCAGTGCTCCACCCTTCCAGTTAGGGTGATGTTGCCGCTTTCTGGTATGGAGCAGGATGGCAGGAAGGTAGGAGAAACCGTGGGTGGGCGGTGACGGGTGCAAGTGTGAATTCAAGTGTGGTGGCCACCAACAACCAGATGCTTCCTCACTATTAACTTCAGTGCCTCACCCGATCAAGTCCTAGTGAGTGGAGGTGAAATATACTCGGAGTGGAGAGTGGATTTCATGCTCTTTATTCAGCTCATAGTGGTGAGGAGGAATGGAAGTTCCCCCAGAATGTCTGCTTTACATACATTATTTACAAAATGGGCCCCATGTGATTGGCTAATTCCAGGATTCTCCTGTAGGCCAATCAGGTTGCAGATTCACTTCCTCCTGGAGCTGGATTGGGTGACTCCTGTGGACCAATCAGACTGCTGCATTCTGGATCCTATTGTTCTAGGACCAATCAGACTGCTGCTTTCTGAATCTTATTCAACAGGAGGGCAGCAAAGAGGTGGCACCACACCTCATGTACCATGGCTGTGTGAATGCAACCACCTTCTCCTGCTGTAGTTCCCCAGCAACTGGTATTCAGAAACTGGTTTGCAGGTTCATAATCTGAATGCAAATGATATAGGCCATCCAAAAACATGGTGCAGGTTTTTGTTGTTGATGATGTTGATGATGAAAGCAACTGTAAGCAGTATGCCATCATCAGAAGACTACAACAGATTTTCACTCATAAGTCCTTCAAGATTTCATGGTCTGCCGGCAGTATATACATACTTTACTTACTACGAGTTCCTCATAACTTTAAAAATTAAAATACTTATATCATCTATCTATATTAGTTTTTTAACCTATCATTTTCAACAATTATTACAGATAGGTAGCCGTGTTGGTCTGCCATAGACCAACTTAGTTGGTCTTTAAGGTGCTACTGGAAGGAACAATTATTAAACATACTTTTATATCTTATACAATTTTTTTCACTTCCATCAATCACATCTGAAAATTTTCCAATCTTTTCACTTAATTTACATTTCTTACTTTCACTATTACATTTAAATATCATAACTAATGTCTCTCTTCTTTCTCTTTGCAATATTTCATATATTTCTCCTTACAAAACTTATTGTAGTCCTACTAGTGTAATTTGTTAAAAATTAAAATACTAAGGTCTCCTTCACCAGTCTCTGCTAGCCAAAGCCACAGTGACATCAAAAAAGCAGATTTAGGAGGCTGAGAATTTAGGGTCAGGTCCAGATAACCTCAGGGCCAGGGCCCAAATGTGGCCCTGCAGGCCTTTCTATCAGGCCCTCAGGACTCTCCTCAGCCCACATCCCTCAGCAGCACTATTAACAAGCTCCTTGAGTGTTTCTGCCTGGCTGGGAATGTCAGCAATGAACTCTGATAATGCCTCTTGCTTGTGGATGGAGGTGTGTGAGAGTGTGTGGAAACCAGACTACTGCCCAAAAGTAAAAATTCTCATTAATTGCTCCGCCTACTTTTGCCTCTGGCCGTGCCCACCACTAGAATGTGCCCCCAGAAGGTTTTCCAGAAAGGAATGGGTTAGGAAGCCCCTCCACTCACATTTACTTTCTTCTGAGAATGTTAAAAATAAAAACAAAAAGTCAGAGAAAGATACGTGTGAATCCATGCCATGTCTTCTTTTCACCAAGCAAGGTGGAATTCAATTGATGAGCCCCACTAGCATAAGCCAGCATGAGGACATTTGCTAGTGCAACAGGGCTTTCCCTCCTCCCTCAGTGCGCCCCCTGAAATTGCCCCCCCCGAACATTTGCCAAAGGGCTTCAACTGAATTCCTCTCATGGGTTTTTAGATAGTTGTGAGATCTTAATATTTTTGCAACCTGATCCAGCAGTTAGCTTTTCTCTGGCTACATTTGTATGAAATTGTAGTAGCTGTTTCTTCTGGAAGTACTCCAGGATGACATGTCCCTATAAGTCACTGGCTGCCGGGCATGTTGATATATAAAATGTATTAAGTCAGAACTGGTCCTCGGATTGTAGAGTAGGGATAAGAGTATAGCATATGTGCTGAGACACTTTTCAGAAATGGAAAAGCAATACAGTGGTACCTCAGGTTACATACGCTTCAGGTTACATACGCTTCAGGTTACAGACTCTGCTAACCCAGAAATAGTGCTCCGGTGGTGCGGCAGCAGTGGGAGGCCCCATTAGCTAAAGTGGTGCTTCAGGTTAAGAACAGTTTCAGCTTAAGAACGGACCTCCGGAACGAATTAAGTCCTTAACCCAAGGTACCACAGTATATAGATTTCATCCACTTTACTTAAGGGTTGCAAAGATTAAAACAGTTATGTTCTACTGAGTTACCCGATGATTGACAGACAAAAACATGATCCTGCATGGTGTCTAAGGGACAAACTTCAAAGAACAATTCATTTTTTTAAAAAACAGGCCAAATGATAATGAAATCAAATAAATTAGAGAAGATCAAAAGTTCCAGCTGGTCCCTCTGTGTGCATCTGACAAGAAGACATCCTGCTTAAGGGTTGAATCTCATTCTGTTTCCAGAAAAGCACATCTGTTTCATTTCAAGGGTCCCACAGCATAGCCCACCTTCAGAGAGGTGCTCTAAAGGTGAGGGAATTGCAGAAGATGGAACACAAACAAACAAAATTCCCTTCTAAAATTGATCTATTCAGATTGGTTCTGGTTTGGCAGACTCTTGAATAAATGCAGGAGACAGCTGGTGGCTAGATGCTTGGTCAATCTAGCCTGGCGGCAAATGCACCATTAGAAACTAGGTTACAATTGTTTCAACATTTAAGGCTAAGTCCAGAGGGTGGGATTTTCAGGAGGACCACAATATGTGGTGAGGGGAGGTTTGGCCCGTCCCTTCCCAGACATAACCATGACAAAAATTGTCCTCATCCCCATCATGAGTCCCATGGAAACAAATTTACCTTTCATAAGGTACGGCAGAGTGTGAGCTGGCACCACCTCTCCCGGCACTTCCTGACAGAGGGCTGACTTTGCTGGTGGATCCCAGGCCAGCAAAGAGCCAAAACGGTTTCTCCATCGGTTGGGAAATTTGGATCTAGCCTGGCTGACAAATTGGCCAATGGCAGGTGAGCCTAGGAGCAGGCATCTATGGCCAGGGTGGGGATGGAGACCCTTACTGAGCCTCCAGGTAAAAGGTAAAGGGACCTCTGACTCGGGGGTTACAGCGCTTATCTCCCTTTATTGGCTGAGGGAGCCGGTGTACAGCTTCCGGGTCATGTGGCCAACATGACTAAGCCGCTTCTGGCAAACCAGAGCAGCACGCGGAAACGCTGTTTACTTTCCTGCTGGAGTGGTACCTATTTATCTACTTGCACTTTGACGTGCTTTCGAACTGCTAGGTTGGCAGGAGCAGGGACCGAGCAATGGGAGCTCACCCCGTCGCAGGGATTTGAACCACCGACCTTCTGATCGGTAAGTCCTAGGCTCTGCTGTTTAACCCACAGCGCCACCTGCATCCCTGAGCCTCCAGGCTGTCAGACAAATAACTTCCCCCCAGACACTGGCTATACCAAGCCTAAAACCACCCATAGTGGTGCCACTCCCAGCCCGTCAAGAGTCCCTCCCTTTGTTAGAGGCAAGTGACAGTAAGTCTGATGCTCAGCTGGCTATGACTCCATCTCCAAGAATGCAGTGGTGTCAACAAGCCTTGAAAAGCCAACCTTTTCAAAGGAGTACTCATTTGTTTGAGCAGTCCTCCAGATCTATGTGGGGTGTGAGAAGCAGCTGAGTACACCTGCCCTGGGCTTTGAAGGGTTTTTGGGGTTGTGTGTGTGTGTTTGTTTTTTAGTTTATAACTTTATTCTAACAAGACTTCCGCCCTGGGCCTCAGACCAATTCTACACGGGCCTGCTTGCTGTGCAAATAGCAGTGCCTGTCCTGCGCAGAAAAAGGAAGCTGTTTCGTGTGTGTATGTGTCTTGTTAGTTTAACACATTAGCTTGCACTTAGCCATGTATTCTAACCTAGAACAAATTTGCTCCATCTTCTGCACGACAGCCCTTCAAATATTTGAAGATGGCTATCATATCACCTCATAACAATCGCGTCTCAAGGCTAAGCATGCCCAATACAGAGTGGTTTAACAATTCCCAGAGTGATTTAACAACAAATCCCTCTTCGCAGGGAGTGCCGGGAAGTGTAGCTCTATGAGCAGAATAGGGCTCCCCTAACAATTCTCATCACTTAACAAACTGTAGCTCCCAGAATTCATTGGGAGAAGCCATGACTGTTTAAAGCTTTATCACAGTGCTTTAAATGTAGAGTGTGAATGCGGCAAAATAAAACAATAAAATAACCACAATGCTCTAAAAATACAATATACAGACAAATCAATAAGTAAAGGGTCTTAAAAAAATAATCTCAGTAACTCAAAAATAACACAACTGAGCCAGACAAAAACAAAACAAAACTACAATTGGCCAAAGACCTTTTTGATGGGGCCTGATGGACATACTCAGCAAGACATTCCACTGAGTGTTGAAATTGCAGAGTCCTGTGCACAACGGAATGACGAACAGTACGTGCCACATGCTTAAAGTTGCTTTATTTTCAGTTCAGTATTGAGAAATTACAAACATGCATCTTGCCTCTGCTGGAGCAGAGAAGCAACCATCCTTCTTCTCGGAATAACGAACACCGAGAGAAAACAGTGAAAAACAGGAAACCAGTGTACGTCACATCCAGCTTCCCATTCCCGTGGGAAAACCCAACAGTGCTCTGACTGTGGAATGTAAACATTGTCTTGTGACAAGCACTTCGCTGCACAGTGAAGAGAACAGAAACCAACATCCTCCCCCTTTCTGTGAACATCACTGGGCAGCGTGTTCGTACAATATCAGTACAAACCCAACTTCTGTACATAGGTACAGTGTTGATCCCTTGATACAATCTTGGACAATACATCAGCAGGAATTTCATTACCTGGCATATAGGACACCGTTACGAGTCCCTTCTGAATATGTTCCCTAGCATGTTGCACCTTCAATTGCAAGTGCTTCGTGCTTTGCTTACAACCTTCCGAATTCAGCAAAGCCAAACATGCTTTGTTGTCCTGGTAAACCTGGATTGGACATTTGACAGGAATTTTCATGTCTTTGCACAATTGTAACAACCATTCACAATCCTTAAGTGAATAAGACAGTGCATTCAGTTCAGCTTCACAAGTACTTAAGCTAATTGTTGTTTGCTTCTTGCATGACCAATCAAATAGACCCTGATTGTACATGTAGCAAACTCCAGACGTACTTTTCCTGTTTGTAGTGTCACTTCCAAAACTTGCATCTGCAAAGATCTCAAGACCACCAGACTTCTGATTGTTAAATCTCAGTCTGTAATGCATAGTGCCTTTCAAATAGCGTGCTATGCGTTTCAGAGCTTTCCAATCCTTAACAGTAGGATTGTTAACTTGTCTGCTTAGCAAATTACAGCTAACAGCAATGTCAGGTCTTGAACATCTGGCAATGAAGTTTAGCTTGCCTAGCACACTTCTGTACAGTGTAGTGTCAGAAAATGCTTCTTCAGTGTCTTCTACCTGATAACCTGTTGTCATCGGTGTGTCTACAGGGTTAGCATCCATCAGGTTCAGTTTGCTTAACACATCAGCAATTTTCCGTGACTGGTGTACTAGAATGTTACCACTTTGATCTTTCTCTATTTCCAGAGATAAGTAGATGTTTACCTCACCAAGATCTTTCATGTCAAAGTGCTCTTTCAGTTGAGCTAGGGCGTTATTGTACATTGTGACATCTTTCCAAAAGAATAAAATATCATCAACATAAAACAAACAATACAGTTTCTTTTGCCCCTCCTCTTTGACAAACACACATGGATCAGCTTTCCCTTGCTGAAAACCTAGAGAAAACAATGCTTCAGTGAGTTTAGTGTGCCAACACCGTGCACTTTGTTTGAGACCATAAAGGGACTTCTTCAGAGCACAAACAAATCCCTGTTTTACCTGTACGCCATCAGGTGGAAGCATATAAAGTGATTCACTTAGAGATCCGTACAAAAACGCTGTATTTACATCGTGGTGACTAATGTGTAGATTCTCCTCTGCAGCTAGCTTGAGCATAAGCCTAATGCTCTCATATCTCACAGTGGGTGAGTAGGTCTCGTGATAGTCTTCACCTGGTACCTGTGCAAAACCTCTGGCTACCAATCTGGCTTTGTGTCTGACTATCTTGCCATTTTGATCAGTCTTTGCTTTGAAGACCCATTTGCTTCCAAGCAGTTTCATTCCTGGAACTACTGGAAATAGCTCCCAAGTTTTGTTCCTTTCTAAGGAATCAAGCTCAGCCTTCATAGCATTTATCCATGGCTCAGCTTCCTTAGAATCCAAATCCTGGATTTCTTGGAAACTTGAAGGTTCAAATACCTTCTTGGAGCTTTTAACAGCTGCTACTGCTGTCTTAGCATATTCATCAGCAAATCTCTTTGGAGGTCTGCCTTTTGTGGCTCTTTGTGACCTACGAATCAGCCTTTGGTCTTCAACACTCTCCTCTTCCTTCTTAGGAGAAAAGTGACCTATTGTGAACAATGGTTCTTCCAATTCCTGATCAGAGCTTTCAGAGGGTCGCATAGAGGCTTTCGCACTCTTGAAATCCTCTGAATCACCCGATTCAGTTTCAGACTCAGAATCAGAACCTTCATCAGTGGGTGTGGGTTGTTGTTGCTTATCCTCAGTCTCATCACTGTCATCAGGATAACATTGAAAAATTCCCACATTCTCCCCCCACTTGGCATTGTACTCAACACTTCTTGTGAGTTTAATTGTCTTAGAGTCAGTCATCATTATTCTGTAAGAACCTTTCTGATAACCTAGAAAGATACCATGCAATCCACGTTTGCCTAACTTGGAGCTTTGTGGTGAATGAATCCACATATCAGAACCAAAAATTTTCATGTGTTTGATGTATGGTTTCTTACCAAACATCTTCTCATACGGGGTACAACCAATCGCTGAAGATAACCTGCGATTGTAACTGTAAACAAAACATGAGAGAGCTTCGGCCCAATAACTCTCTGGAAGATTGGCATCATGCAGCAAGGTTTTTAACCCTTGAAGCAATGTTTGATTTGCCCTTTCGCAAAGCCCATTCTGCCATGGCGAGCGAGGACTGGACAAATCGTGTTAAATTCCTTTCTCAGTCAGAAAAGCTTCAAACTGCTGAGAAGTGAATTCTCCCCCGCGATCTGTGAAAAGAATTTTTATCTTCTTACCATGCACATTTTCCAACCAAGCACAGAATTCCTTGAACCTTGGAAAAGCCTCTGATTTCTGCTTGAGATTGTACACGTAAATATACCTGGAAAATGCATCAATGAGAACCATGAAGAACCTATTGCCACCTAAAGAGGGCGATAGTGGACCAACTAAATCAGCATGAACAATCTGGTATGGTTCTGTAGCTTGCCTACTAGACACCTTACCTTTCGCAGCCATTTTCACCTTGTTTGCTGCGCATGCTTTGCACTTCATGTGGTACTTGCAGGGTTTAATAGTCATACCTTCAACCAAGGTGGGCATTTTAGATACTGCCTCAAAATGCAAATGACCAAATTTCCTGTGAAAATCATGAATACATCCTGCATGCAAACTTTTGTTAGAACCTGCAATGCAACAAGTATCATTCTGCACAACATCATCATAATACAAAACAAACAAACGATCAACACATTCAGCATGCAATACATAATCGTCTTTCTTTGTGATGGTGCATTTCTTGTTCTTGAAGGAAACGTCAATGTTCCGTTCATTCAGCTGCATCACACTTAGAAGATTGTGTGTGGCATCTGGAACATACAGTACATCATGTATCGATAAGTCTAAACTGTGAAGAACAACAGTTCCGTAGCCTTGACTGGGGATCGTGTGGTCATCCGCCTGGTGAATCGCACCTTCCTGCGGTGTAAAAGACACGAACAGTCGCTTATCGTTGCACATGTGGTGGGTAGCTGCTGAATCAACAACGAAGAAAGATCTAGACGTCTTCTGGACCTTTGCGACGTTTGGAGTGAAGCGTGAGACCATTGCCTTGTGCTGCGTTGTCCTGGACACCGGACCTTTGCCTTTGCTTTGGCCTTTTCCACGCGATGAACTTTTGCTGCGCTGCTCTGTCTTGGCCCTGGGATATCTGCATTCCCTCTTCATATGGCCTAGACGTCCACACGAGTAGCATTTCACTGCCTTCAAAGCTTTGGCGCCCTCTGGTGGTTCCACTGCACTCTGGGATGACGTCTGTGAAGACTCCCCCTTACCCATGCAGCTAGCACCCCGGCGATCTGCTTCATTCTGGATCACGGCAGTAACATAGGCTACTGTGAGCTGAGCAGTTGGTTGAACAGCAATCTGAGTGGCAACGGACTCCCAACTTGGACCTAAAGAATGTAGTATCATGAAGGAATACACAGCCTCTGGAAAGGTGAGTCCTCTCTGTTGCAGCTCATGTCTCAGATTCTGCATCTCCATCAGGTGTTTACGCACATCTCCACCTTCAGCAAGAGCCATATCATGCAGCTTGGCATAGTAGTACATTGAGGAACCAGCTTCTGTCCTCAAGTGAGCCTCTCTTAAAGTGTTCCAAATTTCTTTGGCTGTGGTCTTTCCACGCAACAGACAGAGCTCTTCTGGGGATACTATCAACGTAAGCGTTCCCCTTGCTTTGGAATCCTTAGTAGCCCATTGAGCTGTAATTGGAGCTGGGGGGTTGTCTGTAATAACATTAAACAGACCTTCTTTCCGCAGAATTGCCTCTGCATAAAGTACCCACTCCGTGTAATTTTTCTTATTGAGCTTAGGAATCCCAAAAGCTTCAACCAGCTTAGCATTAGCCACTATTGCTGCTTTAATCAAGCTGCGTCACAGTACTGCAGCCTTCTTCCAAAAGCACTTTTAAAAAGTACTTTCGTTTTTCCAGCCATCACAAGCTGTGAGCTTGTGCCTTTATCTGTATCGCGGCAAAACGGCTTTAAAAGTACAAAGTCCAGCCATTAAAGCCATAAACTAGAAACTGGCAGGCTGCTCCGGGCAGCATGAGCACATACCTTCATCAATCAAACTTGATGCGCAGAGCAGATAACGCGATCCGTTCCTCTGAACCTCTGCCGGCATTCCTCAGTTTGATTTACGTCTTTCTGGGCCCGATAACCAAAATGTTGAAATTGCAGAGTCCTTTGCACAACGGAATGACGAACAGTACGTGCCACATGCTTAAAGTTGCTTTATTTTCAGTTCAGTATTGAGAAATTACAAACATGCATCTTGCCTCTGCTGGAGCAGAGAAGCAACCATCCTTCTTCTCGGAATAACGAACACCGAGAGAAAACAGTGAAAAACAGGAAACCAGTGTACGTCACATCCAGCTTCCCATTCCCGTGGGAAAACCCAACAGTGCTCTGACTGTGGAATGTAAACATTGTCTTGTGACAAGCACTTCGCTGCACAGTGAAGAGAACAGAAACCAACACTGAGTAGGTGCCACAACAGAAAAAGGCCTAACTCTAGTTCACACCAGTCTTGTTTCCTGTCATCCAGGGAACTGGAGCAGAGCCAGAAAGGGGGATTGGGGTGTGCAGAGAAGACCATATCAAAGAAGATGGTTCCTAATGTACTCAGGTCCTAAGTCATCAAGAGCTTTCAAGGTTGAGATCACCACCTTGAATTGTCCCTAGAAACTGACTGGCAGCCAGCGCAGAACATACAGAACTGGCATGCTAGAACCAAACGGCTTAGGCTTGCATTGCTTAGAAAACTAAATAGGAAGGGACCACGAGGGTTTCAAAAGCCAAGCTCCAAAACTAGCAGATTGTGAATGTGCAGAAATGCACACGGCGAGTGAACTTCTTTTAAAGAGGTTGCTAATTGTTAAGTTTCAACCATTATTATTGCTCGTATTCCTTCATCTGTGTGTTTTAGCAGAAAAATATAGAGAGTTTTTGTTAGCCACATTCCTGTGCTTGTAGTCAGGGGTATACAGAGGGAAATGGGCTGGGTCTTCTAAGGTGGCACTGACTTCTTGAAGAAGAGACGTGGATGGAACTACCTTTCATCTTGAAGTTAACAGCTTCACCCAAACAAGCTCAATTAAATATTTATACTGTTTATCTTTAGGAAGGGGGGGGGGAAACCCTCCATAAACAACTGCAACTCTCCCTCGCTCACCGCCAGCCGCTTGTGCCTGTGTTCCATTATTTAGAAGTTCTCAAATGCAGGATTATCAAAATTGCTGTAGCAGCTTCTGAGGAACGGACAACACGGACAACATAGCATGTAACAAGGACCCTGTCTCTGCTTAACACAGAACACCGCAGGGCTGCAGAATCACAGCAAAATTAGGAAGGAAAAAAGAAAGAAAATAACATGATATATTATTAAATAGTTTTTCAAAAGGAGGTTGACAGAAGAGAAGAAGAAATGGGAAATGCATTTTTGCTTTGGGTGTTTTTTTAACTTTACACAAAAGTGCCCCAGTTAAAGCTGTACAGTATTCTGCAGTCCCACCTTAACTTCAGTTGTGGGGTGGGGGCCATTGTGGGACTGATGCTATTCCATACAATAGGGGTCACCAAAATTTTTTTACACCTGTAGTCACATTTGCAGACCAGAGGAACTGTTGTGCATGCTGCAGCTCTCCTTTTCCCATCTATAACACTTGTGAAACTGGCTCTCTGAGAGCCAGTGTGGTGTAGTGGTTAAGAGCAGTGGACTCGTAATCTGGGGAACCAGGTTCGCGTCCCCGCTCCTCCACCTGCAGCTGCTGGGTGACCTTGGGCTAGTCACACTTCTCTGAAGTCTCTCAGCCCCACTCACCTCACAGAGTGTTTGTTGTGGGGAGGAAGGGAAAGGAGAATCTTAGCCGCTTTGAGACTCCTTAGGGCAGTGATAAAGTGGGATATCAAATCCAAACTCTTCTTCTCTTATAGAACAACAACATTGTTATTTGTCACTTACTACCTTTTTTAAAAAAGCATATAATACCAGATTAAAACACATCAAAAGATTAAATGAACATTATTAACTAAAACTGCTCAGCCTGCAGTAACATAAAAAGGACACATCCTACCCCACCCAACTAAAAGACAAACACCAATTATCAGCAAAAAAGACGAACACCAATTAGCAGCTTGGTGAATGTGAACATCTTTGCCTGGTGCCTAATTAGGCTTGAAATAAGTTACTGTGTTGGCCAAAGAAGACTTCCTTCTAGCCCAATTCATGCCATGGACACAAGGTAAGGTCTTGGCAGGCACACATGCACCCACGAGCACCATGTTGGCAACCTACGTCATCCCACAAATCTTCAAGTCAATTTGTGGAAGTTTTCTTGAAACGAAGAGGGGTGCAAAATATGAAGAAAAAGAAGAGTTTGGATTTGATATCCCGCTTTATCACTACCGGAAGGAGTCTCCAAGCGGCTAACATTCTCCTTTCCCTTCCTCCCCCACAACAAACACTCTGTGAGGTGAGTGGGGCTGAGAGACTTCAGAGAAGTGTGACTGGCCCAAGGTCACCCAGCAGCTGCATGTGGAGGAGCGGAGACGTGAACCTGGTTCACCAGATTACAAGGCTACGGCTCTTAACCACTACACCACACTGGCTCTCTTTGCATATTTTTACCAGCTTCACGAATGAATGAGCGCATCAGCAAACCTGGACATGAGTTCAACCATCAGCCTTGTCTCTTTACAGTCATTTGCTTTCTCACTTGCTGCTTACACCTCCTCCTCTGGCCAGGGAAAGTTAACAAGGTACCTGTTATGTACTGAAGTTCTCACCCTGGGCCAGCAGGGGGATACTGTAGATAGTTATGCAAATGAAGGATCGAAAAGTGACGTTCAGTGATTGGATAGTTTGTATGCAAATGAAGGATCGAAAAGTGACGTTCAGTGATTGGATAGTTTTAGAAAATGGCAACAGTTACATTGTTCTGGAGCTCTATATAAGCAGGCTGACTGAGCCCTCAGCTTAGTTCTGTTCTGGCCTCAGAATAAAGAAGAGCTGTTTGAAGAATCGCTGTGTCGTCTGCTATGTTCGCCCACAACTTAACAGTACCCCTGTAGCTTCCTGTCTCATGAAACTGGCTGCAGGGTGCTAAACTACATTTCCGTAGTCGTATGCGGAGAAGGTGCAGCGAGAAGGAGGCAAGACTAATGGCTTGAACCAGCATTCAGACATCAAGTATGCTTACCTGTCAGTTCAACTGTGAAACCAAGCTAGGGAAAAGGGGTGTTTGTATGAGGTGGTCTCTGGGTACTGACCTGACCTACAGCAGCCAAACTAATATATGAATCAGAACTTAGTTATTCATTGGCCTCCACAGTTTTCAACACAGTTCTTGACCCCAAAAAGGTATCAAAATACATTAATATGCATATTTTGAGAGAAATATGTTTATAAATGTGTATTTTTATACATAATTAATTCAGATTCCCCCCCCAACAGATTAATACCATGTGATGGAATGGAATTATGAATGGGAAAGTGAATTGAATCAGAAATGTACTGATTTATCCATCCCTAACTGGAAACCTGGCAGAAGAATGTAATGCAAGCCCTTTTTATATGTTTGACTTCATCACTGTGGAACATTCTTGTATGAAAACTGTGCCCCATGTCAAAACTCAGAGATGAGCGACACACATCTACTATGTGAAAAAACTGCTGGTTGCAGGCTGGTTTCACTTTCATCAAGTAACACATCTTCTGTCAGACCCACACAACTGTGCCCAGGCCACCAGCCCTCTTACAAAAATTAATATCCTGTCCCTTAGTAAAGGTTTGGTTGCAGATTTATATAAGCAATTATTAACCTACACCACAGGTTCTATGTTGGGCTTAAAACCTGTTTGGGAGGGATATACAGGGAAGAATATAGGTGATAGTGTTTGGAATGTAATGTGGCCTGATCAGCCAGTAAAGTCAACTGGGTAACTGGGCAACCACACTTAGCCTTGGAGGAGGGGGATTATTGGTTTGGTGTTTGTTGTTATTATGTATTTTGTGTTCTTATTGGTGCATTTTTATGTTGTGAACCACCCTGTGAGCTTTGGCTGAAAGGTGGTACAAATGTAAACAACAACAACAACCTGTACCAGAGGTGGTAGAAGACCCTGGTACAGACTTCACAAATGACATATAACACCCTGTTGGCAAGGGTGTGGTGCTAGGGGAACACAATCACTTCTGATGGGAGTGCCTGTGGATCCAGATGTTTTCAAAGAAATTGCTGCAGTTACTAAGGAGTAAATTCAATCATTCCCTCTTCTTGCTCTCCTATCTATTTTTTGGACATAATAAGAAGACAGTTATATTGAAAGATCTAGTTTTTTTTATTGGTTGCTGCCCACTTGCCAACTGGAAAACATTACAGGACTTGGACCTTATGCTTTGGTTCAAGAACATCTGGAATATTGCTGTTTTGGAAAAAGTTACACTCCGTCTTTGAATATTGCAAGACACAGCTACACCCAATGAATTTTTATGCCATCTGGTGGAATTTCATTTTGTAAACAAATGAGCTCCACCTAACAGCAACAACTTATACTGGATTCCCATGAAATCTGGAACTCTTAATTTTTTTTTGCCATAGAAAACAATATGCTATTTGTGCTATCCTTTGTCCATATAGTTCCTTTTTTCTCTTTGCATATTACAGTAATATCGATATCAATATCAATATCTATCTGATGGGTTCTATCTATGTAGAACCTTGAAGTCTCCATTAAGGCCACCTTTATAGGAAAAGAAAGCTAAGGGACTCAAAGCTCTTAGCTGATGGCTAATCTTCCCTACTCCTACTACTCCCAACTGCTAAGAAAGATCATTTGAGTGAGAGGGGATAAAGGGGCAAGTGAGTTCTTGAAGCCCACTCCTTTGCTTACAAGGAGGGAGATTCTCAACAGGGAGAACAGGTCTGCATTCAGCAAATGTCTCTTGCTGCAGGGCTAGTGCCTCTGCAAAGGAAACTAGCAGAAACCTGTGATGCAGAACTGCTTGTCCCTTACCCACATTCTGTGGAAGAGTGATATCTGGTATGCCCAGCACGCCTCAGAAATAGATTTCCGCCTGCGAAAGTTTCTACTGTGTTTTAATTAGACTGAGTTAGGAGGTTAGCTAGCTGCTTGCACTAGATCTGTGTTCCTTGTCAGTGAGACATCAAGCCATAAAAATCTGCCATGCAACAAACAGAGAGTACGAGAGTAGCAGAACTGTATTAACAATGAGGAGTCACTGTCCTCTCACCTTTCAGAGATTAACCTATATGGATTTACAATGCCTCTTCATGGTAGCAGCACCCACGCAGCCTTAGGAATGAAAGGCATTCCCAGTACGGTAACTGAAGCAGAATGGGCATGCCTGAACTGCTTCAGTTTTTTAGTATTCCACACTGACCTTTGTTCTCTGAAGGGAGAACCCAACCAGCCCCAGGCCTATAATACTCTCATTTCTCTGAAGTTACAGTTGCTGTAATGGACACCGTGGGAAATTTCATGGTCCCTGAACAGGCACAGTAGGCAGCACACATGGGATCAAGACCCAACCACCCTCTTTGTCTTCTTTCTAAAAGTTTTTCCCCCTTTTATCTTCTATCTGCATTTGTTTCATCTTCATTTTTAAGACAGGAGGCTGCTTGATGCACCTGATTATGATGGATAGGATTCTGCTAACATGCAGGTGCCTAGAGAGAGGCCTTGTTAATTTCAATACAGTATTGACAAAAGACTCAAATGCAGATGTTGGAAACCTTTGTCCCGGGCGGGATTCACCTTCACTCCTGATTAAAAACACTCTTGCATGCCACCTTGTTCTGAAAGGGCTTCGCTATTCCAGCACTAAGTTTTAAGCCTGCCATTTATAATTCATTCTTCTTCTTTTTATTTAAGGCATTTTAAAAACCCAACTCTTTGGCCAAAAAAAGGCTCCCAGAGCACCTTGCAACGCAATAAGTAATAAGAAGCTTCCTGACCTCAGTTCCTTGCCTATCCCTTTGTGTCAGAATGAGGATAGGCAATGGAGTGGCATGTGCCAATATTTGGGAACTGATGGCAAATTCTGTTGGGATGGAAACAGTTCAGGCATAAGCAGAGCCCCATGGAACTGGTCTGCCAGCAGAGCGAGTGGAGTGGTCCTACTTCCCTTCTCTCCCTCTGCTTCTGGAGCAGAACATTCCAAACTAGAATAAAGCAGTGTAAATTATGCCAGGGTAAATCAGGCAGGTATAACTTACCCCTATTTCAAATTCCATTCTGGAGTGGGTCTACTGCCTGCTCAGCTGACCCGAGCCTGGCAGAGGGAAAACAAGCATTCAGAACAGAGTTTGACTGTGTAATTTCGGCTGGGTTGCTAGGCCTTGTGCACAAACTAGGACTTTTTAGGGTGAGTCCTCTGCTCCACAAACTGCCCACTTCTCCCTGAAAATCAAAACCGGGAAATACACACAGCTCATCGCTAGGCAAAAATAATGCATGGCACACTGAATTTTGTTCACCTTAAGGATATCCTTGTAAGCTGTGGGATGTGACAGTGTTAAGAATTTCTGAGAAACAGGTCAAACAGGAGGAGTGGGTGGGGCATATCACCTTTTCTCCACAGAGCCCAAGGTGACATATACTCTTCTATACAGCTCCCTTTTATTCTCACAATGATCTTGTTAGGCTGGGAGAACGTTGTAACTGGCCCAAGGTGAGTGAGTTTCTTGGCTGAGCAGGGATTCAGTTCTAGCCCATTACTTTAACCACTATAAAGTACTGATTTTCACTGACTCTGTATCAAGGGTAGCTAATCTGTGGCCTTCCAGATGTTGCTGGGCTCCAATGTCCATCAGCCCCAGCAACCAATGATCAGGGATGGTAGGAGATGCAGTGCAGCAACATCTGGATGGGCCCTGCTCTGTATGACGTGCTTGTAATTTCTAGCCCTAGATCACTTAGTATAGTTACTAGCTAGGCTGTTTTACTCTCCTTCCTGCACAAAGATATTATTACACTGTGCAGAGTGCACAATCTTTTCCCACCCCTCCCCATTCTTTCATTAGCTCCATATTCCCCATGGACGCATATACAGACAAATTCATACTACAACCAATTTACAGTGTTAAAAATGGTAGGTTTTCAGGGGCTCAGGAACATCTCACAACAAATAAACAAAAGCTGCATACGACATACATTTAAAGCACATTTGTACCCAAAGAATCAAGGGAGCTGTAGTGTGTTAAGGGGAATTGTAGCTTTGTGAGGGGCAAACTACGCTTCCCAAGATTCTTTGGCATGGAAAATGTGCTTTAAATGGATGGTGTGTACATAGCCAAAAACAAGAGTGATCTGGAGCCTTTGTTCACCAGAGGTCAAAGATTATACAAGCACGAAGGAAGGATTATGCTTTCGCATCAGGAGAGATGGGTTTCTGGAGGTTAGGATGAAGGACATTTGGCTGAGTGCGAGAAAGCGAGCTGCACAGACTGTCAGCTAAGCAGAGCATTTTGGTCTCTCCAGTGCTGTCAATCCCTCACTTTTCATAAGCAGTGAGGGAAAGAAAAATGGCAGAGTTCCAATATGCAGCAGAAAGGTTAAGACTGTCAAGCATGTACCACTGCAGTAAAAAAAGAAAATACAGTATACCAGCCACAAGGAATCAGTGCTGGTTTTTAAACTGGAGAGATGGGATTTGCCTACAGCGAGTGAACTTCTTAACACCGTGCATTCATTTCCACTTACATATACAAAACAAATGAAGTCAGAATCAAAAACACATTATCTAGCAAGAAGCAGGGATGCAATCAAAGCACAGGATATATGGCCGTGGGTTTTTGTTGTCGTTAATTGGAGGTCTTTGCAGGCCTGACCTGTCATAAATTGATAACTCAGACTACTTGCCCTGAAGTAATCTGCATATATATTTTATCAAGTCACCTTTAAAACTGCTGAAATAGCTGTGTTTAGTTTATGTTGTTAAGATTATACTATGCAGGGAGGTTTGGAATGAAAGCCCGAGAGAGCATTAAAGGCTTCAAAATTCCATCCACTTTTATCAAATCTTTGCTGGCATTTGTCCAAAGAAGAAAACCCAGTCCCCCAAAGGTTGGGTCCAGACTTGCCATTATGTGAGCAAAAGAATGGTCTGTTTACAGTAGGAACTGAGAGCCTGTGAAGGCTCTTGAGAGAGGAAGGAGGGAAGTGATTCTCATTTTTCCCCCCTCCCACATTGTTCTGCAGGGTCTGTCAACCACCTAGAGATTTTCAGTAGGTGCAGTGGGTTGTTGAGGAAAGGAGTACTCAGCAAAAATTACTTTCTCTCTCCCATCCTTGCTCCGGCATGAGTATGCTGTGAGTAGAGTTCCAATCGCAGGTAATCTGAATCCAACCCAAATAGATGCTTGCTATATATGCCTAGAAAACAGAGGGATAGGCAGCAGGGAAATGAAACACACACGGCTTCTCTGGTGAACTTGGGTACCACCTTCAATACCATCTTGGGTACTTGAGAAAATGATGCACATATCTTCATCTCTGGATGTCAACGTCCGGACCTGTGATAAATCAATGAAGGGCTGCTCCAAATATCTATTTTATTGTGCAGCCATGACCATTTGTGTTCATGATGCTATTAGGTACACCATCCTGCTTTCAGTATTTTTGGCACCTGCAAACGTTTTTGCCATACTGCTTTGTTTTCAGTTTGGTATATGTCCCGCAGCTTCCTGCCGAAACCTTGTAACTTTTTGTAGCACCAATATTCTTCATAGGCTAAATTTGGTTGGCAAGGCTGCCCGCTACCCAGCCCAGTCAATCAATTGCCAATAATGCAGTTGCATTGTTTGCTGAAACTGAAAACAATGATTTGCTGATTTGCCTCTATTGTGCTGGTGTTGTCTGCTGTACAAATGGCAAACTGCAAAGGAAATTTGCAACAAGGAAAATACTTGCAGATCTGACAAGAATAGAGCTGTTTTGCTTCCCAACTTCTGGATTGCAGAAAATGCTAGAAAGGACCCTTTACTGCTATCAAAATGGAACACACGTATTTCTCCATGGTTTCGGCTGTATTCAGCTAAGTTCTACCCACCACAGACCCATTGAAATGAATGAACGTAAATTAATCATGCCCATTAACTTTGATAGGTCTACTCTGAGTAGGACTAGCATTGAATACCATCTTTTCACAGTGGTGTTGTGGGTGGGGAGTATAATAGTGACTCCTCCCTTCTGTCAGAATACAAGGTCAGCATTAATTTCCATGCAATAGTAGTGAAGTCATTTATCCTAATAAGAGGATAGCAGGTTGATGGGCAGTTGTTATCGCTGAAATATAGGCCTTATTCCTTAACTTGAGTAAAGCCTACTTTTCCCCGAAGGGCAAAGATGAGATCCATCTGCTGGCTCTAAGGTATAATATATTAGGGATTAAGTGCAGAAACCTGACATGTCAGGGATCAGATTCATCAGGAACTTTGTTTTTAAAGGTCTTTCCCGAAAGACATTCAATCATGTGAAACACAAGGTTATTTGCTTAAGAAGGAAGAAGAGCTGTTTGAAAGAGCTAGGGACTAGGGTGGGGTTGGTTTGGTTTGGGAGCTTACAAACATAACATTGCAGGCTTAGCACTGCGTTTTGATCCTGACATTTTGGCTATATGACATGGCTCGTAGTTGAGGGAATTCTGATTACAGGTCTGGAAGGATATTCCGGAGTTTCAATAAAAAGCTGGAACAACATCTGTCAATGATGTGTCAAGGGCAGCATGCCTCACTGTAGAGCAGCAGTTAGGGCCAAGCAACCCATGGAGTCTCCTACCAGCCCTCTGGTCATGAAGAAAAAAGGCACAGCTCTCCTTCACCTTGGAAAGCACCATTCCCTAGGGCAGCACAATCCCACTGTATCTCTCAAATTACCTTGCGAGGGTTATGTTAAAAGGGATTGGTCTAAGATCCTACAGCAAGATCCAGTGGGATGAGCAGCTTAGGATGCAGTAGACCTCTGCCTCAGCCAGCCGTTTCTCACCTCAGCTGGGCTCGGCCAGCATTAATCCCTAATCCTGGCTCAACTGAAAACACACCGGTGCAACTTGCTCATTCCAATTTAGCCAGGGCTCAGCTGGCTGGGCTGAGGCCAGTGTAAACCCACAAAAATGTGTGGGGCGGGGACTTAGTCTGAATCCTAAACCCATTCAGTTTGGTCATGTGACCTGGAAACCCAGGGTAATGCTCTGTTCTAAAGGCTTGCTTTCCCTCTGCCAGACTTGGGCAGAGCAGCAGCAGTAGTTTGGATCTGATGTAACTTTATGCCGCCTTAAATTACACCAGGTTCCACACAGGATTGCTCCTGTGGCAAGGATTTGAACTCAGTTCTCAGTGGTCCACGTACAACGTTCACTCACATATGTAAGAGGAAGGCTAAAACAATGCCACAGACTTAGCGCTTGGACAAACGTAGCCATTGCTTTACGAGTGGCTGGACTTGATTTTGTTCCCGACACAAAAGAGAAGTTCGTGTATTTAAATTTAATGTGACTGTGGGGTCTCTGGGGACTGTCTGCAGAGAGGCCTCTGAGGGAGCTAAAAATATAGTTGAGAAGGATGTTTTTGGATAGTGCGGTCCATGACACCAAAAGTCACCCTCAGGCAAAGCTGCACAGCTTGTCAACCCCCAACCATGCGTTTGCGGCAGCTCGATAAGGGTTGTTTTCCAAGTCTGCCTGGGAATTCAAAAAATAAAAAATAAAAAATGGGAAGGATGGGTGGTGGACTGCATTTGGCTTGGTGGGTCACAGGTTTACAGGCCTACCCACTGAGCTGGAGCTGTAAGCTTTGGTCTGGTAAGCCACACATACTGCACCAGCCTACCCTTGAGATAAAAAAAAGTGGGTGATGGGTGTTTGGTATGTCTGGGGACCAGTGCAGTATTATTGTTATTATTAAAAACACATTTGTATCAATGAGAAAATTGCATGCCGTATTACTGGCCACATCAGTGTCTTTTTGCTTCAAGTTCTGGGTAGCCAATATAAAGAATACACACACACACACACACACACATCCATTAGCACCTTAGAGACCAACTAACTTTGTTCTTGGTATAAGCTTTCATGTGCATGCATACTTCTTCAGATACACTGAAACAAAAGTGTGCATGCACACGAAAGTTTATACTGTACCAAGAACAAACTTAGTTGGTCTCTAAAGTGCTACTGGACTTTTTTTTAAAAAAAATTATATATTTTGACTGCATCAGACCAACATAGCTACCTACCTGAATAAAGAAAAACTGTCAGAGATAATATAAAGGCAGTTTTGAAAGGACCTTTGGGCAACATGTCCTCTATGCCCACTTCCCTCAGTGAGACTTCCCTCACACTGCCATTGTTCCAGTGCCGGCCATACCATTAGGCAAAGTGAGGCGACCACCTCAGACAACAGGTGCTGGAGAGCAGCAGCATCCCCGTCCCCCACTGTCACTCCTAAGCCCCTGTGGCACTGTCCTTCAGTGGCGGCTGGTCCATCAGGGCAAATGGGGCACCAATCTCAATCTGCCATCAGCCAACGCTAACCTGCCGGCCTTCTAACTTAAAATTTTGCTCCTCATTGGCTCCTGCTCCACCTATTGCCAGTCTCCTAGCCTTCCACACTACCAGTCCCAATGAGCATCAGCCATTGGGACAGAGGACAGAGATGTGAATGTCCTGCAACACCCCCACAAACTAGCCTGCTGCCTCAGGTGTGCCGGGGGCACTACCCCACTGCCAGTGTTGAATTAAGGCTTAACTGCCAGGCCAGTTGTCCTCTGCATGTGGAACATGCCTTGGGCAGCTAAATATCTTGGGCTGTCCCTGTTGGTCCTTTTCTTCACCACTGCGATCACCTGCTTGCTTGCCAAGCAAGCGGTGGCAGCTACTACTGCTGTTATTTGTTTGCTCATCTCCTCTGAGCCAGGACAAGATGCAGGTGAATAAGCTCATTGCAATGGGGCAGAGAAGAAGTGTGAGTCAAGGAGGCTCTTGCCAATGGGGCCCTGTTGGCACTGGGGACCTTGGCAGATGCCCACGTATTATAACCCTTGGTGTTGATTCTGGGAGAAGCTTCTCTCAAAGAAAGCAGTGCTGGCAATGAAATGGCACTGCTGTCTTAAGAGTTTGCACACACTGTGTGCCTCTACAGATACTGTTGGGAGGCAGTATGCCTCTGAACGCCCATTGCTGGGAATTATGAGTGGGGAGAGCACTATTGTGCTCAGTTCCTGCTTGTGGGCTTTATTTAGGCATCTGGTCAGCCAATGTGAGAACAGGATGTTGGAGTAGATGGGCCTTTGGCCTAGTCCAGCAGGGATCTTATGTTCTTAAGTTACATTCTAAGCAAATGACTGTGTATGTATCATCCTGCCAAGTGGTAATCAGGATTTCCCCATGCATTTGGGGTAGATGTGTAGTAAAATGTGCTTATGAAAGTCCTCTTCATCTGCACTCAGACACAGAGGAACTTCCAGATGCAGCTAGGAGAAGGCACACTTAAAGCTACCACACACAAATTTATCCTTGCTTTCATCCCCTTCTGTCACACACCCCAGGCTTCCTTATCGGGAGAGAATTTGTGGTCTGCTCTGCCACTTACTCACATTCTGTGCCCTTTGAAGGATAATGCTAAGGAGCACTAAAAGCCTTTCTATGGGGTAGGTAATTGGGTAGAAAAGCAGGCAGATCTCTTCATGTCTCTAGAGGGAGAGATTAAAAACCCGAAGAGCTATAAAATATCCTCATCAAAGAGGATGTGTTAAAGAAAGGAAGGGGGGAAAATATTCCCAAGACTTCTATATAATGTAGAAGAAGTTTCCCTACCCCCTGGAAAAAATAAATAAGCTGAAGTAGTAATTCTTAGAACAAAACAAGTATATGCCTTATATGCAGAGGAAGACTTTGGAGGCAAAGACACAATGTAAAGCAATGGCCACATAACATTATACAGACAATAAGGATAATACTTTGAAGGATATCTATAATTTTGGCAGCCCTATATTTTGTACTATTTGGCAGTGCACAACTGCTATGAGATGCCAGCATTGCTGAAGTCAAAAGCAAAACAAAGCTGCAACACTTCAAAGGCAAACATCAAACGTGAAAGGTTTGAATGGAAGGTAGGGGTGTGTGTGTGCGCGCGCATGTGTGTGTGTGTTTAAAAGGTACCGGTAACTGGAACAGCTTTGTGAATCAGCATTCCAGTGATCCCTTAGTCTTGGAGATCACCTGTACTGCATCAATCTTAGGGCCTAATTACACGTGATGTTCACAATGTAATTAGCAACCACAATATGTGTTTCTAAAAATTAAATACAAGGCATTGGAGGCAGTGAAATCTAATTACAGAATGTGGAAATTTTAATCTCTGCCAAATTCCACCCTCTGCCTGAACATTGGGAAGATATCATGGTCAACAGCGTCAAAAGCCACAAAAAGAAGCAAAGAATAATGTTGTATTCGCCTTGTCTTTCCCCCCATCAGAGCAACCAAGGCCAATTTGACCCATGGCCTGGTCTGACCCTGGATGGGAATGGATCCAGATAATTAGTATAACCCGTCCTGGGTTTTTCCCCCAGTTAGTATAGCACCCAGATATGGGTCTACTGGTTACAAGTTCAAAAAGCACAGCAGATACATAGCTAGGTAAAACCATGATCCAAAAACCAACACATTCTCCATGCTTTCCTTTTGAAGAGCAAGTAATACATAGCTATTTGCCTGATTCATATCTCAAGTCATGGGGCTGGGCAAGCAAACAGACACTCCTCTGCGTAGGTTGAACAAGTGAAGTCTGTACACACTGGTGCAGCCCCTCTGCATTGTCTCACTGTCAGAAGCATCCCTAGGTGCCTCCTTCAATTGGGCTGGCTCCTCTTGGGTTGGAGGAGGTGTCGGAGACACTTTTGCTGGTGGAGACATAGCACCTGGGAAATCAAATAACACAAGGCTGTTCCCTTGACAGCCTGCTCACCCCTTCTCCAGCACCAAAGCCTTCACCACTCAAGCCACTGGGACCCTCCCTGTGATCAGACTTCTCTCAGGGTTCTTGATCTCCACACCCCAGCCTTTTGGGACCTTCCAGCAGACTGAACTCCTTCAACTGCCCTAGCATCTCCCACTCTTCCTTGTCATCTGCCCAGCCTCTCCATGACAGCTCCATGGGATTCATGATTTCATCCAAGAATGCCAGCAGTTGCCCTATCATGATCCTCTCCACCACCTTCCCTCAAGGGTGACATGTATTACTGCTTAGTAGTTAGTCCAAAGGGACGCAGGTGGCACTGTGGTCTAAACCACCGAGCCTAGGGCTTGCCGATCGGAAGGTTGGCAGTTCGAATCCCTGCGACGGGGTGAGCTCCTGTTGCTCGGTCCCAGCTCCTGCCAACCTAACAGTTCAAAAGCAAGTCAAACTGCAAGCAGATAAATAGGTACCACTCTGGCAGGAAAGGAAACAGCATTTCCATGCGCTGCTCTGGTTTCACCAGAGTCATGCTGGCCACATGACCCGGAAAAACTGTCTGCGGACAAACGCTGGCTCCCTCAGCCAGTAAAGCGAGATGAGCGCTTCAACCCCAGAGTCGTTCGCAACTGGACTTAACTGTCAGGGGTCCTTTACCTTTCCCTTTTAGTTAGTCCAACTCAATGGGTCCAGGGGCAGCTTCTTTAGCAGCATTTGTACCCAGGGGTACAAATGCACCTGGAGGCTTCTGCTACCTGAGGCTGGGTCTGCTATGGTTGTACCACTACTTCTTTCAAGGTGGCAGGGACCACCCCCTCATGCAATGGACATGCTCTGGACTAAACCAATCAAACCTCATACACTAGATTTGCTGAGCCAAGAGGCTCGAGGATCAAGAAGGCACACGGTTGGATGCAGAGCTGCAAGCACCTTGTCTTCATCATCAGGCTGCATACACTAAACGTGATCCCACAATACATGACAAGCTGTTGCACTGGGCACTTAGATTGGAACTTCATCAACTGTGGAGTCAAGGTCCCTATGAAGCCAGCATAGTTATCCTTGAAATGTGCAGCCAGTTTGGTCACAGTGGGTCCTTGAGGATGCCAGGGGTTCAGTGCTATCTGGATGTAAGAACAGGGCAATAAAAATGGTTACTTACAGCACAACCATCCACCCCGCACCACAGCCAGGTCCCCTGTCTCAGAGAGGTGGCAGAGCTTCCTAGACTTAGAACTAGGTCATCTGTTACTTTGCTGTGGGAAGTTCTTCCTCTCTCCACCCTAATATTTAAAGGATCTTATTACCATGCCTTTTCTCCATCATAGGGTCTCCAATGTGATGCCCTCCAGATGTTGTTGGATTATACTTCAGCCCCAGCCAGCATGGCCATGGAGCATGGATGACGGCAGTTGTATCCCAACAACAGATGGAGAGCTATCCCTGAATACTTCCACCTCTTGTTCCTGTATCAGGACAGCTGTTGGTGGGGGTGAAGTCAACTCATTACAGCCCTGAGGACTCACTCCAGGGACACCATTTTTGGTAGTGATCTCATAACCCCAAGACTGGCCTGTCTGGAGGCCTGGGCCTCTCATCTTTTCCAATTAAACCCTACAACATAGATTCATAGAATCATAGAATTGGAAGGGACCCTGAGGATCATGCAGAAATATGCAGGTGTCCCATACAGGGATCAAACCTGCAACCTTGGCATTATCAGCACCACGCTCTAACCAACTGAGCTATCCAATGTGTATTTATTCCAGCAACCTCTAAGTCAAGAAACACATCCTTTACAGGGGCAGCATTTCTGTAGGAATAAAGATAAGGGGGAGACACTGAAATTGATGTAATCCCTTAGTCAGAAAAACAGGGCATATATTTATCTGATAGGGGGGAAAAGAGAGTGAGGGGATGCATGCTAGCAACACACATAGATTTGGAATGCAAATGTTGCGGGGGTTAAACACCCAGCCCTAGGGAGATTTGAATTATAAAGCTGTGTTTTATTTCCTCTAAGCTATTCTCAAGCTGTTTTCAAAATGCGTGTGTCTCTCTTCATTTTCACTTCTTTGTACTGCCAAGGGCTCAGAGATATCTCCTTTCCCAGCTGAAGTGAGGCTTACTGTAAGTGATCAATTTAGTTGAATTCACTCAAAGAATTAGCACCAAAGACTACTTCACTAATATTGTCTTCATCAAAAGAGAACACTGTAGAACGATCTCAATAATTTTTATTTCTTTCTAGCGGAATTAGGATATAAAAGTATTAAACAGCAATTACCCATTATCTAGTATGTAGATTGCTGCAATTTGAATATATGAATAAAGGGTGTTTTAATAGAGCAAAAAGAAGTGCGGCCCTTTTTAAATTAAGTAGGTGCTGTAAAATGCTTGGAATTACACGGTTTTAAAATTTTATCACAGAGGATTTAAATATTTGGAATGGAATCTTAGGTTAAAAGTGGCAAATTCCCAAAGTACTGAGGGGGTATGTTAAAATAATAAATCCTAGCAGTTATAAACCACAAACAACTGGAAGGGGGGTGTCAGTATGCCTCATCGTCATCACTTATTAATTTTGATTACTTTTTCTTAGAAAAAAGTCTCAAAAGCAACTTACTTAAATATGTACAATGCAATGCAACTTACAGAAATATTTAAAATACAAAAATACTATAAAATAAGCAAAGCTATAATATACAGAAATGCTAAGTGTTTCATTTCCATGTGGGCCGGAATTTTACAAAGACTTTCCTTCTTAGGAATTTACCCCACAAAAGTCACTGAGTTTGGCAGTTCTGTAGGGAGAGTATCTAAGATCAAAATACCGTATCCAGGTTCTTCTGCCCTGCAATCTTATAAATCCAGAGGTCGAACAAACTGTGAAGATAGTGTCATTATAGAGTTTAAATCATTAGATGGCACAGGACTTATCTGTATCTGGATGAAGTCAGGAGTTTCTTGCTGGAGGGAGAGAATAAAGCTCTTGTCTAGCTTCCGGACAGGTGTGTCCTCTAAGAGTTCCTTGGCACAAGCTTTCATAGCCTTTGGATTGTACACAGGGCCAATCCATTATTTCATTCAAAGAAATGAACAGCACTGATCAACCTATCTTAAAACAGCCCAATGTTGTGTTTTAAAAGGGAGGAAACATTTCATTAGCTATCCTAATCAAGTTCAGAGTTGTATAAAAAGTTCATTAAATGCCATTACTTTTGTTGCAAGTGTCAACCTTGAGTACTCAACCACAGTTGACTGTGTGTAGCCAGGGGATGACAGTCATTTTCTTCAACAATAATAGCGATGATGATGATGATGATGATGATGATAATAATAATAATAATAATAATAATAATAATAATAATAATAATAATAATTTATTACTTGTACTCTGTCTATCTGACTGGGTTGTTCCAGCCACTCTGGGCGACTTCTAACAGAGTATAAAGAACACACATTAAAAACTTCCCAAAAGCTTCAGATGTCTACAGAAGGTCGTATCGTTTATCTTTTTGACATCTGATGTGAGGGTGTTCCACAGGGCAGGCGCCACTACTGAGAAGCCCCTGTGTTTGGTTCCCTGTAACTTCACTTCTCACAAGGAGGGAACCGCCAGAAGGCCCTCGGAGCTGGACCTCAGTGTCAAGGCTGAATGATGGGGGTGGAGATGTTCCTTCAGGCATACAGGGCCAAGGCTGTTTAGGGCTTTATTGCAATATCAATTGTAATAAAAGTATACTACATATCTTGAAATTCATTCAGTCCAGATCTTTCCCTTAGTGCTTTAAACCTGAGTGTTATTTTTTTCCATCAGCCCTCTGTTCCAAACCTCGTGGTATGAGTGTTGAAAGCGATTAACTGACTTAAAATATTTCTGGTTGTTAGCAATCGTGAGTCATGCAGCAAGAAGTAGAAAAAACCAGATTGTTTGTTAAGCCACCCTGAGAATTGTTGCTCTGAGAAGGGAATGAGAATCACTTAACAGCTCTCAGCACCCTTAACAAACCACAGTTCCCAGGATTCTTTGGGGGAATGTCATGGCCATTTAAAGTGGTATGAAAGTGCTTTAAACATGTGGTACAGATGGGGGTCTCAGTTTACTTGAACTATAGATTATCGGGGATTGAATTTTGTACAGTAACTCTGCAACTTCCACCAGGGGTTACATTCTGGGGATCACGTCCAAAGGCAAAATTGTGCGTAGTGCAAACACATATGGTGAGTGGGCTTCCAAAGTCATTTCTCCCAGCACCCCGCCCCCTTTATAATTGTTTTTAATTTTTTGCCATGCGCATAAAGCTGAATGCGCACAAGCTAAATGAACATAACTTGCAGGCTTACTGTACCACTGTACCTTGTGCCTGCAAAGTGTGTGCTATTGTGAGCCACGAACACTCTAGCATTGAAAGGCTTTTTTTTTGTGGGAATGGGAGGGGAGATTACTCAAGAGCTTAGCATGTGTGTGTGCAACCATTGACTTCGAAATTTTACTCTGACTTAGTTTATACAGTCAAGTATTACAGTGCCTCATGCTGGCACATCATGTTGGCTGATTTACAAATTTTTGACATCGGCTCAGGAGAGCAGCGCTTTTCTTCGCTCCCGCTGGCTGCCTCAAAGGCAAGATGGTAAACAAGAATTTAAAAAATGATACTACTGACAAAGGAGGTAGTCATTCTCATATACAATGGTACCTCAGGTTACAGACGCTTCAGGTTACATACGCTTCAGGTTACAGACTCCGCTAACCCAGAAATAGTGCTTCAGGTTAAGAACTTTGCTTCAGGATGAGAACAGAAATCGTGCTCCAGCAGCATGGTGGCAGCGGGAGGCCCCATTAGCTAAAGTGGTGCTTCAGGTTAAGAACAGTTTCAGGTTACGTACGGACCTCCGGAACGAATCAAGTACTTAACCTGAGGTACCACTGTGGTGTGTGTGGAAACTCCCTCACTCCTCTCTCCCACCCCACCCCACAACAATTGTAAGGACCCTCTGGTACAAAGGTAGGCTTAATAAGTAACAAGGGAATGTGATACTTACACTGGCGGAGGAAGAGGGGTGTGGGGGAACCGCCCCTGGCAGTGCAATCGCAGTGGGGTGCCATCGCGGCTGCCCCCCGCCCGCACTGGGCACCATGCCCCCAGGACATGCACCACACCCCTGGGATGTGTGCAAGCCACGCCCCCACCTGCTCTCCGCCCCCCCCCCCCGGTGCCGGAACTGGATATTTACAGCAGCTGGCAGATTATCACTCCAAAAAAAGAGAAGGCGTTTCAGAAAGCAAACCCCCTCACTTCAATGGATACGGTCCATTGTGAGATAGTCCAATCCCTGTCAGCCTGGATTGGAGAAAGATATGTGACTGAGCAGCTGGAGGGAGAATATCTCATTGTCACAGCGGCAGGAAGGCTGCCCAGCCAACCCAACTAACTCCAGAACTTACTGAAATGACCCTTCCTTCAGGGATCAAGGGGTGCACCATGTTTTTCTTGGCAGAGAAAACTAGAAAACTGGTTCAGGAGTTGGGCCTCTTTCTTCTCACTGGTTAGTTCCCACCTCAAGCAAGTTTCTTTCTTTCTTTCTTTCTTTCTTTCTTTCTTTCTTTCTTTCTTTCTTTCTTCTTGCTTGCTTTACCTGAGTTTTGCCGGTATTCTTTGTGAGTACCCGCAAGACTCCTTGTCCTTTTCATGGGTACTTACGACGAGTGCTTGCAAAGCTGAGATGGTTTTTGAGGTGAATAATTGGGGTACATTGATCCATCACCCAGGAAACAAATACAAAATTGGTATCATTTATTCTCATTTGGATCAGGCAGGCAGGGTCCTCCTCACCATTTGTGTAGACTTCTTTATCTGGCAGAATTGCACATGAGTTTTGCAGGAGTGATTCAGCTGCATTGGAAAGTGTGGGATGAATGAATGAATGACAAGTAACCATCCTGTAAGCAAATCAGGATGAATGCAGGACGAACTCGTATTGTTGTATAGCCCCCATATAAACAAATCTGAATGAAAGCCAATAGACCAGATATAATCTAACGTCTGCATAAGTTTTGCGCAAGCAAATCAAGATAAATGCTGAATGTCTGAAGGGGCCCCTATTTTATGCACAGGTTGAAAGAGAAGCCCAGTTTCCAAGGATTTGCCTGAAGATGGGAGCCCTTTGTCATGCAGATCAAATGAATTTATAACTGAATAAAAAGGAAAAGCAGGGGCAGATAACAGAAGTATGACAAAATGTTTCCTGCTCTGATAGACATCTAAACCTCTCTCTGACATTTCCAGACTGCAAAGATGGCTTTGAAAAACCCTGTGAGATTTTGTCGTATGTTTCCAAGTCACAAATACCATACAATCTGTTTCATTTCAGATATTTTTAGTCTTTGGCTGCATTGCAAATCAAAACAAATCTATAAGCCAGCAAACCTAGAACACTTGGATTTAAGAGTGATGTGGGTCAAGCTCATCAAAATGGTGCCTTGCATGAAGTTGGATGAGCAGGTTCATCCCACAGTGCTGTGTTCTGATGGCTCTGTGACGACAGAAACTATTTTAGGAAAGTGAATTGTGCCAAATCATTTTCCGACACCTCCCACATTTGATACACAGCTTAGGCTCTGTTTCTGTCCATTTCAGTGTGATGTCAGAAGGAAATACTTAGCTACAGTAGCTGTCTCTGCCTAACAGTACAGATCTATTCCACTGGGAGTGGCCACCAGGACTGGAAGTGGCCACCAGGACCATATAACACCGGTCCTAAAGGAACTTCATTGGCTCCCAGTGTGTTTCCAAGTACAATTCAAAGTGCTGGTACTGACCTTTAAAACCCTAAATAGCCTCAGCCCAATATACCTGAAGGAGAGTTTCCACCCCTATTGCTCAGCCTGGACACTAAGGTCCTCCTCAGAGGGTCTTCTGCTGGTTCCCTCACGAGAGAAGTGAGGTTACGGGGAACCAGGCAGAGGGCCTTCTCAGTAGTGGTGCCCTCCCTTAAAAAAACACCTAAACATTAGTTTTTAATGTTTGATATTTTAGTATGTTCTGATATATGCTGTGAGCTGCCCAGAGTGGCAGGGGAAACCCAGCTAGATGGTTGGGGTATTATTATTATTATTATTATTAGTAGTAGTAGTAGTGATGGTGGTAGTTTGTTGCTGTATCACACTGTTGACTCCTGTTAAGCTTGTGGTCTACTAAGACCGCTAGATCCTTTTCACATGTACTACTGATATTACATTTGTTTGATTCTGAGCCAAATATTTTTAAAGCATGAAAGTACATTGTTAAAACAATTCTCTGTATGCTTCCACGGCAAGGATAAAAGAGTAAATATTCAGAAAAAGAAGATGATGCATGGAAAATACAGTACAGGTTTGTACCCAATGGCTGTCCTACTCAGAGCACACCATTTGAAATTAATGAAAATGCTTGTTGAAATTTGCCAGGCAGTATCTGATGAGATGCTTCTGCCAGTGGCAGGATTGGTAGAACCCCCAGAATGGTTTAAGGTGGCACTTGGGGGAAGGAAAGGAAATGGAAATTCTGCTGAACAACCAAATGACCTTGTTGCACAGCCAGTGTTCAAGTGAGTGCTGAACAGAAAATGTAAGGTGACCTTAGTGCTGTTTACTTTCAGAGTTGTTTAGTCTCAGAGATGCAAAGGTATCCTGAGAGAATATTTGCTTAGAAGTATTTATGCAGCAACAAAACACATACACAGTCAAGTTAATTCCACATTTTGTCTTTGCCATGTATGCAGAAATTCTTTGAATATGCCCTACAAAACTGTACACTGGTTCCCCAAAGATGTGCAGGAAAATATCTCTCTTTTACAACCATGGATTCAATCTTTTGTAATGGTCCTTTCTATGCCAAGAATAATGGAAGCCCATCAACTCAGGAGCAGCTTCCAGGCAATTTTAATCGTTGCTGGCAAGTTCTCTATGGCGCGATCTACACTAGGGACCCCTTTGAAAACTTTCCTACTACTGCTGCTGACACTGATTCTTCTAGTTTCGCGTCTGCACTATAAAAAGCCTAATGCAGATAGGATGCCAGATGCCACTGACATTATTTTTAGCATAATGTTGCTCAGCTTTGCTGGAACTAAGTCTAAGTGGCATGGTACTTTGTCTAACATTGCCAATCAGCAGTCTGTCTCTTCTGATATTACGAGTGGTGTGATGCCAATCACCTGTTGGGGGAAAGGATGCAAATGTCTCTGTGAGAGAACAATGTCAATTGATGCCAATCCTTGGTTAGGATATTCCTGCATCGCATTATACATGATGTTGGCTTTGAAGTTCCCATTGGGGAAGACTTTTGGCTGGCACAGTCAGATTTACACATATGGGACACCACCCCACCAGTCTGCCCTTAGCTAGTCCCCACCTGTCTGCCCTCTTGCTTCCAACCAGCCCAGAGGGTGGCAATGGCGGTCAGTTTCCTCCTCTTCCTTTCTCTTCTTGGTGTTGCCTTTGTAGAACTCAATAGGGAGGAAGCTGGAGACAAGCTAGAAATAACTGCTTCTGCTAGTTATTGGCTCTGATTGCTCCTACTGTTGGCCTTCTGCCCTACGTGTTGGTCTTCTGCCTGATGGTCACCAATGGACACCAGCCACTACTGTACATATTGCGATCAATGTTTACCTTTCAAGCCCTAAAGGGATGGGGACTCAAATACCCGAAGGAGTGTTTTCTTCTCACTTGCCTGAACATTAAGACCTTCTGCTTAGGTCCTCCTTCCGTTGTCTTTAACAGAGGTACAATTAGCAGGGCAGCTCCAGGGCAGCTGCATTGCTCTCCCAGCTTGTCAGCTCTGCACTTTGCTGCTGCTTACTGGGAGTGGGAGAGGCAAGGCAGCAGGGAGCTCTGCAGTGCAGAGGTAGAGTCAATTGGATGTTCCTGACACCACACCCACCTCTGCCAAGCTTCTTGCTGCCTTGTCCCTCCTGCTCATCCTCCCAGTAAGCGGCAGGAGAGTGCAGTGTTGGCAAGCAAGGAGAGCGATGCAGTCTCACCTGTGCCACCTTGCAGCAACTTCTGGGTATAATATGTGGCAACCAAGGAAAGAGCCTTTTCAAGCAGAGGCTTGACAACCATATGTCAGGAGTGCTCTGATGGTGTTTCCTGCTTGGCAGGGGGTTGGACTCGATGGCCCTTGTGGTCTATTCCAACTCTATGATTCTATGATTCATTAGTGGCATCCTGTGTCTGGAATGCTCTCCCCTTGGAGGATTGCCTGGTGCATGCATTGTGATATTTTTGACATCGAGCTTTTTTGCTCATCAGGGCATTTTAATCCTGGGCATGTTTTGAGAAGTTAGTTCCCCCTTGTTGTTTTATTGTCACATTTTATGTTTAATCTAACTGATTATACATTATCTTGAAATGGTGAATGGAATGAAGTGTGGTATAAAAATGTGGTTTTAAAAAGATATTTATAATATTATGCTTCTAATAAAATGTATGTGCTAGATAAATATTTTTTTTTAATAGAAATTGTAGTTCTAAACATATGGAGGGCACCGGGTTGGAAAAGGTTGCTTGAACTTGTGAGGGTCAAGTTTGGGGAAAATGTATTAGTACTTCTGCTTGGTGAAATATAAATGTTCAACATTAAACCCACACTGGACCCAAGAAAGTTGGAATAATAATAATAATAATAATAAATTTATTATTTATACCCCGCCCATCTGGCTGGTTTTCCCAAACTGAATAAATTACAGTAACCAAGTATTAAATAATGTATCAATATCCGGTACAGTACATCTATCAATCAATTTATTTATTCATATAGTGTTTACTTGCTGCACTGGATCTCAGATAATAAACAGTAAATAATCACTATATTGGAGCGATGCCTAATGGGGCATAAGTTCTCCATTCGCCTCCAGATTGGTGCAATAAATATATTATGGTTACCTATTCCTTGCAATGCCTTAAAGCAGAATTTAACACTTAAGATTGCAGTCCTCCTTCTCTTTGTCCAGAACTATATCAAGCCTACCAATAGCATCTCTAATTCATGGACTGAGAAGTAAAGTTTGTTAGGATTTAGGGGACATAGTACATTAAAACTACAAAAAGGGACAGTCATCATCCATCATGCCATGAGTAGAAAACTAATTAGTCCCTAGGGAGTCCATGGCATTGGGGTAATTTTTCTTATGGTTAAGTTTAGTTTCTCCAAGACTTCTGTGCCAGCCCAGATAAATGGGTTTGATCCTCCCTTCCAGCAACTGAAGATTGGAATCAAACAGAGCCGTTATGCTGTCACTCCCACTGCATAAAAATGCTGGCTGGCTAACCTGCTTCAATTATATGCATGACTGAAAACAAATAATAGAGAAGGGGTGATGCAATGCTCCTTAGACGAGATATTTGAGAGTGCTCTGGAGTAACATGCAACACCAGACGCTGAATCCTTCCTCACTCAAGCCCAGCTCCAAAGAGCTAGTCATTGGGCTAGAATGTCATTAGTTAGACATTCTGAATGCTATAGAGATGTCATGGGCAGGTGGGACACAGAGGAATGGTGGGAGGAACCAGCTGGGGAACTACCAAGGGAAGAAGGATCAGTTCTCAGGGAGTGGTCAGAGGAAGAAGAGGGAGAAGATTGGGAAGAAGAGATAAACAGGGCTTAGTGAGCTGGCAAAGTCTGTGGCAGAGAGAAGTCCAGAATCAGAGAGCCAGTGTGGTGTAGTGGTTAAGAGCGGTAGTTTCGTAATCTGGGGGACCGGGTTCGCGTCTCCGCTCCTCCACATGCAGCTGCTGGGTGACCTTGGGCCAGTCACACTTCTTTGAAGTCTCTCAGCCCCACTCACCTCACAGAGTGTTTGTTGTGGGGGAGGAAGGGAAAGGAGAATGTTAGCCGCTTTGAGATTCCTTAAAAGGGAGTGAAAGGCGGGATATCAAATCCAAACTCTTCTTCTTCTTCTTCTTCAGAGGCAGAAGCTGAAGCAGGAGGGTGGGAGGCAAGAGACAGAGATGAGTCTGGCTTGTGAAGAGTCACAGGTGTCTTCTCCACCTGCTGTGAGAAGCTCCCTCCCCTCCCCTTGTCTCCCAGAACCAGAAGAGGCATGTAAAGGGTGGAGGAGAGGTTGGCTTCACACAGCAGTAGTCTCCTATTGCTTGGGGAAAGTCCTTGAGAGGGAATTTAGACGGCTGTGAGGAGACAGAAACTTTCAGTCTCGGCAAACTGATCCATTGGGCAAGATCTAAGAGGGATGAGCTGCTGTGTTCATTAGGCCTGACATTCAGCCAAGTCTTTGCAGGTCACGTTCTTGCTAATGAAGAGTTAACTCCAACTTGCACGGTGTGATTTACTGCCAGCTTGCTCTTGACAAAGGGCAAATATCTGCCCACCATATGGTCTAGTTAAATACGATGAGGCAAACCTTACAAGTAATCTGGGATCTTGCAGCTCAGTTTTGTATAAAGTCAGAAACAAACTAGGTCAGGAGTGGAGAATCTCAGGCCCTTTCCCCCCACACTTTTTATCCGCTGTTGTGAATGACACCAAAATATTCAGGATAATTTGTGTAGACACAACACTACAAAAAACAAAACAAATACAATACAAAAACACTACATACAAAACAAAACAAAGACAAACAAAAACAATTTTAAAACACCTCAAACATTTTCAATATCTTATATTTCATTCGCTTATTTCCAACGACCTCCTCACACCTCCCTTTTTGTATTCCACTTCTATTAATTGTTTCAGCAATTCCTTTCCATCTTCCTCTGTTTTCTATCCTATAATTATCTTAACAAATTCTTGCCTTTTTCCCCCCTTTAATTTTCTATTAATCTACTTATACTTAATTCCTTATAACATTTCTACTAAAGCCATATAACTTCATTCCAACATTCTTCTAACATTCATTAATTTTACAATATTTCTATAAATAGTCTTTAAACTTTTTCCAGTCTTCTTCCCCCGACTCTTCTCCCTGGTCTCGGATCTTGCCAGTCATTTCCGCCAATTCCATATAGTCCATCAACTTCATCTGCCATTACCCAACACTTCAGTGCTTTCAAGAAGCAACCATTCTCTCAGCCAGCAAAAAGCAGATGGTTCACAACAAAGTTTAGGGGTCTGGCAGAATGAACTACTGGGTCTAAACCATGAATGAAAGATGAAGGATGGTTGAGGATACAGTTCCCAGTATGTCTCGTCCCCCCCTGCCTCCACTGGGCTATGAACATGTATATTGTACACCCATACTCACACCCATATAAAATGGTATAACACAATTTTAAATAGTCATGGCCTCTCCCCAATAATACTGGGAATTGTAGTGTAATGAGAATTGTTAGGGGACCAATATTCCCTTCATAGTGCTAAAATTCCCAAAGTACCCATGTAAAAGGGATTGATTGTCAAACGACTCTGGGAATTGCATATCTCTTAATACCTCTCTGAACCCTAGACAAACTACAGTTCCCAGAATTCTTCTGGAGCGGCAGCCATGGCTAGTTGAAGTGGTATCATACTGCTTTAAATGTATAGTGCAATTGAGGCCACATACAGCTCCTGGATTCCATTTCCTGGTCACACTGTAAATATGCCCTCCAGATCTTTTTGGTTAACAACTTTGATCATTCACTCCAGTTATCATCCATTTAGATTAACAAACTCCAGTCAGGCATTATAGTACTCTGCCTTTTAAGGTAGTTGCTAAGCATGCACATTGTAATGTATTTGCTCGTCTTGTTTCAAAGGAAATAAAAAATAATGTAGGCAGACAGACCAAAAATGGGTTAGAGATCGCTGGAGAGCAATTGAAGAATGAACAAGATGATGGACTATGCCAAAATGGCAAAGATGATCGTCAAGATCAGACACCAAGAAGATAAAAAATTTAGTCCAGAGTGGAAAATATATATAGAATATCTTAAAGACTGCTGTAGATACTTAAAAAACGTTAGCAGGATTGTTATAGCACTTATAATTTTTCCCTATTTGTTGCATCTAATTGTGCTGTTTTAATCCATTATAATATGATTTAAGGTAAAAAAGGAGATAAAATGGATTAAAACAACGTAATTAGATGCAACAAATAGGGGAAAATTGGAAACCAGCGGTGGGGGAAGTCCAAGTAATCGCAGAAGTGTAGAAACTGAAAATGATGTGAATGTATAATAATATTGTTTTAAAAATGAAAATAAAATATCTGAAGAATGAACAAGCCTCTAAATTTAGAATTGCATGCATGCCCTTAGAAGCTTAAGACTTTAACTTTTCTTGTAATGTGAACAGTTAGTAAGATGTCAGCCAAATGGAAGACCATTTTCTATTCCCTATTTGGGTAGTTTGTTGGAAAGCCTCTGTTTAATCACTCAGTATTTTGTAGCGTGAAGCCAAACAGGTTTGTTAAATGTTTTATTTGAAAGGTTTCATTGAAAAACAGAGTTTTTGTTTGTGACCTGGGATTCACAGGCATTTATAAACCTGCCATTTGGAAGGGCATCAGCAAATCCATTCACAGAATGAATCTTCGGTTGCAGACCCTCGTTGATGCTGAGCTGAGCTCTCCAAGTTTGAAGCTGATGCCTGGATACGCCACTTCATATCCAGCCCGTTAACGCTAATGAGTTCCAAGACAGTGTTTTATCAAAGCAATGTGTCAAGGACTCACCGCTAAATGCCTCTTGTTTTGATGCGTTAGTGTTAGTTATTAAAGAGGAAACATACATTTTTCCCTCTTGACAGGGTATGCAGAGGGCTATCAGCGACAGAAAACTAAAATATGAACAGCTGGCATGCCTTTAATGATGCATTGTTGCATTGTTAACATAAAGCTGTTACACGCTTTGGTAAACACATAATGGGCCTCAAGAAATTAAGAAAAAAATTAAAATGTAAATGTTTATACAAGTCCCATTACTGTCACACCTGCAACCCAAGTGTAAATAAGAAGAGGAGGAGGAGGAGGAGTTTGGATTTGATATTTCGCTTTATCACTACCCTAAGGAAGAAGAAGAAGAAGAGGAAGAGGAAGAGGAGGAGTTTGGATTTGATATCCCGCTTTATCACTACCCGAAGGAGTCTCAAAGCAGCTAACAATCTCCTTTCCCTTCCTCCCCCACAACAAACACTCTGTGAGGTGAGTGAGGCTGAGAGACTTCAGAGAAGTGTGACTGGCCCAAGGTCACCCAGCAGCTGCATGTGGAGGAGCGGGGAAGCGAACCCGGTTCACCAGATTACAAGTCCACTGCTCTTAACCACTACACCACACTGGCTCTCAGTTTGCATGGTGCCACCCCGGCCTGTATGAACTTCCTAATAAGCCCAGGTTGTAACAGGTTATGAGCAAATCACAAACCTTCACACACCCAGAGATGCCAGCGCAGATGCAGATGTGACCCCAAATCAGGGGGAAAGAAGGAAAACAACTGGAAATGGCAGAATCTGCTTCCCAACTGAGGGATTGGTAACAGTCTACACTGGGTTCCCTTCAACTCTATGACCCTATGAGACAGAAAGAAAACGGATGGGAAGCCTTCTTCCGCTCCAGGGCCAGATGCATATCTGGTCAACCTTCCAAGGGCCACGCGAGTGGGGTCTGCTTGAGACAGTTGCAGGGAGAGTGATCACATTTTTGGGTTGCAGGAGCGGGCATACACCCCTTACCTCCTCTATGTGCACAATAGAATGTATGAAATGAGCGCTCTGTAGGAAAACTGGTATGCGTATAAGGCATTTCTGTGTTTCTAAGGCCTCAAATTATTGTGGGAAGGTGGGGGGGAAGTAGAGAGGCTTTTACTGAAACCAGCAAACTCTGCCCCCGACTCCTCCCAATTTTAGGTGAATCACATACGCACACGCAAAAACACATGCAAACCCATTTAGCCTTCTGAAGGCAACAGCTAACCAGACAGCCCCAAAGGCAAGGGCACTGGAGCCCCTGCTGGACCCCTTGAAATCCGAGCACTGGAAAAATATACAAATTGAGTCTCCTCGTGTACAGTTGTCCAGAGTGAGCACCTGCCTCATGAATTAATGTGCATGGTGGTGGGGGTGGTGGGGTGTTGCATGGCTGTTCCTCAACCATGTGAGTGGATAACATAGATGTTAAATAGGAATGGAGCTAATAGGCACCCTTGTCTAACTCCTCTTTGGACTGGGATTTCTCTAGAGAGTCTGCCGTCCTGTGCAAGTCTTATCTGGAGGGTATTGTTCTCATGAAGCTTAATCATCAGAAGTAATAACCTTCTGTTAATACCCATATTGGCCAATTTGGCCCAGAGCCTACTCCTGGATACAGAATCAAATGCTGCCTTTAGGTCCACAAAGGCCGCATACAATGACTTTTCCCAATGTTTCACATACTTTTATTATTATTATTATTATTATTATTATTATTATTATTATTATTATTATTTTCTACACCACTCTTCATCTGAAGATCAAGGGCAGTTTGCAATATAAAAGTCCAAAAATGCATACCATTAAAATATGCATGGAATTGCATTGTAAATCTTAATTTCTGGAGGCACATGGTTCATTCATGTTGTATTTGGACACAAACAGTTAGGGGTATACACACATATTGATGTGCACACAGCACAGGTAAAAACATGGTGCTTAACTTAAATGACTTGCTGATGAAAACCATCCCGAGGGTGTAAGCCTATACACCCTTTCCCCAGGAGTAAGACCCTTTAAACTACTTCTGAGTAAATATGCATAGTGTTGCACTGTAATTGCCTCACGCCTAAGATGTAACAGCCATAGAAGAGAAGAGTCTGTTGCTCCATAAAAGGCATTTCTATCAGATGGTAGATTTAAATGGGTGAGGGTAACAAACATTAAGAAGCCCACGAGGGCTCCTGCCTCTCTCACACTTGCCTCGTTTTTATAGAGGGAAGGTATAAATTACTGAATCCCCGAGGCTGACAGAATTACAACAGACACAGGCTTTCTTAATGTGATTACATGATTCAAGCACATGGACACAGAGACAAAAACGCACGCCACTCCCTTAGCAACTCTGCAAAGCCTGGTGGACTTTGCGCAAGTCATTCTGAGATATAAAGTTCCTGCTTCCCCCAACCACCACCAAGACAACAGATGCCAGCAGGTGGCTTTGGCACAAAATGCTGAATCCTGCGCATGTTTATGCAGGCATACATCCTGCTGTGTCTGAACAAGCCCGCTATAAAGACATGTTGCAACATTTGGGAATTTTTTAGCTACAAAAAAGGCAAGTAAGCAGTGGGGGGGGGGGCAGGGGATAAAATAGCAGTGTATACAGGACATGACTATCCGATTCATTAATTTCAATGGGTCTGCTCTAAGCAGCACTTAGTTCATTGCAACCTCATGTCAGTCCAGAAAGCAGCAGTTTTATTATTACGTTTATGTCTCACCTTCTCCTCCAAGAAGGTGGCATATACAGTGGTACCTCAGGTTACATACGCTTCAGGTTACATACGCTTCAGGTTACAGACTCCGCTAACCCAGAAATAGTGCTTCAGGTTAAGAACTTTGCTTCAGGATGAGAACAGAAATCGCGTGGTGGCAGCAGGAGGCCCCATTAGCTAAAGTGGTGCTTCAGGTTAAGAACAGTTTCAGGTTAAGTACAGACCTCCAGAACGAATTAAGTACTTAACCTGAGGTACCACTGTGCATAGTTTTCCCCATCCCTCATTTTATCCTCAGTTTAGGCAACTGGCTCACCGTCACCTGATCAGCTTCATGACTCATGAGTAGGGACTGAACCAACATGAACCACACACTGAGCTATGTAGACACCAACTTGAACAAAATATTGGGGGGGCACCCTTCTCCTGCCTCCCCACACTTCTGCGGAGTGCACTTTCCTCCACTGTGCACAGCTAGGTGCAGGCCTCCCATTCCCCCGCCCTCTTGCCCCCTTACCTGACTCCCCTGCCACCCATTTGCCCTGTAGCCTCTCCTACCGGCCGACCTGCCTGCCTCTCCCCAGCTGCCCCGGCTCAGATGCACTCGGAAATAGCACTGAAAGCCAGCAGCCAAACCAGGAAAAGAGGGTGGCACCCAGCGCGGGGGGTGGGAGCGGCGGCTGCCCAATAGAGGGAGGGACGTACCAACTTGCAGAAACAGGGGGCCAGCTAAACATTTTATGGGGGGGGGAAGGGACCAGGGCCCTAGAGTTGGCACCTATGCTGAGCTATGTGGCAGTGCTAGACATTCTTGGCAGTGGTAACTCACCACACTTCTATTGGACCTGTGCACTAAATGTTACTGCTTCCTGCTTGCGGGGATGGGGGGGGGGAGGCAGGAATGTTCCTATGTGGCTGGAGGAACGTGCTTCCATGTGGCTGGAGGAACGAGGGAAGTGCCCTCAGGACACTTTTATATCCTGTATAGCAACAAGCATATGCCAAGCAGTTGTTGTTATTGTTGTTTAGTTGTTTAGTCGTGTCCAACTCTTTGTGACCCCATGGACCAGAGCACGCCAGGCACTCCTGTCTTCCACTGCCTCCCGCAGTTTGGTCAAACTCATGCTGGTAGCTTCGAGAACATTGTCCAGCCACCTCGTCCTCTGTCATCCCCTTCTCCTTGTGCCCTCAATCTTTCCCAACATCAGGGTCTTTTCCAGGAAGTCTTCTCTTCTCATGAGGTGGCCAAAGTATTGGAGCCTCAGCTTCAAGATCTGTCCTTCCAGTGAGCACTCGGGGCTGATTTCCTTAAGAATGGATAGGTTTGATGATTTCCTTAAGAATGGATAGGTTTGATTTTCTTGCAGTCCATGGGACTCTCAAGAGTCTCCTCCAGCACCATAATTCCAAAGCATCAATTCTACAGCGATCAGCCTTCTTTATGGTCCAGCTCTCACTTCCATACATCACTACTAGGAAAGCCATAGCTTTAACTGTAAATAAACTTTAAATAGCATTAGTTGCCAATGTCTCAGCATGCCCTTTCCTACCCAAAGCAGGATTACTTCCTCTAAGCTAGTCTTTGTTAAAAGATGCCACTTCTGAAACGGCATGTTTCTCTCTCTGCCGCACACCCCATTTTAAATTGAAAAGGGCTTTCACTTGTAATACTGGTAATTACATGTAAATTATGTGCTATGCTTCCATAAATGTTCTCCTTAACAAGAATGCCTAATTCGTTTTCAGAGCAACATGGATAATCTCTCTTGATCCATGAAAGCATGTGGATTAGGTCACAAAAAATGATAATATTTAATAATTTGTGTCAAGAGGTAAATGAGTTTGTGCCTGTTGGCTTTTCTCCTCTGCCTCATTTTAATTTAATGCACCGTGAATAGCCTTAACATCGTATGCAGATTCGCTTCCATCATTGTGAACTCACTTAAGCTTTGATACTTGAAACTGATAGTTGCTAATTCCTACATAATCCCTTGCAAATGGTTCTCTAGCACCAGTAAGAAATTTCATATTTTTGAGCTAAAACTTAAGATTTTGTCACATGTGGTAGGTAGAACGTGGGTTTCTGATAATGGATTAATGTGCCAAAAGAATGTTTAATTGTGTTTTTCTTTTCTTTTGTTAGCTTGCTAATGTGGATTTCAACCAGGGCCAAGGGACCTTTGGCCTTCCAAATGCTGCTGGACTCCAACTCCCATCAGCCCCAGACAGCAAGATCAATGTTTGAGGATAGTGGGAGTTGCATTCCAGCAACATTTGGAGATTCCCAACCCCAATTCAAACATAACATTATGAAATACATTCAATATATTTGCAAATGTTTCTATTATCTACACACAACTGTTGTCCCTCACTGTTTTTGTGAGCTGCTGAGCATAATCTCCTTAAGTGGCATACGCATAAACATGATGATGTTGATAACTACCATTTTTTTTTGAAAAAAGAAGGTCTCTAGGAAAAGAAAAAGCCCCATTGGCCATGCCAGTGGAGGTCCAGAACACCCTGAGGTTGTGGAAGGCTGCATTATGTCAATACCTGAGAGGTACAGCCAAGAGGCTGATCTTTATTGTTGTCTTGTATTTTTAAAAAACACACTAAACATTGGCACCTCCATATTAGCACTGTGTTATCACAGTATCTTAAGGCTTAGGTAATAATACTAAAAAATAATCTCTAGGGCGGGATTGACCCATTGAGTCGCATCAGCACAGGGCTTGCAATCC
Source organism: Podarcis vaucheri (assembly GCF_965113315.1). Taxonomy (NCBI): domain Eukaryota; kingdom Metazoa; phylum Chordata; class Lepidosauria; order Squamata; family Lacertidae; genus Podarcis; species Podarcis vaucheri. Next base: position 21,498,767 of record NC_138763.1, read on the forward strand.
TGCAACCCGGCTTCTCTCCCCAGTTTCCCCTGAAATTGGCTTGGGAGCTCAATAGATCCCGCAGAACAGTGTGGGGGGGGGTGAGGAGAGGGGGGGTCATTTTGTTTGGGAAGTTGCAGTAATTGTGTTGAATTCCACACCTGGTTAGGGTTTGGGGGGGGGGAGGGGATTGGTAGTCCGGTATCCCCAAAGACATGGGATTATTCTGGCATCTATCAGTTTATTGTTTTTATAAAATATCCTTTTTCCTCAAGGGAGCCCACAAGCACTCCATACCATAGAAGCACACAACAATAAGTAAAAACTATGGAACTAAAACAGTATAGCACACCTGCATAGCACTAGAACAACACTAGTAATGTGTTTACTTGTGGGTAAATTGCATTGAGTCAGGATCGCAACCTCAAAGTCCAGCTTGTCATGCAGTTTACGGCAGCGCCATTCAAATAATGATAATATATTGTATCCATTATTTATTGCAGCTGCAGATTACCCTATATTACTTTGATGCAATCAATACGTTGCTCAGATTTATATTTCCTACCCCCAAAAAATCTATTCCAGCTACAGAAAAATGATAAAGAAGCATTTTGCCCAGCGACATTCAATAACACAACTTTATAGTCATTTAATGTCTGTGATCCCAAAAGTTCTCATCCACACTCGCAAATATATCACTGTGGCAACAAATAAAAAGCTTTGGCATCTGTAGGAAAATTGCAGCAACTATTTAATATAGCTCGGTGGTGTAACAAAATTAGGAGCGGGTCTGGGCTTAACAGAAAAGGGGACCCTCAGCTACATCACATTTAAAGGTAAGATCAGCTCACTTAAAATTCACCCACCCCTGAAAGTTTCCAAATATCCCCATATACACTTTGTGTGTGTGTGTGTGTGGGGGGGTCATCTTGCATAATTGGAAGGAGTGATATTTGGCTCAGCTTCAGCTAGGAGGCTGAGCAGCAAGGAATGCAGTAGAACAAAGAGGTATGAGATCCAGCTATAGGGAGTTTATTTAGAACAGGACCAACATGCAGCTGAAAAAGCAGGCAAAAGAAGCATAAGAACACATATTCTTCAAGTGTCCTGATTTTCCAGGGACAGCATGGCATTGCGAAAGCCACCCCAGTGTCAGATTTGATCCCGGAATGCCCCTATTTTCCCTGCCTGTGTTGCCGTTGCCGAGCTTGAGAAAGAGGATGAGCCGGCGCTTGTCCTGAGCGATGGCAGCAGCTGTGAGGGAGCATCCCATTGCTTCTCTATGGCCTTTCCATGGCTGCCGCCACAGGCCTCCTCCCTTGGGTAGAGGGTGTGTGTGCTGTGACACATTGTTGTGGTGGTGGCGGCATTCAACCTTCTTCTCTAAGAAATTCTGTGTGGGGTAGGGACTCAAAAATGGGGGGGAGGGTTGAGGAGGGTCAGTTGTGTGTGTGAGAGAAATGTCCCTATTATCATCTGAGGAATGTTGGAGGTAATGGGAACCTAAGAAGCTGACCTATACTGTGTGCTGTGTGGGGATGTTCTTGAAGGTGACTTGGAAACTTCAGTAACCAGATTACTTGCTGGGTAGCCATATAACCCCTGGGCCTAATTCAAGAGGCTCATGTGAGAATTTAAAGCTATAAATGCTACAGGCCTCAAATAACTGAAAGACTAGCTCCTTCCCTACAGACCCTTCCCTGTAGGGCCTCCAGGAGAGGGGGACCCCCACTTGATTTGGAGGGGTAGCCCAGGAGAGGATATTCTCTGTTGGAGAGGTCCTTCTGGTACTTTCACTATACAGTGGTACCTCAGGTTAAGTACTTAATTAGTTCTGGAGGTCTGTTCTTAACCTGAAACTGTTCTTAACCTGAAGCACCACTTTAGCTAATGGGGCCTCCTGCTGCCGCCGTGCCGCCAGAGCACGGTTTCTGTTCTCATCCTGAAGCAAAGTTCTTAACCCAAGGTACTATTTCTGGGTTAGCGGAGTCTGTAACCTGAAGTGTATGCAACCTGAAGCATATCTAACCCGAGGTACCACTGAAGAAGTGAAGAAGAAGTATCTGAAGAAGTGTGCATGCACACGAAAGCTCATACCAAGAACTAACTTAGTTGGTCTTTAAGGTGCTACTGGAAGGAATTTTTTTATTTTGACCGAGGTACCACTGTATGGGTTTTGCCGAATGCTGAAGATGCACCACTTTACCCTGACCTCTGACGCTTGAGATGTATATATTTTAAGACCTGCCCTATTCTTGTGGTTGCAAATGTTTTAAACTGATTTTGAAGTTGTCTTCTAAATTGTTTTGGCCCACCCTGGGACCTTAGGGTGAAGGACGGGCAATAAATCAAAACCATCGTCATCTCAGCTTTGTCTATGTTGACTGGGAGCTAGTTCTCCAAGGTTTCCAGCAGACAGAGGGCTTTTCCAGCCCTGCATAAATATGTCAGTGACTGAACCTGGGACCTTTTCCAGGTGAAGCATGTACTCAAGCTGCTGAGCTGTGACTCCTCCTCTAAAAGACAGGCAGAGTGGAGAACAGGCAATCAAGCTGGGAAGCACAAAGGCTTGGAGATCACCTGGAAAATGATGCAGACAAGGTGAGCATCTGGTCACTCACTGGGCAAAGAACCTGAAAGAAAATTATTAAAATGTGCTGGGATGGGGAGGAGTTTCTTAGAAGCTGGAGCTATGCTGGAATCTGGAAAGACAAAACAACTGTCTTCAGCCTTTTCCATGCAGTCCTGAGTGGCTGGCTTGCAGCGGGCAGCAGAATATAAATCAGGTGCCCCTATTTTAGCCCCAGTAACTCACGACAAAGAATATTGCTGAAAGATGAAAATGTAAGGGCAATTTGTGGAGACTGAATATGCAGTAATTATCCACACTTGAATTTGAGGATGGTGCATAAATTGTACATGCTTTGCTAAAGGTGACAATAAGATTAATGCAGGCTAAAGAAATAAAGCAGTCGTCATTTTAATGAGCTCAACTCTCCTTCTGCCATTAAGTGAAAATTGCAACCATTTGAACTTTGTTGTTCTGGGATTTTGCTGTGTGTCTCTCCCTCCACCCTCCATTCTATGGTCAAACTGAAAACTCCTTCAACATAGTTAAAATAAAAATGAATTTTCAGTGCTGAACACAGCCAGGAGATAAAATCTTAAAGAGCCACAGAAGATCCATTCTTTTCCATTTCCAAAGTTTACATGAACTAGCAAACATTTTTCTTGCCCCCTACTCAGTAATGGGATGAAATAAATCAACCCCTGATTGCCTATTACACTCCTGAGATTACATTAGAATGAAGTCGGGCAATAAAAGGCCCAAACTCAAAGGAGCTCTCAACATACCTGTACGAGAAGCATTCAGTGGAAAAGCATTTAGCAAACAATGGTATTTGGGGAACTTCAAATTCTCATCAACCCATGCTTAATTGTGAATAATATATGTGAAACATGGAAAGAATTTTGTCCCTCTGTAGGTGGTGTTCACTGAGTACTAGTTAAATTCAGTGTGAATTTAACTCTGAAAGGAAAGAAAGCAGAAATTGAAACAAGAAAGAGGACATTTTTCTTATCAGTCCCACAATAAGGGAGACAGCGTTTGTTTATGCATATACTTCCAGGATCTAAGGGGGAATGCCTCTGAGTACCAGTTGCTGGGGAGCACAAACAGGAAAGAAAATACAGTGGTGCCTCAGGTTACAGAAGCTTCAGGTTACAGACTCCGCTAACCCAGAAATAGTACCTTGGGTTAAGAACTTTGCTTCAGGATGAGAACAGAAATTGCACAGCAGCAGCGTGGCAGCAGCGGGAGGCCCCATTAGCTAAAGTGGTGCTTCAGGTTAAGAACAGTTTCAGCTTAAGAATGGATCTCCAGAACGAATTAAGTTCTTAACCCAAGGTACCACTGTACAGTATTTGTGCTTTGGTGTGGTAAAATGCTCCTTGTGCTACCTCAGATATTGGAGGCAGAATGTCTCTGGGCACTAGTTCCGAGAAATGCAAGTGGTAAGAGCACTGTTGCACTCAGGTCCTGCTTTTGAGGAGGGCGTACTGGTGCAATTAATCTGGTCTAGTTGAAACAAAACTTCAATATCACCGCCTTTATATGATTAACAAGATCATGTATTACTGTATTTTTCGCTCTATAACACGCACCCGACCATAACACGCACGTAGTTTTTAGAGGAGGAAAATCCGTAGGCATGCCACCCGTAGGCATTCCCTCCATAACACGCACAGACATTTCCCCTTACTTTCTAGGAGGAAAAAAGTGAGTGTTATGGTGCAAAGAATACGGTAATTCTCTTCCTCTTCCATCCCCAATTTCCCCTTGATGTATTGAATTACTGGATTCCGACTTCTCAGAGTCACTTTTACATTTGCAGCTTCCTCAGGAGGATTGTCCATAATGAACCAACTCCAACGGTTCCCATTTTCTCCTTATTTTTTCCTGTCTCACTTCATCTTTGGCTACTTTTCCGAGTTATGACAAAAACAATTCTAGCTAAAGCATATCTACAACGTCAGGGGTCCATTTACTTGCTCACCTTCCAGGGGTTGTGGCTAGCAGAGGTTTTTGAATTTTCAGACTCCAAATCTTTATTGAATTAGAGGTTCCGGTTGTACTAAGCAGGTCAGTGCACATAACCTGCATATTCGCTTGACCTGCTTCTCATAAAAGCGGGGCCCAGTTTTTTAAGCTGTCCAGTAACAAAAGAAACCCTTGGACCATTTGCCATGACCTGAGACAATTGCATTCTTCTTGTTGACAGCAGAAGGCAGAGCAAATGCCACAGACAAAGTTCAAACCTTCTCCTGCCAGCATTGGAGTTAAAAATCGATCCTTTCTGTTGTTTTTCCCCTTGCCTGTAACTACATTGTTATGACTGTAAGAAAAATGCCTCTGTAATAATGGAAGCTGAAACTTTAATCAGGAATTTTGATTAATGAAGTATGGTACGTGGGAGATGAGGAAAATCTTTTTATAACGACTGAAGTATTGAAAATGACAAAATCCCAGTAAAAACATTGATGCTGCAATGAGAGCATTCTTCCTACTCCTAAAATGTCAGACATCTGGCATTTTACTTTATGTCCCATCTTTCCTTCAAGGAGCCCAAAGAGTTGTATGTGGTCTTCTCAACAGCTCTATGAAGTAGGTTAGGCTTCAGGTGTACAATTAGAGAGGGACCATAGCTCAATGGGAGAGCACATTCTTTTCACGTAGACTGTCCCAAGTTCAGTTTATGGCAATTCTAACTAAGGCTAAGAAAGACCCCTCTCTAATGCTCCAGAGAGCAGCTTTCAAGCAGTGTAGACCAAGGTTGCTAACCTTTTTGGGTCAGTAGGAACATTTGGAAGTTTGAGAAAGTAGTAGTCAGCAGTCACAAAATGGTTGTCGTGGGACGTAAGATAATTTATTTATATAGCTCATTATGTAATTTATTTATGTAACACAAAATGGCTGCCATGAGGGCCAAGCGTAGGAGTAGCCAAGGCCATTCAATGAGGAACTGAGCAGGGAGAGCTAACAGCCTCTCATGCATTGTTAATTTTTGAGGGTATATTTATGAGTTCCTTCAGGAGAAGGGCGTCATGGGCTGGTGTAGTCAGGAAGATACAGATGGATAGTTTGCCAAAGACCTGAGGGAGGGCTCCAGTGGGATATGGAGGTCTCTGCCAGAATTGATGGTGAGGCTCTAGGGGGTGGGGTCTTTCAACCTGCTCTCTTACCTCATTTGTCAGAGCCCCTCTCTTACACTTCCACAATGCTGGTGTGCCCCTTTCCCCAGCAGCTTCAGACACTAGGAGTAGCCCTGCCCCTCCAAAGGGGGATATTTTGCCAGCCCCACCCCACCTCTCAGGTAACTGAGACATCTCCCTCATCACCTGGATCCAGGAGTCACCAAAGGAGGAGATAATTCTACCCTTTATTCCCATGTTTGCATACAGGGAGACAGACTGGGAGAGAGTGGTTTGACTAAGGCCTTTCCATGAACTCAGGGGCTGTCAACAGGCTCTGGTGTGTGACCTTTGTGTGTGCCATAACACAAAATGGCTGCCACACTGCAAAGAGCAGAAACAGGACCGCAAAATGGCAGGCCAGCCACTCCCACCCATGGGGAAAAAGGGACCTATATCAGCCACCACTGTGATGACAGTGAGAATCTCTTTGCCCCTCTTGTCTATTCAGAACAGAGGAGAGCATGGGTGGCTAATCCAGCGAAATGTGGGTATGTTCAAAGGGACATGTTCAATGTAGGTGAGGCTAAGAGAACTAAGATGGGAGATCAAACAGCCTCTAATGCATTATAGAAGTTTGAAGGAATTTACTGAGACTTTTTATGGGTGATATGGGAGGTAGTGGCAAGCACCATGGTGCCCATGGGTGTCACGGGGGACAAGGAAAGGGAGAATCGAGTGGCCTTGATATTATTTAGAACCTCAGCTAATGTCCAGGCTATTTCCTAAGGGGCGAAAAGCACAAATAAAAGCCTCCATAAATTTTCTTCAGTTTCTGCTTGAAGAAAAGCTAAACCCTTCTCTGTGGATTTGACCTTCTTTAGCTCATCTCATTTTCTTGCTCAGAAAGGTTAACTGTGGTGTGCCATAGCGATAAAGTCAAGACAGCAGGAAGCTCTTACTTTACATCCCACTGGTTAAAATGGACAGCTAAGTTGTACTGAGACGAACCACTCAAGTGGTGGCACAGGAAACATCCCTAATGGCTCAGGTTCAGCGCTTAATTGGGGCTTCTGTTATAACAGACCTCCTTCAGATGTTCTTCTGAAGCAACATTATTTGGAACAAATTCATAGAAGATAAGACTATCAGTGACTACTAGCCATGATAGCTGTGTATTACCTCCACTCCTGGAGAGGATGTCTCTGTATAGTCTAAGCCTCTGCAGTGAAAGAGTATGCGGGGATCAAACCTGCAACCTTGGTGTTGCTCTAACCAACTGAGCTATCCATAAGAATGTCTTCATGAGATGCCTGAAAGTGAAAAGGGAAGATGCTTGCTGAAACTCTGCTGGAGTTGTGCTCCACAATATGGAACCAACAATACGAAATGAGTTGAGGCCTCTGTAACATGGGGGACAATTTGTGAACACTTTGAATGAATATATTATTTCGGTCACAGACCAGTTCCAGCCCACATACAATATCAAGGAAGTCATAAAACACAATAGGGATACAGTACATTTGAATTTGCAATTAGGTATAACAGGGACAATACAGATATAGCAACAGTGTGTGTGTGTGTGTGTGTGTGTGTGTGTGTGTGTATATATATGCAGGTTTTGGTGTCTTCGGGTGTCTTCCCGTGTAAGAGTCGGGGTGTCTGTGCGACGTTTCGACGAGGTCTCACTCGTCATCTTCAGGCTGGTGCTTTCGGCTTCTTGTTACTGGAACAGAGCAGAGTCTGGTGTTTGAGTTCCTATAAATACTGTTGAGGGGTGTGGTGTATAGCCTCCAACGTTCTGGGCAGAGAGGAAGTTCCTAGATTAGTGTGCCTTTTCTTCTTTTGTTCCTTAATTACTTGAGGGATATCTTGGGTGATTTCATGAGTGATATTCTGAATACCACTGGGTGGGTCATTAAGTGTAGATTAGTTGCTAAAGCTTTCGTGTCTTGACCTCTTGAGCTTGTGAAGAGTTTTTCTGAGAAGATGGCTGTGCTGCATTTAGTTGTGCTCTGGCTTGGCTTCGTGTATAGGGGCGAGCTGTGGTTTTGTGCCTTGTGCCAGCCAGATCTGTGTAGGGATTGCAGGGGGGTGCAGCATCCGGAGGTGCCACTATAGTTTGGCTACTGGATGGAGTCTGTAATATGTCTGTGGAGAGGGTCTGGGTTTGGGTCTGGTGTGGTTGATTGGTGACGGCGTTCTGTGTGCCTCTGGTTCTGGTGTCGGTTTTTGTGGGGAGGGCTAATTTCCAGATGTCTGGCAGGCGGGACGTGTCGTCACGCTTGTTCATGTTGTGAGGGTGTTTCTCTATCTCGATGGCTTCCATGATTATTCTCTTGTGGTGATGTTCCATGTTAAAGAGCAATTTGGAATCTGCAAAATTAATTTCGTGTCCTGTTTCTTTCATGTGTTGGAAAAGAGAGGAAGTTTTTTCTTCTTTTTTGATGGCATTCTTGTGTTCTGCGATACGTGCATTTATTCGTCTGTTTGTTTGTCCAATGTACGTGGCTGGGCAGACTTTGCAGGGTATTTCATAGACCCCTTGGTTTTCCAGCTGGATTTTGTCTTTTGGGTTTCTGAGGATATTGGCTATTTTTTGGTTGGTGCAGAAGGCTGTTTTGATATTGTGTTTATGGAGGATTTTGCTGATTTTGTCTGTAGTGCCCTTGATATAAGGAAGGAGGGCCATGCCATTGTTTTCTTCTGTGTCTAGGTTTTTGGGGGGTGTTTCTTTTTGGATTAGCTTCGTAACCCTGTTTTTCTGGTATCCATTGGCGATTAACACATTTGAGAGATTCTGTAACTCAGTTGTCAAGTGGTCTTTGTCAGCCAGGCGTTTGGTTCTGGAGATGAGAGTCTTGGCTACGGAGTTTATTTGTGCAGGGTGGTGGTGTGATTGTGCATGTAAGTAGCGGTTGGTGTGTGTTTTTTTCCGGTAGATAGTGTGTCCTAGGGAGCCATCAGGTTTTTTGTAGATTAGGACGTCAAGAAAGGGGAGTTGGTTGTTGTCTTCTATTTCCATAGTGAATTGTATTTTGGGGTGTAGGCTGTTGAGATGTGTGAGGAAGCTATCTAGTTTTTCTTTCCCGTGTGGCCAAATTACAAAGGTGTCGTCAACATATCTGAGCCAAAGTTTGGGTTTGTGTTCTGACTTGTCTAAAGCATTGGTTTCAAAGTGTTCCATGTACAAATTTGCGATGACCGGTGAGAGGGGTGATCCCATAGGTGCTCCTTCTATCTGTTTGTATCTTTGTCCATTGTGGATGAAGTACGTGTTGGTTAGGCAGTGGTTGGTCAGGTCCAGGATGTATTTGGGGGGGTTGTATTTGTTTTGAATGGCTGTCAAGGCTTCATTAATGGGCACTTGAGTGAAGAGAGATACAACATCGAAGCTCACAAGTAGGTCATCGGGATGTAGGTATTGCTTCTTTATTGTTTCTATGAACTGGAAGGAGTTAGTAACGTGTGAAGCGATGGATTCTGCATAGGGCTGAAGTTGCTTAGCGAGAAATTTAGCGAGATTTTGTAGAGGTGAGCCTATGGAGCTGACTATTGGTCTGAGTGGTGTTCCTTCTTTGTGTATCTTGGGGAGACCGTAGAGTTTGGGGCATCTGGATGATTTTTCTCTGGGGATGATTCTTAGCTGGATTTCTTCACTGATAGGAGAGGCTTTTATTTTGGATTTGGTGGTTTTTTCCAGATAGGTGGTGGGATCTGTTTTTATAGGTTGGTAGGTAGGGTCTTGGAGTAGATTTGATAGTTTTGCTTGGTAGTCCGATGTGTTCATCACAACAGTGGCGTTGCCTTTGTCTGCTGGGAGAATGATTATGTTGTTGTCTTTCCTCAGGTTGGTGAGTGCTTTCTGTTCTTCTTTGTGTAAATTGCTTCTGGGTGGTTTGCTGGAGCAGAGGATGTTGGTGACTTCAAGTCTGATTTTATTGGCTTCATCTGGGTCGATTTTGGTCAGGCTAGCTTCGACTCCGCATATGATGTTTTCCGTGGGGATGCGTCTCGGGGCGACTGCAAAGTTGAAACCTTTGGAGAGTACTTTGGTTTCAGTTGGGGTGAGGATCCTGTCTGATATGTTATGTACTGTTTGTTTCATGGGTTGTTGTGGAGGGTGGCTGGGCTTCTGGCGTTTCTCTAGTTTGTAGAGTTTGTTGGTGTGTCTGTCTGTCTTATGTGAGGTCTCAGTTTCAGCTCTCCAGACGGCTAGTTGTTTGCATTTGTCCCAGAGTGCAGGGTGGATTTTGTTACATAGTTTGAGGTGAAGAGTGAGCAGATCTTTGTTGGTTTGGTTTAGTAGGTATCTTTTCTTATGTATTTCGTTTCTGATTAGGGATAGTTCAGTTCGTTTCAGGATCCTTTCGGTAGCTGGGGTTTTAGAGTGGAATTTAAGTTGGAAGCATGTGGGAGTTAAGTTGTTGTCTCGGCAGTTGCGTAGGAACAGGAGATCACATAAGATGGTGGCTCTTCGGATTTCTAGTTTCTCGTAGGTTCTTGTCAGCTGGAAGGTTTCCTCCCCGTAGAGGTGAGATATTTGCTTTCGTAGATTTTCACGGGTACAGGAATGCAGGTTTTGGTGTCTTCGGGTGTCTTCCCGTGTAAGAGTCGGGGTGTCTGTGCGACGTTTCGACGAGGTCTCACTCGTCATCTTCAGGCTGGTGCTTTCGGCTTCTTGTTACTGGAACAGAGCAGAGTCTGGTGTTTGAGTTCCTATAAATACTGTTGAGGGGTGTGGTGTATAGCCTCCAACGTTCTGGGCAGAGAGGAAGTTCCTAGATTAGTGTGCCTTTTCTTCTTTTGTTCCTTAATTACTTGAGGGATATCTTGGGTGATTTCATGAGTGATATTCTGAATACCACTGGGTGGGTCATTAAGTGTAGATTAGTTGCTAAAGTGTAGATTAGTTGCTAAAGTGTAGATTAGTTGCTAAAGTGTAGATAAGTGTAGATTAGTTGCTAAAGTGTAGATTAGTTGCCAAATTACCTTTGTAATTTGGCCACACGGGAAAGAAAAACTAGATAGCTTCCTCACACATCTCAACAGCCTACACCCCAAAATACAATTCACTATGGAAATAGAAGACAACAACCAACTCCCCTTTCTTGACGTCCTAATCTACAAAAAACCTGATGGCTCCCTAGGACACACTATCTACCGGAAAAAAACACACACCAACCGCTACTTACATGCACAATCACACCACCACCCTGCACAAATAAACTCCGTAGCCAAGACTCTCATCTCCAGAACCAAACGCCTGGCTGACAAAGACCACTTGACAACTGAGTTACAGAATCTCTCAAATGTGTTAATCGCCAATGGATACCAGAAAAACAGGGTTACGAAGCTAATCCAAAAAGAAACACCCCCCAAAAACCTAGACACAGAAGAAAACAATGGCATGGCCCTCCTTCCTTATATCAAGGGCACTACAGACAAAATCAGCAAAATCCTCCATAAACACAATATCAAAACAGCCTTCTGCACCAACCAAAAAATAGCCAATATCCTCAGAAACCCAAAAGACAAAATCCAGCTGGAAAACCAAGGGGTCTATGAAATACCCTGCAAAGTCTGCCCAGCCACGTACATTGGACAAACAAACAGACGAATAAATGCACGTATCGCAGAACACAAGAATGCCATCAAAAAAGAAGAAAAAACTTCCTCTCTTTTCCAACACATGAAAGAAACAGGACACGAAATTAATTTTGCAGATTCCAAATTGCTCTTTAACATGGAACATCACCACAAGAGAATAATCATGGAAGCCATCGAGATAGAGAAACACCCTCACAACATGAACAAGCGTGACGACACGTCCCGCCTGCCAGACATCTGGAAATTAGCCCTCCCCACAAAAACCGACACCAGAACCAGAGGCACACAGAACGCCGTCACCAATCAACCACACCAGACCCAAACCCAGACCCTCTCCACAGACATATTACAGACTCCATCCAGTAGCCAAACTATAGTGGCACCTCCGGATGCTGCACCCCCCTGCAATCCCTACACAGATCTGGCTGGCACAAGGCACAAAACCACAGCTCGCCCCTATACACGAAGCCAAGCCAGAGCACAACTAAATGCAGCACAGCCATCTTCTCAGAAAAACTCTTCACAAGCTCAAGAGGTCAAGACACGAAAGCTTTAGCAACTAATCTACACTTAATGACCCACCCAGTGGTATTCAGAATATCACTCATGAAATCACCCAAGATATCCCTCAAGTAATTAAGGAACAAAAGAAGAAAAGGCACACTAATCTAGGAACTTCCTCTCTGCCCAGAACGTTGGAGGCTATACACCACACCCCTCAACAGTATTTATAGGAACTCAAACACCAGATTCTGCTCTGTTCCAGTAACAAGAAGCCGAAAGCACCAGCCTGAAGATGACGAGTGAGACCTCGTCGAAACGTCGCACAGACACCCCGACTCTTACACGGGAAGACACCCGAAGACACCAAAACCTGCATTCCTGTACCCGTGAAAATCTACGAAAGCATATATATATATATATATATATATATATATATAAAAACACCTTAGGAACACTTTTATCTCTGTCTCTCAAAGAATTTAGAATGCTGATGCTCTGTGGAGAAGCAATGTTGGGCTACAAAACTGCAATATATAAGTAGATAAGGACTTCTAGGAAATTCCATCTTTAGGTTCCAATAGCTGCCCGTTTAACCTTCAGCCTCTTGCTTTATGGTGTGGCTAAGGGCTATTAATGGAATTAAAATCTTGTGTAATATGCCTGCTTATCTTGTATGCTGCAGCCTATTTAAAGGAATCTGTGAGTTTTAAATTAAATTGAAAAAATTTACTCAAGCAAAGCAATATACATACTTAGCAAATAATAGATAATTAAACCTCAAATCTCTCTGTCGCAGCCTTCCTTTGGATAGACTAGTATGCAGTTTGTTAGGAGAAGAAAGCCATTTAGGGTAACGAGGATGAAGCAGCCGTGCTTTGGGTATAAAATTCTCCCAGGGGCTTGTGCTGGATCTAAACCTACATGAAATATTTTGATGCCATTTCTATGGCACTGCAAATGGACTCATGCAGAGTAAAGACTGTGGAGAAAATATGTATTTCAGTGGTTCTGAAAAATAAGGAGCCAGAAGGGGAAATAAATGAGATTGAGGTTCATGGTTTCTCCCCTTCAGACAAATGACAAATGGTAAGCCATAGAGTAAACCTTGGCTACAGCTGGTGGTTTGTCTGGACTGAGAAAAGCCATGAGCCAGGGTTTGGATGGCACACTAAGTCAAACCATGGTTCAACAGCATAGCAGTAGCTGGTCAGTCCGCAATCTCCTCTCTGGGAGCCTCTATTCTTGCACAGGCATAGGCAAACTCAGCCCTCCAGCTGTTTTGGGACTACAACTCCCGTCATCTGGTCCTGTTAGCTAGGGATGATGGGAGTTATAGTCCCAAAACATCTGGAGGGCCGAGTTTGCCTATGCCTGTTCTTGCACGTTCCTGCTAAGCCATGGTTTGGCTTAGCTGTAAGGGCAAGCTGGATCTATAGATGCACACCTAATTCTGATCTTTGGGATTGGAATCACAGTTCTTTGGCTTTTCATGCTGTAAAATTTACTTGGATTTTAAGGTTAGTTTATGTTTAAATTGGTGGTGCTGTGGTCTAAACCACTGAGCCTAGGGCTCGCTGATCGAAAGGTTGGCAGTTCGAATCCCCATGACAGGGTGAGCTTCTGTTGCTCGATCCCAGCTCCTGCCAACCTAGCAGTTTGAAAGCACGTCAAGTGCAAGTAGATAAAGAGGTACCACTCTGGCGGGAAGGTAAACAGTGTTTCCGTGCGCTGCTCTGGTTTTGCCAGAAGCGGCTTAGTCATCTGGCCACATGACCCGGAAAAACTGTCTGCGGACAAACGCCGGCTCCCTTGGCCAATAAAGCAAGATGAGCACCCAGAGTCTTTTGCGACTGAACTTAACTGTCAGGGGTCCTTTACCTTTTTTATCTTTATGTTTAAATCAGAAAATGTAGGTGCTGAAACTTTCCAACATGAACGTCTCCAGATGCCACACCAATAAGATGCTTCCAGACATCACACCAATAAATCCATAAAGTACTTTGTACCTTAGCAAACAGTACTAAAGCAACATTTCCCTCCCAGAAAACAGTAGGAGCAAGCAAGACCTAAAAAGGTAGGCATAGCAGTAATCAGTGATAATTAAATTAATCTTTAAACTACCTGATTTGCTCACATGTTCTGAGCTCTTCCACTAGAGATACATTAAGTTATGTGCGATGCTCATTTTAAATTAAAGAGAAGATACCTGTTACTTGATAAAACAAAAGCATCCAGAAATTAAAGATGGCAAGAAATCCCATTGCTCCTATAAAAATGCATCACATTTTGAACAGTTAACACCTACTGGGAAAAGTCAGTTAGAGAATTAAGATACGCATTTGGGGTAGGTTTGTGGGTATGGCAGAAGGAGATAGGATCTGCCCATGTGATGCCCACCTGGTGGAAACTCTAGCTCACATGGCCCTTAAATGTAAAATGTATGATGATCTCTGCAAACAATTTTTAGACCATCTATGTATTCCAACATGGAAACCAGAGACAGAGGTTATATGCTTCTTATTACAGGGGAGAGACCAGGAGCTCACCAAGACAGTAGCTAAGTTCCTCTATTTGATTTTTTTGTTGCCAAAGTACGCTGCAGGATCCTGCCCTTGCTGGAGACCCACAGAGATGAAATAGATTGCTCGCCTCTTCTTCCCTTTGGCAAGTACCTTTGACTGTACTGTTGAAATGGCGATGAGATCGCACTGGCCTATTTATTCTGAATGTTTGCAAGTGATGCCAATAAAGGTTTGATGATGATGATGATTTTAAATACTAAGTTTACGATGTAGCTACTACCCTGCTTGGCCTTTCTTTTGGAAAAATTGGTCACCTAATGTCATCATGATTTGACAGAGACCCGCTGTCCTTAGCAGGACAGTGTTATTTTTGTCTTATAGACCATAACCTGTGCATGAGGCTTACGCACACCTGTAGATGAGGCTACAGGAACCTGAGCTTCCATCATGGCTAGGCCAGCAAAGCAGGATAATTTGCAGTATCTGTAGACCTGCAGTGTCTTCTCCAGCTCTACTATATGGCCGGGCCCTAACACAGCTCTTTGTGCCATGTTGCATTTCCCCAGGATTCCAATGACTCACTCAGATTTGCTCTACAGACTCAATAGCAAAGGGAAGAAAGAGAATGTATTTTGTTGTCAGTAGCAGAAGAAAAGGAATTGAATACATTTGTGGGAAGGAAATGTATATGGCAGCCTGGTGAGCACACCCCCAATATGACTGAGAGAAGCTCCAACCAGGACATGGGGCCCACCTGTACTAAAAAACTGAAGGAATATATAAGCCATATATACATACTGAGTCTGACCCTGACCTATCTGGCTCAGTATCTGGTGGGCTTTTCAGGATTTCAGAATGGAGTCTCTCTGAGTCCTACCTGGAGATTCTGGGGATTGAACCTAGGAACTTCTGTACGCCAAGCAGATGTGTTCCATCACTGAACTATGGCCCTCCCCTGCCTTAAAGCTCTCATTTGCAAGTGTGCTGTTTGCATGGATGGTGGTAGAGGTGGAGCAGTCTCAGCCAGCTGACACCTGCATATCTGCATGGTGGCAAGGCTCCAGATTGGGTGGCCTGATAGAAAGAGAGCAAGGGCTCCTGCACCTTTAATAGTTGTGTGGAAGAGAGAACTTCAGTATCCGCAGACTGCATGGCAAGGTTGGCCTGCTAAACCCTCCTGTTCTATGCAACAATTAAAGGTGCAGGAGCCCTGCTGACTTTTTCATCTGGCCACCTAAGCGTCACACAATAGGTGGCCCTGTCTTTTCAGGTTTCCTGATCATTTGGGGCCCTGGTACAAATGGATCCACACAATTTTTAATCGCATGGTGGGTGGTGGTAGGAGCCGCTGCCTGCCATCTATATTTACAGCCAACATGTGGACAAGAGCCCTAATGTATGAGGAGGGCTATTGAAATACACAGAACCTACTTTGTCATTGATTCCATTGCTTGCCTGACTGCCATAGACACTTAAATTAGAGCTCAAGTGGAAAAGTCTGATAGTTCCCCAGTGGCTAAAGAAGTCCCAGCTTGCCCAGCTAAAAGCCATTTTTCCAGTTCTCTGTCAGATAGACCAGCCACCCTCATCTGTCATGGCACAATGTAATTAGTTCCAGCTGCTGACTTCCCTGCTAAGGAATGGATGCTGAAATAGGAAGGGATCCTATCCCCCAAGTCCTCAAGAACACAGGACACAATACAAAAACAATACTTAGTAGCAATATGGTGCTTTTCCTAAGCACCTAAAAGTGTTTCCCTTACATTATATCAGGGTGTTTGTTTTTTATAACCCTGAAAGGCAAGTCAGTATTATTATCCTCTTATTACTGATGGAGGGCCAAGCGAGAGACATAATGGCTCTCCAAGAGCCACCTATTGGGCTGATTAACACTAAACAATGGTTTAGTGCTATATGCATGAGCTGAAACGAGCTTCAAGTTCACGAGATTCCCCTCCTCCCACATGGCTGGGGGAAGGACTCTGCTAGCACTGAGTTTAGTTTCATGGGATCCTGACTTAGTACATTAAGTATAAACCAAATATTGTGTTTTAAAGCAAACTCTGGTAGGTTTCTGAATAAGTCCGCCTTGCCTAATTAGCCAGAGTTTGTTTCAAAGCATGGTCTTTGGTTCATATGTAGTGCTGAGCTGCAGTTCCATGGAAACTGAAAGTAAGTGCCAGTGAAGTCCTTCTCTGGGCTACATGGGAGGAGCAGAGGAGACCATTTGTGAGTGGCTTCCTCCCTGTTCCTGTACATATTGCTAAACCATAGTTTGTTTGGAACTGGGCCAATGGATTAGTGTTTGTTGGTTTCAAGTCCCACCTTCAATAGAAGGGGTAATAGTACAGATTGTACAGGGGTGAAGTAAGGATTACTGAGAGAATGGAAGTGAATGCTATTTAATACACAACAACAGAAACCTGATATACATTGTCTGCTAATTTTAAATATGCTCTTCAGTAAAGCTTGTAGGCAGCTTACAACAGAGAAGACACCCACACACCCATACAATATATCAACAATAAATAAAAACCAGTAAGTAGACACTTAAGAAAGCAGCACTTCAAATCATAAAATTTAGTGGAAGAAATAAAACAAAACCCAAGAATAGCTTGCAGATGTGTGTGTGTGTGTTTATGTATGTATATGTATAAAATGTATGAGCAAATAAAAATGTGATGTGGGAAATACTTCACAGTTGGCACCAGGCCATCATTCTTAGAGAGGGCATTCTACAAGAATTACTCCTCCAATTTACTATGATTGTGTCTGATCTCATACTTTGGTTTATGGTTCACACTTTTACACACTGTACCACAATAGTTATCAGAAGCCTTTTGAACTGTGCCTTTGCGGAGTTGGAGATACACTGAAGGAATTGGAGAGACAGTTGGCCCTTGGGAGTGGAAACTGTAGCTAAACCAACATCTAAAACACAAAGCATTAAAAAAAACCTGAACGGTAACTTTTACTACCAAAAACTGCACCACAGAATAATATAGTGTTCATCCCCCACATTCCCTCACTCCAGTTCAGCCAGTGAAAACCTGATTGAAAATTCTTCTTCACCATGCCCAGAGTAAATGTTAGCTTTATCTAAGGATGAAAGGCTCCTGTGAAATATCATGGGTGGACAATTGAAAAATGGAATAATCTTGCATGGGTGAGAATTTGAAGGACAAATACCCTGCAAAATTACCCTAAGTATAGAGTCTCAGAATACCCAAACCCTTTTGTATGCAACCAGTAAAGCCACCCAAATTTTGTTCTCATGTCCGCTTGACTGTGCCAAGTGTTTTATGATGCATGAAACCATGCTACAAGTAATTTACAGAGCTTGGAAAAATAGCGTGCAAATAGTGTTGCTGTCTGACTGTCATTTGCAATTTATAAAAAATAATCTTATGAGACAAATAGGGTGCTGATCTTAGTTTGCTTAATACAGTCTACATGACATTAGCAGTGTTCCCTTGCTAAAACTGATTAAAAGCCTGGATTAAGATAACCGATGGCCATACAAAATAAGAGCCAAAACCATGGGTGTGGCAATGGAAAGGAGCCAGCACGGTGGTGTGGGGTCAGAGGAGGGATGGGCTAAATTTCAAAAGCTCTTGGCAAGTACCTCTGGCAAGAGTGTCTAAGTCACTCCCAGAAACCTGCTGAGTGGAGAGGGAGTGCAATGGTGGACCCGCAGAATTGTCCACAGTTAAGATTTTGCAGGCTACTGACGCCAATTGAGTTGTTCATGTCGAATGGATAGCTCCCATGAGTGAAAAAGGTAGATGAATGCACAATCCATTGAAAGACAGAGGGACAAAACATTAGGAACAATGGTTTCCTAATCCTATCTATGCCGCCACCTTTTTGCTATTTTAGCCTTTGGCAACCTGATATTTTAGACCACTACTCCCCACGAGCATGGCTGATGGGAGTTGTAGTTCAAAACAACTGGATGGCGCCAGGCGACTGAAGATTGCACTACAGTGGTACCTCGCGTTAAGTACTTAATTCGTTCTGGAGGTCCGTTCTTAACCTGAAACTGTTCTTAACCTGAAGCACTACTTTAGCTAATGGGGCCTCCCGCTGCTGCTGCGCCGCCGCTGCGCAATTTCTGTTCTCATCCTGTAGCAAAGTTCTTAACCCGAGGTACTATTTCTGGGTTAGCGGAGTCCATAACCTGAAGTGTCTGTAACCTGAAGCATCTGTAACCCGAGGTACCACTGTATTTATTTCTTAGGAGCAAGCCAATATGAGAATTATTTGCTGGTATATTTTGGATGGTGTTGCCTACAATGTGCCTACAACCATTGTCCGCCTAATGACTCTGATATTTGATTGGCAACTTCTGAGGCAAGAGTCCTTGTTAAGATGCATTTAGAATTCTGCTGCATGAACCAAATTGATAGGGCGACAGGTAGAACCTGAAAATTAGCTTCAAAGCAATAATCTTGGACTTGGGTTATATAAAGCTTGCTTCTGTAATGAGTACATCAAAAACCATTTCAGTGCGACAAAAGGCTATTTAGATGACGAATTGGGATGTTTCCCAACTGAGTGAGGCCTGGCAACCACAGCACAAACAAACATGCAACTCCACAGGAGAGGAGCTGTTTATGGACTTTAAGGTTGCCTTTGAAAACAATTTGAAAAAAGAAAAAGAAAGAGATTGATTTCTAAGAGGCATCCAACTGTGTGAATTCATTGATGCTGACTGGCGTTGTACGGCTAAATCTT
Organism: Podarcis vaucheri; assembly: GCF_965113315.1. Taxonomy (NCBI): domain Eukaryota; kingdom Metazoa; phylum Chordata; class Lepidosauria; order Squamata; family Lacertidae; genus Podarcis; species Podarcis vaucheri. Next base: position 21,517,810 of record NC_138763.1, read on the forward strand.
TTCATGTCTTTTTGAAAATATAATTCACCTTTCCGCTGAATGACACACACAGGAAACATTATGCATTTAGGCTTTCAACTTTTACATTTTAAAATGTTAACTAGTTTCACATCCTCCAAGAACACATTGCCAGTTACTGGAAACCACAGGAGCAGAGTGTGTGCTTGGGTCTTGTTTGTAAATTTCCCACAGACATCTGGTTGGCCACTGTGAGAATAGGATGCTAGACTAGATTGATGAGCTTCCTAATCCAGCATATTTTTCTTATATTCTTATTCAGCTACACACTACAGAAGCTTTTCTTTAACCCAGTGGCATGTGTTTATATTCCTGGACAAATTTGAGTTTGGGAATGCGAAATTTATCCCCAATTAGCAATAAATCAAGTTATATATTAAGAAATTCCCACTTTCAGCAGATGTGGGGTTGAATTAAGTCTCTGACAAGTTGTCATCTTTACACAGCATAGTTCTGCACTGGAGACAATACAATTCAGTGGGTGAGAGCTGATGAAGAAAGTTGGAAGGAGCCTTCTGTACTTTTCCCACTCTCAAAGATTGTGAAGCATCACAAAATACTTCTGCAGCTTCCTGCTCATCTTGGAAGAAAACATTGCTGCCCTTTGAACAACACAATTACTCACTAAAAGCTAGAAATTTGTTTACTTCCCCCATGGTTCTAGCATAATTAGACAAAATTAAACAAAATTTTAAGGATGCAAGCGAGAAAACAGCAGAATAGACAAAGCTGAAGGCAAAGTTAATTGCTTGATCTGTTTATGCAGATCTAATTTAGAACATCAATTGAACCTTAGCACTCTCTATTTCCTTTGAGGATTATTTATTAGCACACTGCAGATGATTTTAATGATCAATACAACATTAGATTGCCAGTCCACTCTATGGGTGCCTTTCTACTCTATAAGGTAAGCACTACTTGGTATGACAGCTACGGTTGGAGGGAGAAGGTCGGCTAGGCTCTGATCACAACAGGAAGTAGAAACTGGTCACTTCCTGTTAAGTTAGCACAATGCCCCCTCCCATTTTCAGGTCCTGGAAAGAAGCCAAAGCAACTACATGGGACTTTTGAAGGATTCCCAAGAGGATGGCCTGTGGTAAGGCCAGTCTGACAAGTACGGCTGAGATTTATTCTTTGTACCAAGCACCATTCCAACTTTTAGTTTGATGTTTCTTATGGTAATCTGATGTTCACTCAAAAAAACAAGTCCAGCTTTATTTTTTATTGGAGTACTCAAGACAGCTTCTTCCTTGTTGGATAAATTTTCTTCTCACTGTTTTTATTTTAGTTGCTTTTCAGAACTGCAATGCTTCTGTCCCCTTCCAATATGCTCCTACCTATAGCTCTGCTCTGTTAGATGAAGGGGCCACCTAATCCAGCAGTCGGTTTCTCATAGTGGTGAATCTGATGCCTCCAGGAAGTCTAAAAGCAGAACATGAAGTCAATAGCCCACTCCTCTTGTTGCTTCCTAGCAACTGGTACTCAATCACATGCATGCTGCCACTGAACCTGGAAATTGCATAATAAAGCCATCATGATTAGTAGCCATTGAACACGCATAACTGTATTTAAAAGTTGTAATACGTTTGTTTTATTGCGTGCAGTTACAAAACGCCCACCACAAATTATGCAACTCCCGATGTACATACAGGAAAAGAAGTGTCATACGGACACTAATATTTTATTAGGAATTTTAGTGTTTTTAGAGAGGCATGTGATTATAAATAAAATGAGTACATTTTCATACAGCTTAATCAAAGTGTAAAACTCATCAGTGTTATGGCTTGCTCTGCATACAGAACAGCAAGTGCAATTAAAACATTGCATTAGCTCAACAATTATGAATTTGGGCAATAAGCAAGCACAGAAAAAGGACCCTAGAGATACATAGCTGGGTCCAGAATTGCCTTTTTATTCAAGATGAGCTTTATTACCATGGGACCTGTATGAACGGCAGCAAAGCTATCACAGTCAGGCTAATTACTATAACAAGGCCTGCCTTATTTAAAATTAAATTTAAAAATGGGTGCAGCAATCTAGCCTTGCTGCATTTTCTGTCCTCGAGTGGTTTTATAAGGAATTGTTAATTCCAAACATTCCACACTTGAAAAGCCAGAAGGAAAATGGGCAAAAGTATTAAAACTTACAGGTAATGTTTGCTGATTTTCAGGAAATTGTTTTTTAAAAAAAATAAAATCCAGTATCCAACTAAGGTGTATTTTGAGTAGATAGACCCACTGAAATTCAATGGGCATATTCTGAGTACAGTTGCCTACAACCCTCACATTTTAGCTAAAGAAGACTTTGAGTCATATTTAGATGTTGGCACAGAATATTATTAATATTTGGATTCTGTGCCTGAAGCTGAGATATAGTGACTTCCCTAAGGACATCCAGAGTTAGTCAGCACCACATCCTTCCTTGTTCATTGCTGGTATTTTGCAAGACTTATTCTTCAAGTGTGTTCCATCAACATTAGAGACAAAAATGTGAATGTTACACAGTGATCAGTCAACACATGGCTTATTATCCAAATATCCACAGCCCAAGTATATAATCAGAATGTATCATTATTGTTTCCCATTTTGGATGGGGGAAAGTGTGAGGGAGCCTGTAACATAGCATGAGAGCCGAGCTATCTGAAACAGCTGATGATATTAGCATTGAATTATGGAAAGTATGTAACAAGAAATCTGGAGATAAATCCTTTTCTAAAAGATGATGCATGGGTGCTGAACACAATTTCTGAATAATGTATTGTTACTTGCCATGTAATCCATAGTTATCATTCCCAAGGTTTAGCATTAAATTCACAATATTCAGCAGGGAACCTGAATGGTATAGCTGTCAAAAGGCAACCATAACTATAAAGTAAACATACAGAGAAGCATAGTATAATCTGCTCTGAAGTATTAATAAGACCTCCCAAAGGATACATTTTCCTGTCACAGAAAATCACTATGATCAGCACCCATACCTTATAGTGATTGTAGGATTATTTTACTCTGTTTTCCCCTGCTTCCTGCAGCGCAACTTATTGTGTGAATCATAGATTTCTCAATAAACACCAGACGAAAATAAAGTGGTTAGTGTTTTGTTTCATGTATCTCATGCAGTACATGTAATTTTCTACCGTTACTGCATAAAAGTGAAACAAATTCCTTAGTGAAGTCTCCTAAAAGCCCATAGTTAGGTGTTTTACTGTTGTACAGCTAACGCACGAGAAACCATCTTAGTTATTTCTACCAAGGATGTGAATCAGTGGTAGAGGGGATGTTCTGCACGCAAAGCATCCCAGGTCCATCATTTGGCCTCTCTCGTTAAAAGGATTCAAATGAGCAAGGCTATGGAAAATGCCTGATTGAGACATTTGGAGGATTCCTACCCGTCAGAAAAGATGGGCTAGATCAGGAGCAGGGAATCTTTGGTTAGACTATAACTGCCACCATCTTTGTCCATTGGACATGCTGGTGAAGGACATGCGTTATGACCTCCTTATCTGATGAGATCCTTGGAGCAATAGAGACACTTGAAAGAGTCAAAATGACAGCAGGAAAAATCTCTTTATTTTGTCATGACAAAATTGGTACAGACATGCATTTGCCCGATGTCTGCCCCCGAATTCTGAGCGAGCCAGCTTTTTATACATTTGCAGAATAGAATACCACCTGATTTCTTGTAAACCACCTGATTTCTGGGAAATCGAAAGTTATAGTAAGTTCCTATTACCATGTACCCCTTCATGGATCACTGCCTTGCCGTGGCGAAGGGGCTTGAAGAACTCAGGGAAGCTATGAACTACGCCGAGCAGGGCACACAAGATGAACAGGTCATAGTGGAGAGTTTTGACCAAACGTGATCCACCTGGAGTAGGAATCGGCAAGCCACTCCAGTATCCCTGCCAAGAAAACTCCATGGACAAAGACAACAGGCATATAAAAGTTATGACACTGGAAGATGAGCCCCTCAGGTCGGAAGGTGTCCAACATGCTACTGGGGAAGAGCGGAGGACAAGTACAAGTAGATCCAGAGCTGATGAAGCGGCTGGGCCAAAGCCGAAAGGACGCTCAGTTGTGGATATGCATGGAAGCGAAAGGAAAGTCCAATGCTGTAAAGAAAAATATTGCATAGGAACCTGGAATGTAAGAACCATGAACCTGGGTAAGTTGGATGTGGTCAAAAATGAGATGGCAAGAATAAATATTGACATCCTGGGCATCAGTGAGCTAAAATGGACGGGAATGGGCGAATTCAGTTCGGATGACTACCATATCTACTACTGTGGGCAAGAAACCCGTAAGAGAAATGGAGTGGCCCTCATAGTCAACAAAAGAGTGGCGAAAGCTGTACTGGGATGCAGTCTCAAAAATGATAGAATGATCTCGATACGAATCCAAGGCAGACCTTTTAACATCACAGTAATCCAAGTTTATGCACCAACTACTGGTGCTGAAGAAACTGAAATTGACCAGTTCTATGAAGACTTACAAAACCTTATCGAAGTGACACCAAAGAAGGATGTTCTGCTCATTATAGGGGATTGGAATGCTAAAGTAGGGAATCAAGAGATAAAAGGAACAACTGGCAAGTTTGGCCTTGGAGATCAAAACGAAGCAGGGCAAAGGCTAATAGAGTTCTGCCAAGAGAACAAGCTGGTCATCACAAACACGCTTTTCCAACAACACAAGAGACGACTCTACACATGGACATCCCCAGATGGGCAACATCGAAATCAGATTGATTATATTCTCTGCAGCCAAAGATGGAGAAGCTCTATACAGTCAGCAAAAACAAGACCTGGAGCTGACTGTGGCTCAGATCATCAGCTCCTTATAGCAAAATTCAAGCTTAAACTGAAGAAAGTAGGAAAAACCACTGGACAGGTAAGATACAATCTAAACCAAATCCCTTATGAATACACAGTGGAAGTGAGGAACAGGTTTAAGGATTTAGATTTGCTGGACAGAGTGCCTGAAGAACTATGGATGGAGGCTCGCAACATTATACAGGAGGCAGCAACTAAAACCATCCCAATGAAAAAGAAATGCAAGAAAGCAAAGTGGCTGTCCAACGAGGCCTTACAAATAGCGGAGGAGAGAAGGCAAGCAAAATGCGAGGGAGATAGTGAAAGATACAGGAAATTGAATGCAGATTTCCAAAGAACAGCAAGGAGAGACAAGAAGGCCTTCTTAAACGAGCAATGCAAAGAAATAGAGGAAAGCAACAGAATGGGAAGAACCAGAGATCTGTTCAAGAAAATCGGAAATATGAAAGGAACATTTCGTACAAAGATTACCATAATAAAGGACAAAAGTGGTAAAGATCTAACTGAAGCAGAAGACATCAAGAAGAGGTGGCAAGAATACACAGAGGAATTATACCAGAAAGATATGGATGTCTCATACACCCCAGGTAGTGTGGTTGCTGACCTTGAGCCAGACATCCTGGAGAGTGAAGTCAAATGGGCCTTAGAAAGCACTGCAAATAACAAGGCCAGTGGAAGTGATGGTATTCCAGCTGAACTGTTTAAAATTTTAAAAGATGATGCTGTTAAGGTGCTACACTCAATATGCCAGCAAGTTTGGAAAACTCAGCAGTGGCCAGAGGATTGGAGAAGATCAGTCTACATTCCAATCCCAAAGAAAGGCAGTGCCAAAGAATGCTCCAACTACCGCACAATTTCACTCATTTCACATGCTAGCAAGGTTATGCTTAAAATTCTACAAGGAAGGCTCAAGCAGTATGTGGACCGAGAACTCCCAGAAGTGCAAGCTGGATTTAGAAGAGGCAGAGGAACCAGAGACCAAATTGCAAACATGCGCTGGATTATGGAGAAAGCCAGAGAGTTCCAGAAAGACATCTACTTCTGCTTCATTGACTATGCAAAAGCCTTTGACTGTGTTGACCACAGCAAACTATGGCAAGTTCTTAAAGAAATGGGAGTGCCTGATCACCTCATCTGTCTCCTGCGAAATCTCTATGTGGGACAAGAAGCTACAGTTAGAACTGGATATGGAACAACTGATTGGTTCCAAATTGGGAAAGGAGTACGGCAAGGCTGTATATTGTCTCCCTGCTTATTTAACTTATATGCAGAATTCATCATGCGAAAGGCTGGGCTGGATGAATCCCAAGCCGGAATTAAGATTGCCGGAAGAAATATCAACAACCTCAGATATGCAGATGACACAACCTTGATGGCAGAAAGTGAAGAGGAATTAAAGAACCTTTTAATGAGGGTGAAAGAGGAGAGCGCAAAATATGGTCTGAAGCTCAACATCAAAAAAACGAAGATCATGGCCACTGGGCCCATCACCTCCTGGCAAATAGATGGGGAAGAAATGGAGGCAGTGAGAGATTTTACTTTCTTGGGCTCCATGATCAGTGCAGATGGTGACAGCAGTCACGAAATTAAAAGACGCCTGCTCCTTGGGAGAAAGGCGATGGCAAACCTAGACAACATCTTAAAAAGCAGAGACATCACCTTGCCAACAAAGGTCCGTATAGTAAAAGCCATGGTTTTCCCAGTAGTGATGTATGGAAGTGAGAGCTGGACCATAAAGAAGGCTGATCGCCGAAGAATTGATGCTTTTGAATTATGGTGCTGGAGGAGACTCTTGAGAGTCCCATGGACTGCAAGAAGATCAAACCTCTCCATTCTGAAAGAAATCAGCCCTGAGTGCTCACTGGAAGGACAGATCGTGAAGCTGAGGCTCCAATACTTTGGCCACCTCATGAGAAGAGAGGACTCCCTGGAAAAGACCCTGATGTTGGGAAAGATGGAGGGCACAAGGAGAAGGGGACGACAGAGAATGAGATGGTTGGATGGTGTTCTTGAAACTACTAGCATGAGTTTGATCAAACTGCGGGAGGCAGTGGAGGACAGAAGTGCCTGGCGTGCTCTGGTCCATGGGGTCACGAAGAGTCGGACACGACTAAACGACTAAACAACAACAACAATTACCATGTAAGGTCTTGGTTTCCCTCCTTCCTGCAATCTCCCTCCTCCCAGCCATCTCCCACATCACCATGGCCATGTGCATTCCTGAGTTTGCTTATCTCTTTACAACCTTCAATAATAAACATTTGAGCCTGTTCCATCAATGCCAGCCTTGTTCTCCTGACAGACCTCTCCTTTCTAAGAAAGGCCTTTGGAGGGGTTTGCTATGGCCCTACACTGGCTGTGCCTGCATCCAGGGCCCTTGACAGGCTGCTGGGAGTTGAAAACATCTGGAGAGCCACAGGTACTAGCAGTCAGCAGGGCAGCAGAATATACATGAACTGGCATTGCTGCGGCTTCCCAGCAGGGGAAAGCTGGTAGCAAGGTTGGGGTGGTGCAAACGCACCAGCAGAGTTGACCCAGTGGTCCTGCCAATGTGTTTGCACTGCATCATCCTCACTGCTAGCTCACCGCCTCCCCACCCACCCCACAGTTAGTATGGCAGCTTTATATGTCCCCCCCCAATCTATTTCCTCTCTCACATTTGTTGCTCTGTGTCTGAATAAGCTGTTGTCATTCTCTTTGCACGTAAACAGTCAATGTGGGCCAACTATAGATCAGCCTCTCAGCCAATTCCTGCTGCTTTTCTCCTGCTGCCTTTATGGTTTTGCCGACTTTTCCCACTCCATACTTGCTCTGTTTTGACCTTTGTAATGCCCTGATATTTGTATATTGATGGTGAGTATAAAAATCTGGCAGCTAAGTGGATGGATAATAGTTGTTTGCAAAGTTGCTCAGAGTTTCTAGGACTGCAGGGTGAGAAGACAAAAGGAGGCTGTAAAAAAAAGAGAGAGTTTGCCTGCCTCTAATCCTTCAGCAACACACTTATTGGCCCAGCTGGTGCTATTAATATAAAAAGTACCTCTTGCAGAAGCCCACAATTACAAGATTTATGTCATAGTAATGACAGGCTGTTTATCACCTACCTCTCTGCTGCTCAGCAATGTAGCTAAAGTATATTAGTTGTCTTTCAGCAAATGTTTGAACTGACCTGAAGCATGTACTCATTTTACAATACCCATTTCAGAGGACAAGTTAACGCTATGTCAATAATTACTTCAACCACAAGTCTTGTATGCACATGCCATTTTAAGCACCTTATTCATGTCTGCAGGAATGCACCACTTTGAAAAATGAAACACCAAAGACTAAATGAAAGGCCACTTAAAGCATCTTATTAAGAAGAAGTTTGGTTCAGCTGGAACTCTGTACATGTCCTGGAATTATGTGTTTATTTTAGCTTTGCTCTGAACAATGAGCATGTACAAGTTTGGGCTCCTCATTTGCACTCATCCTTAGTGACCTGGCCTCCTTTCCATTTCTTATACATGCCACTTGAATGCCAGATTCTTTGTCCAAAGTCCTTCCTGTTCTTGCTAGTAACCAGGAAAGTTGCCATTTTATTTTTTAAAAAAATGAAGGAAGAGAAAACAAAACAGTCAATCGCAAAATGTTAAAATCCTGTTTTGGAAGGGTCAATACTATCATGTGTGTTGCATCACATGAGATCCCAGCTGCAGAATGGAGGATATGATTAGGAAGTTTTGTGAAGATGTCAACGAAATAAATATTATTAAGGAGTAGAAGTTATGCTAATTTCATCGAAACAAAAATGTTTAAGTGAGGCCTTTTGTGAGCTAAAAGAGCAATCAACCATAGATAACTTCTATTTCATCTGCCAGCAACCTTTGTGTGTGGCATTGAGAGAAAGAGTTTGAGTGTAAAATCTCACACATTTGGATTTCAATGAGGTAATTGGAGGCCTAATTGGGCTAGCAATTACAAATGCTTTGCCTCTGAACAGTTGGCTGAACTTAAAAGCTGTGTTTTAAGTAGGAAATTGAACATAGCATTAAACATACTTTAATTTGCCACATGCTTTGAAATACACAGGTTGAAACATGCAATAAATATCTATTTTGCTTTATAACAATGGTTAATAGCCTTTGGAGGTTTGGAACACCTCCTTTTAGATGTCTGGATGATATATAAAACCTCTTCCCCCTTCTTTCTTGACAATAGTAATCCTGATTGCCTATGATAGACAGGTGTCATGCTTTCATCTCTATGTCCTATTTTTTCATTTATGGCTATGATTAAGGATGGCCAAGCCTGTCTAATTCAGTGCCTCGTTTTTCAAGTCTTGGTTCTCCACATCTCCATACCAGTTTTTAGAACAGTCCTCATGAAAACTCATCAGAATCATTTCTCTTAATACTGTATATACACTTGTATGCAATTTCCCTTAATATGCACTTTTTCTCAAGGCGATTTCTGCTAATATAATATATCTTTGTATGTTCTTTTTACTAATATGAGCATTTCAATGCATACTTTGTCCTAGTATATGCATGTCTGTGCACATTACTTAGTAGGAAAACTGCATTACAAAATTCAGAGAAGTGCAAATTTTGAAAGCTGATGGAGTTTTGGTTCATGTAGTAGTGTTTCAGAAATTGAAAATTAGGTAGAGTTGCCTTTAGACGCAAAGTGAATCAAATTTCTCCCCCATCCCTAGATACCATGAGCAATTTCCTCTAAGTGGAGTTTGAATCTGGCATACTTTATACCAGGTGTGCAGCCTGGGAGTCATTTTGGACTCACAGCTGTCCATGGAGGCACAGGTTAATTCTGTGTCCAGGGCAGCTGTCTACCAGCTCCACCTGGTACGCAGGCTAAGACCCTACCTGCCTGCGGACTGTCTCGCCAGAGTGGTACATGCTCTAGTTATCTCCCGCTTGGACTACTGCAACACACTCTATGTGGGGCTGCCTTTGAAGGTGACCCAGAAACTGCAATTAATCCAGAATGCGACAGCTAGACTGGTGACTGGGAGTGGCCACCGGGACCACATAACACCGGTTCTGAGAGATCTGCATTGGCTCCCAGTACGTTTCCAAGCACAATTCAAAGTGTTGGTGCTGACCTTTAAAGCCCTAAACGGCCTCAGCCCAGTATACCTGAAGGAGCATCTCCACCCCCATTGTTCAGCCTGGACACTGAGATCCAGCGCCAAGGGCCTTCTGGCGGTTCCCTCATTGCGAGAAGTGAGGTTACAGGGAACCAGACAGAGGGCCTTCTCGGTAGTGGCGCCCACCCTGTGAAACACCCTCCCTTCAGATGTGAAGGAAATAAGCAGCTATCCTATCTTTAAAAGACATCTGAAGGCAGCCCTGTTCAGGGAAGTTTTTAATATTTAACGCTGTACAGTTTTTAACACTTGATTGGGAGCCGCCCAGAGTGGCTGGAGAAACTCGGCCAGATGTGTGAGGTATAAATAATTGTTGTTGTTGTTGTTGTTGTTGTTGTTGTTGTTGTTGTTGTTGTTGTTTTGCCAGCTTCCCTCAATGTTCAGAGATTAACTATAAATGATTGTTATATATTTGCCCACTGCCACTCCCTCAGCCACCCCACAGCTGGGGGGGGCATGGCGAGGCTTGATGCCCTGCGCGCTGCCCCAGCTCGCTCCACCCAATGGGTGGCTTGCCCTGCTCCTGGGCGGAAGGCGCAAGCGACGCTCTGGGTGCCTGAGCTACGCCGCTGTCTGGGTAGAGGGGAGCCAGCTACAGATTGCAAACAACAGGAGCAAAGCCTAGCAAACAGGTCTGCAACCGACTATGCCTCTAAGAAGGCTTCAGCTGGGCAATGTGGAATGGGCAGCAAGGAGAGGGGTGCTGTGGTCCCGGGCCCAATTTTGAGAGGGCGTGCAAACAGGGCGTGCACCCCCACAGCAGGCTCCTTCATTGGAGCCTGACTCTGCTCCGGAAGGAGCTGTGCTTTGGCTGTGGCACTTATGCCAGGCATAGCTCCGTGGGGCCCGGGTCAGGCCTGACCCGGGGAAGGAGAGCAGGTGAGAGGGCGACAGTGCTGCTGCCCACCCTCCTCGGCCACTGCAGCAGCTCTACCACCAAGTCACTTCTGACCCAGCAGCGGAGAGCAATGCTGCTGCCCACCCTCCTTGGCTACGAGACACCTCCTGCCTGGCTGCAGCAGCTCTGCTGCCAGGTCAGACCAGAGCAGGAGGAGAGTGGGCAACAGCTTCCCTGCCCCTTGCCTAACCCTGAACTGTTACCTGCTGAGGATGCCCTATGCTCCCTGCCCCGCGTGCCCACCCCGGGCAGAGTGGGCATATGCTCCGCTGCCGGCTGTGAACAGCTCCCTCCTTGCTTAATTTTCTTCGCACAGCACATACCTAAACTGTGGGATTTGCTCATACAAGATGTGGAGATGGCCATCAGCCTGGGTGGCTTAAAAAAAAAAAAGATTAGATAAATTCAGGGAGGATAAGGCTATCAATGACTACAAGCCACAAGGGCTATGTTATACTGTCAGAGGTAGCATGCCTCAGAGTATCTACTGCTGGACTCACTAGAGGGATATTGCCTCATGACCTGTATGTGGGCTTTCCCCTGGCATCTGGCTAGTCACTGTAAGAACGGGTTGAGCATGTGGCTTGATCCAGCCAGGGCTCTTCTTATGTCTTTATGTACTCCCTAGTTCTCCTTCCCTTCCCTGTTGCTGGGCTGCTATGGGCTGGGCAGGCAACCCAGCAGGCAGCAGTGGTAGCAATAAGGTGGGATCTGCTACTCCAGCGGCACCGCGAGGGGCAGGAAGCAGCTGATGTAATTTCCCCACATTCATACCCTCCAACATGCTGATGCTGAAAAAGGGACCTGCAACTTCCCAGCCGCACTCCAGTGTGAGTTGTGGGACCCATGAGAGATCACAGAGCCCCAAAATGCACATTTTGGGGGGCTCAGTGATCTTGTGCTCTCAGCACGGTGCCCCAAAAATGGACGTCCCAATTTAATTAGGATGGTTGATGGGTGTGCATGTTTGGCTTTGATATAGCATACCCCAGGTGACCAAAGTGAGAGATGCTATATAGAGGTAGGGACACAGTTTTGTGCAGGAATTGAGATGGTAGGTCACTGCAATCCAGCACACCTCTCAATAGCAGAAAAAAAATTAAACAGAAAATAGAAAAAAAGTAGTTTAGCCATGATTTCACAATCCTGCAACTTCCATGCAAGGTAATGCTGACAGCTGTTTTATTTGATTTAAAAGGGGAAATTAGAAATGAATATGAAAATTAACAGTAAAATCAATAAAGAACGCAACTGTGATAATCTGATAGTGCTTCCCCCATCTGCTAGAAGGTTTGCAGGCATTTGGGATGGACAGATGTTTCAGTTAAAATATGCAGAAGCCCCCTGTCTAAAATCAGCAGTTTTATTTTCAATAACCTTATTTGTTTAAATTATGGATTTATAATGTGTTCACATTCCTGCATGGCATAAGGGAGACAACAATTCCCTTCCAAACAGAAATGATATTTCCTTCCCTTTACGTCCAATGTTCAGAGGTGAGTGCAGGTGTTTATGTAGCCATAATGGCACCACCCAGGCACAAAGGCGGCAGGAGAGGCTGGAATTTTCCCCACAGTGTTCCTGGAGCAATGCTACTCCTACTCCTACTACTACTACAACTTCATCGTCATCATTGGATCATCTTCCACACACATATCAAGGCGGTGTATAAAACACAAATAAAACCAGCTAATAAACCATTGAAAACAACACAGAAAATAACAGCAGAAAATATTTAGAAGCAATACGAAGTAGGCTCACCATGTCACAGATGTATTCATTCAACTGGGAAAGCTTGTGGGAACAAAAATGTTCTCAATAGCTTCCAGAAAGCACAAATAGTGGGCATTTGCCATATCTTAACCGAATGCTGTTCCACAGAACAGGGGAAGCCACACCAAACGCCCTGCTCGAACTTACAGTGGGGTGAGGTTACTGTGGAGAACTTTGGAATTTGACGAAGAAGCAGTGACCTGCTGGGTGTATAAGGGATGCACAGCATCAGTCTGAGAGGGGCATTGTGAATAGTTTGATAAAAGCAGCCACAGGCAGGTAGTGACAAGAGGATCTCTGCTGCTGCTCTTTGCCACAATGGCACAAGTTGGGGGGGGGAATGGCTGTCACTGATGCCACTATGCCATTATACTTCCCCTGAACCTTTTGAGGAATTTTGTCCCACTCCCCACAAACAAAATCTGTTCCACCAGTTTTCCAGCCAAAATTCATGGATGGACTTTGAGAATCTTTTGTAAAACGGTACTCTGTGCGAGACCAAAAGATGGGTGCCACCACACGGATCTTCTCAATGATGAATCATCTAAATTTTGCACCCTCTTTGTTCAGCACTGCAAATGTTCTCCGGTGAAGAAGAAGAGGAAGAAGAAGAAGAGGAAGAAGAAGAAGAGGAGGAAGAAGAAGGCTTTGAAGCTCAAAGAGAAAGTGACACGAAAGTGACCTGGGGCATTTCAGTTTCTTGAGGCAATAAAATTCCAAATGGTTTCTCCCAATATTATATAAATGTCACTCTGTTGACAGTGCCCTATAATGGTTCACCCAGCCAGGGCAAGGCAAGTCCTACCATTAGACACAATGAGACAGCTGTGTTAAGAGGATGGCTCTAACCCAGGGCCATCCCAACGAATTTTGCTTTCCGAGACCAAGGTGGAATCTACACACATATAAAAAACTCTTTTAAACGTTTTTTAAAAAATACATTGAATCTTGCATAGCTCACTGTCACCATCTAGCGTCACATTTGTATAGCGCACTTTACAACACATTTAAAACGTTTTATTTGCAGCTGTGTAGATGAGTTCTAAGGGACGCGGGTGGCGCTGTGGGTTAAACCACAGAGCCTAGGACTTGCTGATCAGAAGGTCAGTGGTTCGAATCCCCGTGACGGGGTGAGCTCCCGTCGTTCGGTCCCTGCTCCTGCCAACCTAGCAGTTCGAAAGCATGTCAAAGTGCAAGTAGATAAATAGGTACCGCTCCGGCGGAAAGGTAAACGACGTTTCCGTGCGCAGCTCTGGTTTGCCAGAAGCGGCTTAGTCATGCTGGCCACATGACCCGGAAGCTGTACGCCGGCTCCCTCGGCCAATAAAGCGAGATGAGCGCCGCAACCCTGGAAGGCCTGGAAACGATGCCTTATGAGGAACGGCTAAGGGAGCTGGGCATGTTTAGCCTGGAGAAGAGGAGATTAAGGGGTGATATGATAGCCATGTTCAAATATATAAAAGGATGTCACATAGAGGAGGGAGAAAGGTTGTTTTCTGCTGCTCCAGAGAAGCGGACACGGAGCAATGGATCCAAACTACAAGAAAGAAGATTCCACCTAAACATTAGGAAGAACTTCCTGACAGTAAGAGCTGTTCGACAGTGGAATTTGCTGCCAAGGAGTGTGGTGGAGTCTCCTTCTTTGGAGGTCTTTAAGCAGAGGCTTGACAACCATATGTCAGGAGTGCTCTGATGGTGTTTCCTGCTTGGCAGGGGGTTGGACTCGATGGCCCTTGTGGTCTCTTCCAACTCTATGATTCTATGATTCTATGATTCTAACCCCAGAGTCAGCCACGACTGGAGCTAATGGTCAGGGGTCCCTTTACCTTTACCTAGATGAGTTCTAAGGATCAGATGCTGCCCTCCCAACACCCCCATTCAGGATAAGGAAGCTGACAAGGCTGGCAGTTAAATCTTTCTTCGACACGGGCTTCAACATCACCGTCACCACATCTGAGGGAGACAGGTATGCTTAGCGCGTTCAAAGGAGCCTGCACAGGAGGTGCAAATCTCCCCTCCAACACCTCCTTGCTGCTACCTGCTCCATTGCCATCAAAATCTAATGGTGTAGTTTTTTTAAAAAAAAGAAACAACCACACATTTTGGGAGGATATATAGAGCAATAAGAGAGCTCTCTGGCAAAATGCAAGCAAAACAACCGGCAAATTAAAATGGCCGTAAAAATAATTAAAATGTAATAAAAACTAACAACAGCAACGTTCTCAAATTTCCCCAAAGGCTCATCATAATAAAAATGCAGGGTTTTTTTTTTAAAAAAAAGAATCAGTTTTCAAAACTTTAATAGCGTAGCTGCTGGCTGGGCATATATGGTTAGGTAGAAAAGGGGAAATAATGTCCCACAGACAGCAACTACTATTTCCCCATTGGGAATAGCCACCTCAGCAACTGGTAAAAAAAATAAATGGCTCTGGTAGTGAGAGATCCACATGTTCATTTTTTTTTCCTGCTGCAGCAAACCCCAGCAAATCTGACCCCAGCAAACAGTTTTTTAAAGACTTTTTATAGAGTTTTAGGGGTATCTGCTAAAACCCCTTCTGTGCCAACACCCCTCCTCACTGCCAGGTGTAATCAAGTCCAATGAAGATTGGTTGAAAGAGCTGGGCATGTTTACTCTGGAGAAGACAACATTATCGGAAAGAGATGATTGTGGTTTCCATGATGCTGCTGGAAACACTGAGCACAGGTCTGGGGTGAGGGCTGCTCCCCATGACACCGGCACGGTGGCTGGCAGTCACCGTAACTTGCTTCTTTTTTGCTTTCTAAACAAAGTGCTGCAATGATACTGGCGTTTGAGACAGCTTCACCTCCTGCAACCACCTCCTGCTTGTGGGATTTCCACAGGCATCTGGCTGGCCACTGTGACAAAAATTATACATCTCCTACATAGGAGATACAAAGCTTTGATTCCTGAAAATGCTAAAGCTGTCCAATATTAGAAGCGATGGCAAAGGCAATTACTACTACTACTACTACTACTACTACTACTACTACTACTACTAATATTTATTAGATGTTTTAATGGACATCTTTATGGACATTTCCTTTCTACACATTGTTTTCCTCCACCTTCTAACCGTGGACTGGATGGGTCTTTGGCTTGACCCAGAAAGGCTCATCTTACGTTCTTATGTCTCTTATTTATGCATTCTTAAAAGCTGGTTTAAGGACGCGGGTGGCGCTGTGGGTAAAAACCTCGGCGCCTAGGGCTTGCCGATCGAAAGGTCGGTGGTTCGAATCCCCGCGGCGGGGTGCGCTCCCGCTGCTCGGTCCCAGCGCCTGCCAACCTAGCAGTTCGAAAGCACCCCCGGGTGCAAGTAGATAAATAGGTACCGCTTACCAGCGGGAAGGTAAACGGCGTTCCGTGTGCTGCGCTGGCTCGCCAGATGCAGCTTTGTCACGCTGGCCACGTGACCCGGAAGTGTCTCCGGACAGCGCTGGCCCCCGGCCTCTAGATGTGAGATGGGCGCACAAACCCCAGAGTCTGTCAAGACTGGCCCGTTCGGGCAGGGGTACCTTTACCTTTACCTTTAAAAGCTGGTTCAAGGAGGGCTGATGTGGGTAAGTATGTTGCCTTTGGCAGAGTTTGATAAAGAGAGTTTGCTTACTTGCTTTACCGCTTGAGTAGGGATGCATTAAGCTGTCAGTTTTGGTTTCTCTCAGCTTCACATTTTGCTAATCGATATTTAAGTTTTCCATGGCAATTTGCAATTTCTAAAAATAAAAAGATCCTGGTGAAAATTCATCAGGATTTTAATGTGAATTTCTTCTATTAAACGTATTTTTATATGAAATTTTGACTAATATACACATATTTGCAGTAAAGTGTATGTTATTTTCAGGAATATATGCATTTTTAAGCACACTTTCCACTAATACATGCATTCATACACACTAGTTGGAAAGCTGTATTACAAAATTCAGGAAAGTGCAAATTTAGGATGATGGCTGCGTTTCAGTTCACATATTGGTTTGAGAAGAGCAAAGTAGGTAGCTTCTCACTGAAATGCAAACAAAATCAAATCTCTCCCCCACCCCACAATCCCTACACATGAAGGCTTCTGCAACTTTTAAAAATGAATATTCCCCCACCCCAAGGCTTTCCCTTATAGTGCACCATTTCCTTCCATTTCAAATACTTTTTCTTATTTTTCCTTTGGGTACTTCCCCTTCTCTGCAGTACCACAGTGTGGATTTCCTGTTTTTTTAAAAGGAGGCAACACATAGTTCACCCAATGCAAAATTATCCCATATGCAGCCATTGTGTTTTCCATTCCACTGGTATGGTTATCACATTACTGCTGAGGATGGGGACTGGTGCCGCTGTAGAGCTAAGAGGAAAACGGATCTCATTTCACCGCAAAAAAAACAACCCTCAATATCAATCTATTGGCTGATTTAAGCATCACATAAGCATATACTGTATTATGTTTAAAGAGCAACAAAAGTCAATGCGCCAAATGATCCAAGGAGAAACTAGTATTGATTTAATCTTTTCCGGGTTGTTATAATCAGAACAGAATAAGCCAATGTTCAATTAACATGCAGTGTTACATTTTCTAATTGTTCTGTCTACATACGTTAATCTTAACCAACAAATTAAATATTGACAGATGGTTCTTGGAAACACAACACTTGCAAACAACCATTGCACAGGTGTATGCATATATGCAAATGAGGTTGATTTCCCTGCCCTTATAGCTTTCTTTCCTTTCAAAGCATTACTCCAGGATCAGTTCCTTGAATGGAAACTACCAGGTATTAAATATGTGGCACTTCCTTCCTACTTTAGCACACTGTACTTTCCATGAACATCTATTTACATTTTTTTTTGGGGGGGGGACAGCCTAGTGACCTAGTTCACATGTCACATTAAGCCATCATTATAACAAACTATGGTGGTTTAATGTGAATGAGTTGTGTGCTGTTGCATGTTGCTTCACTCCTCACCTGCTGCTGCTGCTGCTGCTGCTGCAACGTCAGGGAGAAAACAAGCCATAGTTTAGCTCAGAGGTCGGCAACCTAAGGCCCATGGGCTGGAAGCAGCCCATGAGGGTCGCTTAACTGGCCCATGAGCCACCCCCGAACCGAGCCATCTGCTCAGCGAGTCCCCACCCACTACGCTAAACCGGCACAGCGCGGCGCAGGGACTCTCTTCCACAGCTCTGGAAATAGCTTCTGCGCATGCCCAGACACCGGAAATTGCATCAGCGCATGTCCGGGGCACTGGAAATCACTTCTGCGCAGGCGCGGTTTTCGGTGTCTGGGCATCCACAGAAGCGATTTCTGGTGCCACAGACATGTGCAGATGCAATTCCCGTGTCACACTGTGCCGGCCCGGCCCACGGTAAGCCTTGCCGACCCCTGGTTTAGTTTGTCATTATGTGTGAATCTAGGCTTGTGGTTTTTCTTCAAAGCACATGTGGAGGCCAACATTTATTCTTGACTGGCCACTCATTGTTTATCTGGGAAACAAGCCATGAGTTCAGGTTCACGCACAATGTGCGCTCAATAGGCCCACATGCAATGCTTGGCATGGACTGATTCATCCATCTCTACAGAGAACTGCCAGTGAGTTGGAAATTCATGCAAAATAAGTCCTTATAGCCAAGTACAGTGGTACCTCGGGTTAAGTACTTAATTCATTCCGGAGGTCCGTACTTAACCTGAAACTGTTCTTAACCTGAAGCACCACTTTAGCTAATGCCATGCCGCCAGAGCACGATTTCTGTTCTCATCCTGAAGCAAAGTTCTTAACCTGAAGCACTATTTCTGGGTTAGCGGAGTCTGTAACCTGAAGCGTATGTAACCTGAAATGTATGTAACCCAAGGTACCACTGTACTTTTATAGACAAAGGAAGGCTCAAACAGTTGTTTCCTTGATTTGGGGAAGCTAAATAGGTTTGAAAACCTCTGCTCTGCACCCAGCCTCGCTGCTCCAAAACAGATCATGTTGTTATAAATGCTGTTCAAATCTTCATAGCCGTTTGTGACACTTTATCACATTTCCAATTGGCAATTCACATCACCGAGAGAGCATTTGATTTAATTAATTTTTATAATGAAATATTTTTAGATTGTGTGATTATTTGACTGATTATTTGATTGTTGTTAGCCGCCCTGAGCCCGGCTTCGGCTGGGGAGGGCGGGATATAAATAAAATTTATTATTTATTATTATTATTATTATTAGAGATTTCTCATATCTAACACCTGATGGAAGTGTAATGTATGGGGCATATTCCCCAACAGTATGGATAGCTGTTTGGAGCTTTGGGGTAAAAGCAGAATTCTCTGCTAGTGTTGACCTTGGTGATTGATGCTCCACAAGTGACTTTGCCAGGAAGACAGAGGAGAGTTTGCGCCAACATCCATCAGAGCAAGCAAAAACTGCAAAGTTTTTTGTTCATTTTAAAATGTAACGTGTAAACAATTCCTTGTCAGTCTTTTAATCAGCATGCATCCATAGTCTAGATGAGCTACATGGCCATTTCAAATTGGCCCTAAGCATCTAGCAAAGATTTTCTAATTTCCAGCTTCACTCCTTAAGGCAAGTTGAATATGGTCTACCTAAAGTAGTTTCAGGTATTGTTTCTGCAGAGGAGTCTATCCTAAATCAATTAGCAAGGCACTGATGTACTCTATACAACATTTGTTGTTCTTGCATTATCGTGAATTGACTTAATTAGGAATTCACAGTAAAAAAACAACAACACTTTCCTGCTATTTTAATACTAAACCATTACATGAGTTGATTGAAAACATGGTCATAGGCCATAGCAATTTAATGTGCAATGTGATACAATGAAGTTTTCTGCAAAGTAGCATTTAAAAAACCCTTCAAACTTATTTAAGGACTTTCAGCAATAGACAATGCTATTAGGCTAAGTTGTATAATTACTGTCACTGGAGGATATAAAAAGATGTCCTAGGAAAAAAATAATTAGATTGCCCAAGCCTTTGGAGATAGTTAAAGTAGGATTGCCTAACAGGCCTAACAACTGGTATTTTACTGGTCCACCCAGTACAACTGTGTCCTTCCACCAGCTAACCAGCACTGGGTCTGAAAAGTCAGTCAAATTCAGGTTCTACTAGAGTCTATTTTCCTCCTATGTTTAAAAAGAGTTAAATGAACATGCATATTATGGGGAGCAGTATTGCAGTGCCAGGCTCCATAGGTGATCGACAGACATTTGCACAAAGGGATTTTCCCATGCAGTCTGGAACACTGCAAAGGCAAGATCCTAGCACAAGTGTATGCAAAGGGGCCCCTAATCCTGGAGGGACCTGGAGAAGAGTCTATGAGAAGAGGCTCTCCATTTAAAGAACACCAGCCTAATTTACCAGTCATTGACTTCAATGGAGTCAGGGGGTGGGGAGACTGAGCTTCTACGAGGGCTTCTGAACTGGACTCCTTGAAGTCAAGAGGAGGGCTATGCAATCTCCCCATGCTGGAATGATACCGGCACAACAGACATCTCTTGTGCCAGTGCTTCTAGATGAGTATCTACATCTGGGGGTGTCCCTGAGGACAACGACTTGTCCAGTTTTGAATCCCTGGCCTCATCTCCCAAAGAAGGAGAGTCTGACCGCTGGTCATGGCAGAAGCATATATGCAGGGTTTCAGAGAAAAGTCTTCTCCAGCCCTACCTAGAGATTCCACTGGTGGAACTTAGGGGATTCTGCATGTGAAACACTAGCTCTGCCGCAGAGCTTTGGCCCTTTCCTACAACTCTTGCTGAGTTGTAGAAACAGAACAACTTATCTAGATTTGGGTTCAATTTCCTCCTGCAATGCTTTTCTGGTAGGTCAGAAACAGTCCTTATATCAGTGTAATAATCTTTCACCTACTGTACAAACACTATTAGATTCCCCGTGTGTGTTACTCTGTCCAAAGACTGCACGGGGGAAGCATGAATCAGCCCACAAGCTCAGAAGATTAGACACAATATTCACATCGTCACCATTTCTCCTGCAATCCTGAGGGCTAGAAACCTATTTTCAAATGGATGCTGAGGTTGTGTTTGCTTTTTTTTTTTTTTTGCCTTGGCGTACTTAAAAAAAAATATCAGCAGTGGTTGCATGGGAACAGACATTATATACAACCAGCACACAACTGTTGTTAAAGCAATTGCTATTCTTTGTGGATAACCCGAAAGCCAAAAGCTCCTGGAGATTTCTAGCCCACCAGCTGAGAAGTGATGCAGACTATAAAACATGCTATTGGGGATCAATCCAACAAATCAAGAGTAGTGCGTTTAAACTGTATATTTGTCCATTCAGGCATTGACCAACCGGAGATTGTGGGGGGATAAGCTGCAAGTAAGCTTATTGCTAGTCAGGCTGATGCCATGAAGAGCACATTGACTGGAGCTTCAAAATCATTCATTGGAGCTCACTGTCTCAAGCAGCGGTCTGTTGGGAATCTCTCTCTCAGGTTCCAGATGGATATAATCTACTACATCAAACCGAACAGTCTTTCAAGCTCTTCTCATGCTCTTTGTGGATGAGAAACGTTGGGGCAGGAATGGGCCCTGATCCCAGTTTCCTTCAACCTACATGGTTTTCAATTTCCATTAATGCTGCTAGCACGGCATTCATGCCTGATAATAATCTATGAGTTGCAACCAGGAGTGGCTGAATCTCAGTTTCAGAACCTCATAGAAGTTTTGGATTCTCTCAGTTTCCTTTTTCTTCCCACCTTAAATTCAGTTCTTCACGTAATGTCTCTGACAGTGAAGGCAGAACATAGCCATTGTAGTTCAGCCACCATGGTCTGGTCAACCAGAGTTTCTTCTTCTTACTATCCAGCAGTTAGCTCCCCTCCCCTGGGCCCATTGGCAACACAAAGGGCCCACCAGAGGTTGGTTAGACAAGGGACCTCTCAAACCTGTAAGGTCCTGGCTACAACCAAACTGAGTAGAGAACCTAGTGGGGTGCAAATTGCCTAGGCAGGAACATTCTGTGAACCATGAGAGCAGCAAAATGACCAGACTGTACAATAGTGATGGGACTAAATCAGGCCAAATCTTTACTGACAGCAACAGGCAGCGTAAGGGGTGGCATGGTATTGGGTCCCAAGATCAGTTCATCATTTCCCAAGCCCCATATTGATGGAATGGATCCGCCAGATTTGGCCAGTGTTGAACTTTGCCATGGTGCAAGCCAAGCAAGCAAGTTCTCACTGGGCAACCAGGGTGCAGATTCCTTTCAGGCAGATACCCCACGCTTGGGGGGTACTGTGGTCAAAGTGTTGGTGTTGACCTTTAAAGCCCTAAACGGCCTCGGCCCAGTATACCTGAAGGAGCGTCTCCACCCCCATCGTTCTGCCCGGACACTGAGGTCCAGCGCTGAGGGCCTTCTGGTGGTTCCCACATTGCGAGAATCAAAGCTACAGGGAACCAGGCAGAGGGCCTTTTCGGTAGTGGCGCCCGCCCTGTGGAACGCCTTCCCATCAGATGTCAAAGAGATAAACAACTACCTGACATTCAGAAGACATCTTAAGGCAGCCCTGTTCAGGGAAGTTTTTAATGTGTGACATCTTAGTGTATTTTTGGTCTTTGTGGAAGCCGCCCAGAGTGGCTGGGGAAACCCAGGCAGATGGGCGGGGTACAAATAATAAATTATTATTATTATTATTATTATTATTATTATTATTATTATTATTATTATTATTATCCTCACCCCAGCCCCCTTATACTATGTTGAAGTAAACACAGCATAAGGAGTCTCTATAGTATATTATATTTTAAATATTTTAAAATGGGGTTTCAGAGTTTTTAGGGGTTTTTGAATGTTTTATGTAGATTTTCAATTTCATTGTTCTGTATGGGACAATGACAATAAAGATATCGTATATCGTATATTGATCCTGCCCAATGCTATTTCTGTCCTCATACAACCTGACGTGTTATGCTATTTTATAGGCATAGTTATATAACTAAATTCAACGTAGAAATGCAAAGCTGCTGTGGCTTATCAGTGGAATTTGGGATCAAGAAGCATTATTCTGGCAATGATAAGGGACTTAAATCTCTGGTACGTACTGTGATTCCTGGGCGTGCTTACTTTACACATCTTTCTTATGTGCATTTCTTAAAAGAACAAGCATGAATGTGGCTTAGCAGGCTGCAAAGCTCTGCTCAGTCTCTAAGAGAACAGAACACATTCCAGTACAGAAATTTAATAAATTATGTTGTGTCCCTCAGCAAAGGGTAGCGAGAGGGATGAAGCAAAGTCACAGTCATTAAAGCACTTCTGCACTAAACCGTTCCCTTCTGAAGAGATTAGAAATTATCTGCATGGCTGCAGGGAAAAGGTTTATGCAAAGCAGGGGACCTGCAGTTACAACATCCAGTCTGACCATTCTTACAAACAAGCTCAAATTAGAATTGTGCCCTGTTTCTCCTGAAGGTTCGTGACACCAATACCATGAATTTTAAACTTCCGGAATTATACTAGGATTGTGATGCTCCCCTGGGAATCCAGTGGCACAATAAGTATGAACTCAGGAGCTGCCCCATATAGTAGGTTGGAGTGCTAGGTAGTCTGCTGTGTTGTTTAAATAGGTTAATTTTCTTGACTTGGTCACTGTTGGCAGTTTAGGTGCAGGGAAATAAAGTTTGGTTTAGCCTGGTGATGCCCTTTAGGTACCTTTCAGGTTGACCCTGAAGCTCATGTCTTAGACTCTGCAGTTAAGGAGGTGGGAAAAGAGCTTCCTTTGAGGCCAAACTCTTGCATCCACCTGGGGTCTTGCACTCCTGGGTGGTGGCAGCTAGGAAAGGCCTCCCTTCTCACCTTCATGGGAGCCATGCCCTACGGTAGTTTCTTAGGCAAGAGTGGGTCACCCAATGACTGTACAGTGGTACCTTGGGTTCAGTACTTAATTCATTCCGGAGGTCTGTTCTTAACCTGAAACTGTTCTTAACCTGAAGCACCACTTTAGCTAATGGGGCCTTCTGCTGCCGCTGCGCCGCCAGAGCACAATTTCTGTTCTCAACCTGAAGCAAAGTTCTTAACCTGAAGCACTATTTCTGGGTTAGCGGAGTCTGTAACCTGAAGCGGATGTAACCTGAAGCGTATGTAACCCGAGGTACCACTGTAGTTATCCGGTTATGTTAGTTTCTGCCCCATAGCACACCCCCCCCCCCCGCGCTGATTCTAATTTAAGGCCTATATAAAAGTGGCCCAGTCCAACTCCAGCTTATGTCTTTGTCTCTATGTTTGCCTATAGGGACGCAACTAGTGTGCCAGTTTTCTATGAGCAAAGCATACCCCTTGGCATGTGATTGGTGAGCATTCTGCAGCTGGAAGTGGTATTGTTAAGGAAATGCTTTGCAATTTGGGTCCTGTTGCAGATGAAGCCCAGCCCTTCAACCAGCCTCTGCCAACCTAGTTCTCTCCAGTACTTTTGGACTAGGCCTCCCATCTGCCTCAGCCAGTACAGTCATGTTGGCTGGAGCTAATGAGAGGTCTGGTCCAAAACATATGGAGAGCAGCCGGCAGGCAAGGGCTGCTTTAGACAATTCCCGCTCTTCAAGCTTTAAGTGAGGAGTTGAAAATGAAAACATGCCTTCTGAGCAGTTTCCGGCTCCCTGACATTACTCCTCAGCTGCAAATTTCAGCCTTGGCTGTCAGATGGTATAATTTAAAAAGAACCCACTTAGGTGGCCCTTATCATGCAAACAGAGCTAATCTGCTTTACCTCTTTTTAGCTCAGCTTGCCATGCATATCCTTCCAGAATAATATGCTTCAATAAACTGAGCTCTTATGAAAATGGAGTCGGATTACAGAGAATTACTTGCTCCCCCACCCAGTATCTCCAAGAATTCAAATTAAGTACTATAAGAGCAGCAACGTACACGCCCGCTTCACATTTGCACCTATTTTCCCTAACAGGGAAACCTTCCCTCCCCTGAAGAGAAAATTATATCAGCTTTCCTATAAAATTGTGTGCACATAAGTGCTAACTTTTAGAGACTGCAATTAAACAATCATTTGCGGAAGCTCTACGTTTAGGAAACATTGATGGTATCTCCTTCTCCAAAAGTGCACGGTGCATGTAAGCTCCATTATCACAAGGCCTGTATGAACTCTTGTGCATCAAACTAGACAGGTATAGGCTCTTGGCAGCCTGAGAATCCCAGCTTGCTTGCTTGATTTCAGGAGCTGGGAGTCTTTGTGTTTGTGAGTTAAGCTATATCAGCCAAATACTGTGAACTATAGTGTTTTCATAGAATCATACAATTGTAGAGTTGGAAGTGACCCAAGGCAGGAATCTCAACTAAAGCATCCATGACAGATGGCCAACCACCCTCTGCTTTAAAAAGTAAGTATTTAAGTAACTATTTACCTAACTTACATTCATTTCCGTGTAAAAAAAACAACAACCCACCAAAACAATGTGAAAATGTAATTACATATCATTTGTGGACTTCAAAATAAACAATGTGTGATGGCCTGGGATTCGGACTCGGAGGCTGAACCTGAGGAATCCCAGCCTGCACAGGAGTCCCCACCTCCAGAACCAGCTGAGCTGGGGCTGGGGCTTGAGCCTGAAAGGGTCCTCACCTGTGCTGGATCCTCAGGTGCAGGCACCAGCTGAGTCTGCTCTGGCTCCTGAGGGGATGGAGGACCCATTGCCTGCAGGTGCTCCACTCTCAGCCCCGTCAGGGGAAGGTAAGGTTGCCTCTGGGTCCAGTAATCCTCCAGCCTCTCCTGAGCTGAAGAGGCTCAGGGCAGAAAGGTGGAGGGAACTAAGTTCCCGCAGGAGGAGTGCTCGGCTCCAGGCTAGGAGAGGTGAGTCACCTGTGGACCGGGGCCGCCCTATGCCTCGGGGCAGACATTGTTAGGAGCCTGTTCCTGCCTGCACCCTGTCCTGCTCTTCTGCCAGAGTTCCTGACCTCACCTGACTCCCTGCCTTGGACCCTGCTTCCAGCTTTGACAGACAGCCTCCAAACCGCACCCTCAACCTTGGACTGGACTCAGACCTCGCTGCACAGTTAACCCTTGGGACCAGCATAGAATGTGAATGAATACCGATAGTATACACTTGACTGATTTCCATTCCTGATCGCAGGTGTACTTATGAACTGCGGCAATTTCTGCTTCCTCCCCCCCCTTTTTTGGATTGGAATTCTCCAACCCCCCTACGTCTAAAAGAATAGCTCTGAATTTTATTTTATTGCTTTTTTGGAAAAAAGAGAAGTGTTTTCATTCAAAATATTCTGATCTAAAAATTCATCAGCAGATGCTATAATGCTGACACCGCCTGAGAAGGTTGAGCGGTACATTGGTTCTTGCGTACAAACAAATGGAAAAAAGCCAGTATTTCACTGACACTCAACGGTTGAATGAACTTGCTATACATCGCCTGCTCTTTCCTGTTCTGCTTTCAGGTTCTGTAAACACGAGTTCTTTTTTAGAGAGAGCTTCAAACTCCTGAAATAAAGACTCCTGGGAAATATCAGAGTCTTGTAAAACCGCGGCAGGTGGGTTCAACCATTTTTTGGTTTTTTGTTTTGTTTTAAAGAGCAAGCCTGTCTTCAGGAATGGCAAGGGGGGTAGGGTAAGTACTGGCAGCTAGCTAATGAAACTCTTAAAGATACTGGCTAAGAATTGAAAATCAGGCTGCAGATGGTATTTTTAGACAAAAGACCTTTTCACAAGGTTGGGGAGGGTGTGAATGTGGAATTATTCCTTGAGCATTGCCTGTCGCCTGTCTTAATTTCCATTGCTTCTCAGCCCTTAGCACTCCTTAACCGTATGACAGATTATTATTTTTTATATAAAAAAGATTAAATAACAAGTGATCCATATCATATTAATGAATTCCAAGTGGTGTAGAAAAATAGGATGATTTAAGGGCCAGTTCAAAATGAGGCCATTAACCTAGGAGTTGGTATGGTACGTTGATGCACAGATTTCTTCAGTAACTATTGTCCAACTTTCCTTTCAGGTTGGAAGTCCTCACCAACACTCATTGATGAAGCATCTGATTCCTGGTCCCTGACCATAACATGTGTGAGACACAGTGTGAATACTTTCCAAGCTAGCACTGCCTTCCTCCAGGTGGAGTTATACCATATTATCAACCTCTTCTGCGAGGTTCTCTGATTTCAAATAATATGAAGGGGAAGCCTAGGGGAGTAGCTACTATGCCATGTTAGTTAGGATCCAAATCTTGCATCTGTGTCTTCTTCCCTCCTGGAAATTAGAGGCTTTGCAGGGAAACAAGCTCTGCAGCACTATCCAAATTAGTGAGGCAAGGTTTCCTGAGGTGACACTGATGAGCCCTGAGGGAAAGAGAGACAGTTTGAGGACAAGAGAAGAGAAGCTACCTGGTCTACCTGCAGCAGTATATACCTGGATAAATGTATATGAATGGCATAGGTCACTGGAAGGAGAGGATGTGAGTCAAGGCTGGCTCAGAGGCCATTTCACTATATGTTGGCTGGGGTCCATCCTTCAGTTTGGACTTCAGGATAAAGAAAAACTAAAAAGAGATTGGATCTCAGTCTCCGAGGCTGTGTGAAATAGTTTTAAGAGGCCCCTAAATTAAGCTCTATTTCACCTTTCCCTTCCATCTCCCAGTGACATTTGTCATCAGGACTGATCTTCTTGCCAACCAGAACTTTCTCCACACTGAGAATTATAGCACAAAGCATGAATCCAGAATCCTCTGGAAAATATTGGGTGTACAAATCTTCCTGCTGGTTAGCCTTTTATTTGCTAAATTATAAAACGCCAGTGAACAAAGTAATTTATATACTACATTGCTGATGCATATTACAGCGCTGGTGTATATACAACCTTTTCCCCATCTTGACTTATTTCAGGGCATGATGGAGAAATATCATAAGAAATTAAAAGTCAGGGGGATTAAATAAACCAGCAGTACCACATTTCAGAAAGGGTAAAAGAAGATATCCTTTTAACATGAGTTTTAAAATTCACTCAGAGCCGTAATGCTCCGTTTTGGCCTGAAATACCCTTATGTCTTTTGCTAGCTATGCCTGTTTCAGCGAACAAGTAGAGAGCTTATGCTTGTCTACAGTTCCATAAATATTGTAGTCTCCAGGAATGAGTAATGGAACAGTGTCTTCCCTCATTTGCTGTATCTGCATCTGGTCATATTTCATGCCTATTATCAGAAATTATCATACAGGCTGCTGAATGTGATGAAAAATTCAAAGGTTTTTATTTAAAGCATGTTTCCCCCCCCAGAAAGCTGTAGGTCAGGCACTATAGATTCATAGAGAATGTATAAAGGGAAGATCAGTGAGTGAGTCAAAAGGTTGGATGTGACTGAAAGGAGTTGGTATCTTAGGAGCCCTTGATCCCCCTCAAAAAGAGCCCCCCCCAAATTGCTGCTATTACTTTGCAACAAACAATTTTAAAATTCTCTTTTTTTCAAATTTTTTAATTGATTTTCCAATTTTTATAAACACACAAACAAACATAAATCCTAACTATACTCAGTCCATTGTTATGTGACTTCCTCATATCCCCCTGGCTGAATTTCAATATATATAGTTGTAACAGTTTTCCAAAACAAGTTTCTCATAAAATTTACTTACTCGCTTAAAATCTTTCTTTCTTTTCATCTTTACTTTAAACATATTATCCCATAACATGACATATTTAAATCCTAAGCCTATCTGTTATTTGCAAGTACTTCTATTTAAATTATCTTAGCATATTTAAGTAAATAGTCATTGAATTTCATCCATTCCTCCTGGTACTCCTCCTCCTTCTGGTTGCGGACTCTTCCGGTCAGGTCGGCTAGCTCCCAAAAGTCCATCATCTTCATCTGCCATTCCTCCACTGTTGGCACTTCTTGTGTTTTCCAAAACAATTTTAAAATTCTCACAACTCATTCACCCTCTTCAGGTGTTCACATCCAGTGTTAACGGAACTATACATGTGAGACTGCTCACTAGCCCTGCCCGATCATTGTTCACTCTGCCACCAACAAGTTAGGAGGACGGATATATAAGGCAGGGAGCCATCTGAACTTCTGAATGCTCCCTGTGCTTTTTAGAATCCTGGAAAAAAATCTGATTTCTAAAAGATGTGAGGAGCATTCATAAGTGCAAGAGGCTCCCTGTTTCAGACAGTTGCCTTCCAACTCATGGAGTGTGAGAATTTCGACAATAAGATAGTAACCTAGTGAACACTGGATGTCAAGTAGCAACTATATGATGTGTAGAAATACACCCATTTCACAGAAGAGCAACTATTGACTGAGGGGGAAACAAGCAAAACTAAGGTAATAATAAATGCCCATGCTGACCACAAATTATTCAAAAAAAGGACTGAAAAAGGACAGAGATTTGCACAAAATTTGCATGGGCCAGTTTATATGTATAGATGCGCATTTAGAAATAATTTCTATTATTTATATGGAAGTACATTATATCTCACCATGGTGAGGAAGACTGTGTCCAGGTGGCCTGGGTGCCTGCTTCTTTATCTTTAAACCAGGCTTAGAATCAGAGAACCGTAGAGTTGGAAGGGAGCGCAAGGGTGATCTAGTCCATGTTGGAGTGTTGTGGGTATCAAGGAGTTAACACTCTGTGCTAAGTGGAAATGCTGACTCAGCAGCATGTGATGAGTAAGCATCATGAGACATAGGGTGTTGACTAATTGGTCTATAGCCAGCTAGTATAAAAAAGTATGGTTGACTTCCCCACACGGGTTTCTCTCCTATACGCAATTCCACCTGTGTATACTGATTCCTGAATCAGTATACACTACTTTAAGTAGGTAGACTACTTTAAGATGATGCAAGACTGCAACTGGAATAAAGCCCTACTTGAAGTACAGCTTGACTCCTGAGTGCTTCCTATGGGGCTTACATACATCACAACAGTCCAACCCCCTGCAATGTAGGAATCTTTTCCCCCAGTGTGGGGCTTGAACCCATGACTTGAGATTAACATAAGGTTACTAGATGTCCGCGTTTCCTGGGGACAGTCCCCGGATTTACAAATCAGTCCCCTGACAAAATCCACCTATTTAGTAGGAAGTTGAAAAGTGTCCCCAGATTCATTGGAAAAAATCTGGTAACCTTAGATTAAGAGTCTCACGCTCTACCAACTGAGCTATCTCGGTGTTCAGTAAAGAACTCTACAAATAGAGCACACCTTCAAATGAAGGACTATCTATAGAGGATTGCTACCTGCACCCAACAATTGCACTCAGTGTACACATTCTGCTTGGAACTTTTCCAGCGCTGTGTCACTGCAAAGAAGTAGCCATTAATTTGAATGGGCTGTACGTTGAAGAAAGCTTGTCCATTCTTTTGTAATGAGAGTACAACTCCCACCCTGGAAATATATTATACATTCTGCAACAGACAGCATGCAAATTAAACATTTAAGCAAATGCATCTATTAAAAAAGCTGAGGAAGCAGGATGAATATGCAATATGCAATTACTTATTGTTATTAAATAATGAACTCCTGCGGTTTGTTTGTTAGTCGGATAATGTCATTTGAAATATTCCCCATGTTCCTACCAGAGCATTTTTAACAGGAAGGCATCAAGGACACAATGGAGTGCCCAAGAGTTTGCTTTTGCATCTCCATGTCTGCAGGCGACACTACTGCAGAGCTGAACAGACAGGAGAACTATAAGAAAAAACGTTTGCTTGCACAATGCACTTGCCTTAATTTTTCGCTATTATATTCCCCAAGTCAACATATATTTCTCATTCCCTGCTTTGCCGTTGGAGACGTGGTAGACTTTTTGCTTTGTAGGCATAACTGTTTGCAATAAACACATTCCATCCTTTGGTTTCCTTGCTCAGCAGAGCACCTGACGTAGGTAGATAGCTGCCAAGATTAAACCATATGGTTTATTCCACCAGTGGAAAACTATATAGATGTGCAGTACCTAAATATAAAAATGTACATTTTTCTCAGATGTAGAGAAATATGCATTGTTGAAAGGAATGTTTCCAAATTAGATGTAGTGTGTCATGTATGAGCCTTGTGAAAGTAGCTTGTCAAAGCCTCTTGTTTACTATCAAGGATGAATTGTGCTCTCCCCTGGGCTCACAGAACTGGAAGCACAAGTTCAGTGAGCCAAGGGAGAAGCGTGCTTCCTCCTTGATCCCACCAGATATCTTTGCTCCCATGATCACCACAAAATCTGTTACACAGTGTAAAGAACCGGGGACTTGGACCAGGGTGAAGTAGGTATAAGGCACTGGGGAACTTGAACTAAACTTGGTATTCTTCTCCCCTGCCCCACTGGGACGGCTCTCAGCGGCCGCATTCACAGTGGTACTGTGATACCACTTTAAACAGCTATGGCTGCTCCCAAAGGATTTTGGGAACTGTAGTTTGTTAGGAGGGCTGAGAGAGTTGTCAGGAGGTCCCTATTCCTCTGACAGAGCTACAATTCCCAGAATTCCCTGTGAAGAGGAGACTTGGAGTCTCCTAACAACTCCCAGAACCCTTCTCCAGCTCCCAAAATTCTTTGGGGGAAGCCAGGAGTGTATGAAGTGGTATAAATTTTTTTTAAAAGTATGTTTTAAATGTTGCCAGACTGAAGGCCGCCGAGACCATATAACACCGGTCCTGAAAGATCTTCACTGGCTCCCAGTACGTTTCTGAGCACAATTCAAAGTGTTGGTGCTGATCTTTAAAGCCCTAAATGGCCCTGGTCCTGTATACCTGAAGGAGCGTCTCCACCCCCATCATCCAGCCTGGACACTGAGGTCCAGCGCCAAGGGCCTTTTGGCAGTTCCCTCACTGCGAAATTACAGGGAACCAGGCAGAGGGCCTTCTCGGTAGTGGCACCCGCCCTGTGGAATGCCCTCCCATCAGATGTCAAGGCAATGAACAACTATTTTACTTTTAAAAGACAACGGAAGGCAGCCCTGTTTAGGGAAGTTTTTAATGTCTGATGCTGTATTGTTTTTGATATTCAGTTGGAAGCCACCCAGAGTGGCTGGGGAAACCCAGCCAGATGGGTGGGGTGTAAATAAATTATTATTATTATTATTATTATTATTATTATTATTAATAACTACTGGCTTGATGATTAAGGAGGTGAGGGGCATAGCTCAGTGGCATGCATGCAAAAGATCCCAGGTTCAATCTATAGCATCTTCAAGTAGGGCTGGGAGAGAATGCAGCCTGAAACCCTGGACAGCTGCTGCCAGTCCCTGTCAACCATTCTGGGCTGGACAGACCAATGGCCTGATTCACAAGAAGGCAACTTCCTATGATTCTGTCATGGCTTCAGCACCAGTCATATAATGGCAATAGAACAAGCTTCATGAGCCGAGCCAGTTCAGGGATCTGATGAACCAACATGGGTCTGAATGACTCTGTGTAAGTGCTACTTCAAGCCTGCCATCTCAGTTTGAGCAATGTGTCTCATTAGTTTCCTTCCCTGCTCTGGAACGCCATGGGGAGTGCTGACGTGTGGGGGCAAGGCAGCGTACTTGGGTGCAATGTGTCACTAGGCTGGTGACGGCTGGTGGAAGCTTGGCTTAGCCAGCAGAACTAAAGGGTGTGTGGAATTGCTCTGTTATTTCTCATTAGTTAGTAAAGAGTTTTAAGAGCAAATCCTGGTGTCTTTAAGATGACCTTTCAACATTTAGATGAAAGAATTTGGTAAAAAAACAACCAAGAAAAAGAACAAATGGGAGAAACAGCTTGGACTGCTTTATCATTCTATTAATAACTTCTTTAATCCAGGATATTGCAAGATAACAAAAGCTACTCCTTTAAGAGGACCAAAAAATAAGCTTCAGAAACTGGTTTTTATTGGTAGCGAAGGCAGGAACATCCACTCTAATAGAACAATTTAAATGCATAACCGTTAAAACAAATTCTTTAACTATTCCCTCCATGTTCTGACATTCATCATGTTGACTAGCGAGACATCACTTATTCATAAAATACTTGGTCACTGGGAAAAAAGGCATTTAACGGAGGGGGGTGGGAATTGAATGATTGCTGGATGGTCTATAATATCAGCATTTTCAAACAGAATTCTGTTAGAGGCAGAAGGGACCGTCCACTTTGTTTTACAGATTTCATTCCCTATTCTCACACATGTTTATTTTTTTTTTGTTTTAAGCTGCATCTGCCTGGTGGGAGATCTGAGACTACATATTTTTGAAAAGCTGCTGGTGGGGAAGCAAATTAGCAGTGAAATTGTGGGGGGGGGGGGCTGACAAAGTTAGAATCAGTCTGCGAAAGCTTACAATTACGTTTTTCTAGAGATGTCACATTCTTTCCAAATGGGTAACTGTGATAGTCTCTTGAAGGAAATAAACACCATAGAGTCTTGTGGCACCTTTCAAAGCCTTTCAAGTAATATTCTCTGTTATTATTGCTATAACAGATGAATATGCCCTTTGCCAGGCCCATCAGCCATGGACGAACCTGTATCTGAAGGCTGACTCGCGGCATCTCTGAGGACAACCAAAGCATTTTGGGGACAAAGTAACTTTACTATGCCTTTGCTTTGTTCCATTCCACGCTGGGTGGGTCACTACCAAGCTTGGTCCTAAACATAAGCTAGGAGAGCTTGTAATGCTCATCTCAAAAAGAGAGATGCATGAGGAGGAATTAAGGTATGAGCATGAAGAACTTCTGGCTTATCTACCTCCTACGTTCTACCCATTCAGACAGCACCTCTATCCCAGCCACCCTTCCTGCTTTCCAACATTGATGAACAGTTCAACAGCTATAGCTGCAGCAATCTGCTCATGGTCAGAGAGTTCTCTCAGGGCAGGACCTGGTGCTGGTGCACTGTGTATTTTTTCCAATGGCTGCTATAGTGTTCCTGGGGAACTAAATTTCTGTACTGAAACTGTAGAGGAAGTAAAGATGAAGCAAATTTGGGAGTAGATAACAAAGCTTGTAGGGTGGTGGATCTGCAAAGACTTCAGTATATTCCCAGGCAGGGACACACACACACACACACACACACACACACACACACACACACACACACAAAACCAGTGCACTAGCAAATCTGTTATTTGAAAGGAAATACTCCCAGAGTCAAACCTGTTGGGGAAGATTGATCAAAGGAAGAGATTCGCTCAGCCTAATCATTATGTTTTAAGCCAGAACAGTCCATTATTAAGTGAGAAGTGAAGACTATTTATAAAGAGAAAGGGGCTGTGAATTGGAAAGCAATTTATTTGTGTCATCAAGACTCCTCAGATTTTAAAAGAGCTGTACCATATGCCTTAGACAGCAGCTCCATTTATAGCACACCAGCTGCTGTACTACACATTACTGATGTAGACAGGGTCAAAAACTAGATTGTGTATTTGGAGGAGATCTTTTCTAAATATGTTTTTGATGCTTTTTTTTTTTTTGGTTAAAAACCCCTCATCTTTGTAAAATGCTGGAGCATTATTTCAAATAAAATCTCGTCATGGGTGGTGGTGATTTGTAGGTGCTTCAACCTGATGTGGACAGGATACAAATTAGTCCAAATCAGCCAAATTCAGTTCAGGATTTGGTTGAATCCAGTTCCCCACTCACTTTATCATGTGCTGCAAGAAGGAACCACATTGCAATAGCTCCCACACTGTCAGCATAATGTTAAAAAGTGGCCCTTAGTCTATAGTTTACAAAGTTGACTTGTGTCAGCAAACTCTGGCTAAAAATAACTCAGGTGAACTCAGCTCTGGGTTTGGAGGACATGCCAAACCATGGTTAACTGAAACTTAAGAGAAAGTTTCTGATCTTATCTCATGAGTGCAAGGCTCACTGTGACATTTTCTTGTCATGCTAAACTGCAGTAATGGCCTTTTTGAAGGTGTGCTTGCAGCCCATGGCTCCAGTGCCTAGATATATATTGGCACACTTGTCAATCTAGCCATCAACCATGCTAAGCATCAAAGCACTGCACTGGGAACCCTGAACTTTTATTTAGTAGCCCTCAAAAGGTTCTTGAAAATATCTCTCACCAAAAGAATTATTGAACTGTTAGGAATGCTATTAATATTATGGGCTTCATCACACTATTTCATATTTAGAGATCTATCACTGAGTTTTCTAACTTCGATGTGGCCAGTCTGAAAGACTCATCCATCATCATTATGCCTTGCATCTGACTTTCCAGGGCTGTCCATTCTCATCATTTTTACTTTTGTTGCAAAACTGCACAGAACAGAAAGATGCCAAGGCTACAAGGAATTTTATAGTTTTAACCCCTATTTTATTACCTTTAATAGAAACTAACCAACACCAGTAAACCAAAGAGAAGAAGAAGTTCTGGGTTCACAGTGCCTGGAAGGAATAGCTTTTCATAAAACCCCTTGTAAGTTTTTATGTGACCCAGCAAAATTAGTTGTGTCTAAGCCTCATTCCATGGATTTCAACAGGACTTAACTGAAAATCCATTTTGCTAAATTATGTCTGTGAAACAGGATAATGTGTTGTGCTGTTCAACTTTCAGTGGAGTGGGGTAGAAGTCATCCTTTTATAATATTGCAAGACTCAACCTCTTAGCAAATAATGATGCTGTATTTTTTGATGTTTTAGATATTTGGGTGGAAGTCAACTAACTTTTACTTAAGAGTATACTTATTGAAATGAATAGCCTTAACATAGTCATGTCCATGAACCTCAATGGGCCTACTCAGAGTTTGAATTTGTTTTTTAACAACTGTAAGTCACTTTGAGACATTTTATGTAGAAAGCATAATAAAGAACTATCAGGTCACCATATTGATTCATTAAGTCCCAGGATAGCATACCAAAAAGCTTGGATATCCTATGGCAAGCTGACTCCCAAAGATTTTGCAAAGTTGCCCATTACAGCAGAACCTGACATTTGTCATGATTGAAATGCATTTTGTTAATTTTGGCCCACTTCTTCAATCTTGAATCCTGATTCTGTCTTAGGTGGCACTAGCTACTTTTCACAGTGTGGTGTCATCCGTAGATATGATGAGCATCCCCGCAATACCTTCATCCAAGTTGTTTATAAAGATGTTGAACAGCAACAGGCACAGGAAAGAACCCTGTGACACCCTACTTGACACTTCTTTCCAGGATGGTGAGGAACCAGTAGTGAGTACTCTTTAACCACCCTGAGATCTTGTGATAAAGGGTAGTATATAAATCAGAAGAAGAAGGGGGGGGGAGAGAAGAAGAATCCTGATTGTGCATGGTAAATGGTCATGTAGGAGCAGGAATTGGTGACTCTCAATTTCAGTTTCTCTATGTTTCTACTTTTTCCAGTCTTAAACTCAGTTCACATCTCCACATCAGTTTGCTTGAAAATTTATCAGCATTTTTGTGAGAATTTCTCTTAATCTACACATTTTCCTGTGCAATGTTGCCTAATACACACGTTTACAAACCAAATTACTCCAGTATAATGTATGTTTCTACATTGTTTCCACTAGTTCAGGCATTTTATACACAGTGTAGCCTAGCCTATGCATTTTGGTGCACATAAATTCAGCTGGACCTGCATTGCAAAATTCGGGGAAGTGTTTCAGGAAATGGAAATTTGCCTTTAAATGCAAAATGGATTGAATTTCTGCCCCATCCCTGGCTGAAGACTGGGCAGGATTGGGCCATTACATTCCCACCCCGGCTCAATATAATAATCAAGTTGAGTGTCAAACAAACTCATTTGGAGATAATCCTAGGTGGTCGTTTTGTCTACCCAGCTGCAGCACACATGCTTTACTACATTTGACTATTAGTTAACAAACACATTCTGAAATATTGTGATGAGGCCTACTGGCATCTTGCAAATCAGTTTATAGCTCTAGATATCAGCTGGAAGAACTAAAAGTAGTTATTTCCCGTAATTGTGAATGATATCAGTTAATTTTATGCATGGCTAGTTAAGAAACCAGGGGCTATAAAATCATAGGATAATGAAAAGAACAGTTCTAATAGCTTTTATTTATTGCCTCTGCTATCACCAAAGACCACAACCACTATTATAAATGTATAAACAATACCAGTGAAGGCTTAATGCATTTTATCACTGATCTCCTTTGTCTGGGGCCTACCGAGAAGCTTTGTGCTCAATGTATTGTGTAATTAAGATCCTTTTTACTGGTTTGCAAAGCTGAGACTGTTATCAAATAATTTATGTAGGAAATGAACAGCAGCTAGTGCAGTAACACGCAATGTGGCAATAAGAATCCTGTAAATATTAGACACTCGTATTAATTGCTACCATGAGCAACTAGGCAAGCGGCTAAGATGTAAATGATTGTCACCCCAGCTTGTGTCTTGGTGACAATGAGATGTGTTATCAAGCTGCGATCTTCAGACATCAGAATTTTGATGCTGATCAACGGCTTTCACAGAAATGACAGAAATAGAAGCAGAGTATGCAATTGCCATGGGCTGCCAAATTATTAACCAGTTTTTAAAACAGGGGCAGTTTTACTGACTTACTGCATTTATATCCTGTACTTTAGTCAAAAATGCATTCTGAGTGGCTTACAAAAATCAGTACCTAGACAGAGGCTTGTTCTCAGGTTCACAATCACACAAGGAAAAAAGAATGGGAGAGAAGGGAAAATCAAGTTTTGCGTGTCTCATCACTATAGAACACTGTTCCTTAACTGGGTTGTTATGCCCAATACTCAGTAGCATCAGAGTGGCTTGATTGATTTGTTGTTGTTTTTAATCCATGATAATTTTTCCTTTCTGAAAACTCTATTTGTAAGGATGAACTAGACATTAAAATGAAACAAAAGCAATCTGGGAATGCTAGGAGTCTGAGGGTACTTTCAGGTTACCTACTTAATGAGCATCCAAACAGATACGTTTTGAGGGTAATTAGATGGCATTGGTTATTTGATGAGCGTTTATTCTGATTTGTCGGTGGGGAAGTTAGATGACGTTGCAAGTGTTATCTCACACTTTCCAGCGCATTTTCCCTGTCACTTTCCTTATCACAAAAAGTCTGAACCTGCTGGGTTCGTTTTTAAGAGAAACCTCTCCTTTTACCTTTTAAAGGTGAAAGATGAAAGGGCGCTTGTGGAACACCTGACCACCTCAAAAATAAAGTGAGCAGCACCACAACGATGAAAAGCCCATCCTTAAACTTTTCTCCCTCACGTCAAGAATTTTTCAAATGCAATTTCTTTTCTCATTAATTCATGGTTAAAAAAATAATAATAAGCAGAAGAATTTTCAGGACAGCATTAATCATTGCCAAATCAATACTCTATGCTAAAGGGCTGCGATGCCATTTAAATGGCATCACACACAAATATAGTTTGACAAAAAGGCACATCTCTCCTAACTTGTGAAGCTACTTCACATGAGTAAATACACACACGCACACAAATTTTCAGTCAAACTCCAAAGATGTGGGGTCATTGCAGAGAAGGTCATATCCTGTGGATCCACCAACCTGATTGCTCTCACCAGCAACAGCAATAATATCCAGGAGAGATGGCTTTTCCATGAACTCCTTCCATTGTCCTGGCAGCTTTCTAAAACTGGGTTGTTAACATTTCAGTTAATTTCCATGCCACATTTCCAGTGATGTGCTGAACCTAGCAATATAACCTGTAACACCTCAACACAAATGGCAGAAGATCTTTGACGATCTCATTAGGGTGAGCCATGAAGATATCTTTGCTCAAGGAAACACCTAGTAAATGCTGAACATGGAGGTTGAAAACTTACCTCTCCCTGTAATTAATGCTCCCATCTCTACCTTCTCTGACACAGAACAAATTAAGTAGACACCGAGAATAGGAAAGAGTCATTACTCTTAAAACAAGAGGTTATATTTCTCAAGTGTACAAACTGTTAATTAGAACGAGACAGCTAATTTAACCAAAGATGTGAGAAGCTTAAATTAAGAACATTGAGTTGCAAATGAAATGGGAGATTTTTAAATGCTAGGAATGAGTACTAAGCCAGTAGTAGTGCTTAGGCTGCACTTTGGAAACCTGACTATTGAGATGTGCTGGAATGTCAGACTGTTTGGAAGTATAACCAGAAGAAATGGGATCCATGCATCTCCTTGTTGTTTCTTATTCATGTGTGTGACAGAGAAGCAAAACCTCCTATTACAGTTCACAAATGAGTAAATTAAGGAGTTTATGCCGGCAGTGTACACAGGAGTTTGACCTGGCATAAGCACCATGCCTACAAGTTTGTATGCAAATTCTCATATTTTTGCCATTTCTAGTAACATAGGACACTGCTTTATAAAGAGTCAAACCACTGGCCCATCCAAGTCAGTACTGTCTACCCCAGGGTTTGGGAAACCTGTATCTCCAACTGCATTTGGACTACAACTCCCATCATCCCTAGCTAGCAGGACCAGTGGTCAGGGATGGTGCAAGGTAAAGGTAAAGGGACCCCTGACCATTAGGTCCAGTCATGACCGACTCTGGGACTGCGGCGCTGATCTCGCTTTAGTGGCTGAGGGAGCCAGTGTACAGCTTCCGGGTCATGTGGCCAGCATGACTAAGCTGCTTCTGGCGAACCAGAGCAGCACACGGAAATGCCGTTTACCTTCCCGCCGGAGCAGTACCTATTTATCTACTTGCACTTTGACATGCTTTCGAACTGCTAGGTTGGCAGGAGCAGGGACCGAGCAATGGGAGCTCACCCCGTCGCGGAGATTCAAAATGCCGACCTTCTGATCAGCAAGTCCTAGGCTCTGTGGTTTAACGCACAGCGCCACCCGCGTCCCTAGGGATGGTGCAAACTGTAGTCCAAAAACAGCTGGAGACCCAACTTCGGGGAAAGCTGGTCTTACACTGACTGGTAATGGCTTTCCAGGGTTTCAGGTAGAACACATTCAGAGAGTGAATCTGAGCCATTCTCCATTTCCATTTCCACTTTCCCCCCAGTTCATTTTTAACCTGCTTCCAAATGTGACCAGGTTTGAAAGCCACAGATTGAAGCTTCTCCCCACAGCTTTAATTCTGACACCAAATCACGTAACAAGGAAGAGAATCATTTAAGGGGAACCTCCCTCCCAACCCTTCTGTTAAATTTTTTGGGGGGATCACATGTTTCACATTAAGGAACTTGTGCAGTAGGCGTCAGGTTGGATGCTGCAATTTGTCACTATGCAAATCTGCAAGTGACGCAGCTTCAAGGCATGAGGGCTACTAAGTTTTAAAAAGCTGCCTCTTGCAGAGGAATATTAACTTAGGAGTTTGATGAGGCTGTGGCACTTTACACTGGACTGAAAACAAATGCCCGCTTGGCATCTCTTCATAGCTTCCTGCCAAAATTTGGAAACAGTAATAACCCGCCTAACCAAAAACACATGATTGCGCCTTTGGAAGAAAGAAAATCCCAGCTTGGGTTGCTGGATCAGGCCAATGGCCCATCTAGCCCATCATTCTGTTTTCACAGAGGGCAGCCAGATGCCCATTAGAAGCCTGCAAGAAGCCTGCGTGATTCCCAGCAACTAGGACACAGAGGCACACTACAGTGGTACCTCAGGTTAAGTACTTAATTTGTTCCGGAGGTCCGTTCTTAACCTGAAACTGTTCTTAACCTGAAGCACCACTTTTAGCTAATGGGGCCTCTTGCTGATGCCGCGCCACCGGAGCACAATTTCTGTTCTCATCCTGAAGCAAAGTTCTTAACCTGAAGCACTATTTCTGGGTTTGCGGAGTCTGTAACCTGAAGTGTATGTAACCTGAAGCGTATGTAACCTAAGGTACCACTGTACAGCCAGCAGTAGAGGTGGAACCATTGAGAGCAGATACTGATATTGTGAACTGCCATGAGACCTCCAGGTATAGGGCGGTATATAAATTCAATCAAATCAAATTAAAAAGTTTAATCCTCCAAGAATTTGTCTAACCTTCTTTAGAAGCCATCCAAGCTAGTGGCCGTCACTACGTCTTGCGGGAGCAAATTCCATATTTTAACTAGAGTTTAATAGAGATAAAAGCTTTGCTTTCCCATGAGTAGAAAAGACTCCCTGCTGTAACAGTTACATTAGAACACAGGGAAACCGAACCTCAGCATGTGACTACAAAGGTGGAGTTAAAGGCATGGCTTGCAGTGCCTGAAGAGGACTAGAGTAAGGATGGAAGGGCTGGTCAATTTGGTTCTCTCTGTTTCTCATTCTTCCAAACTTAACTTCAATTCTCCACATTTTGCCTCAGTGTGCAATTTATTTGCATTTTTTTAAAAAAAAATTATCATGAAAATTCATCACCCCCCCCCCTGAATTCTGGGAACTATAGTATGCAAAGGGTGCTGGGAATTGCAGCTCTGTGAGAACTAAACTACAGTTCCCAGGATTCTTGGGGTGTGTGCGTGCTTTAGATGTATGGTGTGTACGAAGGCTGAATGTCTTCATAGTCGAGCGACATCTGGGCTCTTTACCAAATCCCCCCATGATGGTAATAGGCATTTCCCCCCCTCTCAATTGCATCTAATTTTAATTTTGCAACACATTACCCATGCCTTTGTTAATGCCAGAAAGCAACTTTTTCTGGGCAGTTCTTGGGTTTTAAAAAGAGTGTGGGTGTATGCTACTTGATCTGTTTCATATTCTGTTGCATCAGCTCATTTGAATCAGATCCCAAAGGACTCAACAGTGTGGGCTTAATTTTAAACTACAATTCATCACCTCCATTAGTCCAGTTAGCTCTAATATCCCAGAGAGCTCCATTCTGGCTTTATTATTTGAGTATTATTTATTCATAGCTATAATAGTTTTCGAAACTGGACCAATCCTACTGGAATATGTATGTTAGCTAACTCAGTGTAATCAAAATATGCTATTCTATTACTCACACATTTGGCAGGCAAAAAGTCATAGGTGGCTACCCATTTTCTTCCATTAAACTATGAAAAGATGGCCATGATTGGTTTTCATCCTGATCGTGACTCAAGGCAAATTAACTTTCAGTTTGAATTTTGATGAATTGCGGTGGACTGTAGATTGCTCTATTTTTCATTCTAAATGCCATTTGAACAGCAAATTTGACAGGTTATTAAGATTTTAGTATCACTTTGGCAACAGTTTCCCCAGCTTTTGTTATGTCTTGCATCCAGAATTCAGATAGGTTAATTAAGTTTTCTTCTTCTCCCCATTTGACTAGCATATACCCAGCTACCTCCTCTGCTAAAAACGCTAGCTCAAGCTTGACCTTGTACATTTTTTCTAGATATGTGTTACTACATGCAATAAGAAAGAAAAGCAGGTATGTTTTTAAGCTTAGTCTTTTCAGATTGACATTTGCAGCAATTTTCCTTTAAGATTTTGAGACTTGTACTCTCTATGGTCATGGCACTAATTGCAGCAGAATAACAAGTCTAGAAAATCATCTGAAGGAACACGATACTGTTGAACCATTAAAGCTAGGCAATTTTATTTCAGGACTGCATCTTTAAAAAAAATAAAATCAATTTCTGGTAGTCTTATATAAAATGTTTTGGATTTACCTGAAAGAAGACGGAGATAAATACATAATTCTATTCTGCTGACTTCTGGCAAATTTCAGAGGCCAGTTTCAGAGGCCTCCCAAGGCATGACCTTTTCTGTGTTGCCACCCACAGAAACACTCTCCTCAGTGACCCTGGGCCAAAATTTAACTTCTTTTTGGTACCAAGCTAAGAATTTTTTTTTTATATATACATCCAAGCATTTGAATGTTGGTACCTGTCTCTTGTTTGAACAATGGGTGACTTTTTAGCTGATCTTATGGCAGGAAAATGTGCACCTTCTCACAGTAATAATAACAAAAATAAATATATAAATAGCTTGACTTTGTGTTTTCCCTTGTCCATAATGAGTTGAAAATGGTAGTGTGGAGTAACTTGACCCTCACTTATTGTCCTCCAAATGTTGCCTTGGTCCTTTAGATGTTGCTGGAATACACCTCCTGTGTGTAGTGGCCGTCCTGGCAGTTAGAATCCAATATATCTGGAGGGTCATACTTTCCTCCCCCTCAATTTAATGCCAGGGCAGGCCCAAGAAGTTTTGCTGCCTAAGGCAAAGATGGCCATTCCACATACAGTGGCTGACTGGGTTGGCAGTTTAATGTTATTTCAACTCTGGCAATGAGATAGCATCCTCCACAGCGCCTGTGGGCAGCAGGCTAGTCCAAGGAAATGCTGCCCTCCAGCAACTGCTGCCTGGGGCAGATGTGTCACTTTGCCTAATGGGAGGGCCAGCCTAGTTTAATGCATTAGGGAAGCTGTACAACTGAGAGACTGAACGCAGTGTAATAGTTGCATGAACATTGTATCTTGAATGTCAATCAGGTGGCATTATGTTCTCAACTATAAAACTTGGTGAAAACTGTGCAGGCTGCATCACTGAAAATTGAGTTCCAGGTCTCCGAGATCAGCAAAGCGCTATCTGATCATGTGTAAATATAACCTGCCTGAGTGTTAATGACAAGATAGATGGAGAGTTGTGCAAACTATTCTGATCCAGCCGTTTCTTGGCTTTTTCACTGCCAGAGTAATCAGGTTGGGCTGCTCAGCAGCAGATATATTGTTCCTTTTGATTTATGATATCATCGATCCTTGCTCCATATCTCAAACTTTTATAAAGTAGAATGCTGGCTCTCTTTTTAACACGTTCTTGTTGCTTAAAGTTTTGAGAACTTTAGAAGCCCTTTCCTATTAGTAGTTATTTGTGTGCATTCTATAACATTTTTAAAAAGTATTATTTTCAAATCATGCAACCAAATGTTTGCAAAGCTATGGTGGTATTGGACTTTTGCACATGCACACACCTTCCACTGTCCCTACACCCCAGTGAGAATTTCTGATCCAGGTTATATGCCTCGTAGATCTGACGACCTCTCTCTGACCTGATCTCAGAAAGTCTTTACTTTGATCGCAGTATCGGGGACATAAAAATACAAAACAAACTGTAGGCAGAGTCAGTTGGTACTTTCTCCCCACTAAATTCCCTTGTTCATGTCTTGTTCCAATAGCACTGTGGTTTGCATGGGAATTCCACTAAAATTGAGCTCTTTTTTTTCTTCCATTTTGGCAGCGGTTTTAATGCAAACCACTTGTGCTACTGATAGCTGCAGAAAACAGTGAATTGAAGTGGGCCGAGTCGGTTGTGCAACCAAGTTGGCTGCATGGGGAAGTTGACCATACAGCCAACCCCTGAAGAGAGTAGGCTTAAACTCACTGCCCATGAGTGGTTAGTACTGAAAGGCGCTTGGCAAGCTTCCACCGGTGCTTCCAATGGCGCATTTGCACTGCATCAACCTGGACGCCACCTCGCCTCCTTCCTCTCTACCCTGGTATGCAGCAGTGATGTGGGTGACTGGAGGACAGGTAAGCAGCAATGCCCCATTATGCCATTCACTACAGGAGGGGTGTGGCCAGGGAAGAATTCTGTGTGGTCAGAGCAGAATTCCTTGAGCCAAATAGAGGATCATGCCTTGAGCTTAAAGTACCCCATCCCTGCTCCAAAGTATGGCAGAATGTTCAGAGCTCCCATACGTGCATTAAATATTAACATCTGCAAAGCCCCAATGCGA
Organism: Podarcis vaucheri; assembly: GCF_965113315.1. Lineage (NCBI taxonomy): Eukaryota > Metazoa > Chordata > Lepidosauria > Squamata > Lacertidae > Podarcis > Podarcis vaucheri. Next base: position 21,561,959 of record NC_138763.1, read on the forward strand.
GGGATGCGGGTGGTGCTGTGGGTTAAACCACAGAACCTAGGACTTGCCAATCAGAAGGTCGGCAGTTTGAATCCCCACGACGGGGTGAGCTCCCGTTGCTCGGTCCCTGCTCCTGCCAACCTAGAAGTTCGAAAGCACCTCCAAGTGCAAGTAGATACCGCTCTGGCGGGAAGGTAAACGGTGTTTCCGTGCGCTGCTCTGGATCGCCAGAAGTGGCTTAGTCATGCTGGCCATATGACCCGGAAGCTGTACGCTGGCTCCCTCGGCCAATAAAGCGAGATGAGCGCCGCAACCCCAGAGTCGGTCACAACTGGACCTAATGGTCAGGGGTCCCTTTACCTTTTTAAGCCCCAACGCATGCACCAATCACACTCCTTACCAATACATAATTGACATCAGTCAGGGCCGGGCAGCGGCACTTATACACATGTAGGCTTTCCAAAATGGTAATAGGAACCCAGGCCAGTCAGGGTTCACAATTCTGTGGAAGAGACTTCCTTCAGACTGATGCTAATCTAATGTCAGCTGGGAGGGGCGGCAAGCAAATGGGATGCCATGAAAGGGAGTTTGGTACCCTTAACAGGGCTTAAGAGCAAGTGCTTCACTGTCCAGCCCAGAGGCTGTTTTAGGGTAGCATGAGTGGTTCAGCTGCACTGGGTGCCGGTGATGTAGAATGGAGCGTGAGAGGTGGAGGTATGGCAAATTGTAAAATTGCACAGGGTGCCGCTCAATTTGAGATCCCAAAGTCTGCCGTTTTGATTTTTAATAGCCTTTTTTTAAAAAAGTCAGGCATTAATGTGAATGGCAGTTTCCTGAGGAACATTCCCAAGATAGTTGGAAAGCAGAGAAGCAGTTTGTTTTGCAATTGCACAGTTCCTTGGCTTATTAAATTTTGAAGAAGTAATCAATTTGGAACACAATGTAAAGAGTTTATGTTTCATAATTTCTCTTTATTGCTGAAATATTTATGCAATTGTTCAGGCTTGGAAGAAGCTGCCAGATGGAAAGGCAATAGCTGTGGACTTCATCCTGGCACTTTTGACAGAACATATAATATTGAATAGTTTTATGCTAATGCTTTGCACCCAAATACATATTTTATTGCTACTTTGAAATGCAAATTCAAATAGCTGGAAAAACCTTATCAGTGGGAAATAAACTAGTATGCAAAGTAGTAGTTAGCAATGTTAGTTACAAGAGTGTCGCTAGTCAGTGTAATAACATCTGTCGTGTCTCAAGTCCAAAGACGTTACCTGAATGCATTATTTGGCCTAGCATCACAAACTGCAGTGGCATTTGTAAATAAAAATGGAAAAGATAAAACCAGCAGTGTTGGATTTTCCCTAAAAAGGAGACTCCTATGATTTCTCTGCTTAAGGTCAAGTTTGGCAGGTATTCCACCTATTTCTCCATGCTGAGAAATAGCCAAGCGCACAAGAAAAAGGTATCAGCAAACTTGGATAATTTCCTTACAGAACGAAGAGAGAGCAAGTTTCTAAAAATAGTGGACAATGTGTGAACTCATGTGCAGAACAGTGGAGAAGAGAAGGAGCATGAAAAAAAACACCATGCAGTCTTCCGGTTCAGCTCTGCCTTAATAGAGGTAGCCCCCATGACAGAAGGAGATTGTTAGCAAAGGAAAAACAAGGATGATTGAGGGCAATTGTCATTGCAAATTTTCCCCAGTGTTGGGGAGGGGAATGGGTTTCACTTCGATATCATCTTGATACCTGGCTCTCGCTGCAGCATGGAATGTGGGGGGAAGGGAGGCGCTGAATGCAAAAGTACTTCGCCTGCCAAAAACTGTCCAACACCGCCATTAAGAAGCAGGGCTTCACCTGTTAATTAGAGCTTAATTGGACTAAAGTACAGGCATGGACTGGAAGATATGAGATCACAAACTGTGGAACAAACCAACTGCAAGGATTTTAAGGTTTGAACTTGAGATAAGACTTCATTCGGTGCAAAAGCCGGGGGGGGGACCCTATGGTTTCTTTATTAAAAAATTTAATCTCTACATTTATGATTCAGCAACCTCTCTCTAAAGCTTAGTTCAAATTATATTTGTACAAGTGAGGATGGAAGGAATTGGATTATAAATATGGAATATAGCATCAAATGGTGTGTGTAAAAAAAGGGGGAAAGGGAGGGAAGCTCTATTTTGCAAAAAGTTTACGATGGAAACTTAGAGCTGACTCTTCCCCATCCTTTATTATTTACAAAGTGAACTTAATAATGCTAAGAGGACTTGGAATTTTATTTTATTTTATTTTATTGGAATTATAATTGCTCATATATCTTCAGTTGAAAAGAAGGAGGAAAAGAGTCTGTGAACTGCCAAGGAACTGATAAGGTTCATTACTGAATCATTTGTAGTTCAACAGACCACTCTTCTTCCCAAGCTGAGAGGAAAAATGGTGACAACAGGTTATTTACTGGGACAGAGTGACTTTTGCAGCTGTTGTTAAAATTGCAAAACAACGAAGCATGGGATGGAGCAATGGAGAATTTTTTGGAACAACAATAGGATATCAGCTCTGCCCAAGGCATGACAGATAACAGCAACAACCAGGGGAAAGAAATACATAACATCTTACAAGGACAGGAAGAAACACCACGGACAAAATAATTGCCACACAAAGGAAGAACAAGGATATAGTTTGAGTTCTTCACTTGTAGCTTTATAAATCATTTAATGTGTCAACACGAATAGAAGTTATTAATATTGCAGCTGTTGTATAAGGGATGACCAGAATGTAATTGAAATTAATGAGATTTTGGAACACAGAAATAAAGAAAATCACCAAACCATCAAATCTAGCACGCAGGGCACCACTTCATCTAAATTACGTAATTTGGTATTTGAACAATTGGTCTTAATAACTGTATTATAAACTGGGATTGTTATAATGTGGCTATCATTGGACTGTAATTAAAACCTAACCAAAAATTACTATAAAAAACACACCAAAAAACCATGCAGTACAGTTATCCAATCCATGCTTTCAAGGTCCTCCAGCTGCTCCTTATTAGGGGGATGCATTCCTGCTCTGGAGAGCCGTGCTTCGTTAAAAGGGAAGCAATGAAGACATAATTTGGGCTGCCTGCCTCAATCCATGCCTTTAAAGGCTCCAAGCTAAGAAATTGCTTGTGGGGAAGAAGACAGAGAGCAGAAACTAGTGTTGGGCCAAAAAAAAAAATCTACTGCATTTTCTATCAGCTAATGAGAAAAGAAATTGCTTAGGAATAGAGGATGCTGTTTTATACTCAAACCATTGGGTCCACCTAACTCTGTACTGTTTGAAATGACTGGCATTGGTTCTCCAGAGTTTCAGATAGGCTTCTCTCCACTCCTATGTGGAGATGCCAGAGACTGAACTCCAAAATTAAATAAAGAATACTAATCAATAATACAGGAACAGGGAAGTTTTTAAACTAACTTCCCATTCCAAATCAGGGATCAGAGGGTGAATTTCAGCTGTGTAGCATTGCTCCCCACTTCCCTTCTAGCTGTACCCTTGGTAACACCTGCATAAAAAAATGAAAAAGAAAATAAATACGCGGGAAAAATGAAGAAATGCTGTGCCCACGTAAACGCTGTCTTGTTTCTTTCAAGCAGATATTTCCCAATTAAATAACATCATTCTGAAGACCTTCAGTTGTGTCGCTGAAATGACAAATCCAGCTATGACCAGAAGCTGAAATTGAACAAATTGCTTTGAAAATTGTACCATGGGACATGGCACAAGCTTTTTTTAAAAAAAAAGAAAAGAAAAAAGAAAAAGCTTAATTTGGATTTCAGCTCAGCATTTTGACAGCAATATAAAGTTGGAGTGTCAATTAAATGTGATCACTCTCAGAAAAATACGGGTGGAGAAAGAGAGGGGGCGGGGGAGTGACATTCCAAATGCCAAGCTGCAGGTAGAAAATAGTAGGACAGTCACTGTCTGTGAGCAAGGTATGCGAAACCCAGCTCAAGAATTTACAGGATTCCTGTTCAGTTATGCTGTAACTCTAAGCCTCAGCAATCTGTCTAGTTTTGCTATATAATTCTGGCAGAAAATGTTTTAGTAGCGCTCAACAGATCAGCTGCTGGTCTATTCCACTACAACCTGCTTGAATACTATGACACAGGTAAAAAAGAAAGAAAGAACCTTTCTCTACACTCATAAACTAGCATGTCAATGAAAGGACTAAAGTAATATCTGGTTTATCCATGCCAAAAAAACCCCCAAAAAACTGTAGAATCCTGAGGTGGTAAGAGTTCACCAGTCTTCTCCAACCCTGGACTACAACTCCCATCAACTTTGGTACCTAGACATGCTGGATAGGACTGATAGGAGTTGTAGCCCCAAACATCTGTACAGCACCAGGCTGAGACAGGCCAGAGTAAACTACATGTTAGTTTTATACTGGAAAGTAGGGATACAAAAGTTAAAATAATAAAACAGATTAATTGCCATAGGTTTGTCATGTCTACTAAAATCAGGACCTTTAGCATGGTGGCCCCTGCCTTTTGGAATGTGTCTCCAATAAATATGAGGCAGGGATGATAATAATAATAATAATAATAATAATAATAATAATAATAATAATAATAATAATATTTATTTATTTATACATACATACATACATACATACATACATGGGACGCGGGTGGCGCTGTGGGCTAAAGCCTCAGCGCCTAGGGCTTGCCGATCGAAAGGTCGGCGGTTCGAATCCCCGCGGCGGGGTGCGCTCCCGCTGCTCGGTCCCAGCGCCTGCCCACCTAGCAGTTCGAAAGCACCCCCGGGGGCAAGTAGATAAATAGGTACCGCTTACCAGCGGGAAGGTAAACGGCGTTCCGTGTGCGGCTCTGGCTCGCCAGAGCAGCGATGTCACGCTGGCCACGTGACCCGGAAGTGTCTTCGGACAGCGCTGGCCCCCGGCCAATAGATGTGAGATGGGCGCACAAACCCCAGAGTCTGTCAAGACTGGCCCGTTCGGGCAGGGGTACCTTTACCTTTACATACATACATACATACATACATACATACATACATACATACATACCCCACTCATCTAGCTGGGTTTCCCCAGCCACTCTGGCAGTTTCCAACAAAATATTAAAATACAGTAATTCATCAACTATTAAAAGCTTCCCTAAACAAGGCTGCCTTCAGATGTCTTCTAAAAGTCAGATAGTTGTTTATTTCCTTAACATTTGATGGGAGGGCGTAGATGGGTAGTATTGGCATTTAGACACCTGTTGAAAACTCATCTGTTCACCCACTCTTTCCCTGGTGGGTTGATGTATTAAGCTGTAATACTGATTTGTAATGTACTTTGTTTTTGTTTTATGAATGTAATCTTATTGTTGACTTTATGTTATTCACCAACATGGATTTTTTTCTTAATGTTTTTATTTTTCAAATAAAAACAAAGCAAAACAAATAAGTGTGACAAATTATTTCCCCTTCCATCTTTAAAATGCTTCATTGCAAGTAATAAAAACGTACCATCACAGAGCTTTCCTATTTTGAAAATCTAAAATTATTAAAATGTTAACATACCCAAACCCTTCAAGAGCAAGTTTGCTATGAAGTATATCACATACATGCTTGAATTCTCTAATGTCTATGAAAGAAAGGGTCTTTTTTTTCTCTCTCCCCACATGCTCCTTTCATCAAGAAGGGATAATTTGTCAAATTATTATTTTTTTCATAACAAAAACAGTACCCTGGATATCCAATCAACCTCATCTAATCAGAAAAGAATCATGTTGCATCCAACACACAAGAGGTAAATTAGGAATCACCATCTGGCAGAAAGAGTTTCTCAGAAACTGTTCTCCTGTTTTAATTAAAATATGTTTTAATTAAAAACAGGCATGTCAAGAAGCCCTGGGCATCATATTTTACCATTCCCCCTCCCACATACAGTATTCATAAAATGTATGCATCAATTTGGGTGGGTGGGTGGGTGGATGCAGTGGTTTTCTTGTGGGCGATACCGAACCTCCAGATGTTTCAGACTCCAGCTGTAGGACCACGTTGGCTAGGGCCAAGAGGAGCTATAATCCAATACCCTGAGCTCCATCAAAGCTCACAGAGAAACCAACTTCCTGCCTTACGTGTGAGAGCTCATAAGCAGATTTTGGTACTGATCTTTTGATAACCCTTCACCCTAAATTTATGCAGGTCTTCCCAGAAGCTCCTTTGAGTTCAATGATACTTATTATCTGGTAAATGTGTGATCATAAGTGTAATGGTTTCTAAAGGGTTGCTCGTGCGTAAGCAGGTACCTATCTCCGTGGCTGGGTGCAAACACCTGGCCGGGCAGCCAAAGTGAACCTCATCTGTCCGGACCGCCACTCACCCGTGGCTGACTCAGTCGCTGGCAGAATCCGTGAGTGGGCGTTTCTTAAACTTCTTCCAGCAAAGAAGCTCTTTGACGCCTAGTCTCCGCCTACCCTCTCTGCGCGAAAGCCTTCTGCGCAGGGAGGGCGTGGGCAACGGAAGACCCCCTACTCTCCCCGCTGGTCCCAGGCAAGGAGTCATGGGACCGCCTCGTTGCTTCCCCCATCCGCCCCCCTTCTCCACTGGTGCTATGCTGATTCTCTTCCCCAGAAGATGGGCTGCTTCTCCCGATCCCCAGACGCTCTCTAGAATCCCTCTGGCTTTTGTGCTCTCCCTCCAGTACTGATGGCAGTTCTCTGACAATAAGCATTGGCATAAGAACATAAAAGCACCCTGCTGGATCAGGCCAAGGGCTCATCTAGCCCTGCATCCTGTTGCATGTCTGTTGCCCCAAGCACCCCCCCCCCAAATAAATCACAATTCACACAGATTTTTTGTTTAAGGTTCTTGGCACAATTTTGGCCAATTTAAAATACATAAATGTGAGTGGTTGCTTAGGCATTGATTAGGACTATCTGTCCCCGCCCAAGGACAGAACTGACTTCCTGATTCCAGCGAAAGCCAGTAAGGGAAAACAATATTGGGGAGAAAATGGAGCTGGGCACCAGACCCTCACCTCTCCCCACATGCTCCCAGGGGCTTGCACAGCCCAAGCCCCATGCCAGGGATTCGGACGAAAGCATGGCAAACCCCTGGATTCCTTTAACGGAATTTCCTTGCAGCAGCAGCATTGGAGGGGCAGGCACTGCCAACCACATCCCCTCCACCAACCAAAAAATTAACCAGTGCCTAACCGCAACCTTGCAAGTTGTGACAATTTGCTACACAGTAGGCAAAACCAAATGGCACCAGCCAATCAGTCAAATGGACAAAATTCCTACCAGGCCCCTGCCCCAAAAGCAGACCCCATGACAGACATAGCAAGGTCAAATGCAAAAGCCCTAAATTAGGGAGTGTGGGCGGGTGCATGCAGTGAAAGAGAACGCTCAATGCTGCATGCTCAGTATATAAAACCCTTGGTCCATCCCACAAATTGGCAACATCAAAATTTCCCCAGTAACTCAAACAGCCCAATCACTGCTATGGCCATCCATACGATCCTGCCCAGCAACAGGGGGGGGGGCTGTCAAACCCCACCGCAACACGTGCTCTCCATGGAGAACACGCTTTTTCACAATGGCCTATGGGAAGTCAACAAGCATGATCTGAGTTCAACAGCTCAGATTGACCTGTTTTAGAACCATTTTGCACACAGCCACTGCTTAGTTTGCCAGGATGCTAGACATAACTGCTGGGGGACACACGTCAGTAGTGGGCAGGGGCAGATGCAAAAGGGGACAAAACAATGGCTTGACTTTGCTCTTAACTTTGTACAGTAGGCTGCATCCCAAACAACATTTTAAACTCATGCACAACACGCACCTCTCTCTAACCCACCCCCACCCCCCATTCAGGCAACCACGAGGCATTATCACACTTCAAGGACACAACTGAGTCAGGCAGAAACACCCAAGGAGGATGCAGAGCACAAACGGTGAGCAAAATAGTTCCTCACCCCCAAAGAGAATGGCAGGTTTTTTTTAAAGAAACCGAATGAAAATAAATGTTGCATCCATAAACCCAGTTTCGATCTTGTTAAGCAAAATGAATCAACTGTCATGGATGACTAAACATTCCATTATTTGCTGCATATTTAAAAATTGTGTTCTCTGGTCACTCACAAAACGGATGCCAGCAAACGCATCCACCAAAACCGGCTTAAAACAAAACAATTATGCCTCCTGATTTTTTACTGCTGGGAAAATTCAGAAGCATCTTTAGACGTTTTAAAGATGTTTGATTTTTAAATCTTTTCATCATTTTATCACTTGTTTGCTGTCCTGGGTTCCTTTGGAAGAAACGGACGGGTGTGATTTTAATAAATAAATAGAAATCTTCCACAGAAGCCCTGTGGGTGGAAACACCTCCACCCCAATAATATGGTAATAGGAACATACGGTCTATCATCCACCCACCCCAATTCAAAACTCTAATGACTAGAAGAATTAGGGCACCAGCAAAGGAAGTATATGTTGCAATAATGGGTAATTTCAACTACTCCTCCGGTTGACTAGATAAATATATATTCTGTTTGCAACAGACACAATCATTTACAGATCAAAGAATCATAGAATTTTAGAGCTGGAAGGGACCCTGAGGATAATCTAGTCCAACTCACTGCAATGCAGGAATATGCAGCTGTCCTTTATGACGATCAAACCTGCAACCTTGGTGTTGTCAGCACCATGCTCTAACCAACTGACTCAGTTTCATAATTGTCAGGGTTACTTCCAGATCCGAGCTCACAGAGGATCACGCTAGCCAGCGGTCGTTAAATAAAAGTCTTTATTGAGTTACAGTCTCCATTCTCGAGCTGCTGCGTGCAACCCTACGTCTTATGCTTAGATCGGCGAAGCTCCGTCTGAGTCTCCGCCCCTTGCGCACCAACTTAATATCCTAGCCCTGCTCCACCTTTTCCGCCTGACAGTTCTCCTCTGGGTCCCTCTGCCCCCCTGGGTCTCTTCCTTCCGGGATTCTTCTGACGCTGACCCCCCAGACCCTTCTGTCTCCTTGCGCCGGGCTTTAGGACCTGGCTCCCTTTCCGGGCTGCCTACTGCGCCACCTTCCTGTGCATTTGAACTTGGCGCGCGCGCCCAACCTTCCACTTTCCGTCTAACCGTCACTTCGCTCCCCGATGAAGGTGTGGCCACTCCTGACTCGTGCCCTCCCTCCTGTTGCGAGCTGCCAGCGCTTGCTCCCTGGCGCTCTTCCTCTTTCCTACACTCTGGCGGTGACGTTGGTCCCGATCTCCAACTGCTCCCCTCTGAGTCCCCTCTGGCTCTTTCTTCCTGGGGTGTCCCCCTAGTCTCCCCCCTTGCCCTGGCCACTGGTGCTCCTTTTTGTGAATCTTCTGATTCACTGGAAAGGCTCGGAGATCTCGGGTTGTCGTCATCACTCATCCTTTCGTCTGCCTCCTCCCCCTCGCTCTCTGTTTCCTCCCTTGCCCTCGCCTCTGCTCCTGAACCCCTGACATCCATCCCCCCCTCGAAGCCCCCTCTTCCCCCCTCCCCTCCTTCCGGTGCGGGAACTGGGTGCTGCAGTGTCAAGGGGACGAATGTCGGGTACAGTTCGCTTCCCGTGGCGGGCCTCCATCCGAAGTCTTCCGGTTCTTCCTCCCTGCTCTCGTCGACGACGGTCACCTCTGCTTCCATCTCTGTGCCGCCGTGCTCGAGACCCTGGTCGTCCCCGAAAACGTCCATGTCCGTCTCTCCCTCGCTTCCTTCTGGAGGCGTTGCTCGTCCTGGACCCTCCAGCCACTGTCTGCGCCACTGCTCCTCTGGTCGATCATCCCACCAATACGAGGGTTCTGAAGCAGATCCCGAGGGCGACCCCTCCGGGGAACGGGCGTCTCGTGTCGGTTCCTCATCCGAGTCGAACCCCTGGAACGTGCTGGCTGAAAGCGTGGGCGTGAAAAGCCAGTCGTCGAAAAAGTCCGCTGGCATTGGCCTATGGGGGAAAAGGGCATGAAACTCTTCCTTGAGCAGAGGTTCATCTAAAGCGTAGCCCGGCACCCAGCTGTTGGCACTGGCCGGGGTGCCCTCCTTAGCGAGAAGGTATTCTACCCCCTCTTCCCCCCATCTGGAGTCCAAAATCTCCGTGACTTCGTTGAGGCGCACCTCCTGTGCCACTCCCCGTTGCCTGGTTCCCTCTCGGAGTGGACTCGGCGCCGTTCCGGGTTCCTGAAACCTGTGCGGTGCCTTGTAGGGAGTGAGCACCGATCTGTGGAACACCGGATGCATTCTGGAACCCTCCGGAAGCGCCAGCCTGAAGGCCACCGGGTTGACCTGCTCTTCGACTTGGTAGGGCCCCAGTTGCTTATGCCCTAGTTTCTTCTTGGCCAACGACCTGGCCGGCACTGCGTGGGCTGCTAACCAGACCCAGTCTCCCACATGGATCTCTTCGCCAACTCTTCTGTGTTTGTCTGCCTGCACCTTGTATGCGTGTTTGGCCAGCTCCAGGTGCCGCCGCAGCTGATCGTGGACCTCCTGCAACTCCGACGCGAACGCATCCGCTGTCTGCGGCTCCCCCTCCACCAGTCTTTCCAGTCCCGGGAAGGTTCTGGGGTGCCTCCCGTTGTTGGCGAAGAACGGCGTGACCCCCGTGGACACGTGCTTCATGTTGTTGTAGGCGAACTCGGCGAGCGGCAGGTAATCCACCCACGTCGCAGGCTGTTGATTCGCATAGCATCTCAGGTACTGCTGCATGATGGCATTGACCCGCTCCGCTTGCCCGTTGGTCTGCGGGTGTCTCGCCGACGCCAGGTTGATCTTGACGTTTAGGAAGCCCATCAGCTTCTGCCAGAAATTCGAGATGAACTGCCGCCCGCGGTCGGACAGAATAGACCGCGGCAGACCGTGAACCTTGAACACGTGATCTATGAACAGTTTGGCGGTTTGTTCCGCCGTGGCCACCTTCGCACACGGGATGAAATGTGCCATCTTGGAGAACAAGTCCACCACCACCAGCACTGCCGTCTTGCCCCTCGAGCTGGGCAGATCCGTGACGAAGTCCAGGGCGACTCTCTCCCATGGCTCGACCGGAGTTTGCAGCGGTTCCAACAGTCCGGCCGGCGGTCTGTGCACTGGTTTGGCCCTCTGACAGGTGTCGCACCTCGCCACATAGTCCGCGACCTCCCCTCTCATTCCGGGCCACCAGAAATCCCTGGCGACTAATTCCACCGTCTTCTCCTTGCCAAAGTGCCCGGCAGTGGGCGCGTCGTGCAGCTGATGCAGTACCTTGGCGCGAAGTTCGTCTCCCGGCACGTAGATGGCCCCTTTGCGGATGAGCAATCCATCTCTCAGCTGGAACCCTTCGGTCGCTGCCGTGCCCCTTTGCATCTCTGCCATCTTTGCTTGCGCGAAGGAGTCATTCTGCAACGCTCGTCGCACCGCCTCCAGGTCCACTGTCGCCGCAGCGCACGCCCACACTGTTGGTGCGAAGATGTGCCTGGCGGCCGCTGGCGTGGCGTCCTCCAGATACTGTGGCTTATGGGAGAGCGCGTCCGCCATGATGTTGGTGTCCCCCGGGACATACTCTATCCGGAAGTCGAAGTTCGCAAAGAACTCAGCCCAACGTATCTGCCTCTGGTTCAGGAACTGTGCCGTGCGCCAGTGCTCCAGATTCTTGTGGTCCGTGCAGACCTGCACCGTGTGCTTGGCTCCAATCAGGAAGTGCCTCCATGCTTTGAACGCTGCATGAATAGCCAGCAACTCCCTGTCCCAGATGGTGTAGTTCTGTTCGGACTTGCTGAGCTTCCTGGAGTAAAACGCTCCGGGCCTCCAAACCCCCTGCGGGTCCTTCTGCAGCAGGACTGCTCCGACGGCCCTGTCCGAGGCGTCTGTTTCAACTCTCATCGGCCTGCTGGGGTCGACATGAAGCAGCTGTTCCTCCGACGCGAAAAGACGCTTGAGTGCCTGAAAGGACTGCTCCGCCTGCGCTGTCCAGACGAACTTCTTTTTCTTGGAACTGAGCGTGTCCGTGATGGCCGCTGTCTGCATAGCGAAGCCTTTGATGAACTTGCGATAGAAGTTCGCGAAGCCGACAAACCGTTGGACCTCCTTCCGGTTGCGTGGGCTTTTCCAATCCAACACCGGTCGAACCTTGGCGCTGTCCATGGCGAGCCCCTTGTCAGACAACTTGTAGCCCAGGAAATCCACCTCCATCACGTCGAATTGGCACTTCTCCAGCTTGGCGTAAAGCCTATGTTGCTGGAGCCTGCTCAGCACTTCCCTGACGTGTCTGTCATGCTCCTGCTGCGATTCCGAAAAGATCAGGATGTCATCCAAGAAGCAGACGCACGTCTTGTAGAGGAGCCCCGCCAACACGTGATGCATGAAAGCTTGAAAAACGTGGGAGCCATTTTGCAATCCAAAAGGCATAACTCTATATTCGTAGGTGCCCAGGGGCGTGAACATGGCTGTCTTCCACTCATCTCCTTCCCGCATGCGAATGAGGTTGTACGCCCCTCGCAGATCCAACTTGGTGAACACGCTGCCCTTGCGTACTTTTGCGAGGAGGTCGTCGATTCGGGGCATGGGGAAGTCCGATGGCTTGGTCACACTGTTCAAAATGCGGTAGTCCACTACGAGTCTTTTTTGGGGCGTGTCTCGCTTCTTCACAAAGAATACAGGACTGCCTCCCGCTGCCTGGGACTCTCGGATGAAACCGCGCTTCAAATTATGATCTATGAACTCTTTGAGTTCCTGCAGTTCGTCTTCAGACATGGAATACAGCTTCCCTTTGGGCAGCGCCACCCCCGGCAGCAGGTCAATTTTGCAGTCATATGGTCTGTGGGGGGGTAGCTTGTCTGCCTCCTTCTCGCAGAAAACCTCCAAAAATTCTGCGTACTTGTGGGGAATCGCTTGCAGCGTGCCTAGCAGCACCTGTGACTCCTCTTGCTCCCCTTCCTGCTGGGGCATGATGCAGTGTTCAGCACAAAAGGAAGAGCCGAAGGTCAGCTGCCTCTGGTACCAAGCCAGCGTCGGGCTGTGCTTGTCCAGCCAACTCATGCCCAATACAATTGGCGTGTCCGAGAGTTGAGTGACGTTGAAGCTGATGATTTCCCTGTGATTTCCAAGCCGCAGCACCATAGGTGGCGTCTGCTTCACCACTTGCCCCCCTAACAGCTCCCTGCCATCCACCGTGACGACCTGCAGGGGCAGCGTGGCAGGCAGCAACTGTATAGCGTGCCGGTCGACAAAGTCCTGCCCTATGAAGTCTGCATTGCTTCCCGAGTCGACGGTGATTGGCACGTCCATGGTGATTCCATTGGGTAGCTGGAGCGATGCGGTGAGCCTCACTACTGGCTTGGGCGGGAGGGGGTCCATGGGCGGTAAAATCTCTGGGGACTGCTTCACTGACACGTCTGGCTGGGCCCCAGTGCCTCTTCCTCCAGCCAGACATCGTCGTTTCCCTGCTGTGGTTCTCCGTGCTGCGTTGCTGCAGTCACCATTGCTGAGGCTGCAGTGTGCTTGTGGAGCCTCCGGGGACACTCTTTCGCCATATGCCCTGGATCCTCGCAGATATAACACTTCCTGGTCCCTCTAGGAGGCTTCGCTTTCACTGCTGCCGGTGCTAGGGCTCTGGCTGCTGACTGAGCCCTTGCACTCCCAACCTCCATCGGTTCCACCCCTCCTCCTGTTGGAGGCGTGGATTGCGTACGCGCTGCTTCTCTGGGAAGGAAGGAGGAGCCCCTGGCTGGTTCGCGCCCGCTGCGCCCTTCGTCCCTGCTCCACGGACGTTCTTCCAGCCGCACCCCCACCGCCAGCGCCCTCTGAACGATCTCCTGCGTGGTCCGGGGTCTCTCCCCCCTCGCAATCTCATCTTTAACCGAGTTGTGCAAGCCCTCCCAAAAAAGGTCTCTGACAGGAGCCGAATCTCTGTCCCATTCCAGGGCACTGACCAAAGCGAAAAAGCGGGCATGATACTGCCTTACGCTGGCCCTCCCTTGCCTTAGTCCATGCACCTCCTTTCGGGCAAGATCCACGTCAATGCTTGATAAAAAACAGCCATCCATCGCTTTAATAAAGGCGTCTGCATTTTGGAGCGCAGGATCCTTATCTCTCCACAAATTGCGCAGCCATGCTTTTGCGTCTCCATGCAAATGGGACATGATGAACCCCACTTTCTCTTGTTCATCTCTAAAGTCTTTGTGCAGTAGTTGCAGTGCACACATTACGTCTGCTCTAAAGTTGGGGTACTGTTGCAAATTCCCATCGAAGTGCGAGACTAGACCGCCTGTGCGTCTCCCCAACCCAATCCCCTCTGATTTGGGTGTCTGTTGCCCTTGCTTCGTAAGCACGTCCAACCTGACCTGGAGATCCCTGTAGGCGGCAGCTGCTTCCTCCTCTCTCTTCCTGGACGCCAGCGCCTCGGCAGTCAGTCGTGAAACTGCTTCTCTGAGTTCCGTTATTTGCTGTTCGGCCGTCATGTTGTCTGCCGTTCGTGAGCTCTCTTGTAGGCACCCGCTTTCTCTCCTCTCCGCGAGGCCGTGGATGCCCACAATTTAATGAGACGGAGCTTACTGTCAGGGTTACTTCCAGATCCGAGCTCACAGAGGATCACGCTAGCCAGCGGTCGTTAAATAAAAGTCTTTATTGAGTTACAGTCTCCATTCTCGAGCTGCTGCGTGCAACCCTACGTCTTATGCTTAGATCGGCGAAGCTCCGTCTGAGTCTCCGCCCCTTGCGCACCAACTTAATATCCTAGCCCTGCTCCACCTTTTCCGCCTGACAGTTCTCCTCTGGGTCCCTCTGCCCCCCTGGGTCTCTTCCTTCCGGGATTCTTCTGACGCTGACCCCCCGGACCCTTCTGTCTCCTTGCGCCGGGCTTTAGGACCTGGCTCCCTTTCCGGGCTGCCTACTGCGCCACCTTCCTGTGCATTTGAACTTGGCGCGCGCGCCCAACCTTCCACTTTCCGTCTAACCGTCACTTCGCTCCCCGATGAAGGTGTGGCCACTCCTGACTCGTGCCCTCCCTCCTGTTGCGAGCTGCCAGCGCTTGCTCCCTGGCGCTCTTCCTCTTTCCTACTCTCTGGCGGTGACGTTGGTCCCGATCTCCAACTGCTCCCCTCTGAGTCCCCTCTGGCTCTTTCTTCCTGGGGTGTCCCCCTAGTCTCCCCCCTTGCCCTGGCCACTGGTGCTCCTTTTTGTGAATCTTCTGATTCACTGGAAAGGCTCGGAGATCTCGGGTTGTCGTCATCACTCATTCTTTCGTCTGCCTCCTCCCCCTCGCTCTCTGTTTCCTCCCTTGCCCTCGCCTCTGCTCCTGAACCCCTGACAATAATAATTACTATTGGAGCTGACTAACAGTGAACCAGTATAAGATAGGCCGGTGCAAAAGTACACCAAATCCAAGATCTGTTCAGCACTGGAGCTACTGGTGGCTAAGCCAACCGAAGCCTTGCAAAGGGAAAACAAGCCTTTAAAATAGTGTCTGTTACACTGCTCTTTTTTGCTACCTTAACTTTGCTAGCCAGGGCACATGGCCAAGCTGATTGGTCTTAGGCTCAAGTCCCCCCACCTTTCTGGTCCTGTCTGCACCATGCACCAGAACACCTCTTTTTCGGGGCTAATGCTGGCTTAAGATCTGTCATATCTTCAGCTGGACTGAGAATGGTGGAATTAAGCTGGAATAACCCGGTTGCACCAAGAACCTCCTGACTCATCCAGGGACCTGCTAGATCCCAATCCACTCATCCTTGCAGATCTTGCTATGGGATCGCTCCCTTAGCCCTGAATGGTGGATATAATCCAATGTAAGATGTGTTTCCAAACCACTTGGGAACAGTGGGTGCTATCAAATGCAACATCTATGTTAACTGCAAGATTTATTTATTTACTTATTAGACACACCCTGACCTTCTCTACTACTGTGATCGCATAGTGGGTTACAAACAGTAAAAGAGAAAATTCATCAGCAATTAAAATATAACCCATTACACTATACAGTGATACCTCAGGTTAACAACTTCATTCGTTCCAGAGGTCCGTTCTTAACCTGCAACTGTTTTTAACCTGAGGTACCACTTTAGCTAATAGGGCCTCCTGCTGCCACCGCACCGCCGGAGCACGATTTCTGTTCTAATCCTGAAACAAAGTTCTTAACTCGAGGTACTATTTCTGGGTTAACAGAGTCTGTAACCTGAAGCGTCTGTAACCTGAGGTACCATTGTAATGCAATATAAAACAGCATTCCATGCACAAAATCCAACAAGGTGATATTGTAAGTAGACCATCAGAGGGAGAACTTGTAGAATGAAAGAAAATAGACTTAAAAAACAATTTGGGCCAGCTTGAAAGTAAGCACAACAAAACCCATGAAAAACCACCAACATTTTGCACTTCCCCCTGCTCACCATCTGACAACTTTTGAATGCAATTTCTTTTTTCATGAGCTGATGAAGAATGATAGTGATGGTGGAGAAAACATACAGGAAGGATGTAGAATCCTCTAATGGGATTTATGAAGAATAAATACAACATGAATGATGATGAGCATAATAGCTTCTCCACATAGCAAAATACTAATGCATGTATATTATAGATATTTATAATGTGGACATTTAGTTATTTGGTGTAATTACTGTATGCTTTTGAGATTTTTTTTTAATGCTCACGAACTGAAGCTTGGCAGACGCTGACTAGCCTTACTTCCAATGAGTGTCTGTGTCTCATTTTACATGTGGAGAAGTTGCCAAGAGGGGTACTCTTGGCCCCATTCTATGTCCTATGACACGAGCCTTTCAGCAAAAGCTCACAGATCCTAAAGGCACCAAAACCAGCAATAGGTGGGCAGCACAGAAGCACAAAGCCTTATGCTGTGATGTGTGTAAGCTCAGCACGATCTCTGCAATCCTCTTTAGGAGAGATTACTCAGGATGATCGGCTTACTCCTATCAGTCTGGGAGGCTGTCATTTTAGACTATCCTTCCAAAACCCACCTCCCCACAGAAGGAATGCCTGGGATGAATTGGCGATGATGTTGTGTTCCTGCCCCTCTATTTATTTGGTAGTTTTCTTGGGTGGGGTTGCTTTTGCCTTGGGTGATGAGGTGAAAACTTCACGTTTGCTAGAAATAAAGGAAGCCTCACCCCCCCAAATATATATTTATTTATTGTATATATTAGATTTGTATACCGTTCTTCATGCAAAGATCTCAGATCACAGCATAAAAATACAGAATAAAAACACACAATAAAAACAAGAACAAAACAAACTAATAACCCCCCACCCACATTTAAATTGCACCCACAACAGTCTGTGACCAAATCTTCCTGAATTGGCCAATGACGGGAGGAAACAGCTGATGTTTGTGGATTATCCTCTACTTCGCTTTACCCATATTCAGATTCTGTAACAGAGTTTAGTGTGCTAATTACTTAATTGGTTAAGCCAAATTCACTTGATTAATAAAATTGCTCTTAATGAAAAACTCTCAACTATTCAAGATTTAAAAACATTGAAAAAAAGACTATGATGTGGAGATCTCAAGCATCTCTTAATTACAGTTAGAGAATTTAAGAGATGCAGAAGCAGCTGCTTGGGCGTTTGAGATACTTAGTGAGAAAATGCATCGAGGAATTCATCTCAAATAAAAAAGACGAGGGAACCACTCTTCCTGCCTCATCTTGGCTTTAAAAGTCAACAATCCTTTCTCTTCACTACCTCCATCCTGAAGCTATCAAGTTTGATTAAGGGCACCGTCTTAAGGATAGATCTGCTGGGGGTAGCAGAGTTAGGATCCAGCAGACCTCAGGCTGAGTTGGGAGATTCCCAGCTCCAGCTGGGTTATGCCAATGTAAGTCTTAGCAGGGCTTTTTTTTCAGCCGGAACTTGCCAGAACTCAGTTCTGGCACCTCTCAGGTGGGCACCATTGCCATTTTAAGAGAACAAGGGAGGTGTTCATGGTGAGTTCTGGCACCTCTTTCCCCACAAAAATAGCACTAGGCCTAAGTTCCTGATCTTGGCTCAGCTGGGGGCCCGACCCTTTTGCCCCCTCATATTTTGGGGGCATATTTTATGGTGCTGGAGGAGACTCTTGGACTGCAAGAAGATCAAACCTATGCATTCTGAAGGAAATCAACCCTGAGTGCTCACTGGAAGGACAGATCCTGAAGCTGAGGCTCCAATACTTTGGCCATGAGAAGAGAAGACTCCCTGGAAAAGACCCTGAGGTTGGGAAAGATGGAGGGCACAAGGAGAAGGGGACAACAGAGGACGAGATGGTTGGACAGTGCTCTCGAAGCTACTAACATGAGTTTGACTAAACTGCGGGAGGCAGAGGAAGACAGGAGCGCCTGGTGTGCTCTGGTCCATGGGGTCATGAAGACAACGACATGGGGAGGCAAGGCCCCCCAATGTTTTTAAAAAATCAGGGGCAAGCACGGAGCCAACAACAGCACAGCTTCAGTGGCCTGCTCCTTCTCCTGTGGCCCAGAATGACATTTTGTATTTACTAGGAAAGGCATTTTATACTCAGGACAACTCTCTGCATTATGTCAGGTGGAGAAACAGCATCATCAAAGCCCACACTTTGAGCTCAGTAGTTCAACCTGTATTTTTTGTTTTATTACAGTTTTGCTCTACCCTTCATCAGAGAACCTCATGCTGACAAACAAGATCCCAGCCCCCTTATCTTAACAACAATCCTGTGAGGCAGGTTAGGCAGAGAGATTCAAAACCCATTCTCTGCCTTGTTCCCCTGATGAAGCGAAGACGTGTATTTAAATACCAACACACCAAAAACCCTTGTTCGATCTCAAACCTGCAAGTCTATTTGAAACACACTACGGTATTGGATTTCTGTCTGAAAGCAGCTGATTTAAGCACTTGATAGGGTATGGCAGATGCCCCATTCATTGTGTTATCATTTTATATAGCCTGTCCACAAAACCCCCCAGAGGAGGATGTACTGCCTCCCTGTGAAAAATAACCCACTGTCTGTGGCTTATGGAAACCACAGCAGAATCTTAAATACCCTGCATGAGCCAGGACACCTCCATTTACATGAATACGGAGGCGCCTTTCTAGCTAAGTAGCCAGACTGAAACACACAAGGTAATCATACAATTAAAATAACCAACATAATGAGGGTTTGGGGGAAAAGGGGGGGGGAATTACAAATCAGGTCGGAAGGCCCCAAAAGCTTCGCTTAAAAAAAAGTCAAGCAATGAAGTAACATAGCAGCACATCATCTGAAGAATGTGATTTTTTAGACAAGACAGCAAATGTCACATATAATATACGGCAGCAATATCCTTTCCTTCCACTATTGCTTTTTTATTTCTTTCCCCCTTGTATCTCCTGCTGTTAACTGTTCATCTCCCATCAATTTTGCCCTCATTGCCAACTAGCCTGGCCAGGCACTGAGGCTCTTTCAGCTTAATTAAATGCATCTACTAACGAGACAGAGGCAGGCAAGTTCAGGCATGTCTTAAGCAACAGCTGTCATAGATAAGCAGGTGGTAAAAACCATGTTATTTTTGAGGTAAAGCTCTGTTACTTTCAAGTGCCATTTATATCAATTATTCTGTATTTTGTTCCATTGCACTGTGAATAATAGTACTTTGATTGCTTGTACTTTATAGCACACAAACATCCCTTTCTTTTTGACACAGTGTACAGTAATGTTGACTCTGTCAAGATGAACCAATAAAAAATATTGACATATTCTATTACAGCATTCATCTGTCAATATTTTCCACTAGCACAAAAGCTTTAACTCATCTTTGCAAAACAGCAATTTCCTATCTAATTCACAAAAGCATTCTGGAATAAGATTCACACACATCCCCGCAGAGAAACACTGATAAGGAAACATTTTCAAATTGATGGACTAATTGCTGTATGAACCGTGACATGGAGATGAAAAATTTGCTTGCAACATGTCAAATGGAAACGCTAAGGATGGCTTTTAAAGCTATGCATTTGGGGTTGAATCCAATGAAGCGCTAAGGAACTGGTTTTGTTAGCAAAAGAATTTAGCATTGCTGAACAAAACCCTCTCTCCTCTCTGGCTCTCCCTGTCCACCCACTACATCTATTTGGGGGCTTCCCCCAACCCTCTGTAGCAGATTTGTGGGGGGTGCAATGTTTATGCAGAAGAAGAAGTAAATTTCCATTGCACAAAGACAAATCCTTGCACTAATAGATCAAGTGTGTTGGATACCACCCTTGGAAACATAACTCTGTGGATATCCTGTTCTGAAGGGAGGAAACAGGACTTGCCCAGTTTGCCCAAGGGAGAAAGTCATGTAGAAGGCATTACCATCACAAAATGGATGTAGGAGAAAACCCATAAAACACTATCTGCACTTGTCTTGCGATCAGGAGTTTTGGATTTGTGGGGATCAAGGTTCCACCTAGCCGAGATGCTGGAACCCGGGCTCTTTTCAGAAGAAAAGGACCCCACAGCAGATCTAACCACCACTTGTAACCTTAAGATGTCTTAGGACTGAAACATTCCTCTTGCACCAATTGTCTGGGTTCCTACCTGGCCCTTGTTACCCCTAGGATCTTGGGAGTGGAGGGTACAGTGATTCAGGTAGGAACTTCCTATATGCAACAGAGCATCACCTTTTGCCTGCAGCCCATCAGGCTCTAACTCTGCCAGCTCCCAGATCCAGCACAACCTTTCTTTGCATCTTATAATTTACAAAGAGTGACTGAAATGTATTACACGTATTGTGGAGAAAGCTTACTATGAGTCTGCTATCAAATGTTATGGCTTTTTTCTTCCTTGCCTCTTGGAAGAAATCAAAGTACAGGTTAAGTCTTCCAGATTTGTTGAAAGAGAAGATGTATATACATTCTCTCCTAGAGAAGAGGGATGCATAAATATCAATTTACTCCTAGAAACCCAGGGAGGTATAAATTTAGCACCTGAGCAGAAAGTTTGTGTTGAATGCAATAGGAAGGAATGCATTCTGGAGAAATGACAACATCCAACTATTTATTATTGTGCATGGCATAGACAATATGTATTATACAGTTTTTCTATTTCGGTATTGAAATTGCTCCGTATACCCCAGGATGACAAACACCAAAGTTATTAAAAAGACTGTGATAGAATGTAATTGCTTATTACAGGTGTCCGTTAAGTGCCTATGGAATAATGCATTAAGATATAATACTCAAGGGTTTCCAAACTGCACTGCTGTTGTTCTGGCCAAAGAGAAATATACACTGAAGGACAAAAAAGAGATCTCTAGAGAGGAGAGGTAAATTGAATATGAGTGTTGTCGCTCTTCTGATTGATATCCACAATGTGTTTTTCGCTCTGTGATCCAAAGCAAAATGTGTATATCTGTGAAGGCAGAGGTCAGTGAAAATTCAAATGGTAAACAAGACTGTTGCCACAGTTGCAATGGAAGATGGCTCAGAGAGTGACATAATGGCTGCATTGTAGTTTCTTTTATGTCATCTATTCAACAGAATGAGGGGTCAGATAATGACCTCATTACAGACAGATGGGTCCTTATTTCAAATGGCATGGCCAGAGGTCATGGGTTTTGACTTTGTGTGATTTGTGAATCATGTGTTGAGCTAATTGATAAATATAAGGGATTCCTCGGGTCACAGAACATTACAATATACCATCTCCCTTAATTCATTGAAAAATATTGCAGCAGCAGTATTAAGTCTGCTGATCCTTTAATGCCTGAGACTTTGCCTATATAATTGACAGGCATTTAGAAGGGTCTGCAAATGTCGCCTGAAATTTTGTTATACAAGAAAAGTTACAGATATGTCAGAAATGTTGAGCATATTCTGTAATAACCTCCCTGAATGCAAATTCTACAGCTCGTGCACAGGGGGAAGCATTCAAACAGTATAAAAAGCTGCTTATCTGGATATATTTAGATGTGTCTGGATGGACCCCAGAAGAGAAATCATCACAGTGCTTGCTAAAATAAACAAAAACTACCACAAAGGATTGTTCACTACTTTCATTCTTCAACGTCAAGGGTCCCCCCCCCCCAGGCTTCCTTAATACATTTGTAAGGAGGGCCAAAAATAAATAGCTGTATCTTTTGGGAGCAAATGTGAGCAGACAGCATTTTAGGAGATGCACTGCTCTTTTTATAAGAGTCCTTTCTAAAACGCTACAGCCACCTTTCATTGTTGGTATGGCAACTGATATAATTAGAATGAAGCCTTTCCTTAAAAGAAGAAGTAGAACTGTACTAATAAGCATTTGGTCTCAAGTATTAAAACACCAGTGTTGTAAAGATTCTTTCCTCATGGGGCAAAAAATGTATTTGGTGATCTTTCAACATTTCATTTCCTATTTCACTAACCTGATTTTCTTTTGCTTTCCTCCCCTTTTACTTCAATTAAGAGATGATCATTCATATCATTGTGTGGGTTAATTAACAGAGTCAAGTTAAAACCTGCTGTTCTCACCTGCAGTTGCAAAGTATCTATTGTGCTTCTCGCTTTCCCAGGGCCTTGGTGCTGTTGTTGTTGTTGCTGTTGTTGTTTTAAAAAAACCAACAACAAAGGCAGCTACACAGAGGATTTCTTTCCAAATACATTTATTTTTCTTATCACCACATTTCAGCAGATTCTGTTTTCCTCCCTTCCTTCCACTGAGACAAAAATGGTGACAAAGGGGCCTTCCAGCCACACAGACCTGGAAGTATTTTTTTGCTCAAGGTGGTCTGCTATTGAATTAAACATTCCATTCAAAAGGGATCCCAATTGCATTGAAAAGACACAGAGATAACTTGGGGTGCTTTGTTGATCTTAACATAATTTAGGATATGCGTTCATATGCATTTTCTTTATATTCTGATTATTATAGAATCTGATCGTTTATATAATGTCTTGTGCACACCCAGCCACAGAAGGGAAACGACAGATAATTATTTATTGACAAAAGCACACATTTACAGCAGCTCCTTAGCTGCACTGGATGTGTGTGTGTACACACACAAACACACACACACACTTTCCTAACATCTACAAAGCTGTTTTGCAGGTTCATGCCTGGTGGAGCAGATGAAGCAACAGTGGGACCACAAACACACACACACACACACACACACACACACACACACACACACTGGTCTTATTTACCCTCATTTGATGGAGTGCACCCACACAACCTGAAACTTCCCCTGCACAGAAGTCACTGTTGTGCTTCCCTCTTCAAGCCCCTCCTGGTTCCAGGAGACAGCGGGGCAGGAATGGCAGGGATACAGCCACCCTGCCCCTTGCCTGATCAGGTGTGTCTTCAGCAGTCAGCGCAGCGAGAAGAGGCGGAAGTGTCTCCTCCCATCATGCCAAAATCAAAGGGGGAACCCCGCCCCCACCGTGTCTGTTCCAGAGCTGCAATGGCTGCTCTCGGCGAGGCCTGATAGAAACAGACTCCAGTCCTGTTGGCAAAAGGGCATGGGAGCACAGAGTTTGCTATTGGAAGGAATGGTGATTGTGATAAAACTACTTCTGAAGAGGGCATTTATATTTCAATGGGATTTTAAATGTGCAGCTGTTCACTCTGATCCAGAAAGACCCTTCCAACCAATGAAAGAGAGCCAGTGTGGTGTAGGGGTTAAGAGCAGTAGTCTCATAATCTGGTGAACAGGGTTCGCTTCCCCGCTCCTCCACATGCAGCTGCTGGGTGACCTTGGGCCAGTCACACTTCTCTGAAGTCTCTCAGCCTCACTCATCTCACAGAGTGTTTGTTGTGGGGGAGGAAGGGAAAGGAGAATGTTAGCCGCTTTGAGACTCCTTCGGGTAGTGATAAAGCGGGATATCAAATCCAAACTCCTCCTCCTCCTCCTCTTCTTCTTCTTCTGGGTTGCACTAAATTGCAGCATCTCAACTGACAGTTGACTACACTGAAAAACTATGCATTTGAAGTGATAGAGCACCCATGGCGTCGGATCTGTGATGACTCATTAAGATATGCAAGCCATGCTGCATTACTCACGTAATAAAAATGCACATTTGAAGCCCAGAAACAAAGAAGGAATTCATGGAATCAAATGTATAAATGTGTGCCATCAGTCAGTATGAGACCCAGAGCTGATCCGGGTTATGTTATTTATTTATTTTTACAGAGGAAAGCCTCAACTCCCACCCAGCCAATTAACAAGCATCTTGCCCCGTATTTGCTATTTTTAACAAGACCTTTAAAGCCTGCCTCAGGAACCAGATTGTTCTACCAATATTGGTCAGTTTTATTATGTGTGAAATTGAATTCAGTTTCTCCACCTTCATTTGGACACACACCATGAAGTCAAGAGAGCCTGGGCTGGTACAGTTAGGGAGGATTCATATGGACCCCTCCTCACACGCAATTTCATTGCTAGACTCCCCACCTCAAGCGCATTGTGCATCTCAGAGGTGGCCAAATGGGACCAAAATTTCTAATTATCAGGACAGCACTTCAAAATTTGAAAGACATAATAATGTGACTTACACCTCTTACCCAATTTTAATGTTAGAAACCAAAAGGAAGCTTTACCACCCCCCAAAAAAACCCAACAAAGGAAGGCAGGTTATTGTTTTGTTGTTTCTGTTTTAACTGTTTATCTGTGCTTTTAGCTGGTGTTTTTATCTTGTGAACTGCCCTGAGATCTTTTGATGAAGGGCAGTATATAAAATCTAATAAAGAGAATAATTACACATAGACGCACCTCTATGGGGAAGGAGCTCCACAATTTAATGGCTGTCACAGAGCATGCTTTATCATCATTCTCCACATTTCCCTACAAACCATCTTTGACACTTGAGATATATGTATTTTAGGACACACCCTGTTTTGTGATTGTAATTCATTTTTAAACAGTTTTTGATGTTGCATTTAAAAGAAATGTGACCTATTCTGGGACCTTAGGTGAAAGGTGGATAGTTAATTAACTAATTAGGTAAAAAAAAGGTAAAGGACCCCTGGACAGTTAAGTCCAGTCCAAGGCGACTATGGGGTTGGGGTGCTCATCTTGCTTTCAGGCTGAGGGAGCCAGTGTTTGTCCACAGACAGCTTTCCGGGTCATGTGGTCAGCAAGCAGACCAATGAGAGAAAGCTATGAAGGGTTTTGAAGGCAAGGATGAAAAACCTGATTGGGATTGGGAAAAGGAGCCAGAGTAAGGATTAAAGGAGAGGTCAGAGCAAAGAGAGAAGTGATGATAATGATCTACCAAGTAAGGTAAAGGTAAAGGTAAGGACCGCTGGACAGTTATGTCCACTCAAAGGCGACTATGGGGTTGCACAACTCATCTCGCTTTCCAGGCTAAGGGAGCCAGTGTTTGTCCACAGAAGGCTTTCTGGGTCATGTGGCCAGCATGACTAAACCGCTTCTGGCACAAC
Source organism: Podarcis vaucheri (assembly GCF_965113315.1). NCBI lineage: Eukaryota > Metazoa > Chordata > Lepidosauria > Squamata > Lacertidae > Podarcis > Podarcis vaucheri. Next base: position 21,587,272 of record NC_138763.1, read on the forward strand.
AGAACACTGTGACAGAAACCAGAGCACACAGAAACGCTGTTTATCTTCCCGCCGCAGCGATACCTTTTTATCTACATGCACTGGTGTGCTTTCTAACTGCTAGGTTGGCAGGAGCTGGGACAGAGCAACCGAAGGTCACACCATCACAGGGATTTGAACCCCCAACCTTCTGATCAGCATGCCAAAGAGGCTCAGTGGTTTAGACCACAGTGGCACACGCGTCCCTTTTATTAACTACGTAATTAACTAACCAACTAGCTAACAACAAGAAAGCCCCCTCTGAAGATCTCAATATCCAAACAGGTTGGTAGGGATGGTGACAGCTATTTGGATATTAATGGTGCAGCTATTTGGATATTAATCTCTGAAGAACACAGGTAATGTTGGGAAGCCTATGCAGGTTATACAGTACAGATAGGTGGACTATAGGGGAAGTTTTTTTTTTGTTTGTTTGTTTTTGCAAAAGCTAGCATCTTGTATTGCCTGCATTATACTGATCTGAACCAATTTACACAAATATTACCAGATTGAAATTGGGCCATTGTTTTCTCAATAATTCAGTGCACTTCTGCAGTTTAATGGAACAGGTTTTAATGGAGTTGATTTAAAGTGCTGTATGGAAACACAGAGTCATCATGTTATTTGAGAGGTCTTATTAACTCCAACCAGGTTATAACAGATGTTGGCATATCCACGCTGAGGCGGAGGAAATGTATGCAAAAGAGCCGCGTGGAGAGGCAGGCAAGATTGCAGAGAAAGGAGAAGGCTCAGGCTTTCTGTCTCACCCCCACCTGCAGTTAAATATAGATGCAAACAGCAGGAAAGGGAGCTTTGCACTACATATGCTCAGATATACAAGTTCAAACCATATGCAAAGCAGGTTATAGAGAATTTATGTGGCAACCTTTTGGTACTGAGGCATTCTTTTCTATATTTGTATTTCAGATGTTTCCATCCTATTTTCAGTCCAAATGGATCTGAAAAGCTGTTTACAAAAGACTAAAAACAGGATATCACAAATATTGCCCAAAATTATTAAAACAGATCCTCCTCCAGCATACATAAACTGTCCAAGTTTCCAAGCCACCAGCCTACTTAGTATAATATCACTTTGCCTACATGTTGAAAACACTGCCCATGCATTACTATCTTAATCATCTCTGCAGCAGCCCATAATGGTTGGCCAGTGTTATTATCTCCATATTGAAAGTGGGAGGCAGAGAGAATGCAGCTTGCCTAAGGGTACCCAGTGAAGTCTCACTCCAACTTCCAAATGCTGGAGACTTATTTGCCACTTCAACAACATCCCCCTGTTGTTCTGAAATTCACAGTCTTGGATACAAACCATTTAAAAATAATAATAATCATGAAAGAACCTAATATTTACTACTGTGCAAAAAACCACAAAGTTTACAATGCAGTTGTACATGTGAATTATACATGTAAATAAGAGAACAGCTCACCAAACTGTGAATCAAATATTTGAGGCCTAACACTTGAGCCATGTCTCTTGCTGTCTCCACACCTTATTTTCCTCATCACACTCTCCTCTGCCACGCTGCCCCTGTCACTGAAATAGCTCCACTGGCTGTGCTCCCCAAGGTACTTCCATCACCTTCAGGTCTCTCCCTCAAGATCCTTCCCTGAAACAAGATGGACTTGCGTTGTCCGTACCTTCACTGTTACCTGAGTCTCCTCTGTCTCATCTTCATCACACGTTTGACAACCTATCCTTGCACCTGACTGCTCTTTCTCGACACTGAATCACTTGTCTAATGTCCACGGTGCCAATGCTGTGTTGAGATCTCATGTTAACTTATACACATTTAAAAGAGGAACAAGCATGGCGGAAAAGGGGTTTTTATAATATCGAAAAGGGTTGCAAAAGACCTACAGAAGGTATAGGCAAACTCGCCCCCCCATATGTTTTGGGACTACAACTCCCATCATCCCTAGCTAACAGGACCAGTGGTCAGGGATGATGGGAACTGTAGCCCCAAAACAGCTGGAGGGCCGAGTTTGCCTATGCCTGACCTACAGAATGCTGTGCTGTCCTGACCTGTCCACGGTGCTGAAAGCAACAATGCCTATTTGAAAGCAACAGTTGTTTATTCAGACTGGCTTTGAGACAGGTAGCCCATAAACCTCTATGCAGTAAATAAGGTGTGGGAGACATGTGACCCTCCAGATGTTGCTGACCCCCCCCAGAAGTCCCAGCAGTCACGGTCAATGTCTAGGGGTGATGGAAACTGTAGTTAAGCAACATCAATGGGAGGAGGGAAAAGATTCCCCACACCTGCAGTAAAGTAAGCTTCTCTGAAAAATCACACACACTGTGCATGATTATTTTCATAAGAGTTCACAGCAGTGAGCATTAAAGAACAAGAACAAGAACACGTGGTCATGACAAGCATATAGGTGTTTTCACAGAAACTCAAGTGTCCAAAGTGGGGGAGGGGGCACAACAGATTTGATTTTTTTTTCACCAAAGAACCTTCTCTGTCTGAAGAGATGAACTACTGTTATCCTTCTGATACAAATTTGAATTTATTTTACAAGAATGCTGTAAAAACTCAATAGGGATGTCTCCTGCTTGTTTTTGCTCATCTGTTGAGGATTACCACAGCAGCACAGAGCAGGCTCTCTGTGGCTTTTGGAGATTATGTTTGAACCATTTTAAGAGCCCCTTGATTTTAACTGATGTCATCTTTAAATAAATCACAATTGCAGCCATAGTTAAATGCAAACACTCTGGGACTTCTTATATCCTGGTCAGAAAACAAATGACAGTGGCTGCAATTTTATCTTAAAATTTTGTAAAGTCATTTGGAGATAATTTCCAGTAGTAGTTTTATTATTTATCAGACTAAAGACCATAGCAAAGAAACTGAGTGTTGTTGTTGTTTAGTTGTTTAGTTGTATCCGACCCTTTGTGACCCCATGGACCAGAGCACGCCGGGCACTCCTGTCTTCCACTGCCTCTCGCAGTTTGGTCAAACTCATGCTGGTAGCTTCGAGAACACTGTCCAACCATCTCGTCCTATGTTGTCCCCTTCTCCTTGTGCCCTCCATCTTCCCCAACATCAGGGTCTTTTCCAAGGAGTCTTCTCTTCTCATGAGGTGACCAAAGTACTGGAGCCTCAGCTTCACGATCTGTCCTTCCAGTGAACTGAGTGTTACTGCTCCAATATAGCTAGAGGCCATGCTTTGCTGTGTTTCAGGGGATGACAGGGAATGTACAACATGACAAAGAGAGGGCATCAGGAGCAAGGAGCCAGAGAACAACTGGAAGGCTAAAAAAAGAGGAGACCTTCTATACTGCGATCTCCTAAACCAACCTGCTGGTACATAAAGAAGTTCCAGGGAATGCTTACAAGCTGCATGATGAGTCTGGGTCTGTATGCATTCCTTCCCATCATCACTTCTACCCATCGCATTGTCCTCACGACAACCCTGCAGAGTAGGGAAGTTCCCTGGAACTTCGTTACGTACCAGCAGGCTGGTTCAGGAGACCACAGTATAGAAGGTCTCCTCTTTTTTTTAGCCTTCCAGTTGTTCCCTGGCTCTTTGCTCCTGATGCCCTCTCTTTGTCTGTATATCACCCATGTCTGACCTCAGCCTCATCCTTTTAGAGCTGGCATTCTTGAGGAATGAGAATGACGTTCCTCCTCCGACACTTCTAAGTCTTCTTCATCAGGTCTCCCACCAGAGGGCCTCTCAAGGGTTTATTCAGCTCTGACACCAGGAGAACTTGCTTGCTCTTCATGGTCCTTGACCCATGGTTTGTCCTCCAAGAACTTATTGTCTGGCACCAAGTCAGGGCTAGGCACCCCTAGACAGATGAGAAACCTTGCAGATTAAAAGCTGTTTTGCATACCATTCCATGTATAGACAATGATTTAACTACCAGATTGCATCCCTGCACAGTTAGGTGATCTGACCTCAACACACATTAGGATGAATGTCTATCCACACCCAACCCACACTTGCATGTACATCAATCTTCAACTTTACTGATAACACAACTTAAAACAGCAAACAATAAATACTTAGAAGGATACATAGAAGGCTGAATCAGATTAAGGTAAAAGAGATAGTATGGAGTAAGTGAAATACAACACAAGGTTAAGCTTGCTAGGCTGCAGCTCAAAATGACAGAGGACAAGGCTAGAGAAAGGCTAGCCTGAGCAGGGGCAGAAATTCTATCTAGGAAGAACCAACCAGTGCAAGGTAATAGGGACAGTAAGACCTGATCAGGTGCTTACAGATCTATGAAGGGGGACATTAAAGCAGGTCTAAGTGCAGAGACTAACATAGAGCGCAATGCCCAGTTGAGGAAGAAGTGTTAGGAGATTTGAATGGCACTAATCAGCTGTCCAGGACAGGGAGCTGAATTTCAGCTGATCACACTGAAAGAGTCACACCGCTAAAGAATGGATCAGTCTGATTACTCCACACATGCCCTAGCTGCTGAATTAGTTCACAATTTGATCCAGACATTAGATTCTTTAATTAAGGTTTTTTTAAAAAAAAAACAAAACAAAACAAAACACAAAAACAAAAAAAACCAAGCTTTCTCCCCTTAGCTGTGGGCTAAGAGGAAAGGGTTAAAAACCCTCGCCATGTGCTATAGTGCTGAAACCCATAACTATCTGATTTTTTAAAAAAAAAACTAGACAAAACCTTGAACTTGCATAAATAGCTTCATACCTAGTTTGTCTTAATACCTCTTAACTGAAACATTAACAGAGTTAAGTTAGGGTTAGCTACTCATGAGCTAAGAGCTATATTAATATATTTGTAATTATTTGCAAGGCTTTCCTTCCTCACGAAGCAAAGTATGACAGGATTTAAGATGTATCACTTTAAATCAAAGATCCAGCAGAGTCATTTTCATTTTAAAATTGTAAACTCCCCCTTATGTAATCTACTGAAGTGTAGGCTCCTAAAATAAAACAAGTTGGTCTTAAGGTTCTTCCAGTATCAAGGCTTTTCTTTTAAAATAAGCAGTCACAGACTACCATGGCTCAGCACTCTGAATCTTTCAGCAAAACTATCATTGCCGATCCATTTATCTTCTCATCCCACCTCACTCAGCCACCTTCCTCACAATCTTGGTTCCATGTTGAAATCATGGAATGCAAACCAGACAATTAGAGCAGAGCTTCTGTGTTTGAAGAACTGGGAGCCAGAGTCACTGTGATACCATATAGAGCTTTTTGCAAAACTTCATAAATAAAAAGATTTCATCTTTGCAGTCAACAATTACATTATCGTTAGGAATGAGGCTGTCTTGATTATTGTGCATGGGACTATTGGTGGGCAACTAATGAGAGCTCAGGGATTTTAATCAAAGAAAATTAATGTTCCTTGATAGTTGCAACGCTCCCTCTCCTGCCTTTGGATGACAGCACTTAGAAGTTGAGGAGAGGGAGAAGGAGAGAGGGAGAGGGAGAGAGAAACAGTGCTGTGGTGCCAGTTTGATTTTGGCAGACACAGAATGTCTGGGTAGAGTCAACTGGTTTTTGAACAGGAGTTTAGCTCATTTGGAAGCAACTGATAGTGCTGGTGGGATTCACACCATTGCTTTGGGAGTCTGATACAGGATCAGTGATTTTTCAGCCTGTTGTATTCACCTCCACTCTGATCTCCTATTTTTTGAAAGAAAAAAAATCACAAAGATATGTTTTTAGCTGTTTTATTGATACTTTTAACAACCAAGTGGTATTCCTATTCTTATTATATGCATTATGTTAGTTAAATAAACAAATGTGTCCCCAATGCACTATGAAGGAAACTAAACCTTATTCTACTGCCCCTAGTTCAGGGAATTGGAGAGCACTTAACATAGAGATCAGAGCTAAGCCATGGACTGTGGCCAAGGTAAAAGCTGCAACTTTAATATTTATTGCTAGAGAACTGCCTGTTTCTTTCAACACAGGGATATTATCAAAAGTGGCATTCAAGTGCTGATCACCATAATGCTAAGCCATACATTCCTATGTTACATCATGAGCTTCCCTACCCTTGTCAGCAGCAACAAATTATGTGGAGCAGAAACAGGGAAAACATGCACTAGTATGAGATAAAGGAAAACATTGCAGTGGGAGGTCAGCTCAGGGATGCCATTTTGGGCAGCAGTCCTGTGTCATACACCGCATGCAGGTACCCTATTTTTCACTCTATAAGACGCACCAGACCAGAAGATGCACCTAGTTTTTGGAGGAGGAAAACAAGGGGAAAAAAATTCTGAATCCCAGAAGCCAGAACAGCATGTGGGATCGCTGCACAGTGAAAGCAGCAATCCCTCTTGCTGTTCTGGCTTCTGGGATAGCTGCGCAGCCTGCATTCGCTCCATAAGACGCACACACATTTCCCCTTACGTTTTAGGAGGAAAAAAGTGAGTCTTATAGAGCAAAAAAAATACGGTAATTGCTTTTAAACACCCAGTAATTATGCAACCTTTTGTTGAAGAGGCAAAGAAGACATACAAAAGATGCCAAAAAGTTGTGCCTTGGCCACATGTATAAAGGGCAGAAGTACCAAACATGACGATAAACAGCCAGAAAGTAAGACATAATCCAGTTTCTCCATGTTCAGAATTTAAAAAGCACGCCACCAGTGACCAGGTAATTTTATTACTCTGGAATACGCAATACTGTGCCTTTACACCATGTAGGAGTATTTGCCTAGCAAAGGTATTTCCCTCTACATATAGCATTTCATGTGAGGCAGCTGCAGTTCACTGAATTCTGTGTGAGTTCAAAAAACCTGCCAATTTTCAGTCTGGTCTGAAGTGTTCTTGCACCGTAATCTACTGCTTGTCCAACACCAACTGAGAAAGAGTCTGCTTTGCAGCTCCCCCTCAGCATGGTGCAGGCAAGTGCATCACCTGAAGCCACGCCAATTACATAGAATTACTATTCCATATAAGCAGCAGTCACGGCTATTCAGCATCATTAGGTTTAAATCAAATCTGTCTACTGTCTGACCAGACAACAGATGCCTTGCCAGACCCCTTAATGTTTGATTTGTATAAGCAGACTCTCAAATCTGAAATATTTTTCCTATGGTATGCGCAGTTACCAAAGTCAGAGTTGTGGAAAGTTAAACCTTTTCCTTCTTGCTCAAGATGTCGAATTTACAAGTGGGACCTGCAACAAAATGCTGCAGTGTTGACTGCTCTTGTTCAGGGTTCCAGTCAGAAAGCCATGCCATTTTCTAAGATACTCCAAGTCATCTCTCATTTCCATCTGGGCTTTCCACTCCCACAAGAATAAGCAGCAGGCTATGCCCACTAAGTAGACCTCAGTGAACCATTTTCATTTAAAAATCCCTATATATTAATATAAGATTATGGTGCAGAGGTCAAAGTAAAGGTAAATGACCCCTGGACGATTAAGTCCAGTCAAAGGCGACTATGGGGTGTGGCACTCATCTTGCTTCAGGCCAAGGGAGCTGGTGTTTGTCTACAGACAGTGGCCAGTTTGTCCATGTCATGTGGCCAGCATGACTAAACTACTTCTGACCAAGAGGACACGGTGACGAGTGCCAGAGGGCACAGAAACACTGTTTACCTTCCCGCTCGCACTGGTATATTTCCGAATTGCTAGGTTGACAGGAGCTGGGACAAAGCAATGGGAGCTCACCCCATCTCTGATTGGCAAATACAGGAGGTTAAGTGCTTTAGACCACAGAATGGTGCAGAAGCATAGTGTAGTATGTGGCTTAAATATTTTATACATATCAGGCGGAATTCACCTAATGAGCACCTAATGATTCAATGGAAGCTGGAGTCACACTTGAGCAATGATGCTTCCCCCCTTTGCCCCAAGCACCCCCTGAAATTAGTTTGGGAAAGATGAGGAGAACCCCCAGAACATAGCTTGTGGGGGATGAGAGGGGGGATGTTCCATCTAGCAAGCTGAAATGCTTGTGCAGACAGAACACTCATCCTAGAGCAATGTTGAACTCCACTACACACACACTATGGACTTCTGTGTATAGTTACATATAATTACTCCCTTCACTAAAAAGTCACTGCACAAGTGGCTCAGACATCAGCAGGCACTCAGTGGAAGTGGTGCTTTGATGTGCGGGGGCAGTACTGGCACCCTTTTTCTAGAAAAAAAAAGCAATGTGAGGAACCATTAGTGAGCACACTTTAGGCTTGGTCAGCTAACCAGCTACAAATCTGCCTAACAGTTACCTCGTCCAGCCCACATTTTACCAGATTCTCCGCAAACATCATGTCAAAAGCCTTACTGAAATCAAGATACACTATGTCCACAGCATTCCCCTGATCCACCAAGCTCTATAAAAGAAAGAAAGAAACGAGATTCATCTGACATGAGTTTTATTTGAGAAACCCATGCTGGGTCTTAGTAATCACAGCATCCTTTTTTAAGTGCTCACAGGCTGACTGTTTAATTATCTGTTCTAGGACCTTTCCTGCTATCAACATCAAGCTGTCTGGTTGGTAGTCACCTGGGTCTTATTTCTCACACCACCCATTTTTGAAGATGGGGACAACATTTGCCTGCCTCCTGTCTGGAGGGACCTCATCTCATCTCCAAGAATTCTCAAAGATTATAGACAGAGCCTCTGGGATTACATCTACAGGTTCCTTTAGTATTGTTGGATGCATGGTATTTTAGAGGTGATTGAAATGTTAAGCCTCTCCTATGAAGCCAACAAAAAGCATTCATTTGTGCTAGCATGGTGGTGGTTGCCATGCTGGTGGAAAGTGTAATGCTGGTGGTCAACAAAAGAGGTTTAAAGACTGTCTCAAGGCAAATCTAAAAAAATGTAGCATAAACACTGACAACTGGGAAACACTGGCCTTCGAGCGCTCCAGTTGGAGAACAGTCTTTACCAAAGGTGTCATGGGCTTTGAAGACACTTGAACTCAGGACGCAAGGGAGAAACGTGCTAAGAGGAAGGCACACTTGGTAAATCCACACCGTGATCAACTCCCACCTGGAAACCAATGTCCCCACTGTGGAAGGACGTGTGGATCCAGAATTGGCCTCCACAGTCACTTACAGACTCATTGTTAAAACTGTGTTTATGGAAGACAATCTTACTTGGCTATGAGTGATTGCCAAAGAAGAAAGAAGAAGGAGGAGGAGGTTACCATTTCTAAAAGGTGCTGCTGACCCACCATATGCTGCATCTATAAGCTGCTGCAGAATAACCTTTGGTGCTGTGCCTTTGTACCCTGGCTGATGAACAGAGTAAAAAGCGTTTAAATGTTATGCTCACCACGTGGAGCCCTATCATGGGTAATCAGTTTGTACTGATGACCACATGGGGGCATTTAAATCAGCCTTCAGTGATTAGCTTATAAAATACAACATGTGGATTTAGTTAGAACCCAAATTTAATATAATCCTAACTTAAGTCTTTTCCTCTATGTAGACTATAAACCAATGAAGTAAAACCTCATTTATACAAATTAGCTGGGCTCTTTATTACAATTTTTTAAAAGAAGGAAATAAAGCAGCTGGGAAAGACCCCAACATTGCATTGAAGGCTGTGCTGAGAGAGGAGGAGGAAGCAGATTAATTTAGGTTTAAAATGGTTTTGTGGAACCACAAGTTCAGTAAGCATAATTACTACCTCCCCATAAATAAGTGCAATAGCTGCATGACATGAGACTCCTTAGGAGACAAAGCCTTTGCAGATAAAAGTGCATGTTTATTGCATGCCTACAGTATGCCAATTGCTTTATAGGACCCACAAATTATCTTATAAGCTGCTTGGATCGGGATCAAAAGTTAGATGACCAGAATGATGGTGAAGAATAATTCTCTCTTTGCCTGAGTGCCACATTCACCCTTGGCCTATCTAGGTATAGCCAGCACACTCTCTCACATGCATGCCTATATAGCACATAAGCAGAACATATGCGCAGGTACACAGCCCTGCTTCTCAGCTAAATTAGTGGGCGGGTTATCAATTGGATGACTAGGGAAGGAACAACTTGAATCCTTATCTGAGTACTGCGCATGTCAGTGTGGGGCAAATACAGGTCTCTCTCTCTCTCTCTCTCTCTCTCTCTCTCTCTCTCTCTCTGGTGGACCGGACACATTCCCTCCCCCAGCCAACAAACTCCTAGAGAGTTTCTACCCGAGTGGAACGTGACCTTGAACTGTCAGCATGCGATAGTGGCCACACCCCAGGAACAGCTTTGACTGGCCAGCTAAACCAGGTGAGGGTAGTCAATGGGTCTTAAATCTTCAGGGAGTTAGGAACTTCCCCTGCATGCAAAAACAGGCTCAGGTGGATTGAGCAGATGAGATCAAGAATGGGTCCAACGGTCAAGATGGCAGGAAGTGAGGAGCAGATGGGGCTCATCAACCTGGGAAGGCAGCCCATCTAAGAGAAGGAAAACTCTGATCCTAAACCTCTGCTGCCTTGCAGGATATCTTCAGGAGAAGAAAAGGCTAAGGAGTAAACCCTACACAAATCCAGAGTGAAGACCCCGAGATGGTTGGATGGCTCCTTATGTACCTCCTACAAGCAACTCCTGCAGCCAAGCCACGTATGGCTCTGCTTGCCTTAGGACAACATCAGTGAGGCCGGGGAGTGGGTGTTGTCACCTGGGCAGCCCAGGACCTCCTGCCTAGGCTTGCACCCTGAGGAGGTCATTTTGCTGCTGCTAACCCCTCAAGACAGAAGGGTGCCAAAAATAAGTTTATTATTTATTTCTTACATTTCCTCCACAGAGCTCAGTTTATCCCCCTCCTCATTTAATCCTCACAAGAACCCTTTGCGGTAGGTCAGGCCAGTAGACTGTGACTGGTCACCCAGTGTGCTTCATGGTGAACTGGGCATTCCAACTGTGGTTTCCCAGGACCTAGTCCAGGAATAGGCAAACTCGGCCCTCCAGATGCTTTGAGACTAGAATTCCCATCATCCCTGACCACTGGTCCTGTTAGCTAGGATGGGAGTTGTAGTCCCAAAACATCTGGAGGGTCGAGTTTGCCTGTGCCTGTCCTAGTCTAACACTCCAACCACTGTACCACACTGGCTTAATGGGTAATGCTTCTTTTTAAGCCTGGATGAATGACAGGGAGGGGTGTGTGTGTGTGTGTCTGTAGCAGAAATTATCTGGCTCTGCAGAGGTAAAACTCACATTTCTTGCTCTGCCCACTTTTCTCTCTGCCTCCACCTACAACTAGCATGTAGCCCTTGGAAGGCTGCCCAAAAGGAAATATGACCTTAGGACTGAATATGCTTTCCCATCCTTGAGTTTTATGACATGGTCTTTAGTAAAGTTCTAGCTAGGGAACAATGGTTAGTTTTTGTGTGTGTTGGTTTTTTACATGAGTAGTACTCTCTTATGTACATGTTACCTGTGATTAGCGTTCCTTAAAAAAAACCTGGAGCCAACTCTCCACTCTCATTGCAACAAAACCTGCTGCCAGGAAGAATGAGGACAAAGATGTCAGGGCTTGAGAAAATAAATGGCAGCCTTTTCCTACCATCTGCTCCTCATCAGCAAGCCAAGGGAGGGACAATGCACACCTGCAGGCAGGAGCTGAAATGCCACAGAGACAAGAAGCTTTAGCAACTGTGCCCAAAGGCTACAGAAACAAACACACGGAAGGGAAAAAGGAAGAGCTTTAAGACTTCCTGTCCCCTTCCTGTGTCTGACAATGGAATGCAGGTTCTCCAAAGAATTGACCTGTCTCTTTGCATTTGACCCTGACCTTACCAACAGACTTGGTTGGACAGGAATTAGGAAGGAAAAACATCTTACCGGACAGCAGTGGCAAATTTGGTGCTGCCCCACCAACTTCAGCAAGCCCACAAGTGCCTGCCTTCTTACTTTTAACCAATACAGGGGATGTAATCGCCTGTCCTCCTCCTCCTCCACCACCTCAGTGTTGGTGCTGCCACAGCACAGAGGGTGGGGAATTAGTTGGCTCTCTGTGTTAGTGACTCTGGCTCCACCTATTGCTTGGGCTCCCTGTCTTCTGCCACACCAGTCCAAATGGACATCAGCAGCCTCTAGTACCGGACCCTCCACCAACGTGAAAACATTACATATATGTAAGGAGGTCAAATATGCAAGCATGTCCTCCCACACAGTTCTGGCTTCATTGCGCAACTCCGCGTCTCCCCTCATCTCATCTATTTTTTGTATGTTCTTTAGTATCAGTCCCTTTAATAGCAACCTCAGAACCTCAACTAGTGGAGTGTGAACAGGTTTGAGACCAGACGCAAGGGGTGTGTGGAGAGACTGGGGACTAGTAATTCCCAAGTTATGCAGATGTGCTGGTCTCTGCACCCCATTAGGTACCTCTGGGTACTTTGCACCCACCACTTAGTAGGAGAGAAGGAAAAGGAAGTGAGGGCCACTGTCTGATCAGCTTACTTGAGGGGGGACCGGCCCCGACTGAAAGTTGCATTTCTGAAAGTAACGAAATGCTTCTAAGCACGCATACACTGGGTACTGATTCAAACCACAGAGAAACTAGCAGCTGGGGTCTGTACAGTGCATTTATATCTGTCATGCAGCAATTTATGTCTTTTTAAAAATTGCATGGCCAGATAAGGAGATATGGGAGGTAAGCTCTGTCCCTCGAGTTTTGAGGGATGCTGAAAATCCCTGCAATCTGAAAGATGATTCTCACATGTTCTAAAGAATGCCTGTAAGTACTTGCCAAGGACAATGTATACCTATTTTCATAATGCGTGAAGCAGGTGATGACAAGCCTCTCTGTACCTGATGCTTGGCTTACTGTATGATTTGTCTCTTACCCGTTAACAGGTGAATCTCTTTGTCTTGAAAGAACTGGGTGACATGAGCAGTTGTCTGCATGGGGAGAGCATTTCCAGCTTTTCAAAGATGACATGAATTCCCAAGTCTGAGGCATCACCTTCTATAGCAAAGATTGCATCAGTTTTGTCTGAGCATAGGCAGCGACTCCAAAAATGTTTTATATATTTCTGCACAGTGGGACACTATTGCTGATTTATCAGGTGGAAGAGCTTAGGAGAGAGAGAGAGAGAGAGAGAGAGAGAGAGAGAGAGAGAGAGAGAAGCAGCAGATTGTCTGAAGGCAAGCAGCTTTACAGAAAACCTGATCTAACCCTATTGCTGTTTGGAGGCTAAGAAACAGATACTAAATCACTGCTGCTCCTTTATTTCTATTTTATTTTTTTGGAAGATGTACAAGCAACACATCACCAGAGGGAACATCCCTATCACTCTAGATAACGCACCAGTGATCAAATGACTGATTGCATGTCGGCCACATCATATTGGCTAGGGGGAAATTCAATTTTAGTAGCTCTCCCCAGCTCATGAAACCCTAATAGCCTTTAAAAACTCTTATAAAAACCACCCAAATGAAAGCTGTGATATGGCTGACTAGCACACAAGTCAGCCCACTGAATTATGACTTGGAGCCACTGATTTCAAGGGATTAAGGAAGAAGAAGCTGATCAACACAGTTGTCATGATTCTCCCAGTACCTTTGGAGTTATTTTTCTCAGCAGGTGACTGAGACCACATGGAAGTAAGCAACTGGACGATCCCAACTCTACAATTCTGTGATTTTATGATTCTATGAATCATAGGATCATAGAATTGTAGAGTTGGAAGGGACCCCAGCAGTCATCTAGTTCCCTGCAATGCAGGAATCTCAACTAAAGCATCCCTGACAGATAGCCATCCAACCTCTTCTTAAAAGCCTCCAATGAAAGAGGGTCCACCACCTTCCAGGGGAGTCCATTCCACTGTCTGAAGCAGGTATAGGGGAACTTCTTGTTGGATTCTAGCAGTACCCATGGTCAGGGATGATGATTGGTGCTGGAGTCCAGCAACATCTAGAGAGACACAGGCTCCCCATCACTGGCCAAGAGATGCTAGGCAGACAACCCAGCACTCTCTTCTCCCATAGTCTGGAAGTCCACTGCATAGACTTGAGCCTTCAGAATAAGCTACCCAACAGATGCCACAGAGGCAGGTGTGAATATGGAATGTAAGTGGGAGCCGCATAAAAGGTTGTAGTTCGAAGTGCTCCTGTTCACTGTTCCAGTAAGTCAGCCATGCCTTCTTCTGTGAGACTCCATCCCTCTACAGCAGAGGCGGTTTGGGGGTAGCACGACTGGTGTGGTTGCACTGGAAGCCATGCTGCAGGGTGCACCACAACATTGCTGCAGAACGGAGTGCGAGAGTCAGGGGGTGCCAAATTTCAGCATCGTACTGGGTGGTAATGACATTTGAGAGCCCAAATTTGTCACTGCCAACAGATAGTTTCATGACCTATGAGTATGCTCAATCTTCATGTGGGCATTTTGAGGGTTTCTTCCCCACTAAACATCCCCCCCCTAGTGTTTTGGGTTTGTTTGTTTGTTTGTTTGTTTGTTGTACTACTGGAGACACTGAGATTCCCTCCCGCCCCAGCCTCCTGATATCTCCCTGTTGCATTGTTGTTTTGGCTTCCTAAGCATTGGCACTCAGATCTGAACATCGAAAATGGTGAGAATGAAGGGGCAAGCAGAAAGTGGAGCAAGAGAGATAATCCGGGGTGTGGGGGGAAGTGTACAAATCTTTTCAACATAGTCTACCTAGAGGTAGCCAGGAAGGTAATACCCAGGGGCCCTAATATCACAAATAGCTATCATGAAATTTCAACATGCAAGAATTTTAGAAGCACATGTGTAACATATACATTTGAAATAAAGAAAACAAACCACCCTCTGAAGGCATTGGTAAAATTTCAGTTGGTGTTAATAGCTGTGAGTTGAGCCCTTTGTCATCGCCAGTGTCTTACTACAGTCAAAGCCAAGCTGTTCCTGAGTGGTAGAAGAGAGACCTCTTGTGGCTTTTAAAAAAATAGCACAGTCTAATATATACCAATGCATTTAAAGCACCCCAATTTTATTTAAGCAGAAAGAGGCTTAAATAGATTTCACCGAGTAAAAAATTGTGATCTTTTTTAAAAAGTAAAATAAATAAATAATAATAATTGCAGGGGGAAAGAAATAAAGAGGAAGATAGTGATAGCTATGTTTAAGCAGGCCCTAAATTTATAAAAGAAGAGCATGGCATAACATTTGATGCAATGTGGAAGGAAACATTATAACTCATCCCCTGAAGACTGGCATGGGACAGTCAGCTGAGATGTTCCCTCTGGCAAAACCCTTAAAGCAGGGCTCAGCAAACTTTTTCAGCAGGGGGCCAATCCACTGTCCCTCAGACCTTGTGAGGGGCCGGACTAGATTGGGGGGGCGGGGCGGGGAACGAACAAATTCCTGTGCCCCACAAATAACCCAGAGATGCATTTTAAATAAAAGCACACATTCTACTCATGTAAAAACACCAGGCAGGCCCCACAAATAACCCAAAGATGCATTTAAAATCAAAGGACACATTCTATTCATGTAAAAACACACTGATTCCTGGACCGTCCGCGGGCCAGATCTAGAAGGCGATTGGGCCGGATCTGGCCCCTGCGCCTTAGTTTGCCTACCCATGCCTTAAACTGCACCAGCTAAATGACCTGTTCCTTTCTATTTGAAGTAAACTGCAAACTATTGGTTAGCTCATCCTTTCAGCACCATAGACAGCAGTCCCACTTGAAAGCCACTCTAGCCTTGCAAGTATCCTGCCATGCTCATCTCTGCTGGGATCCACCTTCCAGGCCGTTTCCCAAACACTCCCTACGACTTCTGCTCCACATCTATCTATCTATCAAGGTCCTTCTGTACCAGGAAGGGGTCAACTTATCTAGGCTCCCTTCCTTTTCCCCAACTTCAATACATGCACAGCCACGATGACTTCCTGCTCCTTCCTATGGGCCATAGTTTGGTGGTGGATTGTGTGCTTTGCATGCAGAAGGGTCCTAGGTTCAATCCCTGGCATCTCTAGGTAGGGTTGAGAGAGAACCATGCTGGGAACCCTGTAGAAGTTGCTGCCAATCAGTGTACACAATACTGAGGTATATGGGCCAGTATAAGGCAGACCCCTGTGTTCCCTATGGTGTAAGGAATTCTGAAAGTCAGAGGATTCCCAGTGGATACTGCCAAAAATGCAAGACGGTCCCTCCAAACATTACACTCCATAGTTCAATGAATCTAAGGCAAGAGATGCATTTTTTATCTTGGTGTGAGAGATGTTATGATCTGGAACTGGGATAGGGTATCACGTTGCCACCCAGCTGCAACAGAGGGACAAGTGAAACATCTGACTTGCCCTACAGTACCTTTATGAAACAATTGGTCCCCAAATGTACTGATTTCCCTCTTCCTTTTCGGATTGTATCTTTCAACCTTGGAACCAAGGGAAGTCAACCTGTGGCCTTCCATATATTTGTATTATGATATGAATACCCCACTTTGCCTCCAAGTAGCTCAAGGTGGTGTACTTCTCCTCCCCATTTTATCCTCGCAGCAATCCTGTGGCGTAGCCTAGGCTGAGAGACTGTGACTGGCCTAACATCACCAGGGAACTTTATGGCTGAGCAGGGATTTGAGCCCTGGTCTCCCAGGTCCTAGTCCAACACGCTAAATCACTGCACCAAGCTAGCTCTTGTCGTTGCACTCAAATTCCCACCATCCCTGAGGAATAGCCATGCTGTCTGGGGATGTGGGAGTTGGAGTCTAAAAGCATTTTGAGGGTCCCTGGCTAGCTTACTAGCCATTATTTTAAATGGAGAAAACCCCTGAAAGCTTTGATAGAAAGGTAGTATAAAATGCAGGAAATGAAAAACGTACATAAATAAAACTACTATCTTTTCAGCTATACCTCGAATATCCTTGCTGTAAATAAAACATTCACCTCTACATAGAGACACAGAAGAGTCACAGAAACATAGAGTTGAAGGGGACCACAAGGGTCAACTAGTCCAGCCCCCTGCAATGCAGGGATCTTTTGCCCAATGTGTGGCTTCAACCCACAACCCTGAGATTGAGTTTCATACTCTACCAACTCAGCTAAGTGAGAGGACATGCAGTAAAACAAGCCCGCGAACTGTAATCACATAACCTTCCCAGATTCAGGGGACTGAGATGTCGCTATCAGGATCACAGTGGGCAAGTAAGGTTAATGCCTTTGCTTTTCAGCCTCACCCTCCTAAAGACTGGTCTGGTTTTGAAAAGTTCCCGGGGATGTTGGTGCAGCTGAGGACTGTAGATGCATACATTACATGTAGTTTTACCCTTAGATATTTTAAGTGACAGAATAGTCTAGGTAACATAAACATTTGTTTAAAGCTGGTTCCCACATTACCATCTCGGCATATGGTTTCCAAATAATATAGTACAGTTAGTATTGGCACTATGGTTCCATGTTCCCAAGCAGCTGCTTCCAACAGAGGTTTTGCATTCGACCTTCAATCCATTCCCCAGAAATATCCCTCCATTCTTTTGTAAATAGTGGAAGGGTTTTTTCCCCTCCCAGATAATTTGATCACAGCAGAAAGTCACTGAGGAGAAACAAAGATGCCTTTGCATGTGCTGCAATGGGAACCCAAAGCTTAAAGAGATCTATCTCACCAGAGTCTGGATAGTCATGGCATAAATAAATGCAAATCTAACAGTTACTCTTCCAGATTGAAACAGAGGTAAGCACAATAAAACAAACAACAGGAACACACCGAGCATATCCACATTCCCTGTTCTCATGCTTCTGCAACTAGTTCAAAGCTCAAACGTGATGCTAGACTTTGCAAAATCCTCAGGCAGAGCAAAGAGCTACCAGAGTCATCTGAGAGCTAACATACAATGAGAAGTGGCCTGGAAACACAAAGAGATTCTTGACAGTATTTCTGAGCAGTGATATTAGCAAAAAATAATATTATTATTTTTTAGCAAAACAACCTTTGAAGGGGGAAACTTTACTTACAGGGGTGCTGCCATCTGAAAAGGTGTTCATACTGATTGAGCTGCTCATCTTGTCAGATGACAAGGAAGGAGGTGATGGACTGCGCTTCTCCAGATGCTCCTGGCTCTGTAAATCTTGACGCTGTAGATATTCACGCCATGCTCTCTGAATGCTGTATGTAATTTGAAACATGGGTGAATAGAGAAACCTCTTATATATGCGCGCACTACTGAAATATTTCCCTCCAATGGGGGCCTGATAGAAGGTAATCTCGCAGAGCCAGAGTGAAATTTTGCACAGTGTTGGAATTTAAATGAAAATCTTTTCAAATCTCTCTTTTGAAATTGGACTTTCAAATATATGCTTTCCCAAAAACACAGGGTATAAACCCAGCCCCAACCGCAGCCTGCTTGTTTCTTTTCAAGGGAAGAGCTAAGTGCACGCTTCAGGCTGCAGACCTCTGCGCACTTAACCTGCAGTAAGTCTCACTGAACTCAATGGGGCTTCCTTAAAAAAAGACTTATATAGGATTGTGTTGCTTGTCTAGTTTATGAAGTTTTAAAACAATAATGTAAAGTATCAACTTCAGTGGCCTGTGGGGGAATACTTCATAGGGGAGCAGTTAGGCCCAGAGGCACCAACTTTCAAGGGTGATTTGAGGGGGGGGGCACCAATGTTATGTGCGTGAGCATCACACCTCCCTCCCTAAGCCAGGCAAAAGCTTCCCAGGCTTTGGGAAGGAGGCACTAGGCTTTAATACTTTAATACTCTAATTTGCCGGGAACATTTAGGGGACTAGCCTTGATCCCTTACTCCACTGACCACGAACCACTGATCAACTTGTCAATTTCTATACGAAATCTAACAGACAGAATTTGGCACATTGAAGGGTGGGGGAAAGCAAATTAGGAAGAGCAGGAACTTGAATTTAGACACATCTGACTTATTCGCTTCTCTCCACCAACCAACCCTACCCTCCTCATCCTTCTTAAGCTTTACATTTAGCCAGTAGTGGTTGGTGGTAGGGAGTGGAATGGCTCACCTGGTTTCCCAACATGAGGTCAGAGGGTCAAGAGGGTTAGCGTGGTGCAGCCACAGTAGCAGAACCAAAGCAGCGCTTCTGATGCTCCACCTGCACCAACCTCCCCTCCCCTCTCATCTCAGTTACCAGCAGCAACTGTCACACTGGGAAGCCAGGTAAGCAATGCTGCTCCACTCCAGCCCCACTTGTGCCCACACAAGGGTAGCCAGGCAGAAATGAGGACAGGGTTTGCACCCCTTTCAAATCTGTGAAGAAAAGGAAATTTCAGCAACTGTAGCTTTTGCAATAAGTTACGCCTGCCGATATTTCCTCTTCTGCACAGCAATTAGAGGTGCACAATGTCAGGAGTGCGTGCAGGAGCCGGGCCCTGTGACTGGTAGGGCCTCACAGGACTGGGTCCTTCCTGAGTGTGGCCTGGAAGGGCAAGGCGTGGTCGCACAGGTGAGGCTTGACAGAAGACTTGTAGCACCTGGTGGCAAGGGCCGGGAGGAGTATATAAGACCAGCATTTCCATCTGGCTCTTTGCCACAGCAACATGCTACCCACCTAGCTGTCCTTTGGCTTCCCGACTCCTGGTTTCCTGACTCTTGGACCCTTGGCTTCCTGACTCCTGGTTTCCTGACTCTTGGCTTCCTGACTCCTGGTTTCCTGACTCTTGGCTTCCTGACTCCTGGTTTCCTGACTCTTGGACCCTTGGCTTCCTGACTCCTGGTTTCCTGACTCTTGGACTCTTGGCTTCCTGATCCCTGGACTGCTGACCCCGGATTGCTGCTTCCTGACCTCTACCCTGGTCCCGACGTACCAAGCCGGGACTCCAACTGCCTGTAACCTGGAACGTGACACACAAGTCCATCCCATCTTTTGCTATCTGGTTACCCAATCCTACCCACTTACCTACACACACACACACACACACACACACACACACACACACACACACTGCTTTTCTAAAAAGAGTACAAAGCAACTTGATTTGTTTTAGATCAAGGGGGAAACCCCCCCCCAATACAATCTTATTTAATACATAGACGTAAGCACAGATGTATTAATGTGTTAATTAGCTCACCAATGCCAAGGTGTCTTATCAGCAACAATGATTTTGTGAATGGCCCCTGTTAATAATGCAATTATCGCCATCTAAGCGTATATATTTTATTTCCCTCTGACCTTAGTGCTCACAGTCCCCGACAACATGTGAATACACAACCATAACTTGGGATAACACTTCAGACATCTGATGAATAGAATGCAGTCAATGAAAGTGTATCCCATAATAAATGTGTTAGTCTTTACAGAACCACAAGACTCTTTGTTGTTTTTGCTGCAATAAACTGGCAACACAGCTACTCTGGAACCAGAGGCATATGCCACACAGACCATGGAAAATATATGCATTTGCTACATTTTGATATGCACAATCTTAAAACAGGTTTCCAACACAGTCTTTAAAATAAATAAAAAATTGGGATTATTGAGAAGGTGCTCGGTTACAACTATGTGTTTGACACCAGGTGGCAGTGTAATATCAAATAAATTAGCTTTCAAATTAGAATATTGTAGTTAACTCAGATAAAATTTGCTCATTAGAAGAATGTCTGTATAAATCCCATTTGGCACCTGTATTGGGCTTGAAATTGTTCTACATATGTTTATATTGTTGATGCTTATATTGTTAAATCGCTTTGGGTTGTTTTGAGGGAAGTGAGTCATACACAAACAAAATCCCAGACAACTCCTTGAGATTCTGGTCAAATCTACAAATTTACTCCACAAAGGCCAATATATTTTGCATCATCCCGAGTTCTTAGTAAAAACACAATACAAAACCAAACACTATTTTTTGTTGGGAGCCACCCAGAGTGACTGGGGCAACCCAGGCAGATGGGCAGCAAATAAATAAATTATTAGTTTTAGTATTATAGGAAGGAAGGAATCTAACATGTTTTCTGCCTTTAGAGAATAAACCATGTGTTACTTCCATTCAGTGATGGGCGAAATTTAAACTCCCATCATCCCAAACTTAGCAGGACCAGTGAGCAGGGATGATGGGAACTGTAATCCAAAAACAGCTGGAGATCCAAGTTTGGGAAAGCCAGGTCTACTTGCAGGCTTCCCACGGGCATCTGGTGGACCACAGTGAGGACTAGATGCTGGAACAGATGGGTTTTTGGTCTGATCTTTTGGGGGTTCTTAGGAGTAAGCATGCAAAGTATTGCAGTGCACAACTAAATATGCATCAACGATAAACTGATTTTTTCAGTACGAAGAAGGCACTCAGTTAAAGAGAAGAAAAGTAAAGGCAGTTACATTTCTAAAATGGGATCTAGAATTTTCACACCGCACCACTAGCTTCTATCCAAACCCTACTTAAACTCTTCGTATTCTTTCATCTACCTACAATCTGCTTCACTAAAAGGCATACACTTGGTTTTAATTTGAAATCTTCATGTCCCATAAATATTCTAGTAGTATTTTAACGTTCGCTAAATTGCTTGAGCTTGAGCTTTTTGATCTGAAAGTTGGATTCAGTTTAGTAATGGAAAAGGTTACCTAGGAAAAGTAATCTTTGGCAAGTCTTACAGAGTCAAATTTAGGCTCAGGCTATAGGCCAGAGGCTGGTTAAGCCAGAGTGGGGAATCTCACACCCACAACACAAACACACTTATATTGCTGGACTCCAGCTCCCATCATCCCTCACCATTGGCCCTGCTGGTCAGGGCTGATGGGATTTGGAGTCCAGTAACTTCTGGAGTGTCACATGTTTCCCACTCCTGGGTTAAGCACACATCTGTTCTCTCCCTTCCAGCTGGGAAGATGAAGACCTATTTTTTAGAACAGAAGTTCATGAGCGGGGTAGGTGCTAAATGCTCTCTGAAGGAACAAAGGAAACTGCCTTGCACCAAATCAAGCCATTGGCCCATCAAGCAGCATTGTCTACTCTGACTAGCAGAAGCTTTCCAGGGTTTTTGAGAAGAGTCTTTCACAACTCTACCCGAAGACGCTGAGGATTGAACCTTGAATCTGCACATGTAAAGCCTGTGCTCTGTCCCTGAGTTATGGCTCAACCTGTGGCTTATCTGCTTCTGATTTAGCAGCTTTTTTGATAGTTGCATCCCCAGATACAATCAATTCTGCCACCCTGAACATTGCTAATCAGTGTGCTGGAGCATCTGAGAAGGGAGGGGATGAAAACATTTTCACCTTCCTGGTGGCGCTGTGGGTTAAACCACAGAGCCTAGGACTTGCCGATCAGAAGGTCAGCAGTTCGAATGCCCGCGACGGGGTGAGCTCCTGTTGCTCGGTCCCTGCTCCTACCAACCTAGCAGTTCAAAAGCACGTCAAAGTGCAAGTAGATAAATAGGTACCGCTCTGGCGGGAAGGTAAACGGAGTTTCCATGCACTGCTCTGGTTCGCTAGAAGCGGCTTAGTCATGCTGGCCACATGACCCGGAAGCTGTACACCGGCTCCCTCAGCCAATAAAGCAAGATGAGCACTGCAAGCCCAGAGTCGTCTGCGACTGGACCTAACGGTCAGGGTCCCCCCCCCCTTTACCTTACCACTGCTAAAATGAAAGGGAGGCAGTGTATTCTGGGGACTGGGAGAAAAGGCTTCTGGGGGCAGATGAGAGTGCAGTCAGCCAGTAACTTATAAAACACCCAAAAAGAGGTCAAAGGAGGACACAAATTTGCATCAAAATTGCATATGCTAATTTATATGTACAGCTGCAGTTAGAAATGTAGATCTGTGTGCCTGTTCATTTTGCTATTCAAGTGATAACTGTCTTCTTGAAAAGCTGGTTATAAATACACATCATCACAGAAGTGCCTTGCCAGGTGGGGTGGAGTTTCTATGCTAGCTTCCTAATAGATGGGTCGCTGCTGCTTACCAGGAAGAGGAGAAGAAAGGGTGGCGTGGCAGGGAGGTCAACTTGCTGGAAACACATTGGCAAGAGTGCCAGATTGGCTCCACTGGTGTGTCTGCACCACACTGACCTCCCTGATGCCTCACCTCAATCGCTTGCGGCAACTGATGAGAAATTTGCATAGTGCCTCCACCCTACCTGGGGCGCTGCTTCTGTATCCCAGTTCAAAGTGCTGGTGTTGACCTATAAAGCCTTAAACAGCTCAGGACCTACCCAGACCCTGAAATCATTCTCTGAGGCCCTTCTTCATGTGCCTCCTCTACAAGAGGTCTGGAGAGTGGCAACACAAGAACAGACGTTTTCTGCAGTGGCTCCCCATTTGTGGCGCCTTCATTATACACATTTAGGCATGAGATGAAAGCATTCTTCTTTGGATGTTTGACATCTGATGTTAAATGTGTTGTGGGAGGGGGTGGTTGCTGGGGTTCCCCCCTTATTTTCCTTATGTATTTTGTGTAATTTTATATTGTGAACCACCCTGAGATATATGGAAGAAGGGCGGTATACAAATTTAATAAATAAAAATAAAATAAAATGACTTCAGGGCCCCTGCTCTACATTCTTATGCAACTTTTTATTTACACTGGCCTCTTTTGCATCTGACCACCATAGAGAAGCTTTCAGATAATGTAACATCAGCCTCTCAGCAGCCATAAAGCACCTGGGATCCACCATCAATACCTATCTTCTTTTTTGCATCACATTGACTCTCTTCCACCTTCCCTCAGAATTCATAACCAGCAAACAAAATGTACCGTGCAAAACTTCCTCTGTGGCTTTTGTTCTGCATTTGCGCTCCACAGTAATTTTTAGTTTATATGATTTAAAGGGATCAAATATGCTCTTGTTACCTTTTTCTGTTAGATTAATCCTCACCTTATGTGTTAAGGAAGAAGAATGAAGGCACTTAAAAATCAAAGGCAATCAGCCAAATAAAGCATCTCCCTAGAGCTCCAGCAATGTTGCCGCATTTCTAAAGCAAACATAAAAGCGTAGACTTTATATCACTTACACTTTCACTTTGGATTCCAAGGGCTGTAAATTAATGTGATATTTCTCAATATTATTCTCCACATCCATAGCAAGCTGATGGCTGTAAAAGAGAGGTTATCCATTAAAATCTATTTCACCATGACATTTGTAAAGTCTCCAAGTCCATAGATCCATTTAAAAGAGAACATGCTCCAGCTGCTTACTCTGAAATGGGTCTCCTTTGGAGAAGACACAGGGGCCGATGAGGGAAGTGTTGCTGGAGATCTTAAGGCCAGGCTGCCCTAAAATGTTGCCAAAAGCAGCATAATGGGCTAGTTTTGCCTTTACCTTTGTTTGGACTTCCTCTCTTGATGTTTCTGATGCTGCTGGTTCTTCCAGCACCACGTTCTTCAAGCTGAAAACAACCATACCTCTTCTTATGCAATTGATGTGCTTTGTAAAACTGTACAAAAATTAACCAAGGTTGGGTCCTGAAACCCAAGATTGGTGGGCCAGATTTCTCTACCTTTCACTTCTGTGGGCCAACTTTGACAGATGGGCGGGACCACCCATCTGTCAATCAGCTGCCACCATAATGACATCAGGAGATAGACACCTTTCAAACTTCAAAACCAGCTGAATGGCACTAGAAGCACACCATAAAGGTTGTGGGGCAAGTAACTGTGGTTTGTGGGAAACTGCCTTGCAGGCCTAATGAGCCCTATGGTTCAGAAATTTCCCACCAATACCTTAACCCTTGCAATTATCGCTCATGCAACAGTACTTGGTAGATCAGTAGGGATGCAGATGGCACTGTGGTCTAAACCACTGGGCCTCTTGGGCTTGTCGATCAGAAGCTTGGCGGTTTGAATCTCTGCAACAGAGTGAGCTCCCGTTGCTCTGTCCCAGCTCCTGTCAACACAGCAGTTCAAAAGCATGCCAGTGCAAGTAGATAAATAGGTATTGCTGCGATGGGAAGGTAAACAGTGTTTCTGTGTGCTCTGGTTTCTGTCATAGTCTTCTGTTGTGCCAGAAGCAGTTTAGTCATGCTGGTCACATGACCTGGAAAGCTGTCTGCGGACAAACACCAGCTCCCTCAACCTGAAAAGCGAGATGAGCGCCGCACCCCATAGTCACCTTTGGCTGGACTTAACCATCCAGGGGTCCTCTACCTTACCTTTACCTTACTTGGTAGATCATTATCATCATCACTTCTCTCTTTGCTCTGACCTCTCCTTTAATCCTTACTCTGGCTCCTTTTCCCAATTCCATGCAAGTTTTTCATCCTTGCCTTCAAAACCCTTCATAGCTTTGCTTTCTCTTACTGGTCTGCTTGCGTTTTGAAATACTTCCCTATGTGTGACCTTTGCTCACCAAGTTCCCACAGACACCTGAAGATCTCCTGCTACCTCAAAAGGATTCACCTTTTCTCCTTTGCTGTTCCACAATACCTCCATTATAAAACTTCTATTATTTCCTTCAGGTCCCTCCTCAAAATGCTTTGGCACCATCCTGTTTTGGGACTACAACTCCCATCACCCCTAGCTAACAGGACAAGTGGTCTGGTATGATGGGAACTGTAGTTCCAAAACAGCTGGAGGGCCAAGTTTGGCCATGCCTGCTCTACCCCATATACCCTACTGCAGCACGCCCCCATCCTGCCCAATCTTTGTGAGCTTGTAGACACATTTTCCAAGAAAATAAGTACAAGGCAGTGGTTGGGCTTGAGCCCCAGATGCTACCCTCCCTAAAGCACTTCAAAATACACATTTCTAAGAAGGAAAGCTGGTGATGCTCAAAGGAAACACCCACCACCCACCACCCACCACCCACCACCCACCCCCTTCCCAAGGCAAAAAACAAACAAACTGAAACAGGCAAATCACCCCCTCCCCAAACAGGCACCCCCTAAAGATGTCTCCCAAAGACTCTCCAGCCCCTGCCAGTTCCCCAAACCTACCACTCAAGAGCACTATTATTTTTGCATTCCCTATATTCTCTTTTTATTTATTTTTCAAGCAGTCCAGGCAACTGGGCAGCCAAGCATAGACTTCCAGCTGCCCTGCCCTCTTGCTTTCCTTCCCAAAGAAGAATACCTCTGGGCCACATGCACATGGTATTTTAATATTTTGTTTGATGTCTTCATACACTTGACACAATGCCCCACCCACTTCCAGATCTTGAAACAAAGGAAGAGAGATAATTTCTACAAGTAAATTAAAAATTGAAAGGGAAGAAAGAGAAGAAAGTAGGGCAGCTAGAGAGGGCCATTCTTTATTTTCCTGAAAGCCTAGCCACTGCCCAAAGCTTTTTAAAAAAGAGAGAGCAAAAGATAAAGTCCATAAGGGCAAGAGGCCTCGGGGCACTATGGGAGGTGACAAGGGGTGCTGTGGTGCCTAAATGTACCTAACTGAAATAATTGCCGATTCTTCCCCCTTATATTCTGGCCTTCATTTCCCCTCCTTTCCTCCGCTGACTGCCTTCTATTAATGTATAGGTTGTAAGAGGGATGTGTCCACTTATACTTTATAAAAGGCGACACCTAGATGATGCTACATAAAGGATATATAAACATGCAGATAGGTGCAGACATAGAAGCTCATTTTAGAATTATATTAAAAATAAAGCAAGATGCTTAAAACTAAATGAATTCCTATCCCAATGATTTGACTAACAGCATGATGCTTGTCTATTCAGAAGTAAGTCTTGATGAGTTCAGTGGGGCTTCCTCCCAGGAAAATGGGTGTAGGATTACAACAAAACTTTAGCTGAGTGATCTGATTAAAGCTGAACAAACCTAAAAGTCCCCATTAAAATCTACACAAGGTTTTTGTTTGGTGGCAATCCAAATATGTTAGTACTTACTTTTCAAGCAAATATTTCCCATCACTAATTTGCTCCAATATATGTTGCAGCTTTTTGAGTTCTTCCTGTAGTGGGACAAAAATAAAAGATGCCAATGTATTAATTTGATGTACTCAGTATTTGTCTTGAAGCAAGACATTGCAGGATAACCAAATGCCTTTAGGAAACCTGCAAGCAGAATGAGTGCAACAGCAATCTCTTCATATTTGATTCCCAACACCTGATATACAGAGTTATACCACCTCTGATGCTACAGACAATATAGCCATCACAACTAGTATCAACCCTATTTCCACGACTGTACTTTGTTTGAACTTCAATTTGTTTCAACATGTCCTGGGACCTGCTGGTAAATGGCAGGTAATGATGATGGTGATACAGAAAGCAATCTCATCCTCCTTGCCTCTCATGCAACGGCTGCTGGTTCCAGCTGCAACCTTTGCTGGTGGGAGAGGAAAGCTGTAGATCTAAAAGGGATTGGACAAATTCATGGACAGCAGGTCTATCTGCCTGTTAGTCATGACGGTGACCCACATGCATGTCACTTGCTGAAGACCAAGAGTAAGAAAATATTATTAGTTCCATGTCCTGCTTATCAGCTTTGTGAAGGCTACCCTGTGAAGACTCAATGGACATTTGGTCCAACCAAGCAGGGCTCCTCTTGTGTTCAGGTTAAGTGGATTGCCCCATCCGGTTAATATGAGATACAGCTGGAGAAAAGGGTCGCCTACATGATGCCCATTAATTGGGGTGGGGAGGGCAAAGGTGGTGCAGTGAGGCAAAGATGAGGCAGAGGAAAGGGAAGGCAAAGAAAAGCCAAGCAAAATCTGTGGCAAAGATTATTAATAGCAGGACAAGAGTCCCCTGGCCTAACAAGAAAAGCAGAGGGATAAAACATATAAATAGGCTCTGCCCTTGATATGAAAAGCAATTACCTGTCCCTGAGAAATGCATCTTTCTGTGTGAAGGGACCTTTGCTGACATGCTTTTCATTAACAAGTTCTAGACTCAGATTTAACACAATAAAAAGTTATTCAGGCAAAAACAAACAAACCACCAAAGGCTCAAAGAACCCAGATAGACTAGAAAACAAACACATCATCTCTAACTTAATATATCTCGCCATTCTCTGCTGTGCATCAATCCTGTACTAATTTAACATGAAGTGGACTTGAAGGCAATTTAAGAAGCTGAGGCATTGCTTCACGTCTTCCTTTAGCTCATTAGTTTTAGAATGTAATGTAAAGACAAAGGCCAATCGGAGCTAAGTGAGGCTCAGGGTGAATTGCTTGCCAGTCTACAAGGTAAAAAACCCTCAAAGTTGACAAGGTTAAGATCATTCTAAAAACAAAAGGAGGAAATGTGCATTGTACATTGAGCCCAAGCTGACCTGGGAATAAATCTGGGAATAAAAATAAAGTTTTGGATTTGTTGGCAAGGAGACCCATAGCTCAAACATACCAGTGTTCTGCAGGTTTAGGGCTGAGTCAAAGGTCACCTGATACTAGAGCTACTCCTTTAACGTCTGTAAAGGTAAAGGTACCTCTGACCGTTAGGTCCAGTTGTGGAAGACTCTGGGGTTACGCGCTCATCTCACTCTATAGGCTGAGGGAGCCAGTGTTTGTCCGCAGACAGCTTCCTGGTCATGTGGCCAGCATGACTAAGCCACTTCTGGCGAACCAATGCAGTGCACGGAAACGCCATTTACCATCCCACTGGAGCAGTACCTATTTATCTACTTGCACTTTGACATGCTTTCGAACTGCAAGGTGGGCAGAAGCTGGGACCGAACAACGGGATCTCACCCCGTTGCGGGGATTCGAACCACCAACCATCTGATCAGCAAGCCCTAGGCTCAGTGGTTTAAACCACAGCGCCATCCGTGTCTGTAGGAAATACTAAACATCAATGGGCTAGTTGCAGCACATGTTATTGCTGCTGCTGACAGATTAATTACTATCAGAGTGAGGGCCTTCTCAGTGCTGGCTCCCATTTGGAATTCCATTCACAGGGGGATATTATGGCATGTTACAGTTGATTTTAAAGTAAATTCTGAAAGTATTTCATTCCAGTCTGCCGTTGCTCGAAGTATCGTGCTTGAGGATTACAGGGGCTAGAGGTTTTAGCTTCATGATTTTTAGCCTAATGGTACTGCACACCTAGGGACACGGGTGGCACTGTGAGTTAAACCACAGAGCCTAGAACTTGCCGATCAGAAGGTCAGCAGTTCGAATCCCCGTGATGGGGTGAGCTCCCGTTATTCGGTCCCTGCTCCTGCCAACCTAGCATGCTGGGAAAATGCTAAATGCTGGGGAAATGCTTTTTAAAAAAACGTTTTGAAAAAAATACATTGAATCTTGCATAGCTCACTGTCACCATCTAGCATCACATTTGTATAGCGCACTTTACAACACATACGGTCTGCAAATAAATACACCCTAAAGATCCCAGGCCTCAGAGAGGTTAGGCTGGCCTCAACTAGAGCCAAGGCCTTCTCGGCCGCGGCTCCAATCTGGTGGAACGCTCTGTCACAAGAGACTAGGGCCCTGCAGGACCTAACATCCTTCTGCAGGGCCTGCAAGACAGAGCTGTTCCACCAGGCCTATTGTCAGGGCGCAGCCTGACCCCCTCCTCTGGCAATCTGCACAAAATTTTGCTTGATGGTTGCCATTAATTTGATTTTAATTTGATTTAATTAATTTTATAATGAATGTTTTAGAATGTTGAACTATTTTGATTGTTGTTAGCCGCCCTGAGCCCAGCTTCGGCTGGGGAGGGCGGGATATAAATAAAATTTATTATTATATTATTATTTAAAACGTTTTATTTGCATGCAGCTGTGTAGATGAGTTCTAAGGGACGCGGGTGACGCTGTGGGTTAAACCACAGAGTCTAGGACTTGCCGATCAGAAAGTCAGCAGTTCGAATCCCCGTGATGGGGTGAGCGCCCGTTATTCGGTCCCTGCTCCTGCCAACCTAGCAGTTTGAAAGCACATCAAAGTGCAAGTAGATAAATAGGTACCACTCCAGCGGGAAGGTAAATGGTGTTTCTGTGCGCTGCTCTGGTTCACCAGAAGCGGCTTAGTCATGCTGACCACATGACCCGGAAGCTGTATGCCGGCTCCCTCAGCCAATAAAGTGAGATGAGCACCGCAACCCCAGAGTCGGCCACGACTGGACCTAATGGTCAGGGGTCCCTTTGCCTTTACTGCACACCTGACCTTCTGCCAGTGGCTTTGCTGTGATCACCAGGAAGGAGCTTGACCAGGAATCTGAACCCATGTCTTACTCTGTCCAACATTCTATCCACTCTTTTGCTGCTCTTTGGTTAACTGAGGTTTACCAACTTTTGCCAATTGTCCTCTCCCTGCTGCCTACTCCAGTTCCACCTTCTACACTGTTCCAGAAAGTTAAGGAACCATCTGGAAGACTGTGGGGGCAGCACGGGGGCGAGGAATCCAAAAAAGTCACCCCCCCAAAAAAGTGGCTTACTTGGTGACTCTGCTTATGTGTGTTCCCCATGATAACCTTCCCACTGCTTTGCCTCTACCCTCTTCTTCCCAGTAAGCAACAGTATTCCAAGGATCTAGGAGTCTTGGCTGACCACAAACTTGACATGAGCCAACAGTGTGATGCGGCAGCTAAAAAAGCCAATGCAATTCTGGGCTGCATCAATAGGAGTATAGCATCTAGATCAAGGGAAGTAATAGTGCCACTGTATTCTGCTCTGGTCAGACCTCACCTGGAGTACTGTGTCCAGTTCTGGGCACCACAGTTCAAGAAGGACACTGACAAACTGGAACGTGTCCAGAGGAGGACAACCAAAATGGTCAAAGGTCTGGAAACGATGCCTTATGAGGAATGGCTAAGGGAGCTGAGCTTGTTTAGCCTGGAGAAGAGGAGGTTAAGGGGTGATATGATAGCCATGTTCAAATATATAAAAGGATGTCATATAGAGGAGGGAGAAAGGTTGTTTTCTGCTGCTCCAGAGAAGCGGACACGGAGTAATGGATCCAAACTACAAGAAAGAAGATTCCACCTAAACATTAGGAAGAACTTCCTGACAGTAAGAGCTGTTCGACAGTGGAATTTGCTGCCAGGGAGTGTGGTGGAGTCTCCTACTTTGGAGGTCTTTAAGCAGAGGCTTGACAACCATATGTCAGGAGTGCTCTGATGGTGTTTCCTGCTTGGCAGGGGGTTGGACTCGATGGCCCTTGTGGTCTCTTCCAACTCTATGATTCTATGATCTGCTGGGAAGCTAGCAAAGCAGTTCTGCCCCACCTAATAAGCCATTTCCTGCAGCTGCAGAATCTCTGCACTGGCTCAAAAGTCATTTGTTGACAGAATGAGCCTTTTCATCTGCAGAAGGCAAAGCTTGGACCCAACCTAATGAGACTGCAAAGTTATAGTGTTCTGAAAGTTGGTAGATGTACCTTCTACCACACACACACACACAAAAAAAAACCAGTCTTAAGTTCCTGCTGTGGGGAAGCAGAATTTTCAGAAATTAAAAATGGACACTGCATCACAGTCAGTTACAGATTTACTAATGATGCAAACTTTCATTTCCCAACAACTTGGAAACACTGATCAATACTTCAAAAATGTATCAGGTATAAAGTAGATTTGTCAAGATGCGTTAAAAAACATCTTGCAACTTCTCATTTTCTGAACGACACCCCCCCTAACCACTTCATCAAATGGCTGAAATGTTGCAAGATGATTTTAAACACTTACCGTTGCAGAACAATTTAAAAGTCATTTGGAGGAGCCCAGTCATTAAACTCATCTTCCATTTCCAGATTTCCTCAAAAATAGTTTCTCCTTTTTGACATGTGTAAAACTCAGAAAACTCCCCAAGTTTCCCTGAAAAATTACTTGCCTATAGTACTTGATTCTAAAAGATAACCTTTTTCATTTTCCAAAGCACTCCAGCGGTCAATTTTGTTTTCAGTGTATCCCAAAGCAACATAAGGTAATTTAGAATGTGGAAACAATTTACAATTGACTTTATATATAGCCAAGGGTGACAAAACCTACATGACTTACATAAATCATTTTGTGCATGTGTTTGACATCATTTTATATTAACCTAGGGGTAAAGACTTAGTAAAAAACAACAACCCTTTCTAAAAAATGTCTGCAACATTTTTTGGACCATTCAATCATTCGATTAAATATTATTGGCTTGTTTTTTATGGAAAGCTGTAATAGGACAACTACAAAAGGGGCTAGTAAAATTTGCATAATTTGGAAGAGCAGAAGACATAAAATCTATACTAATTTCAGTTTTGCATCATTAAACATGAAGTATTGATTATTGCTCCTTGCAACAAAATTTATGAAGCCAGCCATGTTGCTGTGTCCACATAAAGTGATTTTGATGTTTTGCCCTGAGACCTCAAGTGCCGTAAATGATGGCTGCTGGTGACAGGCTACAGCTGAGATGCTGTTGTTCCAATTCACAGCCTTAGGAGATACATCTCCTAGATTATGCCGGGAGTGACCCAGCTGCAAACTCCAACTTCAGAAAATTAAATTGGAAGCAGTCCAAACTTCTGTTGAAATACACGGTGAATTACGAGGCTTCTATAAACTTGTTATAATGTAAATGTACTGTAAAATTCAGTGCAATACCTCTTCTTCCCAACCCCGCTGTTGAGAAAGGACATTAATAGTTAAAGAAACGGGGGGTCCAAAAATGCAACCTTGCTTTTTGAAGTGCGGAAGTGTTACTCATTTCTTGCTTGTGTCTATGGAGTTTGTAGATTTATATTGTTAAGGAAAATATTGTGGTGCCGTACGCAAGTGTTACTTGCGAAAGTCTATCAAGGAATGAAGTGCAGTAGGCCATTTTACTCTCCTCTAGGTACTTCTTCCAGCTCTGCCAACATTTCTTTCACACAACTGGTGATGTCCATGTGTTTTCCTAGGCAATGTCAGAATCACACCCTCACAACTTGATCCCATTATGCTCTGGTAACCTTTGAATTTGTTAGGGGCCGAACATTCAATACCTATATATTTATAACAGGGACTCCCAAACTATGTTCTGTGGACCATCAGTGGTCCACAAGCTGCATTCTGGTGGTCTGCAGCTTGTCCACATTAAATATCTATTACTAATTTTAATTCTATTTTTATTGCTTCTTTTCTTTCTTATATTGTATGTTATTATATTTCCATGTGAATTACACAGGATTCAAATTGTACTACAGCAATACAATATACAAGATAAAAAGAAGGAATTAAAACACAATGAAAAATCACAGAGCACCTATCAGAGTGTGTGTCAATTGCTACAAAACCAGACCCACCCAGGCCTTCAGCAGTTTTCAAGCGGTATGTTGGATGGGTTTTGGGGGGGAAGTGCTGGGTTTACAAAAAAAAGAAAAGTGTAAATTTTCATTAAAGTATTATTCCTGGACAATCTAGGAAAAGGACAACATAAGAAATGCATAAAATTGATCAGCATATTAGGGGCACCCAGCATATAAAAAATAAATAAATACCCATAGAACGTATAATACTTAAAATGTCTGAGCAAATAAAAAGTGTTTCACCAGATGCCTGGTGAACCTTTCTAGAAGGCATTCCATGATATCTCTCTCTCTCTCTCTCTCTCTCTCTCTCTCTCACACACACACACAGAGAGAGAGAGAGAGAGAGAGAGAGAGAGAGAGAGAGAGAGCAACACATCATCTTTCTATATACAAATAATAATAATAATATGAGAAACTTTCAGTTAGCCTTTTAGCCTATGCAAATGTACAAAACTGAAAACCCCAGCCAAGAGAACCTGAAGTGTAATAACACATCTAAATGTAACTTTCTTCTTATCCCAGCTTTCATCTGCGTTGTGGCTCTTACATGGTTAATTGTCCCTCTCATTTAAGGGTGAGTTGCCATGGTGATTGTTCAGCACAGAGACTGATGGACTAATGAGAGAACACAAAAAGTATTGCCTGCTTCACAGAGGCTGACAGTGTCGGTAAACTTTGTTCTTTAAGCCAAAAGGCCCACACTTGGGAGAATAATGTTATCAATGGCTGACGGTAACAATGTCTTTATATGGGTTTTGCCTCTAGGGGAGGGTTCAGTTGCACCCAAGTCCTCCTTTCAGGCTTAGAATCATAGAATCATAGAATCATAGAATCATAGAGTTGGAAGAGACCACAAGGGCCATCGAGTCCAACCCCCTGCCAAGCAGGAAACACCATCAGAGCACTCCTGACATATGGTTGTCAAGCCTCTGCTTAAAGACCTCCAAAGTAGGAGACTCCACCACACTCATTGGCAGCAAATTCCACTGTCGAACAGCTCTTACTGTCAGGAAGTTCTTCCTAATGTTTAGGTGGAATCTTCTTTCTTGTAGTTTGGATCCATTGCTCCGTGTCCGCTTCTCTGGAGCAGCAGAAAACAACCTTTCTCCCTCCTCTATGTGACATCCTTTTATATATTTGAACATGGCTATCATATCACCCCTTAACCTCCTCTTCTCCAGGCTAAACATGCCCAGCTCCCTTAGCCGTTCCTCATAAGGCATCGTTTCCAGGCCTTTGACCATTTTGGTTGCCCTCCTCTGGACACGTTCCAGTTTGTCAGTGTCCTTCTTGAATTGCGGTGCCCAGAACTGGACACAGTACTCCAGGTGTGGTCTGACCAGAGCAGAATACTGTGGCACTATTACTTCCCTTGATCTAGATGCTATACTCCTATTGATGCAGCCCAGAATTGCATTGGCTTTTTTAGCTGCCGCGTCACACTGTTGGCTCATGTCAAGTTTGTGGTCAACCAAGACTCCTAGATCCTTTTCACATGTACTGCTCTCAAGCCAGGTGTCACCCATCTTGTATTTGTGCCTCTCATTTTTTTTGCCCAAGTGCAATACTTTACATTTCTCCCTGTTAAAATTCATCTTGTTTGTTTTGGCCCAGTTCTCTAATCTGTCAAGGTCGTTTTGAAGTGTGATCCTGTCCTCTGGGGTGTTAGCCACCCCTCCCAGTTTGGTGTCATCTGCAAATTTGATCAGGATGCCCTTGAGTCCATCATCCAAGTCGTTGATAAAGATGTTGAATAAGACCGGGCCCAAGACAGAACCCTGTGGCACCCCACTAGTCACTCTTCTCCAGGATGAAGAGGAGCCATTGATGAGCACCCTTTGGGTTCGGTCAGTCAGCCAGTTACAAATCCACTGAGTGGTAGCATAGTCAAGACCGCATTTTACCAGCTTCTTTACAAGAATATCATGGGGCACCTTGTCAAATGCCTTGCTGAAATCAAGGTAGGCTACATCCACTGCGTTCCCTTCATCTACCAGGCTTGTAATTCTGTCAAAAAACGAGATCAGGTTAGTCTGACATGACTTATTTTTCAGAAATCCATGCTGACTATTGGTGATCACAGCATTCCTTTCTAGGTGCTCACAGACTGTTTGCTTAATGATCTGCTCCAGAATCTTCCCTGGTATTGATGTCAGACTGACTGGGCGGTAATTATTTGGGTCCTCTCTTTTCCCCTTTTTGAAAATAGGGACATTTGCCCTCCTCCAGTCTGCCGGGACTTCGCCTGTTCTCCAGGAATTCTCAAAGATGACTGCCAGTGGTTCTGAGATCACATCTGCCAGTTCTTTTAATACTCTTGGATGCAGTTCATCTGGCCCTGGAGACTTGAATACATCTAAACTAGCCAAATATTCTTGTACTATCTCCTTAGTTATTCTGGGCTGTGTTTCCTTTGCTGAATCATTTGCTCCAAATTCTTCAGGTCGGGCATTGTTTTCTTTATCGGAGAAGACTGAGGCAAAGAAGGCATTGAGGAGTTCAGCCCTTACTGTGTCCCCTGTTTGCATTTCACCATCTTCTCCTCTGAGTGACCCCACTGTTTCTTTGTTCTTCCTTTTGCTACGAACATACCTATAAAAGCCTTTTTTGTTGCTTTTAACCTCTCTAGCAAGCCTGAGTTCATTCTGTGCTTTAGCTTTTCTGACTTTGTGTCTACACGTGCTGGCTATTTGTTTGAATTCCTCTTTGGTGGTTTCCCCCCTTTTCCATTTTTTGTACACATCCTTTTTTAATCTTAATTCAGTTAAAAGTTCTTTAGATAGCCACCCTGGCTTCTTTAGGCACCTTCCATGTTTCCGTCTCATTGGTATTGCCTGACGTTGTGCTTTTACTATCTCCCTCTTAACAAACTCCCAGCCATCATGAACTCCCTTTTCTTTTAGTATTGCTGTCCATGGGATCTCACCCAGCACTTCCCTAAGTTTTATGAAGTCGGCTTTCTTAAAGTCAAGAAATTGAGTCCTAGTATGCTTGGCTGTTCCTTTCCGCTGTATAGTAAACTTCAGAAGAGCATGATCACTCGCGCCTAATGATCCATCCACATCTACCCCACTAACCAGGTCATCAACATTGGTTAGGACTAGATCTAAAATGGCTGTTCCTCTTGTTGCTTCTCCCACTTTCTGGACAATGAAGTTGTCTGCAAGGCCAGTGAGGAATCTGTTTGACCTTATGCTCTTGGCTGAGTTTGACGTCCAACAAATATCCGGGTAATTGAAGTCCCCCATTACTACCATCTCCCTTCCTTTTGCATGCTTGGCCATCTGTTCCAGGAAGGCATCATCTATGTCCTCCGTTTGGCTTGGGGATCTATAGTAAACTCCCACAATGAGGTCTCTGTTATTCTTCTCTCCCTTAATTTTGACCCAAATGCTCTCACTTTGGCTTTGAGGTTCTAAATCTTGGATCCCTTCACAGGTATACACATCCCTGACATATAACGCCACTCCTCCTCCTTTCTTGTCTGGTCTGTTTCTCTGAAATAGATTGTATCCCCCCATTATTACATTCCAATCGTGGGACTTATCCCACCAGGTTTCAGTGATGCCTATTATGTCATATTTAGTTTGCTGTACCAAGAGCTCAAGCTCATCTTGTTTATTTCCCATGCTTTGCGCATTAGTGTACAGACATTGAAGTCCATTAATCATCCCCCCGTGTCTCTTATTTAAGGATTTTTTCCTCCCACCACTAGGTCCGCGTGCTGTTTGCTCCATTTGGTCTATGACATTTGGATGATCATCTTCATAAATTGATAGACTCCTACCTTCAGGAGCACTGTCTCCCTCCCCCACATTAGTCAGTTTAAAGCCCTCCTGATGAGGTTTCTGAGATTTTTGGCAAAAACATTTCTCCCAACCGTTGTGAGGTGCAGCCCATCACTTGCCAGAAGTCCATCTTCAAGAAACTGCAGTCCGTGATCTAAGAATCCAAACCGTTCCTGTTTACACCATTTGCGAAGCCAGCTGTTCACTTCCACTATTTTCCCCTCTCTCCCTGGGCCACGTCGTTCAACTGGGAGGACAGACGAGATGACAATTTGTGCATTTAGTTGCTTCAATTTCCTGCCGAGAGCCTCGTAGTCTCTTTTGATCTTCTGGAGGCTATTGCTTGCAGTGTCATTGGTTCCCACATGAACCAAGAGGAAGGGGTATTTGTCAGTGGGTTTTATGATTCCTTGCAGTCGTTCAGTTACATCTTGGATCTTAGCCCCGGGGAGACAGCACACTTCCCGAGACATCTTGTCAGGCCCACAGATCACTGCTTCTGGTTTGTTACTGTGGAAACAAGATGCTGTGCCACATGGGCCTTTGGGTCTGCTTATGACGTGGACTGTCAATTATTGTATCTTTTCTTCCCCCCCCAAAAAAAGATATTTATTAAGGTTTTTTAAGATATAACAATGAAAAAAGAAAAAAAGAAACAAAATACAACATAAAAACAGTTAAAAAACAAATAATTTTCCATAACATATCTTCCTTACGCTTATTTCCCCAGACCTCCTCATACCTCCCTTCTTTGTATTCCACTTCAATTTGTTAGTTCAGCAAATCCTTACCATTAAGCTTTTACCCATTTGTAAACCTTTTTTTTTCGTATCTCATAAAGCATTACAGCTGGAAACCCCTTAGTTTCTATCCAACATCCTTCTAACATTCATTAATTTTACAATATTTCTGTAAATCGTCTTTAAATTTCTTGCAGTCTTCTTTCACCAACTCTTCTCCCTGGTCTTGGATTCTGCCAGTAATTCCCACCAATTCCATGTAGTTGATCACCTTCATCTGCCATTCTTCCAGAGTGGGTAAATCTTGTGTCTTCCAATACTTTGCAATGAGTATTCTTGCTGCTGTTGTAGCATACATAAAAAAAGTTCTGTCCTTCTTTGACACCAATTGGCCGACTATGCCCAGGAGAAAGGCCTCTGGTTTCTTCAGGAAGGTATATTTAAATACCTTTTTCAGTTCACTGAACAATTATTGTATCTTTTCCAGCAGTCCAATGAGGCCTAATAAACTGGCATTCTGTCTCAGACATATGTAGTACGTATCCCTTGCTTAACCTGATGGACCAGGTTAGTTTCCTCAAGAAAGCTTAAAAGAGCTTAAGACCAGTTTTCTTGAGGCATCGCCCTAACACAAACATGTCGACTCGTTTGCTTCAATCTGCAGATCTGGCACACGTTACAGGTGCCAGATGATACCCATTCCACACTGGTAAGAAATCGATATTTTCACATGGCAGCACCTACACTCTGGAACTCCCTTCTTATTAACATCAGACAGGTGCCTTTGCTGTGTTCTTTTTGGAACTTGCTAAAAAAATTATTTAAGTAGGTCTATCCAGACATGTAGGGATGCGGGTGGCGCTGTGGTCTAAACCACTAAGCCTAGGGCTTGCCGATCGGAAGGTCAGCGGTTCGAATCCCCACAACGGGGTGAGCTCCCATTGCTCGGTCCCAGCTCCTGCCCACCTAGCAGTTTGAAAGCATGTCAAAGTGCAAGTAGATAAATAGGTACCGCTCTGGCGGGAAGGTAAACAGCGTTTCCGTGCACTGCTCTGGTTCGCCAGAAGCGGCTTAGTCATGCTGGCCACAAACATGGAAGCTGTCTGCGGACAAACATCAGCTTCCACGGCCTATAGAGCAAGATGAGCACCGCAACCCCAGAGTCATCTGCGACTGGACCTAACGGTCAGGGGTACCTTTACCTTTACCTTTACCTTTATCCAGACATGTAGAAGTTGGCATGTGTTTCATTTTATTATGACCCAACCGCTCATTTTAATTAAATGCTGATTTAATAAAAATAATAATACCTATTTTTATTTTTTATTGACTTTTTTGTAAACTAGAAGTTTAATTTTTTGTAAGCCACTTAAGGCTCTGTTTCCAATCAAGCAGTATGTATGTAAACAAACAAACAAACAAACAAATAATGAAACAAATAAAATTGTTTTCCTCACCACAATTTAACATATTATTCTCTTAGTTTTGGAATTAATTACTCTACCAAGTACTGAGACTAGCTGCTACTCTCATAAGGAACAGCAGTGTTCCTCTGTTTTTAGACTGTCCCCTTTTAGATGAGTTAATAAACCTATTTTAGGGTATAAACAATTTTTTATCTCCAAATGTATTATTAATTGTTCCTAAAATGTTTATAGCGTCTTCACAAGACCACAAGTGTTTGGAAAGCTTGATGCCTGCCGACTAACACTGATGATTGATGGTGGAAGTTTGCATCCTGTACCTCCTGCAAAAATCTATAAAAGAACAAAAATGAAGAAAGTTTTAATTTATGGCAACATCAAATTGTTTCCCTGACAGGGAAGTCATTGATTGTTCCTTTTTCTTTCTTTGAAGCTGGTCTGGGACCGTAATAAAATTCATTTCATTTTCTTTCTTTTCTTTTTCTACAATTTTAAATTATTTATTTACTTATGGTTACAAATATGTATATGCACTGATTTGTCTATGGAAAAATAAACAGTTTGCACCGACCGTTCCTCCCCCAGTGCTTTCCCCAACCCATCTGCAGGAGCAATTTTTGCCTTACTCCTGCTGCAGGAGGGGCAAACAAAAGGACTAGGAGAGGGGTAAAGGTAAAGGTAAAGGGACCCCTGACCACTAGGTCCAGTCGCGGACGACTCTGGGGTTGCAGCGCTCATCTCGCTTTATTGGCCGAGGGAGCCGGTGTACAGCTTCCAGGTCATGTGGCCAGCATGACTAAGCCACTTCTGGCGAACCAGAGCAGAACACGGAAACACCGTTTACCTTTCCGCCAGAGCGGTACCTATTTATCTACTTGCACTTTGTGCTTTCGAACTGCTAGGATGGCAGGAGCAGGGACCGAGCAACAGGCGCTCACCCCATTGCAGGGATTCGAACCACCAACCATCTGATTGGCAAGCCCTAGGCTCTGTGGTTTAACCCACAGCGCTACCCACGTCCCTAGGAGTGGGATGGACAGGGCCAATTGCTGATCCCTTGCCTCTTCAATGAATTGGTGCTTTCAAAGCTCTCCACTCTGGTGGTTTCAGTAGTAACATTCAGCTAACGTAACAATCTGTGTCCCTGTTTACACGGAGTCAAGCTGTTATGCTCATAGAGTTGTTCACGTGTAATGCTCAGAGTGTACAGTCTGCGTTCCTGTGTACACAACAGCTGAGCTGCACAAATCAACAAAAGTACGCTCTTTCACACAAGCACTTGCAGAGACAGCTTGCACCTGTATTAGGTGTGAACAAGCTTTCTCTGGGTGGCAACCTGGCAGAGCCATTTGTTGTTGTTGTTGTATCATTAGAGGTGATAAGAATATACAGCCGGGCGCATTGGGGTGCTTTCATGCATGCATTTGTATTTCTAAACAACATACATCAATCAAACACCAATGAAAGTCAGAATAGAGGAAGGTGTCATGTTGCACAGAAAATGAAGCCAAGAGCACGAGCTGGAGGGCAGGAATAATTGGAGCCTTTCAAACTGGAAAGATATAACTGCTAATTAGAACACCACTGGGATAAACATTACGCTTTGTGGATGCTTAGTGGAAATGGTTAAGTGATGGCACTGCAAGCAAGATTTCTAAATACCTACCCGATAAATGGAATACACTTACGGGAGCAGTAGCCACCAAGCAATTAACTCATACTGTTTATTGCTCTTCGTTTCATTATTCTCCCTTCTAGCAGATGCTGCAGTTCAACATGTGCCCTACTATATTTTATTAGGGGCTGTTCACAGGGCAATAATCAAGAGTACTGCGACCATTTCAAAAACACATCTTTAGCACCGGCACAACAAGCTCTACATTTGGCAGAGCACAGCCACCATGTGAGACAGAAGAGCACCATCAGTAGTCCATTGCACATTATATGTTTCTGGGCTGGAACACTTTAGGACCACAGACGGAGGATTACATTTATGAATGTTCTCTTGAATTAGGGTGGTTTTTTAAAAAGCCCTTTCACATACAAAATTTGCCTGCCAGGGTGATGGTCCTAGGAAAGCCATTTTCCATTCATACTCAGACCCTCCAAGTGTCCCTATTTTCCAGGGACAGTCCTGGATTTACAGAAGCCATCCGAGTTTCTGATTTGATCCAGGAATGTCCCGCTTTCCTTTCGTTGTTGTTTAGTCATTTAGTCGTGTCTGACTCTTCGTGACCCCATGGACCAGAGCACGCCAGGCACTCCTGTCTTCCACTGCCTCCCGCAATTTGGTCAAACTCATGCTGGTAGCTTCAAGAACACTGTCCAACCATCTCGTCAGCTGTCGTCCCCTTCTCCTTGTGCCCTCCATCTTTCCCAACATCAGGGTCTTTTCCAGGGAGTCTTCTCTTCTCATGAGGTGGCCAAAGCATTGGAGCCTCAGCTTCAGGATCTGTCCTTCCAGTGAGCACTCAGGGCTGATTTCCTTAAGAATGGAGAGGGCTGATCTTCTTGCAGTCCATGGGACTCTCAAGAGTCTCCTCTAGCACCATAATTCAAAAGCATCAATGCTTTGGCGATCAGCCTTCTTTATGGACCAGCTCTCACTTCCATACATTACTGCTAGGAAAACAATAGCTTTCCCTATACGGACCTAGCCCGTTTTCCTTTAGGATGTCCCTATTTTCACTGAAGAAATGTTGGAAGGTATGGTAGGAAAAGGGCTTTTTTAGCTGGTACTCGGTGGAACTCAGTTCTGGCACCCCTCAGGTGGGTGCCATTGCCATTATAATAGATCAAGGGATGCATTCCTGGTGATTTCCAGCACCTCTTTTTCTAGAAAAATAGCAGTGGGCAGGATGTCCCTATTTTCATAGGACAAATGTTGGAAGGTATGCATACTGCCTATCCATAAACAGGGTGTGTGTTCTTTTTTAAAATGTAGTCCAGACGTTCTGCCATCCTTTGACTCTGGGGTGGGTGCTGTTGCACTCAGGCCCTACTTCCAGGTTTCTCAGAGGCAACTGAGAACAAGATGGTGGTCTGGGTTGACCTTTGATCTGATCTAACAGGGCTTTTCCTAGGTTCTTATAGCTACTCCACAGGAACATTCGTAAGATTTGGACAGAATATGACTAGAAATCTTGGAGGTTTATAGATGGCAGTTTTACTACAAATCCTTATACAGTCATACCTTGGTTTTCGAACAGCTTAGTTCTCGAACGTTTTGGCTCCCGAATGCTGCAAACCCAGAAGTGACTGTTCTGGTTTGCAAACTATTTTTGGAAGTTGAACATCTGACGGGGCTTCCGTGGCTTCTGATTGGCTGCAGGAGCTTCTTGCAGATAATCAGAAATTGTGCTTTGGCTTCTGAATGTTTTGGAAGTCAAACGGACTTCCAGAACAGATTCCCTTCAACTTCCAAGGTATGTATGCCTCAGCCCAGTATACCTGAAGGAGCGTCTCCACCCGCATCGTTCTGCCCGGACACTGAGGTCCAGCTCCGAGGGCCTTCTGGAGGTTCCCTCACTGCGAGAAGCAAAGCTACAGGGAACCAGGCAGAGGGCCTTTTTGGTAGTGGCGCCCACCCTGTGGAACACCCTCCCACCAGATGTCAAAGAGATAAACAACTACCTGACATTTAGAAGACATCTGAAGATAAGTTTTTAATGTGTGACATTTTAATGTATTTTTAATCTTTGTTGGAAGCCATCCAGAGTGGCGCAGTACAAATAATAAATTATTATTATTATTATTATTATTATTATTATTATTATTATTATTAACTAATACATTGGTGGGGGGCTGAGTTCAGGCTGGGCAGCACTGCTTTGTGGTGGTTCCAATCCTACTTGGATGGTTGGTTTCAGTGGGTGATGCTTGGGCACTGCAGACTGCTACTGATCTCATGGAGCTAATTTCATTGTTCTTTGGATCCTGGGTGTGGGGCTTGTTACCTCCCACTGAGATCTTTCATGTTTCTCAAGGGCTGCATTAGCGATGACAATGGCAACTATCACACAGTTTCGCTCAGATTGTAAGACAACAGGAACACCTCCTTCATCTCAGATTGCACAATACTCCACTCCGTAGGATCCCATCCAGATCTTCTCATACGGCACAAATGAATTATGAACGAAAACCACGATAATGAATAAAGAAAGAAGAGGTGGAAGGAGAAGCAAAGTTCCCCGAGAGAACATAAAGAAGGCAATGGAGAGTTAACAGCTGACATTTCTTTTTATAACAGAGCACGGGCTAATAGAATGGAAATCCAAAGACCATTTCCCTATTTAGATCTCCCACCCACATGCGTCTCTGTGTTGAGACATGCTGTGCTCTGTCCCATTTCTTTGGCTAATAAGTTGTTTTCTTCCATGCCTACCGCCTCAGTAGCATGAAAAGAAACTGCAGGGTCCTATTGTTCTCCCATTGTAATGAGTTATCCCATACGGCTTTACGAGTTAAAAAACACACACACACAAACCCTAAAAATGGTACCGCAAGGGGCACTCAAATGTAGGATACACACACACACACACACTCCCCCTATTTTTAAAAAACAAATCTCTTTTATGTTAGCTGCAGCGGTA
This sequence comes from Podarcis vaucheri, assembly GCF_965113315.1. Taxonomy (NCBI): domain Eukaryota; kingdom Metazoa; phylum Chordata; class Lepidosauria; order Squamata; family Lacertidae; genus Podarcis; species Podarcis vaucheri. The sequence goes on from NC_138763.1 coordinate 21,630,781, forward strand.
GCTCTACATGTTAGAATACACCAGGTTTTTGACATGAGCAAAAGCCAAGAAAAGAGAATACGTTTCTTTTGTTTTGGGAGTTTTGCTTTGTTTGTTTTTTTTAAAATACATGAATGTTTGTCACTGGAGATTGTGGCCACAAGTGCCTGAAGGAGGCAATAAAAAGGCATGCAAGCCAGAGCTAGATGAGAGGGTGCATGCGGCGCTGGGGCAGCCAGCACAGTGCCCTCCGGATGGCTCTGCATTTCATGCCATTTCTTTGCTGTGGTGTTTCAAAACTGAAAACTGCCCTGAAATGCAATAAACAAACCTACCTGTGATGAACAGCCTACATCAGCCAGGCTTCGGCTGCACTGTGCTCCTTTCTAGTTCCCAGACACATGATTTGTACACAATCCTATGCATGATTGCTCAAAAGTGAGCCCCACTGTGTTCAGTGGGGTTTAATACAGGTAACTAATCAAAATTTCAGCTTTAAATCTCTTTTTCTTAGAGGTCTTTTATGGCCTTAAAGTCACTCTAACACAGAGCTTCCATAACTTGGGTCTTCAGTTGTTTTTGGACTACAACTCCCATCATCCCCAGCTAGCAGGAGCAGTGGTCAGGAATGATGGGGACTGTAGTCCAAAAACAGCTGGAGACCCAAGTTTACGAAACTCTGCTCTAACATATCCTGCACTGTGTCCATCAGCCTTCCTCAGCTTGGTGACAGCCAGATATTTTCACTACAACTCCCATCATTCCTGACCATAGGGCCCTAGCTGGGGCTGATCAAACAACATCTGAAGGGCACCAGCTTGGGGAAGGCTGGTGTACACCAAAATTTGGACTGATAATAGCCTAGATTAATTCTCTGAATGCCGTCTTACAATTGCATTGTATCACTTAAAAATAAAAATCACACCGTGTCATTCTCTTCTGGAACAATTCCTTTGTATTGTTTCCACACTACATAGATCTAGTTCAGGGGTCTGCAACCTTTAAGACAAAAAGAGCCACTTGGACCCGTTTCCGAAGGAGAAAAAAAACTGGGAGCTGCAAAACCATTGCAACATTTAAAACAAATATATCTCCGGAGCTGCGATCTGACAGCGGGGGGGAAGGTGACGTCGGGATGGTGCGTGACTAACGCATGCACTGCCCCCATGTGATGTCACAGCCAGTACAGTGCCCGCCACAGTGGGGAGTGTTGGGGCGCACAATGCGCCTCCTCCCTCGCTAGTATCCGCCCCGGAGCTGCGGCAAAGGTGTAAAAGAGCCACATGCGGCTCCGGAGCCGCGGGTTGCAGACCCCTGATCTAGTTGTTCGGTTTGTCTTCTGAAAGAACCAGTAAATGCAAGAAAATCTCAGTTGCAACAAAAGCAGAGAGAAGACTATAAACAAGCATACCTGATGGAGATGTTGAAGCTTGGCCCTGTGTATGGTTTTACTATAAATGCAAAATGCATTTCCTGATTATTATGAGCCCTTTAATAATCAGCTTCAAGAGCATCCTGTTAAGCAGCCTTCTATAAAACAACCCATTGACCCAGTATAATAAGCTAACAGCTCCTTGAAAATGCTACTATATCAGTCCAGGTGCATCTAAAAATATTTGAGGGCTGCAGTTCTATTGCTGGTGCTTATGAAAGGAATAACCTGACTGAAATCAAGACACTTATGAGCCCATCGGTGTTTGCAGGATTGTAACTTTAGAACTGAGAATGGATCAAATGCACTGGTAATCCCAGTGTCTCTAAGTAAACTAGAACCCAGCTGCTTTTATTACAGTCTAAATCTTTATATAAAGGGTGATTTCCTTTGAATAGGCTTATGCTGTGTTTATGCCATGAAAAACTTTCTCTTGAAAGAAATGAAGCCATTTGGATTACTTTTAGCAAAAAGCTACCTAAAGAATCAACCATCCATTAATTACTCTCAACCAAAGCAGAGCTGGATTGAAAATCAACGCTTCCTATTTTTCATTTCCCTGCCTTCTCTTATTCAAATGAATTATTCTCTCTTGGTGGATCAATATAAAACACGCTCGGATTTAATATCCAGCAGCTGTTTAAGCCACATATGCAATCGGAGCCCAGTCTGGGAGCGAGAAACTAAAATAAGGAAGATGGTCATAATGAATGGAAAAAGCTTGGAGCAGTATTCCTGTGTGATGTCTTTGCTGAGCGGTGCAATTCAGAATCCACCTCACAAACAACATCTGGCAATATTGAGATGGGGGGGGAGCAAAGTGTGTGTGTGAGGGGAATAATTGTTTGTGCCTATGCTGCACAAATAATTTGGAGGGGAATAGCTCTTTTTATAAAAGAGAAAGTATCAAAAACGGTCTAAGGTAGCTGCTGTACAAAAGGCAACAGTTTGTAGTTCAGGCCTGTGCGTACCCTCCATTATTCCTCAGATGAAAATAGGAACATATTCTACATCAGTGTCCCACCCCTGTTGTCGTTCCCTCCCTGCACCTCTTCCTTAGAGGCTGGGGCAGGGACACAGACGTTGTGGCCAGATTAAGAAAGTTGAAGCCAAGCAACTGCTCTTAGCCGGCCGTTACCCCTATGCACCTCTAACAGCCAGGGCCTTGCAGACAGACCCTGTTCCATCCATTCCCCCACTCACGGGTACCAACTGCGCACCTGAGCTATGGAAGACCACTAATAGTGAAGACCTCAGCGACTGGGCAGGGATATAAGGGATCAGGCAGTCCTTGGAATGTTCTGGATCCAAGTCATTAAGGGCCTCATAAATTAATATAAAAACCTGGAACCTGGCCTGGTAGTGTATGGCTGTCTATTCACTCATCAAAACAATTTCCCAGATTGAAAAGTCCTTTGCTAAAAAGACTAGGAGAAGACAAAAAAGTAAAATTAAGTTTGCAATCTTACACACACATACCTAGGAGTCCCATTGAACCCACTAGGCATTTCTGCTGAGCAGACATGCACATGATTGCACTGTAAAAGTGCAATCCTACACATGCCTATTCAAAAGTAAGTCCCACTGAGTTCAATGGGGCTTGCTCCCAGTTAAGTGGATATAGGACTGCAGCCTCAGGAACACTTGGAAAGTGGAAGCCTGTTGATAATGTGTTTGAGACTCTTTTAATGACTGTTTCTATGGTACTTGAGAATGTGAAGTGGGAGCATTTGCAAAGCAAACATTTCATCAGCTGCGGAAGCTGCTTAATCCAAGCACATATCAGCTGCACCACAAGCCATTATCTCTGTGCCCTGCAAAAATAAGAGCTTCAACCAAGCATCCATCAAAATAGAAAACGTTAGGCTAAATATGTATGGAATATAGTTGGAGTGACTTCAACTGGTTTTAGAGTATGTAAGCGTTTAAATAACTCCATTAAAAGCAGAGTGCCTTCTTTGGTTGTACCTATCTAACAAGCAGAGTGCCTCCTAGCTGATCACGTGTACAGGTTGCTGCAATGCCTACATTAGAAGGGGGCTAATGCAGTACCACCCACCCTATTTAGCACTGCTACATAGATTCCATCTTGCCCCCCAAACTGCCCTTAGATAGCCAAAACCCTTGCCTTGCCTCAAGAATCCCGGGTGTAATAATATGACCGCTGCACTCTTGCAAATGACATGCATGTCTGATGACCCTGCACAATTTCCTAGGGCAGGGGATAGGCGAAACCTGCTGCCCTCCAGATGTTGGGAGTCCAACTCCCATCAGCTAGCATGGCCAAAGATCATGGATGATATACAGGGCCGTCTTTAGCACATGCGGTGCTGGGGTGCAAGTATCTGCTCAGCGCCCCCAAATTACCATGGATGAGGGGGCAAAGCTACACACTGCCAGCCATGGGGGGTGCGGACAACTCTCCCCTATGCCGCTGTGGGAGAGCAATCCCCTGCAGAGGCTTGGAAGGGAAGCTGTGCGCTCACCAGCCTTATAGTTGGCGGGGCACAGCTTCCATCCTAAGCCTCTGCAGGGATTGCTCTCCTCCCGAGGAGGCTTGGGAGGGAAGCTGCATGCCCGTCAGCTGCGCCCCACCAACCATAAGGCTGGTGGGCATGCAGGGAAAGGGGAGGCTGCCGGCAAAGCCACGCAGCTTCCCCACTCGCTGGGGTGCCCGAGAGGCTGGCACCCTGGCGCAACGCACCACTAAGCCATATGGGAAAGATGGCTCTGATAATATACAACTTTAATAAATGATTATGCTGATGATGGGAGTTGGGAGTCCAGCTGCATTTGGAGGGGAATGGGGGGCACATCCCTGCCATTGTGGGCTGTACTCAAAGGCAGTTTGCAATGGCCAAGATGATGTATCAAGGAGTGGAGACTGTACTGATAAGTTCTTAACTTTAGCAGCTCGTTGGGGGCTACTATAATATGGAACCATACTAATTAGGTATGCCATTAAGAGACAGAGCATGGCAATCTCACAGGTGAAATAATCCAATCCTCTCTACACCCGACTCCATAGTTAATTACTTGATAACAGTCATTAACATGATTGTTCGATCCACTGTGGTCTCTTTACAACCTGTGTATAATTTTACTGTACCATTTAAAAAAGATGGCCAGAGATTACACTCGGAGGCAAATTACCGCACTATTCATTCGCATCTTTTTAACATCTCAGCTGCAGTGAAAAGGATTTTAAGAAGCATCACAGAAAGCAACAGGTTGAGAAGCAGGGGGTGGGATGGGGTGGAGGGCTCTTTCAATGAGCCAGTCTAATTTGCTTTCCACTTGTATTTATTTATTTAACTGCAATTTGGTAGGACACTCTGTCCTGTGGAAGGCAGGCTGCCCACCAATACATATTCTTTTCAGTGAATAGCAACAAATTACAAGCACTAAAATAGCATAAAAGGTATACAAGTTTCTTTGATTAAAGACAGACTGGGATGTGGTGACTTAACTGCTTGAGTTAAATTTCCATTGTAGTTAAATGGGCCAGTAATTTTCCATTATATATTTTGTACTAGTGGAAGCTTAATCCTTTCGTTCTGTCCACAAAAACAGTGTAAAGATGTTATACAGCTAGGGGAAATGTCCCTGCCGCCTCCACTGCCTCCACTTCCTGTCTGGCTGTCTTTCAGTATAGCTTAGCTTCTAGAAACCAATGCTATATGAGACCTTCAAACACCAGTTCTTACTTCTTATCTTCTTAATAGTGTGATTCCCTTTCAAATTGTAAGTTCAGCAGCTGCATTCCTAAACAAAAATAATCTCAAAAACAAGGATGAGAAACCCATCACTCTCCAGATGTCGCTGAACTACAACTCCTATCATCCCTAACCACTGGCTGTGCTGCTGAGCATGATGGGAGCTGGAGTCTAACCACATCAGGAAGGCTGCAGGCTCCCCAGCCCTGCAGTAAATAATAATAATAATACTAATACTAATAATAATAATAATCAGAAGCCCAGTTCCTCCCTTGTTACTTGGGAGTAAATCAACTTCAGCAGAGGCATTCCAGAGCATAACCACATCATGAAGGAAGCATAAAAAGACTAAGAGGGAATATGTTGAACCACTTCCCTGTTGCATCATCTGTTTTAATTGACAGTGCAGTTTACCTGGAGCCTAAGAGTCAAAGAACAGATCTAGGAGTTCCAAGTGATAGCCTTTAGGCTTAAATGACCTGAGTCTGCTTCAAAGGCAGTTGCCTGGAGTGCAAAGTGACTGAAATCCGGCTAACAAGGAAGTGACAAGCATTGAGTAGGAGTAGAACAATCCCTGGCAAAGAAGAAAGACGGAAGCTGGGATGGGCAAAGCGTTTTGATACGTTACAGGACAAGAGGGGGAATTTTAATAGTCTTGCAGATTACTTGTGCCGTTGGGAAGGAAGAACTCAAACCCTCTCTGTCAGAAAAGCTCTGATTCCAACCTTTGTTTGTCTCAGTGGGAAGATTCACTTTTATGAAGTATCTGAGCACACTCTTTTAAACTGAAGGGGATGGAAAGAGCAGTACTCACAGGAAAGAACAGGCGGGATTGATTTCATTTTATTACTGGTGTCACCATGTAGAAGAAACAAAATGGTGAAATGGATCAGGGATATTGGAGCTGCTCTTCCAAAATGGTCTTATGTCCCACAAACACTGGCCTAAAGAGAAGCACTGAAGATCAAATCAAAATCCTTTAGGTGTAGGTGCTACAAATCCACACTGACTATGGGTTTCTTTATTTATAAATGTATTTATAAACTGCCCTCTCATAGAACATCTGGGTGGTGTGCAATATTAAAGAAGCAATGAAAGGCAGCACAGAACAATAATTAAAACTGGCAGGCTACTCAAGTTTTTAAACAACTGTACAGACCTATGGACATATATAGTTGTATCCAATGAATGGTGGCATCCAGTATTACTTTATCATATGGGTTGTATCCAAGGGTGATGTTGCATCAGTAGAAAGTCCCCACTTATTCAGGGCACCCAACTTTTGATTAACCCCCCCCCATGTACCACAGGCTCTTCTTTCCCTCCCCCACCCCTCTTCCAAAGCTACCCCAGAGGACTGTGTAGTACTCCTTAGGGCTGCAATAGGCAATGGGTGTCAGCAAAAAATTGGGTGCATGGGCAGAAGTTGGGAGAGTACAAGCAATGCTCTACTCATGGACTGCATCCAATGGTAGCTTTGCACTTGGGGAAAGCCACCATTAGATTCAGCGCCCTGCGCTGGGCTTTGCATGTAGGCCTTACACTCCAACAACCAAGAAGCACATCTGACAATCCAGTTGCAGTATGCAGGCATCCAGCCAAGGGTCATATAATCCAACCCCATGCAATTCTTTTGTCCAATGTGGGGCTCAAACCCACGACCCTGAGACTGAGTGTCATTCTCTACTGATTGAGCTGTCCCAGCTTGTCAAGTTCTTCTACATATACCACTGTTCGGTAGCAACCGTTCAGCAAGGGGCCAGTAAGTGGAGAAACCCTATGGAGGTGATGTTCCTTCTCCTGATATTTTATTAGTATCAAAGTGGCACCTTCTGTAATAGAATGAGAAAGACAATGGCATTGTTTTAAAATGGAAGAGAAGGGAAACTGTGTACTCTGAAGTGTGATCTTTTGCATAACTTTTCATTGAAAGCAACAACCAACACAGAAATGGGGGTGGGAATGCAATAACAACAGTTCCTCTCTCAATTCCCCAGGAGTTAATCTAATCTCTCTCCCACTGCCAATTTTTAAAAGGAAGATTTTTATATGGTTGCATAGCAACTTTGCTCTGCATTACCTGTTGCAGTGAAGATTTTTCACCCGCAGGAGATAAATACCAATTAAAACACTGCAAACCTGAGTACCAGAATAAAAGTAGATGTCAGACTTCAGACTGACTTGAAGTTTTTTCTCTCTCTCACTTCTCTGAGAAGTCATGGAGAAGTGTTTCAAGAAACAAAGTTCCTATGGTGAGAATGAGCTCGGAGAACGTTATCCACCATACATGCGTAGGGTGGGTTCTTTTTTAAGTTATGTGCTTCAAAAAATAATGGTGGTTATTATAAAGCTACACACATCAAAAGGTGAACTAACTTGCTTAGCCCTCCCTCCAATCAAAGCATGGAGGAAAATATTTCTCAATAGCTTCTGGAAAATATTAGCTAGTAAATCGTGTATTTGATTTTATGCAGCATTCAGGGCTTTGATTTCTAAGTGGTGTACAAATAGAAAGGTGCAGACCTGCAGAACATTTTCACGGATGAGGAAAAGAGGGGCATGGAGTGTCCTACACGCAAGTAGGACCCTGGCAGAGACACATGCCCGACTGGCATGTTCTCTCCCTCCTGGTCGATCATTCAGGAGATTCAAAAGCGTTCTTCAGCCTGAACATCACAGCGACCGATGCCAACAGACACCAGCACACTTAGGGATCTGCAGAGTTTGCGCAACTTGCGTAACAGACCTCAGCAACTCAGCATTTTGGCTAATCTACTTTATTTACATATACATACACACAAAGCTCTGCAACATGGCTCCCTCGCTCTCTAGCATCAGACAGCAAAGAGAAAAGGAACAAAGGACAACAGTCCCACTTCACAGAACACAGTGACACAAACATCCTGTCTCCGTCACTTCCCACTCTGTGGAGTCATACACCGTCAAAACATACACCGTCATGTGAAAGACAAAAATCCCATGACTGCAATCATGGAGCAGGAATTCTAACAGGGAATAGAAGAGATTCTTCTATCTTTTCCCCAACTATTCCTGTCTGTAAGATTCAGTAGTCAACTCTGAGGACAGTCATGGCAGCACCAGGCTTGAGCATAGGCATTCTTCCACTGAGTTTCAGGAGTTTGCTGCCACCAGTATTGCACCTCTGCTCAAAATGATTTTAAGCAAAGACTGCAGAGCTCCTACAAAATTGGCTGTGGAGGATGCTCAACACAGGGTATGAAATCCTCTGAGTAGCTGTGGGGTAGAAATTCAATCCGGTGTGCATTTTCTAGTGCAATTCTACCTAATTCATGCTTCCTGAAACAATATGTGAACCAAAATGCACCTATACTTCAAAGTTTGCACTGCTCTGAATTTTGTAATGTAGTTTCTTCAACCAAAAATTGTGTACAAAAATGCATCCATTATGGAAAAAATGTACATTAGATTCCATAGGTTAGTGAAATTTGTTGATTGATTCCAGCCAGGTAAAAGCACTCAAGGGGCAGATGGACAGGGCCAGTAAAAGGTGTGGCTTGAGAAGAGAGTTGTGTCTTGAGAACCAAATAAAGATGCCCAGAGGGACACATTCAGCTCCTGGACCTGAGATTCCTCACCTCTGCTCATTATAATGTAATTTTTTAAAGCACCACAAAGACTTGGGTAGTTGATTCAACCTGTGAAGTTTTAATGAGTGTCTTCCTCTGCGACAGTAACTTTGAGTCAAAACAAATAATGTCAATTCTGTCAAGATTTCTCCCATTTCAGGGACTCATCCTTCCTTGTGCACTGTGTGGAATGTCAGGAGTTTCATTCTTTCTATTTCTGGTGTTCAGGCAAGAGTGTCATTGCTCATGTAACCCAAAACAATCACACTCAAGAGGGAGGCACCAGCATGCTTGGGGGAACTCCAAGGTTTGCAGAAGAAAACAATTTGATTTGGTTTTTTTAAGGCCCTATGGTGGAACTCCAAAAACAGCTTGGTGCAGACTGGATATGTTCAGTGGCCACATGTCAGATGTCAAGGAAACAAACAACTATCTAATTCTTAGAAGACATCTGAAGGAAGCCCTGTATAGGGAAGTTTTTAATGTCTGATGTTTTACTGTCCTTAATAATAATAAAAAAATTGTAGGAAGCTGCCCAGAGTGGTTCGAGCAACCCAGTCAGATGGTTGGTGCACCTGGTTGTTAACCAGAAGGTTGGTGGTTCAAGCCCACCCAGGGGCTGCTGTGGGCAGGATCCCTGGATGCCAGAGGGTTGGACAAGATAACCCTTGGGGTTCCTTCCAACTCTACAATTCTATGATTCAGTGATGATGATGATGATGATGATGATAGGAAGAGGAGAAATGGAATGGATGGAATGGCTGGCTGGCTGGAATAGTGAGCAGGAGCACTCTGCATTGGAGCATGTTGCTGCAAGACCCACCTCCCAGTAGGGATCGGGGGGGGGGGGGATTTGATTCAGTTCACATTTAAAGGCGAACCTACCAAATCTGCATGCTCCAAAATAATAAATGATCCAAAACACAGGCATCCTTTAAAGTTCACACTTCTCTGAATTTTGAGATGCAGTTCTCCAGCCAAGTAATGTGTACACAAATACACGTTACAGTAAAGTGTCCATAAAAATGCATATGTTTGTGAAAACAGCATACAAAAGGCATGCTGCTAGGCGGAATTGCTTGCAAAAATGTGTGCATTAGTCACAACCGCATACAAAAAATTATTTATTAGGTGATATCAGTACTTAAATGCTGGAAGATTTTCATGAGGATTTTTATATAAGAAAATCAGATTGCTGTGAAAATGTGGAAAACTGAATTTAAGATTGGAAAAGTGAGAAAGTGAGAGAACCAAAATCGTCAAATTCACTGTTCTAGATAGAATTCCTATTCTTAATGTTATATAGTTTATGGGTGGAATCCTGCAGCACCCAGCCGTGTGGCTGAATAAGAAAGGCATCTTACAAGAAAGCTTTAAATGCAAATTTTATAAAAGCAGCATATGACTGAAGCTGGTTTTATTCAGCCTCTAAAAGCCAAACATTTGGTGTATGTGAATAATTCAAAAACAGCCTCCAACAAATTTTCCCGGGTCTACATGGAAACAAAATGAACTCTCTAGAGCCTGCCACTCTTCTTATTACAGCCCAGATCATGCTGAACACTCTTTCCTCTGGGTTTTATTTTATTTCTTTAAAAAAAAATAAAAAAAATATGTTTTTATAATAAATGAGCGTTCGGGAAGGATATGCAGATGATAACATTTACGATGAGACCTTACAGAGAAAGAGTTTGATTTGAAATTCATTTTTTAGTTGTTAATTATTCACCAGCACGGATCGTGCAACTGGATAAAAATTAAAAATTAGCAAATTAGTTTTCATTTGTCTATGTAAATTATTTAGCGTTCCTCCATTTTATTATAAAAACACACAGGGATAATTTGAAGCATTCAGCGTATTTGGAGGGTTTGCGCTGGCTAGAGTGCATCGTGATGCAAATTAATACTGTCTGGTGGTAAAAGAAACTTTAAAAGAAAAAGTGGAAAGAGGTAGGGGGAAATGTTAAATTGGAGAGTGCTGTTGCACCCGGGTCTTGCTTGTGGGCTTCCCATAAGCATCTGACTGGCCACTGGGCGAACAGGATGCTGGACTGGGTGAGTCTTTGGCCTGATCCAGCAAGCTCTTCTTATGGTCTTATGTTGGTTTAGCACCATGCAGAGCCATCCTATGAGTGAACAGGTTATGCTCCATGATGCTGATGGAACGACTACCATTTCCTCCATGTGCTCAGCCTGGGAGGACACTGTGATGATGTTTAAATCACCCTTCAGCTCAAAGGTTCCCAGGGCACTATACAGTATTTAAGATGAAGTGCAACATAAAATCATAAAAACGTAAGAAACGGCCATCATTAGAATACAGTACAATAGAATGTATGACCTAGCAGCAGACAGACAACACACATCCATGTCCAAAAGCCTGATGAAAAATATGCATGGTGTCATGGACTAATTACACAGCTGTGGGGACCTTCATCCTAAGCAAGACCTACCAGGGCTGAGCTGAGCTGCTGCGCTCATTAGGCATGACAACTCCGTCAATTCTGTGGAGATCGTGTTCTTGCTAGCAAAGAGTTAACTCCAACTTGCACAGTGTGATTTACTGCCAGCTCGCTCCTGACAGCTGGTCATTTGACATCGAGAAGCTGTAATATGGGGGACAACCGTTATCTCCACCAGGAGGGAATTCCATGAATGCCTTGTCCCATATTACCATCATCGCCCAACATTGGGGGGAGGGGAGATGATGATGATGATGATGATGATACCTCTGTCATCAACAGGATGACTGACAAGGTGAAATATTAAGGCAGGGGACAGTAGAGAATGGAACTGGTACTCCTTCAAATCCTTGTGTCTGAAGCTGTATAGGGCTTGATACACCAAGCTCAACTCCTTGAAAAACCCACAAGTAAAAAGAAATGAAGAAGCTTAATTCTTCTAAGCAGTTACACAAACATTATTTTTTTTAAAAAAATCTGCAATAAAAATCTGCACTAAACAATCCCATTAAAACATTAAAATATAAACACCCATAGTTAAAATATGCAATGAAACTATCCCTATAATACACACAGAATTTCAAGCAGAAGACTCAGGTTGAGTGATCAAGGGACTGCCAGTGTACACTGGTGCAGTGTGAGAATAGGATTACACCCTAAATTGCAGAAGTGCAGTCAGCCACCCCTTTGCTGAATTATGAAAAAGAAGCTGATCCATAAAGGAGGCCAGTGGTTGCAAGATTCTTTCCCTTTGCCTATTTAAATATTGATGCATTCTTCCTAAGTGTATTTCTCCTCAATCTTTAATACAAAAGCTTTGTGTTCTGCTCTCTGTCATGCTGAGAAAAGTTCATCCACGAGAAACTTCTGACTTCAAATTAAGATGCATTCATTCTCCTGTGCATGACTCCGGCCTCCGTTACATAAAACAGAGTGCCATTGTGGGTGCAATCTAGCTGTATTAAAATCAAACAGAGTTGTGTAATAGCTTCTAGTCATTATGATCTACAATAGAATATGAGTTGATGTGTTGAAGCAGCTGGTGCACTAGAACCAGGAAGACCTAGGTGCAAATACTGTATGCATCCATGAAGCTTACTGGGTGACCTCAGGCCAGCTGCATCCTTTGGGTTGTCTCCAACATAGAGCTGAGCCTGTTCCATCAGGGCAAGGATCAGCTAAAAAAGCCAATGCAATTCTGGGCTGCATCAATAGGAGTATAGCATCTAGATCAAGGGAAGTAATAATGCCACTGTATTCTGCTCTGGTCAGACCTCACCTGGAGTACTGTGTCCAGTTCTGGGCACCACAATTCAAGAAGGACACTGACAAACTGGAATGTGTCCAGAGGAGGGCAACCAAAATGGTCAAAGGCCTGGAAACGATGCCTTATGAGGAACGGCTAAGGGAGCTGGGCATGTTTAGCCTGGAGAAGAGGAGGTTAAGGGGTGATATGATAGCCATGTTCAAATATATAAAAGGATGTCACATAGAGGAGGGAGAAAGGTTGTTTTCTGCTGCTCCAGAGAAGCGGACACGGAGCAATGGATCCAAACTACAAGAAAGAAGATTCCACCTAAACATTAGGAAGAACTTCCTGACAGTAAGAGCTGTTCGACAGTGGAATTTGCTGCCAAGGAGTGTGGTGGAGTCTCCTACTTTGGAGGTCTTTAAGCAGAGGCTTGACAACCATATGTCAGGAGTGCTCTGATGGTGTTTCCTGCTTGGCAGGGGGTTGGAATTGATGGCCCTTGTGGTCTCTTCCAACTCTATGATTCTATGATTCTCCTTGCACAGTGCAACATTGTTTCCCTCTTTCCCCCCTGCCCAATCTGTTTCTGGTATTTCCGGCCCAAAACCCTCCAGAGAATATTTAGAGATGGTGCAGGGTGTGCGCTGGGGAAGTAAGAGGGGGCAAAATCCTTAGGAATTAGTGCATATTTAATTGAACATCATCCTCTTAGTCTAACCTATTCCACAAGGGATCATTCCTTATAATGATACAGTTGGAGTACACACATTATGTACACTACCCTGAGCTCCATGGAGGTGTGTGGATGAAGGGATGGGGAACCATCAGTGTTCATTATTAGACCCAAAAAACCCCATAAAATAACACGGAATAGGTAAGCCACAGTGAAAGGAAAATAAGATGTACGTACATCACCCCTCACACAAACTTATACAAACACCTGAGACGTCTATTTTCAGGACACATTTTCATGGTTGTGAGGTTTTTAAATCTGTTTTTAATGTTGTACTTTAAATTGTTGTAACCCACCTTGGACCTTAGGGTGAAGGTCAGGTATGGTAATTAATAATAACAGTAATGATATGAGCTGGTGTAATTAGGTCTTGTAAAACTGATGCTTGACAGAGTATGGGGGCAGAGTTGATATCTGGCTTTGATGAACAGCCTTATTCTGTTTATAAGCATATAAGAATAAATGAATGGCTGTCATCCCCTCCACCTTTTCTACAGGTCTCTGGGGACACATTCTGAATTTTTAGGCTGCATTCCTAACTCTACTTGCCTGGGAGTAATCCCTGCTGAATTTAATAGGATTTCTAAGTAAGCATGGTTAGGGCTGTATAGTTAACAAGTTATAAACTTTGCATATGTTGAGTGTATTAGATGTATCTGGGACCTTAGTAAATGCATTTCCTAATTTTCTGGGTGCAACTTCTATGAGGCAGTTGTGGCTGGGTCCATTGAGACTGGTAGGGTGGACTGCAGGGAGCCAGGAGCCAGTAACAGGCAGAGCCAACTAATTCTCATTTTGTCCCCACCCTCCTCTCTGCTGAGTTGTACAAGGGCAACACTGAGACTTAGGAGGAGGATGCTGAAAAGCAGTGTTGCACGCTGGTTTGATTGTAAGAAGATCAATCCTATCCATTCTTAAGGAAATCAGCCATTAGTGCTCACTGGAAGGACAGATCCTGAAGCTGAGCCTCCAATACTTTTGCCACCTCATGAGAAGAGAAGATTCCCTGGAAAAGACCCTGATGTTGGGAAAGATGGAGGGCACAAGGAGAAGGGGATGACAGAGGACGAGATAGTTGGACAGTGTTCTTGAAGCTACCAGCATGAGTTTGACCAAACTGCAGGAGGCAGTGGAAGACAGGAGTGCCTGGTGTGCTCTGGTCCATGGGGTCACGAAGAGTCGGACACGACTAAATGACTAAACAACAACAAGAAGAAGTCAGGCAGGTGAGAGTTGGCTGAGGGCAGACTGAGGTTGTTGGGGCAATGCCTCATTCACCCCAATGGATTCATCTCCACTGCATAGAGAACTGAATTACCTGCAGCTCCTTCTGATGACTAGCTATGGTGTTGCAGAAAGGAGAGAAATTGTGCTTCTTTCTCAGTGTAGCAAGATTTGAGACCCAAGGTGACTTTAGAAGGCAACTACTCTCTTTACCGAAAAACAGATTTAGGTTTATTTATTGGGACATTAAACTAACCTTCCTTATTTGACCTGTGTCTTACTACACAAATACAATGGAATAAAATTACCAAGAGAAAAATACACCCAAGTGTAATGTTAAACTGTTGATTTATGCTTTCCTGAGCATAGTCAGGCACAGTGGTTAAAGTATGCTCGCCTCAAGCACACCAGGGTTTTCTTCTCCTGAATAAAGGAACTGAATATTACTTATAGATGCATTCCCTCGAGTGTGGGAATATATAGCCATAAAATACACTGGGCATGTGTTTTGTAAAAAGGAACAGGGCAAGCTGCAGCTCTTTCTCTGAACCTTTAGTGTAGGGGTACCAGCAGAATAAACCGTAACCTGTTATTTTCAAACACAGATTTTAACATGGAGTAACTACTTAGCATTCATTCACTTCCATGGAAATGTTCATTCCTTCTGTAACAAGCCCTGTAATTCCTGTATCACACACAAAAAAGCCAATGTCACCGAAGACGGGTGATTTGAATGGAAAGTAGGCTTGTGTATACAAATCATTTCCTTCTCAAACCACATATTGGTTTGCCTCCTGGTGTCCCAGCATGTATGAAATTGTTGGTGCCTTTAAAGGGATATATATTTATAGCCCACACCAGTAAATAATTCATCTGTCAATTTGGGGGAGGGGAGAGAGCAGGGAAACATTTCTAAGTATAATGATCATGAACTAGCCATGTGAAAGTGATTGTCGCTCATTCATATGTTGGTTGTTATAGTTTATATTGCTGCTTTAAGAGGATACTTTATCTAATTGTTTTGTGCTGCTTTAAAATGAGGGTTTTAAAATTTTATTTGGGATGTTTTTCTGATGCTGAAAACTTAACAGAAATTTCCTCTGAAATATGGAGCAGTAAATACATTACCTGAATGAATAAATAAACAACCAAATACATATTCTTAGTCTGGGGTAGTTTTTTTCACTGCTTGTGCACACACTTGTATCAAGACCATAATAAAACTCAACACTTTCAACCATTCAAAGTGCTTCACACACATTATCTAGGTGTCAGCTGTGCAACAACTCTGTAAGATATGTTAGTATTGTTGTTGGCATCTGTCTTGAGAGACAATGGAGTGCACCTCCAGGGGTGAAATCAAACTGCTGTGTTAGCGGCACCAACAGACCTCCCTGGGCAGTGTGTATAGAGGTCCTGGGCTGCCAGGTGAGAAGACCCCCTCCTTGGCCTCACTGATGTGGTCCAAAGGAAAGCAGAGCAATACATGTGACACCAGTTTGGCTGCAGGAGTTGCCAGAAGGTGTACAAGACACCATCCATCCATCTTAGGGACTCCAGATTTGTGTAGAGTTTACTCCTTATCCTTTTCTTCTCCCAAAAATATCCCACAAAATAGCAGAGGTTTGGGATCAGAATTTTGCTTCCCCTGGATGGGCTACCTTCCCAGGTTGATGAGGCCCATCTGCCCCTCACATCCCTCTACACCACATGCAGAAACCACCTTCTCAATTGTGTTGGACCCACAATTGGTCTTGTCCACTCAATCTGCTGGAGTCTGTCTTCGCATGCAGGGGAAGTTCCTAACTGACCAAGGGTTTGAGACTCATCGGCTACCCTCACCTGGTTTAGCCGGCCAGTTGAAGCCATCTCCTGGCATGTGGCAGCTGTTGCATGTTGACAGCTTCTAGGAGCCAAAGGTGCACAAACCACCCCAGAAGGAGCACAACGTGTCCTCCACCAGAGGTACTACCCCTCCCCTAACTCCCATATTATAGATGGAGGCCTGAGACAAGTTGGGGGACATAAAAAATGAGAATGGGTGACTTTCCCACGATCACCTAGTGAGGTTATGGCAGAGATGAGATACGCACTGGGGACTTCCCAAATTGCATCTCAGTCTCTTACAGGTACAATACTATATTCACTTACCTGGATTAAAGATTTGGATTGAGGGGCAAAGAGTTAGACCTCTCTTGAATTGGGGGCAGGGTACAGTTGCTTTTTACATAGGAAGCTGCCTTATTCTGAGTCAGACCCCACAGTCCACCCAGTGGCAGCTCTCCAAATAAGGATCCTTCTTTTCCATACCTGGAGATGCCAAGGCCTTGGGGCCTATTGCATGTAGTGCAGATGCTCTACCATTAAGACACACCCCTTCCAGAAGGAAGATGTCACCAGGTGCTCTAGACAGGTGTAGCACCACCTTTAAGTCCAGGGATCCGGATTAAGGATTGGAGGGTGGTGGCTAGGACTCTTTGCCCCTCAATCGGAGCTGGAGACCTCACACTTACAATGTGCATTGCCGAAATGTGTTTAATGAATGCGCACGCGCACGCACGCGCGCACACACACACACACACACTAATCTTTGTTCCATCCCACTCCACTGAAATCCAAAATGTAACCACTGTACAGAACTGGACTCAGAAGGATACAAAAAACTGAAGATTTCCATCACATTGTATCCTTGTGCATTGATATAAGCCTGTACTGTTAGAAGGGCTTTCCCATGGGAAGAAGAGCAGTGGTGGATGGGAGAAAATTACAATGAAATAGTTTAATTACTATGATCTGTCTCAAAGCCAAGATGCTTTCCTCCTAATTTAGGTTGTTGATCTTTATATCACTGAATCAATAAATATAATTCCAAGAACAATTTTCTTACTTGGCTCCTAATGTGTGCCACACAGTGTAGTTCCATTCTGTCAGCTTTCATAACCCAGTGTCCTATTTTTCTCCCCTAACCCTTTCATTGTATTTTGCATCAGTAGGAAGTCTCCATAGCAACTATCCAAAATAAATTGATTCAGCCACTACTTTCTGGATGCCATTGCTGTTTCCGAGGTCAAAATCCAAAGGCAAGGTAAACTGAAGACCTCCTCTCTGCACACAGTGTTTGTATTTTCTTTTAAGCTGACTAGTCTCAGTGGAAATACCGAGGGCTGGGGGCATCTAGGTTATCTCTCTCTATTGCACTATCTGGCACCACCAGTATTGTGATGTTTCAACAGATTTTATTGTGGCATAAATTTCCTTAAACTAAAAATCTGGATGAATATTTTTTTTCAAGGCATTATTATGGTAATAGTCTGGGTGTGGGTGCATGGAAGAGAAATGGAAAATCCCATCCCATCCCCAATCCATACCATTCCCAAGCAGAGAAGCTGACTTGGAACTGTCCCTTGGAACAGTGTATGGGAAGATTTTCCCCATTCCATTTCTTTATTACCAGACCCAGCACTAGGTTTGTAGGAAGCCTTGGGCAAAGTGTCATTTGATGAGCCTGTTCCTCTAAAGTGGCCTAAGCAGGCTCACCTGGCTGTGGTGGCACTGCTCCTAAGCACTGGGTGGGTAGCCTTTTAATTGCCACTATCTCCCAAAGCAGGTGGCACTGTGGGATAAACCACAGAGCCTAGGACTTGCTGATCAGAAGGTCGGTGGTTCGAATCCCCGTGACGGGGTGAGCTCCCGTTGTTCGGTCCCTGCTCCTGCCCACCTAGCAGTTTGAAAGCACGTCAAAGTGCAAGTAGATAAATAGGTACAGCTCCAGTGGGAAGGTAAACGGTGTTTCCGTGCACTGCTCTGGTTTGCCAGAAGCAGCTGGCCACATGACCCGGAAGCTGTATGCCGGCTCCCTCAGCCAGTAAAGTGAGATGAGCACCACAACCCCAGAGTCGGTCACAACTGGACCTAATGGTCAGGGGTCCCTTTACCTTTATCTCCCAAAGCTACACTAGGTCAGGGACACTGTAAAAAATGAAAAGGAAAGCTAGATTCATCTGACTGGCACTGCTTAGAGTGTTGACTCTGACAGCTGCCCAAGTCTGTCAGGTAATTGCACCAAGTAAATTTATTACTCCATGAATTTGATCTGCAGTTCCAGTTTAACTAATAGTTCCTTCAGTTTCAGTTCCTTCAGGCTGCAATCGCTTAGCTGGGAGCAAGCTCCATTGATTCAATTGGGACTTCCTTCTGAGTGCCCCTATTCACCTTATTCTTGGATCACAGAATCATGAAGTTGGAAGGGACCATGAACATCATCTAGTCCAACCTCCTGATCTGCCAGAATATTTTGCCTAATGTGGGAACCCATGGTCCAGAGATTAAGAGTCTCAGGCTCTACCAACTGAGCTGTCCCTCCTCTATTGTTCTATATTGCTTCCTCATCCCTTCATATTGTGCCAGTGAGGAGAGGTAGGTTTCAGAAATATCTCACAACTTCAGAAAGGGGAGGATGGAAATTGTTCTACCCAGGATGATCCTACAGGTTCTTCCTCCACCCCAATATTGTCCATAAGGGTCCTTCCTTTTGGTCCTTAGAAATGGCAGCCATTAATTTAAATGGGTAAAAGTGAATGGGTGCATTCAAACATACAATTAGACCTGGGCCTAGTTAATTTTTGCTAACTTTTGGAGAGACAAGAAGAAGAAATCCAAGAACTAGTTTTATAATATATGGTAACATCATCAATGTGCTTTTCATAACTTGTAGATACTTTGGGGGCACAATATATGCATATTTTCAAAGCTTCCAACAAAGTCTGATGGTCTTTGTTGGAAAGTTAGTAAAATGTAACCCTAGATTATCCTAGGGTTAGGTGGATTTGAGGGACCATACCTAAAGAGTCCTAATCAAATACTCTTTGTTAACATGGGCAGAGGTGACAACTGCATCTTCAAAGGGCGCTGTCCTGGCCGTGGTGTTTTTCAGCATCTTAAGAAATTGGATTTAGATGAAGGAGTGGAGAAGATGCTAATGAAATCTTCAGAAGACACCAAACTGGGTGGGGTAGCAAATTCCTTGGAAAACAGAAATAGGATCAAATATTATCTTGACAAGATGGAAAATGCAACCAAACTAAAATGAATTTTCACAGAGATAAATCTAAGGTAATGTATTAAGGTAGGAATAATCAGATGCAAAAACCCAGGGTGGGTGATACCTGGCTGAAGGGCAGTACATGTGAGCAGGATCTAGTGCAGAGGTTATTTGTGGCCCAGCAGACCATATTGTCATCTGTCCCATGGGCCAACTTTGACAGGTGGGCAGGTAAACCCACCTGACAGCTGGTATCATTATGACATCAGATGATTAACAGGTGGGTTGTCCCACTCACCTGGCAAAGTCCTTTGCAGGTGGCAAAGTCCTTCTCACTTCCCAAGTGTCCAGCAGCCTGCTGCTATTACAGCAGGGTGCAGTTGTTGCTCTAGCAAAGGAACAACCAGGAGCTCATTTAAAGCTTCCAATTGTACCTTTGTAGCCACATCAGTACCTGTCCCACACCTGATGTTGCAAATGATGTCAGGTGTGGGGCAGGTGGGTGTGGTTTGTGAGGAATGACCTTGCAGGCCAAATTGGGGCTCGTGCTGGGCCAAACCTGGCCTGCAGACTGGAGGTTCCCACTCTTGTTCTAGAGGTTCCAGACTGCCTCCTTCCCTACGGATCATATTGGATGTTAAGATAAACAGAGAAGGCCTTCTTGGCAGCTCCACCACCTTCAGAGGTTTGGAGGAGTGCAGCTCCTACTCTGCGGAATTCCATCTGCACAAAGGTGTGTTTGGCATCTTCATTATATAGTATAGAGAAAGGCTACCTCACAATGTGGATGTTTTCATGTAGCAGCAGATGGACAACAAATAAGGATGCTGAATGGGTTTCCTCTATCTGTGAACTGTTGAGCTAGATGACCCTTGAGGTCTCTTCCCATGCTATGATACAATATATGTGAGGCGCAAAAGCATTTGGTATATTCTTTTCAAATTCTGTTTTTGTAATGGGCTAGAGTTTCATAGTCAAAATGCTTCCAAGACAATGGCATCATTCCAAACAGGAAATCAAGGTTGTAATAGAAATGTTAATATTTTATGATCAGCATCACCAGAGGAGTCTTATCTAAGCTCCTGTGTTAATATGTCTTCAATGCTAAACAAACCCTAATCATGCAAATATTTTAAACAATTTCAGCTCTCATATTTACAGTTAGGATTGCAGGTTTGCAAAGTTCATTCCTACAATGCTTTCAATGTCTCCAGGACTAATTTCCTTATTTAAATAAATAGCATTACACAAGCTTGTAAATTTCCACTCGGTAAATGAAGAAGAATTATCTCCAGTGCGGAAGTTTCATGCTGTAGTTTTGAAAATTGGTTATTACAATTCGTGACATTATAATGAGCATTTCTTCAGTATTAAAGATTTATTTAATAGAAGCATTCAGGACTTTTATAGATAACCTTTATTAAGTTCCTCACAGTGGCCGTAGGTTAATTCTGACTTTTTTGTGCTCATGTAAGGCAGCAGAGGAGTAGTGGGAAATCCAAAATCGGGTCACACAGCTGTCCAGGCGTGCACCACTGGCGATTTGCCCTGCCTGCAAACCTGGCTGACCAACTGCAATACAGGGACACCACCTAGACCAGGCGTAGCCCTACAGATGTTGTTGTGGTATACTAAAGTGCAGTTGCACCAACAACTCATGTTTTGCTACACAGGCACATGATAGGAGCTGGAGTTCACAGAGTTCTCCTGTTAGTTTGCTGGAGAGAACTCTGTGCCCACTGTGCCCATGCAGGGAGAGAGTGTAACCACGTATATATATTCTCCTTCCTGCCTGGGCAAACCCCTTTTCCTCTTTCCATCTCTTTCCGCTCCGCCAGCAATGTGAGAACGTGTGCTAAGTCTGAGCTCCATGCTCAGACTGTGTTTTAAGCTAGACTCAAGTGTGTCTTTGTAACTGAATTACCATTTTAAGCCTGCCTGAACAAAGCTGCTGTATCTGTTACTCTTTAACAAGTATTCTGAGTGAGTAAATGTTACTTTTATCTTTTAATAATACTGTTTGTAGGTTGTTTTAAGGGGGAGAAAAGGGGGAAATACCAGGGACGCGGGTGGCGCTGTGGGTTAAACCATAGAGCCTAGGACTTGCTGATCAGAAGGTTGGCGGTTCAAATCCCCATGATGGGGTGAGCTCCCATTGCTCTGTCCCTGCTCCTGCCAACCTAGCAGTTCGAAAACACGTCAAAGTGCAAGTAGATAAATAGGAACCGCTCTGGCGGGAAGGTAAATGGTGTTTCTGTGCGCTGCTCTGGTTCACCAGAAGCGGCTCAGTCATGCTGGCCACATGACCCGGAAGCTGTACGCTGACTCCCTCGGCCAATAAAGCGAGATGAGCGCCGCAATCCCAGAGTTGGCCATGACTGGACCTAATGGTCAGGGATCCCCTTTACCTTTACCAGGAAAATCCAGTCTTCCTTAAGGCATCCTGGATTACATAAACTAAAAGGCTAACACCAGCCTATCTAAGCTTTCCTTTAAGCTGCAAAGGGACAGCACTTTGCTGAAGTCTCAAACATGAGGAAGGAAGGATAATATCTAAGTAATACATGCTCTCCTAGGATCTATTCATATCCCCAAAATTGTGTGCAACTCTTATTTTTCTCCTTGTTACCTGCTGCAGGCTGTTTTAAGCCTCTTGGATCAAAATAATTAAAACTAAATGTCTAGTAATTATGCAATGTACATAATTACATATATTGCATATGTTAGATAATTTTGCCACAGCAGACAGAGAGTGAAATAGTGTATTTATTGGCAGAATAGTGTATTTATTGCAGAAGACAAACTGAAGCAGAACAGCAACAATGCTGCATGCAATAAACACAAGGCAGAACAGAAAATGTTGCCTTTTCACCTCTCTAATTTCTGGAGGGCTATTTCATGCCTAATATGTGTTAGAGTTTGTTCTCAATGAAGTGGTTTGGTTACCATTCTTCATGTAAATATTACAACTTACAGCAACCATAGGCAAAGGAGTACACAAATCTGGAGTGGAGTTCCTAAGATGCTTGGATGGCGCCTTGTACGACCCCTTCTGGCAACTCCTGAAGTCAAGCTGGTAACAAACGTATTGTTCTGCTTTCCTTTGGACCACATCAGCAAGGCCAGGAGAGGGAGGGTCTTGTCATCTGGACAGCCCAGGACCTTTATACACACTGCCCAGGCTTGTACCCTGGGGAGGTCACTTTGGTACTGTTAATGCAGCCATTTGGCTTCACCCCTGGAGGTGCACTTCATTGTCTATTGAGACAGATGGATGCCAACAACAACAGTGACCACAGTAATTCCCCCAGTTACCTAACTGCTTTGTCCTGTGAACTATACAGCTATTTCCTTCTACCCACCAAAATAAATATATTAACACAGTGGTTTTCAAACTGTTCTGGGAAACTTAACTTTGGAGCCCTTGGAAGCTTGTCAGGATAAGATGATCAAAAATGACAAGCAAAACTTAGCACTTGCCCATCCTAATTTATCTTCCCTGCATTGTGTTGCTGCAGGAAGAGCACTGGGTGGATTTCAGGTTATACCCACAGTTTCCATAGGATGAGGACTCCCATTTCTTTTTGAATTCTCTGGCATCCCTACGTGTTGTAAGAACAGCTTTAGCTTTTTGCCCCTCTGCTCTCCTGATCAGAATTACATATACCTGCTCTTCACAATGAGAGGAAAGTTCCCATTGGCACCAGTGGCTGCTTCCCTTCCATTGCGAATAGCAGGCACTGGGGTGGAGGGTTGATTCTGATTGGGACCATGGTAAAGCAAAGGGTTAATGCTCCTCTTCCCTCAGGTCAGTCCCAATTTAGCTCCCCCATGCACACATATTGGCTATTTTAAAAAAAAGAAATATGCAAAGGGGAAATGCATGACAGTATCATGCTTAGTTTGGGCCTAAGGCCTGCCAGGGACAGAATCTACCAGTCCCAGAAACCTCTTCCATATGTTTGGGTTCCATAGCAGAAAGTTCAGTGTGAAAACGGAAAGTATGTTAAGCTAGACCCAAACTTAAGTCACGTTTAGCATACACCCACCATACTCAATGGGGCTTTAAAAGAAGTCCCATTGGATTCAGTGGGTTTACTCTAAGCATGACTTGGAAGTCAACATCACACACAGTGTTTGAAGATCCATTAATGCACCATTTTCTTTTAGCAGAAATTTGTACAAGTGCATTCTTCCTCCTCATGAAAAATGAGGCAATGGGATTTCTTAGCCTTTGAATACGGTGAAGGCCCTGAACTGAATACCATTACAATTAAATTATATAGGTTTTACATTCTCCCCCAAACATGGCCCATGTCACACTTACCTTGGGAATACCGAGAAGTACAAAATGGAAATTCATTATTTACTTGCTCACAATGCACATGTCAAATATTACAAAGTACAAACTTCATTTCTTGTTCTCTCCCAAAGCCAGAAAAGTCCTTTGGGCAGTGCTTTTGTAGTCAGTGACAAATAGGCATGCCTAATTTATGTATATATAATTTTATGCCAGCATAATTGTGTACAGAACAGAGAGTAAGTGTTGCATTGTTAAGAAAAAGAGATCTCAGAAAGAAAATTATTGGAGAGTTTTGCACAGCAGTAAGACAGACTATAATGGATTCTTTCTTCTCCAGGATGCTGCATATATTGAAGATTTGTTTCTGTTAAATAAATCCTGACACAGTGTAGCATGTCATGTGTTGTCATTCATCTGAGGTTGTATTTACCTAATTTTAAGACCTGCTAAGGAACAGATTATTGTTATTATGTCCTGATATGTAAAAACCACAGAATTCAAAGAGGGTGCACTTTCTTTTTCCCATGATTGTATAACGTACCTAATGATGGTGTAGTTGCTAGGCTGGATAGATGGCCAGGTGCTTGACAGCTTTCTGGCTAGACACTAAAGAAGCTGTCCTGTTTCCCAGAAGTCAGAGCTGGGGCAAACCTGGTTCTCCATCACATGGGTTGGCACAATCCATTTTGTTGCGTGAGGTGAAGTCTAAAACGGCATTCCATTCCACATACAGAAACTGACTAGACTGGCAGGTCAATCGGATTTTGACGTTGGTGACAAGCAGATTCCCTCCTGGGCAGACCATGTGGCATGCACACAGATTTGTCCTCTTAACACCTCACTCTACTCTCCGCCCCCATTTCATGCAGCCTAACAGTAGGCCAGCCCTGCCTGTCAACCTCCACTGCTGATCAGAAAGCTTTTGTCAGCTGTGATTAGTGGTCTACCATTATAACAGAGTTAGACTACTCTGGGGACAGTCCTGGGTTAGCGGCTTTTGGTTAGAAAAAGGCAACATTATTAGAGCCAAATGATGTGTTCCTTTCAGAGTTAGACTTTCATTGACAGAACGTTCTAGAGCCCTGTCAAATATCCCTGTTCTCTCAACCTCAGTTTTCTAGTACAGTGGTACCTCAGTTTTCGAATGTAATCTGTTCTGGAAGATCGTTCAAGTTCTGAAATGTTTTTTTTTTTTAAAAAAAGCAAACTCAGTATGGAAGCCTTAAAATGGGAAACTCAATACGGAAAACTCAATATGGAAGCTGAGTTTCATGTTCAATTTCCAAGGCACATTCGAAAACCGAAGCATTTACTTCCGGGTTCACGACGTTTGAAAACCGAAACGTTTGTCAACGGAGACATTCAAGAACCGAGGTACCACTGTACCTGTGTTTGTGCCTCTTTAACTGTTTTGCTGTAACCAATTCTCTCAGAATGCTTCACAATTTGCCAGTAACAGACCCTCCAAGTGTTCCTATTTTTCAGGGACGTTCCTGATTTAGAGAACCCATCCCAGTTTCTGATTTGATCCCGGAATGTCTCCCTTTTCCTTAGGATGTCCCTATTTTCATTCAAAAAATGTTGGAGGGTTATGGTAACATGGTTAGGCTTTGGTGAGCGATGGACTCTTCCATCAGAGCTGGAATAAACTTAAACTGGTTATAATACACACACACACACACACACACACACACACACACACACACATTATATACATAGGGGGCAAGTCATACCTCAAAGGTGACTGTTGGCAGTTTCTGAAGACTTGAGAGCCACTGCTCCTCATAGAAGCCTCAAAGTGGCTTTTCCCTCAAGCCATTTTCTCCCAGTCCTCCAACCCAGCCAATTATGTACACACTGCCTCTCACCAATCAATGCTCTGCTGCTCCCCTCTCACTGACAGTTAACCCCCCACCAACTGCCCATTACCTGTCCAACAGAGTGGAACCTCTAGCCAATTAGACAGAAATTTGAACTGCCGCTTACTAAATGTTTCTTCCGCCATAACTTGTCATCTAGCAACCACTGCTAAACAGGCTTGTTACTAGAACTATGCAAGGCCTCATAGCTGTCACAGAGGTCACAGAATATATCTTCCTTTTAAACACAGACACAACATGTCATATATATATATATATATGCAGGTTTTGGTGTCTTCGGGTGTCTTCCCGTGTAAGAGTCGGGGTGTCTGTGCGACGTTTCGACGAGGTCTCACTCGTCATCTTCAGGCTGGTGCTTTCGGCTTCTTGTTACTGGAACAGAGCAGAATCTGGTGTTTGAGTTCCTATAAATACTGTTGAGGGGTGTGGTGTATAGCCTCCAACGTTCTGGGCAGAGAGGAAGTTCCTAGATTAGTGTGCCTTTTCTTCTTTTGTTCCTTAATTACTTGAGGGATATCTTGAGTGATTTCATGAGTGATATTCTGAATACCACTGGGTGGGTCATTAAGTGTAGATTAGTTGCTAAAGCTTTTGTGTCTTGACCTCTTGAGCTTGTGAAGAGTTTTTCTGAGAAGATGGCTGTGCTGCATTTAGTTGTGCTCTGGCTTGGCTTCGTGTATAGGGGCGAGCTGTGGTTTTGTGCCTTGTGCCAGCCAGATCTGTGTAGGGATTGCAGGGGGGTGCAGCATCCGGAGGTGCCACTATAGTTTGGCTACTGGATGGAGTCTGTAATATGTCTGTGGAGAGGGTCTGGGTTTGGGTCTGGTGTGGTTGATTGGTGACGGCGTTCTGTGTGCCTCTGGTTCTGGTGTCGGTTTTTGTGGGGAGGGCTAATTTCCAGATGTCTGGCAGGCGGGACGTGTCGTCACGCTTGTTCATGTTGTGAGGGTGTTTCTCTATCTCGACCCCCCAAAAACCAAGACACAGAAGAAAACAATGGCATGGCCCTCCTTCCTTATATCAAGGGCACTACAGACAAAATCAGCAAAATCCTCCATAAACACAATATCAAAACAGCCTTCTGCACCAACCAAAAAATAGCCAATATCCTCAGAAACCCAAAAGACAAAATCCAGCTGGAAAACCAAGGGGTCTATGAAATACCCTGCAAAGTCTGCCCAGCCACGTACATTGGACAAACAAACAGACGAATAAATGCACATATCGCAGAACACAAGAATGCCGTCAAAAAAGAAGAAAAAACTTCCTCTCTTTTCCAACACATGAAAGAAACAGGACACGAAATTAATTTTGCAGATTCCAAATTGCTCTTTAACATGGAACATCACCACAAGAGAATAATCATGGAAGCCATCGAGATAGAGAAACACCCTCACAACATGAACAAGCGTGACGACACGTCCCGCCTGCCAGACATCTGGAAATTAGCCCTCCCCACAAAAACCGACACCAGAACCAGAGGCACACAGAACGCCGTCACCAATCAACCACACCAGACCCAAACCCAGACCCTCTCCACAGACATATTACAGACTCCATCCAGTAGCCAAACTATAGTGGCACCTCCGGATGCTGCACCCCCCTGCAATCCCTACACAGATCTGGCTGGCACAAGGCACAAAACCACAGCTCGCCCCTATACACGAAGCCAAGCCAGAGCACAACTAAATGCAGCACAGCCATCTTCTCAGAAAAACTCTTCACAAGCTCAAGAGGTCAAGACACAAAAGCTTTAGCAACTAATCTACACTTAATGACCCACCCAGTGGTATTCAGAATATAACTCATGAAATCACTCAAGATATCCCTCAAGTAATTAAGGAACAAAAGAAGAAAAGGCACACTAATCTAGGAACTTCCTCTCTGCCCAGAACGTTGGAGGCTATACACCACACCCCTCAACAGTATTTATAGGAACTCAAACACCAGATTCTGCTCTGTTCCAGTAACAAGAAGCCGAAAGCACCAGCCTGAAGATGACGAGTGAGACCTCGTCGAAACGTCGCACAGACACCCCGACTCTTACACGGGAAGACACCCGAAGACACCAAAACCTGCATTCCTGTACCCGTGAAAATCTACGAAAGCATATATATATATATATATATATATATATATATATATATATATATATATATATATAATCACACACACACACACACACACACACACACACCATTTCTAATAAATAGTGTTGAGGTTTCATGGTGACTCTTGTTTTTTTAAAAAAATTGCAAACTGATGTCAAAATGTGGAGAACTAAACTTAGGACTTGAAAAATGATAAGCTGCTAGAAACCAAAATCAGCCAATTCATCCACCCACCCCTCTCTCTGTGTGTGCACACATAGATATAATTCTGATATAAGGAACAACACACATCCGAGCACTGAACTTCCCCCAACTGTTGGATACAGATATGGTCATAGATGGCTTAGCAAGTAATCAGATTCAGTCTCTACGGAAAGTGCAAATGGCTTATAAAGTAGAGATCCACATGCAAACGTCTTAAAACAGCAATATTTGTTTGATGCATGGAGGTCCACAAGGCTTTTCCCACTTTAACTTCTGTTCCTCCCCAATAATTAGCTTAAAATATTCTTGATTAAAGATCTTGACATAATTTATTGTATTAATGTTAATGTCAAATGAAGAATGACTTAAGAAGCTTGCAAACCTTTAGCAAACCACAGTAGCATAAGATGACACATAATTACAACCTCTTAAATCCTTTACTATTTATAGCATCATTCTTTAGGGAAGAGAGCTTCATGTTGTGATACTCCTGAGCCTTGGACATGTGAACTATGGTTAAGAGTTCGTAGTAGCACCCATTATCTCATCAAGCAATAGAAATAGTGTACATTCTTCTTATGGTTATAAGCATATGACTGCAGAGCTGGCCCACCTATGAGGCAGGAAGAAGCACCTGCCTCAGGCAATGGAACAGGCAGTGCACAGCCTGCCCCACTGCTTCTGCCACCCACAGAATGCCCCCTTCTCATCATGTGGTGTTACTGCTTGTCTTCCCTGCCTCTGGAGCAAAGGAGACAAGCAGCAATGCCTGAAAGAGCACCCTGGCTCACAGCAAGTTTGAGGAGAGCCATAATTTTCCCATATGCAATGTTGCTACTTGTCTTCCCCATCAAGGAGACAAATGGCAATGCCTTGTGGAACACTTCAGCTCTTGCCAAGTTTGAGGAGAGCCAGGGCATTCCTGTGCACAGCATGCCCATGGGAAGCCCACAAACAGAACTGGAGTGTAACAGCACCCTCACCATCAGCAGCCAGTATTCAGAAGCATGCTGTCTCTGGCAGTGGGGGCAGGATACAGCCATCACGGCTAGTAGCCACTGATAACCTTAACCTCCATGAATTTGCCTAATTCTCTTTTCAAGTCACTGTGGCCTGTCGGGATCTCCGCTCGGCCAGCCTGATAAAGCTCATTTTCCTCCGGCCGAGTCCTTCGGAATCGCCCGCAACGTGATTGACGACCTGAGCCTCTGATAAGGCTCCAGGCACATCCCCCATTCAGCAGAGTTTCCAGCACAGGGAAGAGACGAGAGGTTTGGTCTACATTGCAAAGAGTTTTATTTTCCTAACTACGCAGACAAAAAACACATCCTTTCTCTGTGTAAGCAGAGAGCAACTGAAACAAAGGAACAGGAAACCACTAACTTCACATCCGTCTCCCGTGAGACTTCCAACAGTATGGAATGTGTGGAATGTAAACAGTCTTGTGACTCCAAAGCACTGCTCAGTGGCAAACAGAAACTAACATGGCCATCCCCACCTCTTGTAGGAACAAATTCCACAGTTTAACTGTGGTGAAATAAATGAGTTTCTTTAATGCCTGGTGTGGCTTGTTGTAGCATTATATCTCTGCCTGCAGATTGTGTGGTTAGATTCTAAAAACAAATGCTCTTTGGAGATCAATTTGAGTTGGTGTTTCAGCTCCCCCCAAACAGGTGGTTGTCATTCAGGCCACATCATCTTACTCACACGCTAATCCATCTTCCTCTAGCAGACGGTATGCAGAAGATCATAAACCTTTTGCTACAAACAAAGTGATGCTGGGAAACTGTTATGCTTGGCAAAATATTGATCATTCAAAATGCTCCCGAAAGAGCAGAAAGTGAATTGTTAGCAGCAATGAGGACATAATTACCCCTAAATTTAGAACAAATACAGTAAAACAATTGGGAAGTGAATGGTTTTCTATTTAAACCTTATGCTCTCTGTTTTATTACCAGGCAAGAAAAAGTGGAACAGTATATTAAGATCATAGAATCATAGAATCATAGAGTTGGAAGAGACCACAAGGGCCATCGAGTCCAACCCCCTGCCAAGCAGGAAACACCATCAGAGCACTCCTGACATATGGTTGTCAAGCCTCTGCTTAAAGACCTCCAAAGTAGGATACTCCACCACACTCCTTGGCAGCAAATTCCACTGTCGAACAGCTCTTACTGTCAGGAAGTTCTTCCTAATGTTTAGGTGGAATCTTCTTTCTTGTAGTTTGGATCCATTGCTCCGTGTCCGCTTCTCTGGAGCAGCAGAAAACAACCTTTCTCCCTCCTCTATGTGACATCCTTTTATATATTTGAACATGGCTATCATATCACCCCTTAACCTCCTCTTCTCCAGGCTAAACATGCCCAGCTCCCTTAGCCGTTCCTCATAAGGCATCGTTTCCAGGCCTTTGACCATTTTGGTTGCCCTCCTCTGGACACGTTCCAGTTTGTCAGTGTCCTTCTTGAATTGTGGTGCCCAGAACTGGACACAGTACTCCAGGTGTGGTCTGACCAGAGCAGAATACAGTGGCACTATTACTTCCCTTGATCTAGATGCTATACTCCTATTGATGCAGCCCAGAATTGCATTGGCTTTTTTAGCTGCCGCGTCACACTGTTGGCTCATGTCAAGTTTGTGGTCAACCAAGACTCCTAGATCCTTTTCACATGTACTGCTCTCAAGCCAGGTGTCACCCATCTTGTATTTGTGCCTCTCATTTTTTTTGCCCAAGTGCAATACTTTACATTTCTCCCTGTTAAAATTCATCTTGTTTGTTTTTGCCCAGTTCTCTAATCTGTCAAGGTTGTTTTAAAGTGTGATCCTGTCCTCTGGGGTGTTAGCCACCCCTCCCAGTTTGGTGTCATCTGCAAATTTGATCAGGATGCCCTTAAGTCCATCATCCAAGTCGTTGATAAAGATGTTGAATAAGACCGGGCCCAAGACAGAACCCTGTGGCACCCCACTAGTCACGCTTCTCCAGGATGAAGAGGAACCATTGATGAGCACCCTTTGGGTTCGGTCAGTCAGCCAGTTACAAATCCACTGAGTGGTAGCATAGTCAAGACCGCAATACTTCAATACTTCCTGTTCCTATGGTAGCCTAATTTTTCTTGGCAAGTCTTTGGTAATTATTCGTTCTAAACCAGTACATTAGTATTCTAAAATGTGCAATATCTTACAGTATTCTTGGTGAAAAATATATAAAAAGCATGGCTACATCTCTTGGAGCAAGTTAGTAGGAGAGGAAAGAAAGGAGCTGTCTCTTGTTCTTGTCCATATGCATGTGTGCAAATTTCAAAATATTCACTTTCCCTTTGTCAAAAACTATGCTAGAAAAGGAGACACAACTGGCTTACAAACACCCAGAAGGCAACTTTGAAGCTCAAACTATACAACCACTGTTACATCCATTTCCAGACCATGGTTGTTTCAGCCCATAGAGTGATGGAGCTGCAGGAACTACAGTCACAAAAGTGGTCATTGCTTGGGACTTCTGGGAGAGGAACATGGAGGACTGAATGTCTTTGGTCAGCAGGCTGCCAACAGAGATAATTATGTGATGATTGATGATAGCCAAGCATAAAACTTGGCTATCAAATTCACTGTGGAGAAAGAGTGAACAGGGGATGAATGTCTGATGCTCTGAAAAAGCCATTTTCTATGTCTGGAGACTGAGAAGTTGTCAGCTCCTGGGAACCCTGACAGGGGTGAGCAACTTATGAGTGGAGGAATCAACATTGTGCCCAAAAACCAGTAAGAGCCCTGATGGGCCTGGGGTCAGCAAAAGTCTCCCTTTCTTAATCATCTCTGAGATGGTTATAATTTACAACTGAGAAAGGTTTCTCCATCTGCCAGTGGAAATTTACATTCAGTGTGTGCTACTTTTTGGCTTTAAGAAGAAAGGAAGGGTCAATCATTAAGGACTGAAGGCAGAATAAAAAAAAAAAACCCAACACCATTCTCTAACATTCAGCAAATATTTGATGAGAAAGTAAGATTGATTAGGTCTAAGACTGATGAAATGGGGAGTGAAAGTACAGCAGAGAAAAATGAAATAGGGAAGGTGGAATCAAAGTGGACACAGAGACTGGAGAAGCATATGGATAAAAGATTGTCAGAACAGGAGGGTGAAATGGTAGAGTTGGCAGAAACAGATGGTGAAATGGAAAAGCTTAGAGGAATGAAACAGCCAGATGGTGGAGTTGTCCTGTTGGAGAAGTGGAATGAAGCCATGGATGGAGAGATGAATAGACATCCTGAGCTAGCAGCAAATAGAGCTGAGAGAAAAAGGACTCTGTGTATAACTTGGACTGAATTTAGAAGAAAAGCTATCAAACCTCTGGCTCTTTTCTTGGGGGGGGGGATAGAAAATGTGTAAAGGGAAGGGATAATTTTTAAAATCAGGATGGAAGACCATGGCAAATACAACAGGAAATGGGAATGGAAGATATAGAACTGGGTGTGAGTTAATACAAGAAAAGAACTATGGAATGTTATTTTAATATATGATCACAGCAGAGAGACTCTTGTGTTGGACAAAGACGGAATAACTTATTATTGTTTAATATGGAGGAATGGTTGTTGAAGTTATTTGATTAGAGAAAACCCATTGCTGACATTTATTAATAGCAATTAGAGAAACCCTTTCAGACTGTTTGTGTGAAAAGGAAAATGCATGAATTTGGGACATCTGGGTTGGAAGATTGGGAAAATATTCTCTAACCGTTGGATGTCATTCTAGAGTGAATGTTTTGAATAATTTCTTTCTATGCGTCTGACAAACAGAAAATTGAAAGTCCTTTTTATTTTTCTTCTTTCTTATTTTTTTTCTTTTCCTTGGGTGTCCTCTGCTCTGGGCCATTTTGGGAGTCCATGCATTACACACACATGAAGGTGGTGGATGGTTGGTGGAAGGACCCTGAGTGATGACAGGGAAAGGAGGACCTCCCAGGGTGAGAGAGACTGATAGAAGAAAGGAAAGTTCCCAGGTGAGAGCTGAGAGGGTTCTGTGTAAGACAAAGGGTAAGAGCTACCATTGAGAGGGGACTCTTTGTTTTCTTTTTTATTTCTCGCTCTGACTTTGTTTTTATTTAGATTAGTCTATTTTATCTTACTGGATTATGGAAAAGCTTTAATAAATTATTATTTTAGAAGAAGAAGAGGAAGAGGAGGAGGAGGCCATTGCTTCTTCAACACAGGGGCTGGCTTCTACACATGATCTCAGGGATCTGAATAACAAAATAAACAACAAGTGATGATGATAGCAGAGCAATGACCAGATCCAGTTCTTTAATAGGACGAGACAAAGCAGCTGAATATATTTTGTTTGCAATTAAAAGTTGTTTGCATCACTCCTCTCTTCATCTATCAAACAGAAAGAGTGTTTAGTTTTAAAAACAGGCTGTGATGTTGTCTGGTGGGAATACGGTTCAGTGACAAAAGTTTATTACAGGAAATCAACTCTGGAAAGTTACAAAGTGATGATGAAGCTAATTGAGCTGCCTTTCTTTCCCTCCTGCATTGCAGCAACACACACACACAATGGTGCAGGTTTTATGGTGGCAGCACTGCTCAAATATTGTCTCCCATTGCTTTTTTAATTAAAACACAATGCCTACTGGGTTAATAAGCAGGTGCCGGTCTGTAGCCAAGCAGTTTGGGAGCCTCAGGCTACACTCTGTGTGTGTGCTTGCGTGTATGGGGGTGGCAGCATTAATCAATCGGAAACAACCCAAACTTATATGCAAGCAGCCTTATTTGTTTAAACTAAAGCTCTTTGATGCGATCATGAATGATAATTTTAAAAATATATAATACAATTGAAATATGCATGTCATGTGTCCAAGTCCCTGTGGGTCAAGCCAGTGCCTTTGTACTGATTGACCAGTAAACTAGTAAACAAAGAGGGTTCAATTTTGACTTAGCAACTGGCAAAAACACTGTCTCCATGTTTTTCTGTACCACTCTGTAGGAAGACTTAAGCAGGGGAAACTTTTAAAAAGCACAAAAATGGAAGATTCGGGGAACTAAAATATTGTATTCCAATAAAACTAAAGTAATCAAAAGAGCAGTTTTGGAACATGTTAGTCAAACACAATGTTGATCCAAACCAGTGAAAACCATTTAAAAGATGCAGTTTAAAAACCAGCAGTGGTTTAGACCAGGCATTGAGAACCTTGTGGTCCTCCAGATGTTGATTGACTCCAAATCCCATCAGCCTCAGCCTCTCAATGAGAAGAAGCTCAGAACAAATGGGTTTTCAAACCTTTACACATCTCTTCATAAGCCAGTCCCTTCTGAATCAATGGGGCTTATTACCAGGTAGGTGAGCACCAAACTGCAGCCCAAATAATCTTGGTCTAAGTGCAGCACAGCCATGTGTTACCTCAAGTACACCTGAGTACATGGCTGAGTGACAAGAGTTTTTATCAAATGCTTCATTTTCCTTTATTAAACCCCTTTACATAAAGTTCACCAAGCGTATGCTTGTTGAAGTTTAGTGACATTTCTGGAAATGGTTTCTCTCGCCGCCCCCCCTTTGCCTCCCTTTCTGCTTCAAGAACAGAATTTGCATTCAAATTAATGTGACTGACACATGGCAAGGATAGGCAGCAGTTCTGAGCACAGTCCAATGAAATGTAACTGGAACTTGTACAAGAGCAGGGATGTGGAAAGGTGTTTCTCTCATATATATATATATATATATATATATATATATATATATATATATATATATATATATTCCAACTGGTATAACAAGGAATGCATTATTATCTTGCATATATTTTATATATTGCCATTTCCCAAATAACAATTTGAAGACACAGTGGTGTGTTTTGACAAGTCTGCAAAGGCATTGAGAGGGATTATCATATGGAACGAGCTCAAAGCTAGGACTCAAAGCTAGGGCACCTGTTGCTACTTTTTGTGATTTAATGGACTAAGGAAGCCAGAGGAAGTTACGCCAGCTTAAACTATGCCAGTTCCAAGCTCCATTCAGAAGCAGTGTTCTTGCTTGCTGAGCCGATCTAAGCCTGGTAGAGGGAAAACAAGCCTTGTAAACCGAGTTACACCACCCTTTCCCTCAGTTTAGACTATGCTGGGTTGTAAGGTCACATGACCAAGCTGAACAGGCTAAGGATCCAGCTAAGTCTAGCCGC
This sequence comes from Podarcis vaucheri, assembly GCF_965113315.1. Lineage (NCBI taxonomy): Eukaryota > Metazoa > Chordata > Lepidosauria > Squamata > Lacertidae > Podarcis > Podarcis vaucheri. The sequence continues at coordinate 21,665,886 of NC_138763.1, forward strand.
CTCCTACACTCACCTGGAAACCCCCTTTTCAGGGTTTACACCGGTTTTCCCAGTAGTGATGTATGGAAGTAAGAGCTGGACCATGAAGAAGGCTGATCGCCGAAGAATTGATGCTTTTGAATTATGGTGCTGGAGGAGACTCTTGAGCGTCCCATGGACTGCAAGAAGATCAAACCTCTCCATTCTTAAGGAAATCAGCCCTGAGTGCTCACTGGAAGGACAGATCCTGAAGCTGAGGCTCCAATACTTTGGCCACCTCATGAGAAGAGAAGACTCCCTGGAAAAGACCTTGATGTTGGGAAAGATGGAGGGCACAAGGAGAAGGGGACGACAGAGGATGAGATGGTTGGACAGTGTTCTTGAAGCTACCAGCATGAGTTTGACAAAACTGCGGGAGGCAGTGGAAGACAGGAGTGCCTGGCGTGCTCTGGTCCATGGGGTCACGAAGAGTCGGACACGACTAAACGACTAAACAACAACAAAATCTGTTGGATCTGAGTTGGAATGAGACACTTAGACATGTGTAGCTCTGGCTGAAGCTGGGCTCAGGATTTATGTTGGTGACTTTTGAACTGGAAAAGGTTCCCTATTCTGAGTTAGGCTTTTCTCAGTAAGCCTTGCCCCCTTGGCCTCAGGAACCTGGCTACCCACCCCTTCTTACTGTCCTATGGAGATGCACAGGTCTGATTGGTGCACATAGTACTGAATGCAGCAGCAAACGTGGCAGTAAGCAAGAAGTAAGCAAGCAAAGAGAAGATGGATCGCCCCCAACTCTTAGAAACTCTCCTGTAAAGACAGAACCTGAGGCACCGTAGGAATTTCTGTGAAAGCAAGTTTTGCACTTCAGTTTTTAAACAAATATTTTAACTCTTTATTCGCACCAGCTTTGAAAGGAAAATGTTTGCCAGTCTATAGCAGTATCTTAGGATATTTCCAGACAGGTATTTATTGTAGGATCGGTGCTTCTCATACGTGCAAGGTATTTTTTGCAGCATTCACACAAGTAATAGCTTTGGCACCTAACTGCCAACCCCTACTCCTCCCACCCCTTTAATCCAGGTTTAGGAATGCAGGAATCTGCCTTAAGTAGTGTCAAATCATTGGTCCACCTATCTCAATATTATCTGCACTTGTCAGCAGCTCTCCAAGGTTTCAGATACAGGTCTCTCCTGACCCTACCTTGACACTGAAACTGGGTCCTTCTTTGCAGAGCAGATGCTATGCTATTGAGCTATGGCTCTTCCCCTTTCCGGGGAAAATCTGATAAGTAACTTTTTGCCAACAACCCAACTGCAAAAACTCAATGACCCATTTGCAAATTAAGCCCCCATCTGGAACCACCCTTAATTAATTTTTATATAGGGGAATGTTTTGCTCCCCCAACAATCAGTGTCTGTTCTCATTTCGACACTGCACATCTCTTCTTATTTCTTCCAAAATGTTTTGGCATGCATAACGTCTTCCCCCTGAGATGGTAGGCTTGGTACAGACATCTATTTGAATAATTTAAATCAATTTACTTGCATAAATTATACAAAACACTCGTGGGTACTAATTCCTCCTTTGTATGCATGCCTGGAAGTTGATGGAAACTATGTGCACAGAACCAAGGCCTAGAATATGCAACTGAAAGTCCTTAGCTGAACTCCCTGCTCATTTATTCAAAAGCTATTAGTCATATCAGACATCTCATTGATGTAATAAGGCAACTGGCTAGATTTCCACAAGAATCCATTTCATATTTGAGTGTACTCACCCAAAAGCAATAATGCACTCCTGAAATTCAGAGCAATTATTTATTAGAAACATTTCCATTTGATGGCAATTTTGAAATAGGGGACTGTGATGATTACCTGGCTGTTTATATATTTGGTGGGGGGGTTGGGGGGGTTAAGGAGAAAAAAAAGAAATGGCAAAAGCCTTTACAAGCACACAAAATGGCTATCTTAGTGACTAATGGTTCACCTCAGATCAAACACACAGCACGTTTCCTTCACAGTGGATAGATTGCACATTCTTGCCTCTATTGACTCTTCTTTATTAGTGCTTTGTATAACACTAAGTAGCAGGGACGCGGGTGGCGCTGTGGGTAAAAGCCTCAGCGCCTAGGGCTTGCCGATCGAAAGGTCGGCGGTTCGAATCCCCGCGGCGGGGTGCGCTCCCGCTGCTCGGTCCCAGCGCCTGCCAACCTAGCAGTTCGAAAGCACCCCCGCGGGCAAGTAGATAAATAGGTACCGCTTACCAGCGGGAAGGTAAACGGCGTTCCGTGTGCGGCTCTGGCTCGCCAGAGCAGCGTTGTCACGCTGGCCACGTGACCCGGAAGTGTCTCCGGACAGCGCTGGCCCCCGGCCAATAGATGTGAGATGGGCGCACAAACCCCAGAGTCTGTCAAGACTGGCCCGTTCGGGCAGGGGTACCTTTACCTTTACCTTTATAACACTAAGTAAATGTTTTGTCACCAAAATTTGACAGACAAAATTATTCTTTGCTGATTTTTCCAGCTCTGAAACACACATTAGCCTGCCTCTGTTGGTGTGGAGGATGGGAAATGGATGTGATCATTCAGAAAATGTAATTTCAGGATGTAACAAGCATGGTTCCACCTGTAAATTTCTAGCTGGAGAGCGCTAGAATTAACTTTAGGCTAGCTTAAAAGTATTCTGTCCTCTAGTCCTTTAATCATGTCCACAACCATGTTTACAAAAGTTAGCAACATTACCAAGCAACCTATGGTTAGAGTCAAGGTCTAGTCTGCATTTCTCAGATGGATTTCATCATAAGATCAGTTTTTCTAGGCCCACACCCAAGGATTCAAACCCAAGTTTGATGTTGGTCAAATATCCTGTATATTTCCCCTTATTCTTTGCTTTGAAGTTTCCCATCAAGAGTTAGCACCTGGACATTAGAACACCAGCTCTGAGCAGACACACCTTATTTTCGCAAAGAAATTGGGCATCTTTCAGCTATTTTTTAGGGAAATTGGCAAAAACAACACTGCTGGTATCAGTTGCCATACATCCAGATTTTCCCAGACATTTAGCCGATTTCTGCCCGGACACTGCTTTCAGATATAGTATTCCGAATGTAACATGTTTCGAGCATTGGTTTTTGGAACAAGTTGGACTGGAAAAAAATTCAGATTTTCATGTTTTCTTGGACAACCTCATACTAAACCCAGATAATGGATATCATCATCATTAATTAAATTTGTATACTGCTCTTCAGCTGCAGATCTTAGGGCAGTTCACAACATAAAAATACAGGATAAAAATTCTCTCTTTAATGTTTGGTATGGATACATGTGTATAAAATTCAAATATGCCCCATCAAGCACAAAGGACATACCTGATTAGGGTAAGTGTGTGTGTCCTTTTTTAAAAAAATGGGAAGCAGGGGCAGATAGAAAACCACCCTACTGTTTTTGTGTTGCTTTAAGAAATTTATCTAATTCTACATGCATACATTTCCCATGCCTGACAAGATGTGCATGTCTTCCGGCATGTTCACCTGGTCCAAAAGGAATCTGAGGAGTGTTCGTCTGCCTGGAAAGTTACTGGGTGTTATTCAACTAAGCTTTATTCATAGTAGGCCCATTGAAATTAATGAACATTATTAAGTTAGGCCCATTAATTTCAGCGGTTCTATTCTGAATAAAACATAATTGAATACCACTCACTGTCACTGCAACGACAACTGCTCATATTGCTATAGCTTATGCAGATAAATTCAACTAGAACACTGATGAACATTCAGACATTATCTGATTAGAGAAAAGATCTGTACCCAAATCTATTAACTCACTGACACTTAAAACAACAACACACACCAGAAACATTTTCAAATGCTAACAAAATACATTTGACAACAAAAGAAGTCAATATATTATACTGAACACCATTTGAAAGATGTTTATCATTGTACAGGGACCCTAAAAAGGGGCCTTCTCTGTGCTGGCACCCAGTTATGAAACACCCTCCCCTTGGATGCTTGAATGGCCACTCCACTAATGGACTCTTGACCCATGATGAAAACCCATTTGTTTCCCAAAGCCTTTGGAGATTAAATCTGATTAAATCTGCTTGGATCTCTCTTTTTGTATCACTGCTAAATAGAATTGAGCTGTTATTGAATACTACAAATATTTTAATAGTGTCTCATGATACTTTGTTGATTTTGTTGTTATCAATACTTATTTTATGGAAATTGCTTTGGGTTTTTTTAAAAAAATAAAATGATGTATGTAAATAATAATAATAACCAGCCACCACCACCCATATTCTCTCATGTACACCACGAACAGGGAGAGACATATTATGCAGATGACTCCAAAACTGTGGGAAATCTACAACAGTGTACAAAGTCCTCCACCGAGAAGCTTCATCATTCTGACTGGCATTTTATTTATTTCTTCCCTCAATTAACAAACATGAAATCATTCAACTTCAGATGAGCACTTTATGCTGGCTGAAGCTGGCAAACAAAAGCCATTAATTACAGTCTCTAAATTTAGTGATGTATGAAATGTTGGCATCTATGAAAAAACACTGTAAGGAAAAACAGTTCCCAAGCTGGACTCCAGGAGCAGGGCAGGCAGTGCAACCACTATGATGCCGTACTCTCTAATCCAAAGGTCAAGAAACAGCCAACCCAATCCATTGCCCAGAAACAATGCTAACTCTAACTATTTGACGTTTGTGGCAAGGAACTGGCAGTGGAATATAGAATGCAGAAGTTGTCTGCCCTGGCTTACACAAAGAGAAGCTTTGAGGTATTTGAAGAAAGAAACAGGGCAGGAATTACAAGTGAGTCGTGTTTCCTATTATTGTGCTTCTACTATGACGCTCATAAAAAAATGCATAAGAATGCAAGAGCCCATCTGGGTGAGACCAAGAGCCTTTCTAGTTCCCTCATTGGCCAACCAGATGCCTATGGGAAGCCTAGAAGCAGGACATGAGTGCAATAGCAGTATCCCTCTCCAATTCCCCCAGCAATTGGCATTCAGAGGCATACAATCTCTGATACTGGAACGTAATGCATAAATTGCTTTCTCCGCACCTAACACCACCCAAATCTAAGTTATAAATGGAACCTTCTACTTGGGGATTCAGATGACTCCCACAATTATAGTGGGGTGGTGCACATAATAGCCATGTCCTCTGGTCTTCCACCCACTGAGCAGGCTTCTTGTGCATAGTGATCTACACAAGCAGAGGGTGGATCCTGGTCCACTTAAGGTCCCATCACATGAAGGAGCTCTAGGTACACACATTGGTACATCCCTAAAGGTAAAGGTAAATGACCCCTGGAGGGTTAAGTCTAGTCAAAGCCGACCATTCACACACCAGCTGGAACCACAGATGAACGAGGAATGTCTGTTGGGACTGCTGCCCCCATCACACATTCTTCTCATGGAGAGAGGGATCTTAACTCCCTATTAGAAGAATGAAAGGAAGAGCAAATCTCTTTCCCTTCCTCTCCAGCTTCTTTATCAGAACATCTCAGGTCATTTAAAGAAAGAGTTCAGTATGAATGAGAAAGTCAATTGCCCTTAAATAGTACCAACATTACAGTAAAATAAGCATAGATACACAGAGAGAATGAAAAAAGGCATTGTGTCCATGCACTTGACTTCTCATGTGGATTTTGGAACTGACCACAATAACCTGGTGCTGAAATATCATTGCTTCTCAAAGGTCTGCCATCTCCCCTTCTAATGGTCATTTTTTAAAAAATACCCCCCTTTCCATATCCAAGAGGTATAATGATCAAGGTAACAGTTTGTGTCAAAACTATTAAAAATATGATAATTCCCCCAAAATATAATACCCCCCAAAACAATAATCCATAACATTACTATATAGAATACAATGAAGAACTTATTAACAAGGTACCAACACACAACCAATAATAACCAATGAACAATTCATGAATATATAATAAAAATATAAGTGTCAAATAGAATGGGGTTGAGGAATCTTTGACCCTCCAACTGTTGCCAGACCTAGGTGGGCAACGGTCAGGGATTATGAGAACTGACATTCAGCAGTATTTTAAGGGCCACAGGTTCTCCACACCTGCAACAGGAGATGCCCAATGGGGCCAAAAAAAACCTGATTAAGAAAAATGAAATTATAAATAAATAAACCATTAACCAATGCATAAGATTAGGGGATATGTAAGCAACAGCCAATAAGACTAGACAGTATAGTCAGTCTGTTCTCTAATAGAAACTTCCTGGCTTTCCTCTCCATGTAGATATGGTTCCCTTGGAACTTTTAGCAAGTCCTATTTGCTATTCTGAGTTGTTGATCTGTGGGTCACAAATAAATACAGCTACTGAAGTTTTCCTGACTCTTGCTGCTTCCTGGTGTTAGGACAAAACTGTTGCAAGGTTTCCTCCCACAGGGAGTACCTTTCCCAAATCCACAGCATGCTATAACCAGGACAGGTTATAATTTAAAGCCCATTCATAAATTCCAGTAATATTCCCCAGCAGGTTACATGTACCATTATACACCATAGTTTCCCTCTCCAACCTCAACACAAACAGGAGGTAACTTCTAAAAACCCAGATTCCACAAAAGCAATAATGCAAGGGGACACAAGAAGTTTTATGCTGTACTAAGGAATGGGAGGCGACGCGGGTGGCGCTGTGGGTAAAACCTCAGCGCCTAGGACTTGCCGATCACATGGTCGGCGGTTCGAATCCCCACGGCGGGGTGCGCTCCCGTCGTTCAGTCCCAGCGCCTGCCAACCTAGCAGTTCGAAAGCACCTTCGGGTACAAGTAGATAAATAGGGACCGCTTACCAGCGGGAAGGTAAACGGCGTTTCCGTGTGCTGCGCTGGCTCGCCAGATGCAGCTTGTCACGCTGGCCACGTGACCCGGAAGTGTCTGCGGACAGCGCTGGCTCCCGGCCTATAGAGTGAGATGAGCGCACAACCCTAGAGTCTGGCAAGACTGGCCCAAACGGGCAGGGGTACCTTTACCTTTTTAAGGAATGGGAAGAAGATATTAGAGCTTGATGCCTCTCAGGGGAACAAAAGTCAAATACTATATAAAAGAAACTCTGTGAAAAGCAGGCTGACTAAACAGCAGTGCAACGTTATCCATGCTGAAGAACCCCAACCACTACATAACCCGAGTCGCACATTCAGAGAGCTCCCATCTTGCCTTGCTGCTCTGAGCAAATTTAGAAGTGTAATAAAGCCATTTACACAATTAACATACATACTGTGTAATGGTGAGTGGAAATGTTAGCATCCTTTTGTTAGCTAGGCAGAGGGAAAGAACACAATGGAAGCTCACGGTCCAATTTTGCAGCCATCTGGGGTAGTGAAAACAGCAGTAAACTTGAAAAGTGCTGTTATTATACACATTATTGGTCCTAACGAGCCGATGTTTTCAAATATTTATGCCATTTATGCCTAGGTTAATGCTTTCAGATTTTTGTAGGGAGGAAAGGAAATGTTTTCAGCTTCTTACTGCCATTAGATGGCCATTAATCATATCCACCAGTAGAAGAATACAGATTACACCGTCAAAGAGCACTAGGGTAGACTGTCTGTTGGAACATGTAGGACATTCAATTGCTATTTGCAACACAATCCTCTGCCTGTCTTTACTCTTGGGTAAGGGACTGCAAGCCATATGCTTTTATTTTATTTTTGTTTATGTGACAAGCACCACTAGTAACTATTGTCTATGACTGCTTTATCTCTTCATGTCAAGAATACCTCCACATATTGCATTTAGTGGAATGTATCTATCACTAATCTCATTGCTTGGCTTATGAAATGAACATGAAGTTACTCACAAGGACAATAAAGCCCAGATTTTAATTTAAAATTCATGTAAGGATATTCATACACTTCTTTGTGACAGGCACTGTCACCAAGGTCTATATTTAATTGCTTCCTCCACCCCCAACCCAAGTGAATATGTTTGCTGTCCTGATGATAAATCTACAGCCTATCCCTTGCCAAAGAAAAATTGCACAGGCTTTTCAGTATGTTGGCGCTGCAGGTCACATCTATCATCCTCAGGCCTCTGTTTTGCTTTTAATTACAAAACTTCACTCAAGAATGTTACTTCCAGTCCTAAAGCGAAGTGAAGGAAAATGTAGGTTTTAATTTGCAGAGTAGCACTTAAATTTTCAACCCAGACGACATTAATTTGCTGGTACTAAGCAACCGCCACAACAACAAAAAGTGTAATTTAGATTTCCATGAAAACCTTGTGACTGTTACAACTCTACATTTCCCGAGCGCGTGGTACATTTGCTACAAAATTGTGGAATATTTCTATTCCACTGGAATAAATGGGATTTAATTCCTTTGAGTTTGATGAAGCTTAAGAGCACATCATTTTGGATGTGGGACCCCCTCCCCCCCAAAAAAAAAATGTAGTGGAGCTGATTACAGAGATTATCCATCTCCTTTTGGAGATGTTTTGCAGAACATGAGTGGAAAACAAAACAGAAGCCATGTGAATCAATGTTCACTTCTTATAGTACAGTAAATAAAACATTCCTCTTATAGTTAATACATACAAATTTCATACATGGACATTATTGTTCATTTGGCTAATGCTTTTTTTAAAAAAATGAAACCTGAAACAAATTAATTCTGTGATCACTTCCTACTGCCCATGTTCCCAAGGTAAGATCCTCCAGGCATTCAACAATACATTTACACACATTAACACACATGCACCAAACACATTACATAGCAGCTCTGACTGCAGTGCGCCAACATTAAGGACTGCAATGAACACAGTGTCGCATGTCTCTGCTTTTATCTTCCCATCCCACTAAAGGTCATGGAAACTCAGTTGCCCAAAACTATGAGATGGTTTAAAGAAACAGAGGAGTTAGGGCAAAGCCTTTTATCCACAGATGGATCAGAAGGCAGCAGTTATTGATGTGGCCCAGGAGGAATCTGAGCCTGCCTTTTAAAAAGTCCATAAACTTCAGCTGGTAACACTGCCACCAGATTGCCATCACTCGAGCATATTATTTCAGCATTTTTCAATCTACCTCTGTTGATTTTCCATCTCCAGGCTCAATTTAAATATACTAGTTCTTCTATTTAAAGTCCTAAATGGATTGGGACCTGGGTGTGCTAAGGACATCCTATTCCTAGATGTGCTTTCCTATGCACACCTTGAGCTTCTGGTCCGTATTACCCTGCTGACGGGATGTCTAATAGGAGCAGGGCCTTCTCAGTAGTGGTGCCAACCTTATGGAATGCTCTCCACAGGGAGACCCAGCTGGTCCCAGCACTGAGCACCTTGGGGCAAAAGAAAACCTGGATTTCCAAAAAGACATTTGGAATCTGGTGGCTTTTATATTTACTGCTTATCTGTTACAGCCATAGGTGTTATACCCCAATATATATAATTTAACACACACACATGATCTACTTGAAATTCTGGCCATGGTTACTGCATACTTACTATGAAGATGCCTTCTATTGTAACCTCTGTGCAAAGGGTTAGATGTATCAGTATCAGCAGCCTAAGATTGTGGAGCATGATAGAAGTTTTCCATTTGGAGAGAAATCTTTTGATCAATAACTATCACAATAGGATATTTTTATTCTATGAAAAATTACATAGCAAAAACGCCTTCTATGACTGATTCTATATATATTTAATATCCTCCAAGAAAAGACATTGCCAAGTGAGTTACAACATTGACTTGGGTTCTGCAAGATAAGGTTTTAAGAGAATCAAGTGTGAACGCCATTATGATCATAACTTTATTTCAGGGGAAGAGGGTAAATGGCAGATGAACCATGTTCTACATACACGATGTTTCTTGAGCGTTTAGGCAAATGCCCAAAGACCAGAAAGATTGACTGTTTTATCCCTTATTAGTATGTATGCAGCCCCAATTTGCAGCACAGCCCAATTTCTGGGACCATGTTTACGGATGAGTCCCCAGAAAGCATGTATGGGGAGGAGGGGAGTGATACTTACATGTTAAAGGCTCCAAATAAGGAAGTATTCAAGATTCATTGTTAACGTGTTATATAAATACATAGGTAGCTGTTACCCCAGAGACTATACACGCCAGAAAAATAAATCATCTACTAGAATAATAATAGTATCTGGACAAGTTTATATTGAAATAATATATGAGCGTAAAGTGCATTTGTTTTAATTAACAAAGCCTTGAAATATTATCTTGCCACTTTTAAGGGAACTTTAGAGGCTTTTCCAAAGTCTTTGGGCAGCGTCCAGAGATCCAAAAGTGGAGTTCTTCCCAGGTAACAGTGCTTAGCCTGCCTCCTTCCTGACATCAAACCTTTACACTGCCCCCCAAAAGTTGTTCTAATCATCTAGGTACCCTCTGGAATTAAAGTGGCCACTCACACACCCACAAAAAGCGGAAATGCATCAAAGAGGACACCAGTTTGCATTTAATTTGCATATGCTAATTTATATGCCTAGGTGTACACAAGGTTGAATTTGCAGCAATTCTTAGTGATTCAAGGTTATGTTCGATTTAGTGGTTGGACATCACTAATAAAACCCGGTTGCAAATGACATGACAGAAGCTAGATATAAATATTACTGTAAGCCAGCACAACTTTGTGACCAAGCCAAATGCAAAACCCTAGAAGGATATTGCATTATTTTTGCTGCCTGGGGCTTCAAGAATGAGGAAATTGTTGTCCAGTTTAGGGCAGCGCTTAGCTTGGCAAATGACAAGTTGGCCGTGCCTGCGTAAGTTACAGTCACTATGAAACATTATATATGCATGAAATATATTTAGGGAGATTTTATTTAAAGAAGCAGTCAAAATGGCTGCATACAGCACCCTTGGAAAGTTACCAGAGACCCAAAGTCCTGGCATGGCCTTTCCTGAGCCCTCATGAAATCAAGTCTCCTGACCACCACTCTAGTTTCCCACAGTGCCCTGGAGTGACACTATGTTGGGTTATGATCAGAAATTAAAGTGGCAGCCACCTGAGACTGACTGGGAAACCTGTTGCTGTTGTCACCGGTTGCTGATGCTCCTACCAGGTAAGCCAGGTGGATTCCTGTAGACAAGAGAGCCCACTAGAGGAGACTTTACCACCACACACTCCCTTGGACCTGGAGCAAATCCTGTTTTAAATTCCTTTTATCAGTTTAACAGAATCTGTTCAGTTCCTTTTAAGTCTTTTAAGAGGAAGAGTTTGGATTTGATATCCCGCTTTTTCACTACCCAAAGGAGTCTCAAAAGCGGCTAACATTCTCCTTTCCCTTCCTCCCCCACAACAAACACTCTGTGAGGTGAGTGGGGCTGAGAGATGTCAAAGAAGTGTGACTGGCAGCTGCATGTGGAGGAGCGGGGAAGCGAACCCAGTTCACCAGATTATGAGTCCACCGCTCTTAACCACTACCCCACACTGGCTCTCCAGTATTCTCTCAAGTATTCTTGGTTGCCTCCTACTGTTGCAGTAGTATATCAACCACCAAATACATTTATTTTTATGTAAATTAGCAAGTGTGTGAGTGTAAAAAGTCAGCTTGCTACTCAAATTAGATTTTATTTTTATTTTTGAAGTATGCTAAATCACCAGTAACCTTTTTGGAAAATCAGGTGTGTCTTTCACAAATCATGAGAGAGGATCAACTGGAATTAAGTCTCAGGCTTTTAATATATGTTTGTCAAGAAGGAGATTTTTTTTAAAAAAACCCAACTTTAATTTTAATTTTATTGTTACACAGCTTCTTTCCACCACACAAATACAATCTATTGCTCAATTAATATGGAGCAAAACATATTCAAGATAGGCTCAGTTAATTGTTCTCATATTATGGATTCATGGAATCACCTGCATAATATATTCTAGAAGGCTTCTGCAAAACTTTTTGAAAGAAAAATGCCCCCCAGGAATCACAAAATTAACCTCTGATCTTATTTTATTCTTTAAAAAATAGTATTAAGACTAGGGAACAAAAGAACAGCTGGCTGAAAATGTGCAGGAAACTGCATTACATCAAGGAGTTTATTCATCAAAGCACACATACACACATGTGTTGTGTATCCCTCTTAGTAATGGGACTATCTGATTCCTCCCTATGTGTTGACACAGGAAAGTTCAAAGCCCAAAGCTCGATGGTTAACTGGAACCAGAAGCTATAACGATATAACACTGGTTCTGGCCAGACTGCACTGGCTGCCAATTTGTACCTGGGCCCAATTCAAAGCACTGGTTTTGACCTTTAAAGCTTTATGCAACTCAGGACCTCTGTACCTCAGGACTTTCCCCATAAGAACTTGCCCAGATCCCAAGATCATCACTGGAGGTCCTTTTCTGCATACCTCCTCCCTAGGAGGTCCAGCGCAAATTTCTGCTTTTGAATCCACTGAAACCTGATTTGTAATAAACAAGCAGGGGATCGGTCTTCAGATGTCCCTCCTGAGAAAGTAGCCCAAGTATGGGTATTTCTACAATATTCTCCCCAATGAAATCATTGAACTTTTCGGCAGTCTTCAACTTTATTAATCCTCTGCCATTATCTAACATGCCAACTGGGTGGTTTTCTGCTTCTAATGTAGTTAAAGAAACGTTTAAATATATATATTTTGTTATTAGCAGTTCAAAAATCTATTTTCCACTTGCCTCATTGCCTGCTTATGGTTGCTGGGTCAGAGTTGAGGATGTTTTTATTTTCCACATTTGGAACTGACTTCCATTTCTGTAAAGAAGCCTTCTTGGCCTTTGGATCTTCCTTAATTCTAACTCAACAACCATGCTGGCACCCTCTTGGACTTTTTGTGCCTTTCCAAATCTGTGGCATGTATTTTCTCACTGATTCTATTCTTCTGGCTTTGAATAACCACAAATTAGGAATGCACCATTACATTGTTATTGGCTGCATATTGTTAAACGATAACTAAATTGTGTGAATTTCAGGCAATTAACTTCAGCAAGTTGCTCAGGCTCTGAGTGCACTTCTACTGATAATGTCAAAATGTGCTCCTTTAGAGGATAGTGACCAGATTTCTGCAGGAAATAAAACTACCAAATTTTCACCAATATATACATACGTGCAAATGTTACTTTGCTTCAATGCAAATCATTGTTGGCAACCAGTTTCCCTGAAGTTAGAGCTCTGATCATTCAACTCCAATCATCCCTAGCATATAAATTTCCATGTGAACTTTTTTAAAAAAAAAATCACAAATGGAGCAAACCAAACTGATTGGGAAAATGATAAATCAAAAGAAACCAAAGCTGACATGTCTTCCCACAGGATCCCCAGCACTGGGTAGGTTCATACACCAGAAAATCATTTAGATGGGAATCCAGTAGAATGTATGTTGAATACCCATGGATATTTCTTTATAAGCAAACCATAAGCAACATATTACGCACAGCTTGGTTGAAATTGGATGGGCTTTGCCATCACATTTGATTCAACAGTGGTTTCACTAGACTGTCCCTAACCCTAGAGCAGGGGAGGGGATTTGTTGGCCCTCTAGTTGTTGCTGAACTGTAACTCCCATCAGTTCTGCCAAGCATGGCAACATCTGGCAGGCCAAAGTTTCCTCACCAGTGCCCTACTACAACCAGCTTCTAGGATAATGCTGCACTTGGCTTCAGTAGGACTAAAACAATTTTTAGATTTGCCCTGTTCAGAATGGTTCTACTTCCTGCTAATTTAAACCTAACTAACATAATGCCATGCTCTTGTGGCTGATAGTGATCACTTGAACAGTTCTCATCGCTTACAACCTTTGCCTCTAGCACTTTCAACTTTTAACCACAGAGTTCATAATACAAGCTGGTTCAGCATGGATTGCAATCAAGAGATGTAGAAACACTCAGGAAGCAAGGCAGTTGCATTCTGATACGCACCTGTGCCTTTGGAAATTGCCAAGTGAAGGGGAGAAAAATACATCTGGCTCCCATAAGTGTCAAAATAATCCATTCCCTGTGAGTCAAATTACACTACACAAATTCAGTGGGTCACATATAAACACACCCAAAAGCCCTTAGACAGGATATTACTCAGAGTGGAGGAGTCACAGTTTAACTGGTTGTCCTTCTGCTCCCTCCCAAGCAAGATTGTTTTTCACCTAGGGGCCGCTAGGGGTGCATTGGAAGATGGCTGACAATACCATCTCTCCGGCTCACACGAGGCAATTAAGAGGCTGGTATGGGTGTATGCAGCCTCCCTCGTTACCCCAAAGGATATGGGGAACACTGCCTTGCCTGCAGTTGCCATAAATCACCCCCAGATTCAAAAAAAGGGGTGACGGCACTAGGCACACAGCCCTGGTGGGAGACAGCTCTCCCTGAAGCTATCTCTAATCGCACGCCTGGTTGCAGGAGCTCAAAATAAACAATTAGAGAGAAGCAAATGCACATATTTCAAGTGAAGATCGGGAGATAAGACTGCTAATTAAAGTGATCTCTGTGAAGTGGAGTGACGGGCTAGATTCAACAATAAATCAAGAAGAAGATTCATCAAAGGATTGGTATGTTGGAGCGGGACTGAAAAGGGGGGGGGACTTTTCTTTTTTTTATCTTGAGTACCCAATAACCCTCCCCCCCCCCAAGAAAGAACCGTTGCAATTACTGATTACAAGCAGGATGATTAAGAACTGTGTGGAAATAAATTACTAATCAAAGACATGGCTTTTGGGAACATCAGGAAAGGAATGGAAGCTCTTTGTGACGCAGTTATAAAAAGAGATTTGTTACGGCAGGCCTGGTCACAGGATGATCGAGGGGGAGGAGGACCATGGTTTGTTATTATACCGGACTGTGAGTTTGATCTGGCTGGGCCCCCTAATTGAGGAGAGACTGGCAGGGTTGTGGAAATTAACAGACAGACTTTGGGTATTTTTTTTTACGGAGGTGCGGAAATGGCGTCTGTCGATCTTGATATGGCTCTTGGAGGAGTGTAAAATCCACACAGGATATAACAACGTTTGTTTTCAACCCGCTTGTGGAGACTACCAGAGATCACAAAGAGGAATATATGATAACAACAAGAAGATGAGGAAAATAACAAAGAGAAGATTGAACAGAACTGTGAATAATATTTGGACAGAACTGTGTACATTAAAGCAGCAGCAAGAGAGATGTTTGGATCCCTTTCTGAGCTTGAAGCATGGGTACCCCCAACAAAAAATTAAAAATTTGGCTGTGTAATTTGGAATTAATGTGATTTGATTGGCCTGTTAATAAAAATTATTTTTAAAAAAGAAGATTGTTTTTCACCTGATTGGTGTGTGTGAACAACCAGAATGGAAATGGTCAATCATCCTCTTATCTGAACACCCTTCTTTTGACCCAATCCACAGTTGAAGGAATTGTCGCGGGCTCACGTGAATGCCCAAGGAACAGACCAAAGTGAAGACTGCTGGTGCATGATCTGCTCCCTGGCCCCAGCCCACCCCCAGCCCACCATGAATAGACCATAATTCAAGACTGGGTTTGGCAGGAACCCAGGATGCTCTGCGGCAGCCAGGAGAAGGGGCCAATGGCCACAAACAAAATGGTGTGGCTCTGGAGGACAGCGCCGGGTCGCAACCATCGCCCACCCAAGTACTGGGTAAGCAGCCTTTGCATTTGTTAATCTGTTTCAATGGAAAACAAACAAACAAACAAACAAACAAACAAATTAAATGGTGTCCTGAAATCTGCTTCTGACAATTTAAGCAAAGGACGGTAACAAAATGTTTTCAAGGTAGTGGCAGCTATACTACAGCACTTTTATGCACTGAATCTCAGGGATACGACAGACACATACTCAAATAGTGAAACTTTACAGATTCCTATTAAGAAAAGTCACTTTAGATTTATTCCATTCTCACCCAATAACCATTCTTTGTCAATTCATGATAAAAGATACTGCATTCAAAAATATCAAATGGGGTGGAAAATTTTGGTGAGATACTCATTAGATTGTGGGGGCTTTCTTGCTCTTACCTTACTTTTGAGGGGTGGGGTGGATGTTTGTTCTACCAAACATCACTCCAATGGTCAGTCTTCTGAAGACTTCCCTTGGCTAGGCTTTTACATAAGTGCAGGAATACTAGGAGGCTGTGTACGACGTGTACGACAGCTGTGCATTATGGTTAGTGGCACTATTTAAACTTAGTTTAAAGTTTAGTTTATAGTATAGCCAATGTGGTGCCGTACATATATTGTTTGACTACAATTCCCAACATCCTTGGCTGTTGGCCATGCTGGCTTGGGCTGATGGGAGCTGTAGTTCAACAACATCAGGAAGACACCACATTGGCTCTGTTTGACTTAGGTCATTTGGGAAAATTTTACTCATGCCACAGTACTCTACAGAATACCAGAAGGCAATGACCCAAAAATGAACACTTTCTGCTATTGCCTCTATGCTCTGAAATCCCCTTCATTTTGCCATACATGAGCCATCACCCATCATTTGCTTCAGACATCTTGTAAAAGCCTATTGTCCTGCCCAGGTCCATAAGATTGACCCTAGTATTACTAGATTTCTAGTTCCCCCCCCCCCTTTGTTTTTATGATATGGTTTTATTATTTTTAGGTTTGTTTGTTTTTGTACACTGCTTAGAGATTTTAAATATTAAGTAGTTTAGACGTGCTTTTAAATAAATAAAATAAATAAACTGGGATTAAATTCAGTCTGAAGCTCCAGGGCAATAAAACCATATAAATAAAATAATAGCAGAGGGAAAATATTAGGAAAGATGCAACCATTGGGAATCTGTAATGCAATTTTTGGAGTTGGTGGTTATATGTAATTTATCTATTCTAATGCTTGTTTGGGTTCAGTTGGGAGTCGTTGCAGGTTGCCTTGTTGTGTGAAATAAATAAAAATATGGAAAATCTCCTGAGCTCAAATTTAGCAGAGTGTTCTGGGTGTTCATCTTTTAAACATTATAAAGCTGGAGGAACATTCTTGACAGTTATAAATTCAGGCTTAGGATGCAGCAGCCAGGATGCACACAAGGCATTTGAGAACATGGTCCATGAATAAGTTAGAGCTTAGATGAAACTTTTCAAGAGTGCCTTTAAAAGCGATCTGTAGTGTATTTTTTTTTCTTTTGTTTTGTTAACAAAACAAGCAAAAGATACACACTGGCCAAGTGTGGGAGGATGAGCTGCCCAGGCTGCTTTCATATAGCCACTTTCCCCATTGCAAACAAACTTTGGGAATTTCTACACTACAGAATTTAGATGAGAAAAAACAGTTTTTCATTGTGGTAAAGTAGCCAAACTCCTAATAAGCCCAACAGCAGGAATCATGTAGAATTTTTTTGGTGGGGTATTTTAACCTAAAGTGCCTGTAAAAGGAAATCATATTATAGAACAGGAAACCTGACAGCACAAAAGCTTGCCAAACAAACCTGGTATTTGCAAGGTATACAGATGGGAGAAGCTGGAGCATCTGTGCTAATTCAGTAAGGCTAAAAATGTTTTAAGGGGAAAACAACAGCTTAAAAAAAAGAGCTTAGCATGTAAATACTAGAGTTTGATTTTGAAAGACAAAAGAGTAGATAGAAATGACCTTTGGGTAGCATAATATGAGCAGGAGATCAGAAGACTGCATAAAAATGGAGACAGGTATTTTAAAACACCTGACGGGAAGCTCACAGACGCCTGCATAATGTAAAGTTCAAGATGTCATTATTTTCTCCATGCTGTTTGAAACCAGCTGAAGTCTATTTGAACTTGATATGGTCTGTTCCAGATTAATAACTAGCCAAATGTGTTTGGCAAGACACACGTTGGATGGA
Source organism: Podarcis vaucheri (assembly GCF_965113315.1). Lineage (NCBI taxonomy): Eukaryota > Metazoa > Chordata > Lepidosauria > Squamata > Lacertidae > Podarcis > Podarcis vaucheri. Next base: position 21,683,634 of record NC_138763.1, read on the forward strand.
GTGTTTTGGATTTGGCATGGAAACAAAGCCTCTGGTGATAAAGGGTGTTGAAGACTCAGCTGTCACAGACATGCACCAGGTACTATACAGACAGCATCGTCGCAGAGAAAATGTTTTAGGCGGCTGTTCTGCAGCAGCTGGACTCCTTAGTGACCAAGCTACCCTTCACGCATGGGAGCTGAATGTCTGTGATTACATCCCACATAGCTGAGGGCTGTGTATAAATGATGCAGCCATGTGAGCAAGGGACCAAACCCAAAGGTCTTGCCTATTTCAAATGGCACCCTCCCTCCTAGAGAGGGTTGGTTCCGAACAGATAGGAAAGACTCATTCAGAGGTACAGAACATGTTTTGCAAGCAGGAGACCCCACAGGTTCATTCTCTGGCATCTCCAGCATTAGGCTTGGGCAGATAACCTGATTGGGACTTTGGAGAGCCACTACCCCTCAGAGAAACCAGATATGAGTTAGATAAGGCATTGCCCTACATATGGACCTTTAGTCCAGTATGGTGTTTAGGGTGCTAAGCTGGGGTGCTCATGGGGGCAGGGGGGTAATGGTGTCCTCCCAGCAACAGACTGTGCTTGGCAGGACAGGGAAGGGCGAGGCAGCAGCGAGGCTCCAGGTTGGTAGCAACTCTGCAGGTACCCATCACATCTCCATCTCAATGAGCAACATGCCAGTACCAGGAAGACACCACTGCCACTGCTGCCCTCACAAGCCACCACTGGGGCCCAGGCTGATTCAAGTTCCAATGGCTTGATTATTATTATTATTGTCTCAGAACTACCAGAACTGACCAATGATTGTCCACAAACCGGCAGTGTTCCACGAAGTCTGATTTTTAACAACTAAACGAAGCAAGTAGAAGAGATCGTTTGGAGCTCAAAAAGAAACTAAATTTTGGAGGCACTTGGGAGGCAGAAATGCATCTGAAAACCAGTTGCTGGAAACCACGGGAGGGCAGAGTGCACTTCTGCTCATGTTCTGCTCCCACAGGCCACTGTGAGAACCGGCTGCTGGACTGGATGGACCAGACAAGGTGGAAGTGGTGCTGTTGAGTAACCCCTTCGTTCTTGCAGGAGCTGTGATGCCCATTTTTAAAGACTGGTGGTGATATTCACACCCATCCCAGGGCTCCTCCAGATTACCTGTTTATTCAGCATTAATCCTGATCTGCTTGTACAAATCATATGCAGTAGTTAGACCATGAGTGGGCAAACTAAGGTCCGGGTCTGGATCCTGCCCAATCGCCTTCTAAATCCGGCCAGCGGATGGTCTGGGAATCAGTGTGTTTTTACATGAGTAGAATGTGTCCTTTTAATTAAAATGTATCTTTGGGTCATAGGAATTTGCTCCCCCCCTAAAAAAAAATAGTCCAGCCCCCCACAAGGTCTGAGGGACAGTGAACCGGCCCCCTGCTGTAAAAGTTTGCTGATCCCAATTTTGCTGATCATTTGTTCTGATTCATTTCTGGATGATCATACAACAATGAGCATTCATCCTCCATTCATCTTGATTTGCTTGTGAAGTTTTTTAAATGCCTTCTCTCAAGTCATTTCTTCACCTCACATGTTTCAAGGCACTTCCCTGTCCCTTTCCAAGCTGAAAGAAGGCCCGTGTTTTTAAAAAAGAGGATTTGTTGTGTTAGGGCGACAGAACCCTTTACTCCAGTTTAAATGCACAAACCTAAAATTCTGGCTTCCACTTGAATCCCTTCCACAAAATAATGACAGCCTGGATGCATGGACCAAGACAGATAAAATGAAGGGGGAAAATTTGTAGAAGGGTTAATGAAAGACCCGTACCAGTTAATATGAATGATAACCTAGACAGGAATGCACATGGAAGGGGTGATTGGGACACTGTGACCAGAATAAGGCTAGGACAGCAACTGAACCAACTTTTTGTCTACCAACAGTGGTCAAACAGATGCTATAGCATAGATTCACACTAAGGTGATAGCAAATCCCCTGTGGCTATTCCGTTTCTGGTTTGAAAATGTATTGTCATTAGAAATGAAGGCTGCACTTCTGGTTGTCACGACAAAAAACTCTCATGGCTTATAGCCATGCTAATCTGTTTTGAATTGATTAAGCAGTATTGTGCAGCCACTGCAGCTTTTGAGTCATCTTCAAGGCAGCCCAGCACTGAGTAGATTATAGAGCCAACCCTCAAGGTTATATGGCTTATCATGGTGAAATGACCTGTTCTATGCACAAGTTCAGCACTCCTGGCTGCTACCATTACCTGCTTATTCAGGAGCACTTAAACACACACACACACACACACACCAAGATCTCAGTGCACATTGAATGTAGAATATAATGTTGTGTGTACACAGCCTTAGAAGCATATTCACAAATAAGAACTCTGATTAACAGAGAGTTAAGAACCACTTTGAACCAGGGCGATTGAATGAAGCAAGGTAGCTCAGTTGGTAGAGCATGGGAGTCTTAATTTCAGAGTTGTGGGTTCGAGCCCCAAATTGCGCAAAAAGATTCCTGCATTGCAGGGGTTTGGACTAAATGACCCTTGTAGTCCCTTCCACTTCTATAGGTCTGCGATTGTACTCAGCACTCACATACAAACATTTCCCATGCCACTGAGACCAATTTTGCACTTGTGAAAATCAAAAACATTTTTGGCTTAAATGATTTTTTAAAAACTGGAATCATCAAAACATTTATTCTGGAGAAGCCAGATTGGTTTCAACAGCATTTTTCTAGAGTAGGGTAAATACGTCATTTCCAGTTTCTCGCCGTTTCCCATTTTTTAGTCTACATTTGTCCTTATTTCATTATCAGTTTTTCATTTAAAAAATAAAGTTCCCATGAAAATTCATCAGCATTTTAGTGCAAATTTCTCCTAATATACACATATCCTATATGCAAGTTTGCCCAACATACATATTTTTGCAAGGCAAGTTAATGTATTTTTAAATGTCATTTTCACTAATATATGCACTTTTTAAAAGCAAACTTTACCATGGTTATATGCATTTTTGTACATCTTACTTGACTGGAGAGGTGCATTGCAAAATTCAGGAGAGTGTGAATTTTGAAGAACATCTTTGTTTCAGTTTGTGCACTGTTTTGAAAAGTGTGGATTTGGTAGATTCACTTTTAAAGGCAAACTGAAAGTCTCAACCCCATCCCTACAAAAAGTAAAAAGCTTTATTATCATAGATCAGAAATATGTATTTTCTTCCAGGTGCAGCTGATTTTATATCAATCAAGTATTAATTTCCAAATTTGGAACTGCCAAACATATCATACTGACCCACTTTTTTCTCTGTTTAACCCTGCAGTTACCCATGGAAACTAGTGCAAACTAAAATCAATTGCTCGTGAGCTCCCAGTTATTACCTTTTTTAAATGCAACAAGCACCTTCAAACTGATCCTCTTCCCAACACCTCATCCAATTAGCTGGACTCATTCACAATTTTGTTCTACTCATTTTAATTTCTACGGAAAACAAGCTGCAGGCACTGTGTGTGGAGAGGGGTTTTGTACCACCCTAAAATAGAGGTACAGCATTATGAATGGGAGCTTTTGTATGCCAGACAAGCTATCTATAGAAATTTTCGCCTTACTTGTTGAGCTAGTTACTGAGATTCAAAGTCCACTGTGTGCTCCTTTGGTACATTATATTTCCTTATTATATCTATCACTATGGTTGCGTTGTGTGATGTCATTATCATCCTGTTTTATATACTCTGGAAGCCAGCAGCCCATAGAAGAAGCTGATTAGTACAGAACAAAATATGAAACTGTTCCCTGTTTCCCTCTCCTTGTCTCAGACCATTTTTTAAAACCTCTCTGTCCATTTATTTTAATATCCCCCTCTTCCCTCAGGTGCCTGTCCATAGGTCCATCACTTACTCTGCATCCTTCCTTCAGCCACTTTGTTTCTGGACCGCCAGCAAACCCCAGTCCTCAGACTCCCCCACAGAATACCGTATTTTTCCGTGTATAAGACGAGCCTTTTTGACCCAAAAATGAGGTTCAAAATTTAGGTTCGTCTTATACACAGGTAGTGCTGAGGGGGAGCGGGCAAATGTTTTTTTGGCATGAGCCTGAGATTTTAAGCGGTGTTTTGCCACTTGATTGTTGGGGAGGGGGCTGAAAATCGCTCACGGAAATTGAAGCGGAAATTGTAAGCGACGCAAGTGGTTGTGTGCTGCGTTCTGGTGGGTGAGTGGTTTTCAGCATCCCCCCCCCAAAATAATCCTCCCCCAAAGCTCAACCCCCCCTATTTCCTAAATTTTGAGGCCCCCTATACATGGGGACATCTTATGGACAGAAAAATACGGTATGTGTGATGTTTTGATCCTGGCCAAATTGGAAATTTATCCTTCTCCCACAGTCAACAGCTGGGCTGAACATGTCCTAAGAGCTTTGTTGTCTGAGGACTTGGAATAATTGTGAACATTCTATGCCATCTGGTATCAAGGGCTTCACCAGCATAAGCACAGTCCAGTGTACACAATTGTGTACACAGTGTACACAATTGTCACATATTTATCCCACCCCTCCTGTAAGGACCCCCAAGCAGCATATATGCGGGGAGGAGTAGCCCATTTTATCCTACAACAGCACTGAGAGGTAGGCTAGACAGAGATGATAATTGACAATCCAGTGGTGTTCATGATTGAGAAGATATCTGAACCACTATAAAGAACTTTCCTGAGGTCATATAGCGGCCAATTTATTATACTCACTGGAAATGATTTCACAGCACGTATGACTTCACAACATGTATGGCAGAGCCAAAACATATATGTGCATAGGCAGTTTACATTACATTACATTATATCCACATTCTTCACATAAATGAGAATTGCCATATACAAAAAAAGTTATGGGAGAGTCACCCGCAGATGCACATGAAACATTGCAGTTCTTTAGGCTGTAAGTCAAACCTATAGAAGAGCAGAAAACCCAAAGCAGGCAATGACAGAAGCTTCTGATCTATAAAATGGCTTAATTTGTGAACAAGTAGAGCACAATTACGGTGTTTTATGCCACTAAGCTCCCTTTCAAATAAATTATGTATTCAATATGTAATTAAAGTTCCAAGGTTGGCACTTTGTGTGTGCTGACATTTGTAATATATAGGCAACCATTAGCAAATGGATACCGAGGCTTTGGCTGGACAATTGAGTGAATCAAAGTCTAACCACCTTTTGGTAAATTAATCATCACTAATGCACATTTTCATTTGTGTGAATTAACAAAATAGTCTGTAATTGTCCAATAAATTTGTTAGAGAATGCTGAGGCTTAGATTTATATTAGTTCTGCATAGCCCATTAGTCAATATTTTAAATTCCAAGCCAAGAACTGGTGTAAGATTATTCTACTGAACCGTAGAATATATCACTGTATATTTGAGTCATAATACAACCCTGTCTGCAAAGATTATGGTCCAAGGTTGGTTATTCAGCAGCGAACAGAGCTGAACAAAACACACAAACTTCCTTTGGTGCAAGATTCACACAACCATATTGGTTTTGAGGCGGGGGGTTATTCCATCATGAATTGATCTCTGCACTCCCTAAGAGACAGATCTTTACCAAATTGGGTTGTCTCACAGCAAATCTTATCAGACACTATCTGAGCATTCAAAAACATACAGTGACAATCACATGAGAGGGTTGTGTGAATTTGCTCTGCCCCTCTCCCCAATGTTTCCACATGGTGACATTATATCTGAAACTGGGCAGCCTGTCAAGTGTTGCCATGAGGTGGAGTCCTACTTTAGACAGGTCCTCAGTTCATAGACATCCTTGTATGCGGGGGAAGGTGGGTAACTGTGGCGCATTCCCATCACTCACACAATTACAGCTGCTGGTTTTTGAACACCTGAATAATGCTACGATCATACCATGGAACTGCAGGCAGTTCCATGTGGAACAGCAAAAGTATTCCAACACAATCCACCTTGAAAAGGCTTTCCAAGAGCTGCTACCACAAAATATTTGAGCTTTATTTGACTGTTTTCTAAGGACGCAATAAGGGATTAGTAGTTTGGGAGTATGTCCAATCAAGAGCATGCTTTCTCATGCTGCTGATGGCTTGCAGAGCTTGTGGATGTGGTGAATTGTAGGCTGTGGTGCAGTTTTCATGGAAATCTATGGTGTGAAATCTAGTGTGCATCTTTTGTATTATTCATAATAGAAAAATCTATGATGCACCTTTTGTCTTGGTACTGAATCCTCTAGTTCCAGATTTGCACTAAAGCATGAAACCAGGGGCACAGGAAACTCCCATATGACATGCCTCAACATGCTGGTGTGCATGGGATATTGTGGAATTGGTCCAACTTACACCCACTTCTCCTAGTCTCCTAGTCTTCATCAACTCTGCTCCCTATCATCTTTTGCTACCCTCCTTGAATAATGTGTTTAGACTCAAACCCTCAACCTGGAGCAAGTTAGCAACTGAATCCAGGACCACAATTTAATACCAATGCAAAGCTGTGATGTCATTTAACTCATACCACAGCTTTGATGCACCAACATGGCAGAATACTGTGGATTAGCTTACAATTCACGCCAGAGGTATCTTTCCAAAGGACACGCTCAATGCAATAAAAAAAATATGAATGCAGCTTCCAAAGGTCAACCTGCCAGTGTTAACCTACCATTGCCCAAATAGTTGCATCTGAACCGAATACCAGTTAGCCATCTCAGAAATGCACCATTCCACTTTATTTTTCCCTTAAGTTAATAGCATGCAATGCTTGGATTCTTAGCTATGTAGCCTATCTACAGGTTTTGTAAAGATAGAGCAATGCTGTAAAAGTTTAATCAATACATGAGGATATTTAAATAGGGAACGTAACAACAAATTAAAAATTAGATTTTTAGGAAACAGTATTATAGTGAGTTCACAGCGGCTTATGCAGTGTAACAGTGCCATCCTATGCTTTTGTACTCAGAAGTCAGTCCGACTGTGGTCAGTAGAGCACTTACTCCCAGGTAAGTATAATGAAGGCAGACTAAGTGAATGTTTTATGCCACACCTATCAGCCAACAAGTAAAATGTGGAGCCTTTCTGTACTTGGGAGTGATATCGGTACTTTTTTTGTATCCTTCTATGCCATCTCACATCTAGATCACTAGATGCTAGTGAACCATCAATGGTGACACTGATCTTTAGACGTCTCCCCCCAAAGCATTTTGATAAGTTAACTTTAATTACTACAAATTAACACTAGGACTAAGCTCAGAGCCACATGTCAGACAGATCTCAAATGAGCACAACTGAACTGCCTTTTTACACAAATATGTAGGTCCCCCCCCCCCGAAATACTCATGGTAGAACAACTCAGTACTTGGTTTCAGAGGTTTACATCAATCTACTTATTATTCAAGGTGAAGTGTTTAGAATAGCTATAATGCCTCCTGAATAATGAAGCTCAGGAACCCTAGGAGGTTACTCTGAACCACAACCACATTTTTCTCTCTACAGGAGTTGCAAAACGAAAAGACAAAAGATATATTTAAAAAATATATATATAAAGATTCTGCCACAGCAGCAGGATCTTTGCTATTTCAGAGTTCATTGAGTCTCCAGATATTTATTCAGTCCTTGCTTTTAAATCTATTGCTGTCAGACAAGTATCTCATCTCAGCACTCAGACATACTGGTGTGAACAGTAGTCTTCAATTTCAGTTTGCTTTGAAAAACTTACTCATTCTAAATTGCCTGTGCTGATCTCTATTTGCACAAGATTTGCTCCGAAAGAAAATGTTACTTGGATGAGAATCTTCTACACAGACACTTTAAATACATTTAGTTTTAAAACAGCACACACATAACTACACATATACTGTACCTTAATACACAAACACACACACACCCCATATTCACATTCTGTTCACTCAGAAAGATGCATAAAAATCAAGGGGGAAACCCCTGCATGGTTTATTTAGTAAAAAGGTATACATTACCAGATGCATTGTGAAGTTGCAGGATCACCTGCAGAGGAGAGAGAAAATGCTAGGAATCGGATGCTGCCACAGTATTCCTTAATATTACACAGAGCCTGATCTGACTGTTACAGAATACCAGCAAAGTGTGAGGCTGGAAAACCTTTGAGTTGAGCTCACTCTATAGGCATCAGAAAGCCTCAAAGGGGAGTGAGAGGAGGGAGGGAGCGAGGGAGGGAGGGAGAGAGAGAGAAAGAGGCAGCCCACAAATAGCTAGATGAGAAACTTCTGGCACCTTTCCAGCCCAGGAATGAATTCACTGTAATTTGGAGATATATAGTGAAGGAAATGAAGGGAAACTTAGGTTTACAGATGGATTTGTCCCTGCTTAACCGGCTCTGCAAATATGTGCAGGCTTTATCTCAGCTAATTTTAAAATGCTGTTCCAGAAATAATACTGAACAAATCTGACTCTCCCCCCACAAACACACACAGATATCACACACACACACACGTAGCAGTTCTGACCAGCTTCCCCAGATACCAGTACCAACTTCAAACGGATCATTCCATCAGCTATTTTATTAATCCCAGCACAGAGCTGTTGTAGCAAATCTAATTCCTTTTATGCCTGAAAGTGGATTCATGCCTCTTTATAATGCACTTTAGACATATAAACAGCTTTATGCCATAGTGAATTTCTGATACCACACCAAGAAACTAAAATATAGTTCCCAAAAAAATCTTTCTCTCATTCACAAACACACACAATCTCATACAAGAAGAGACCAGCACTATTAAAATGAAGGTATTTGAGACTTTTCAGTAAGAGCATAAAGAAAGAACAAAAATCTGAGCCCTGAACAAAAATGGCTGTCAACAAATTGTAGATATATGGGTGAAAAGAGGCAGTAAAAATAGTTGCACCTAATATGAAAGCCATTTCTACCCATTCAGTATAGGCAAATCTCCCCAGTTGAAGAACCCCCTAAAAAAGAAAAGACTAAATGACTGGATCCAGATGAAGTTTGTTATAGTATTTTAGTCCTACTGAAATTAATGGGTCAAATTAGCCATGACAAACTTGTCCCATTTGATTTCAATGGGAATGTGGCTGCTGTCCTTCAAGCACTTAGCTGGGAGTAAATCCCATTGAACCCATGCTTACTTCTGAGTAGGCATGTATAGAATGCTAAAGCATGAATATCTGGATTGAGCCCTATATTTTTTTACTGACCAATTGTTACAAGAGCATAAAACAAACCCACGTTTAGGTGAGTTCAGATATTTTTTGAAACTACACTTATTTAAAATAAAAATACTCGAAAATGAAATACATCTTTCCAAGTACTCACCAAATTGCATGCTGGTTCCCGTAAAAAAACACTGTGGCAAATTAGAAAATAAAAATAGTATTAATGTTCAAAAAACAAACCAATATGATTAAAATGCATTTTCTAAGGTTGTTCTTCATACTGTATATCCTTAAGGCTGAATTCACACAACTGCTTTTCTATCATCATGAGATTTTTTAAAAATATGATGACTCCATGGTGGGAACCATGTCAAACTGAATATTGTAAATGGCCCAGCAGGCATTCAGTTCCCAAGTCACCCCACAAAACGCAAACCTTCAGGTCTTTCAGGCTGCAGATAAGTCATGCACTGGGCTCTTTTCACAAGAACCAAGTCTGTTTCTGAAATAAATATTTGTTGTGGAGGGATCGAAACATACAAAGAAATAGAAATAACAACTTCTAAAATGTTAATTTGAGAAGCCTTCTCTCTCTTTTTATTATTTAATACTGGGTTTGATTCTCAAGTTCCTTTAACTATCAAATGGATAGAATCCACCTCCTACAGAAGGAATCTGTCCGCTCGTTAAAGGAGTCCCTGCTTCAGATCAATTCTTCTGTTGGAGGGAGCCAGTAGAGCCCAATGGTTGTGTCAAGGATGAGGAACCTTCAGCGGCGTAGCGTGGGTTGTCAGCACCCGGGGCAAGGCAAGTAATTTGCGCCCCCTAACCCGGGGAAAGGCAAGTAATTAGCGCCCCCTAACCCCTAACCTGCCGCCGCTGCCAGCTTCTTCTTGCTGCTGCCTGGGCTGGGGTATTTACGGTAAGGTAGCCACGGCAGCGGCAGCAGGTCCGTGTCAGGTGATCTGAGGTGAGTTGCCGCTGGCGCTGCCGCCCAAATGACGCCACTTGCCCGGAGGAGGAGGAGGGCAGAGAGGCAAGGAAAATGCAACATGGCCCAGCAGCTGCAGCAGCAGCGGTGGCGGGGCTGTGAGGAGGGGCTGCCTGGCGCGCCCTCCGCGGCCCTGACGCGTGGGGACCACCGCCAGCGCTGAGAGCCGCTGCCAGCTCGTCGGTTCCACGAGACATGGGGCTCTGCTACAGCCTGCGCCCGAGGCTCTTCGGTGACTCCGGAGGCAGCGAGCGCCCCCCCAGATGTTGTGCCCGGTGAGGCCGGCCCCCCCTGCACCCCCCACGCTACGCCACTGGGAACCTCAGAACCAGGAGCCAAAAGCAACGCTCCAGATTCTCAAAAAAATTCCCAGGCCACACCACCTCCCCAGCAACACTCCTCTTCTCCGGTCCTACTCTGTACCCTACTTGAGAGTTTTTGTTGGAATGTGTCCTTGAACTCTAATAATGCTTTTTGCTTGCCTGGATGGCATCTAGCTGGCTGGTGCAGAAACAGGACTACTGAACATGGTAAAAGCCACATTTGTTGCTCTGCCTGCTTTTCCATCCCAGTATGATTGTCCCTGGAAAGTAGCCCAGAAAGGTATGTGGCCCTCAGGCTTGAACAGGCTCCCCACCACTGCACTAGTTGTATTAGCTAGGGAGAGTTCAAATCCCCTCTTGGCCATACAGCTCACTGGGTGTCAGGGGAAAATCACTTTCCCTCAGCCAAATGTATACTGCAGGGTTGTTGAGCAGGTAAAATAGTGGGTGGGGATCATATAGGCTCCTTGGGGAGAAGGTGGACTATAAATGAAGTAAATGATGAATCCATGTGTAAGAATTCAGAACAGGATACAGTGGTACCTTGGGTTACATACGCTTCATATTACATTCGCTTCAGGTTACAGACTCCGCTAACCCAGAAATAGTGCTTCAGGTTAAGAACTTTGCTTCAGGATGAGAACAGAAATTATGCTCTGGCGGTGCGGGAACAGCAGGAGGCCCCATTAGCTAAAGTGGTGCTTCAGGTTAAGAACAGTTTCAGGTTAAGTATGGACCTCCGGAATGAATTAAGTACTTAACCCGAGATACCACTGTATATTGGTTTATGAATAAAGCCTCACAGAATATAGTAGGACAGGGGAGAAGGGTTAATTGGTTTCCAGGCTTATAGTGCTGATTATTACCTGACAGAAAACAATTTTACTGCATGTACTAGGACTGCACCAGTTGGTTGCCAATGCAAGTTGCACTATAGTGCAAAACTAGCATGCAGAAAAGATACAGGGTCTAAACACCAGATTCCTATTCCTTCCTGTTAACAACTCTTTCCTAAAAAATCCACAGGGTTACCTTTCAACATTACCCGCCCCACCCCGCCGTCCTGTGCTCTTCCATAAATTTTACTCTACAGGAAATGTAACATATGTGTAGGACCTCAGTTCCACTTGGATCTCACCATACAGTGACAGTGGGGGGATCATCATGCGGTGAGAGAAAGTGTGCGCCTGGTAGATTTTGAGCACATTCAAATTATTTGCAAATAAGCTATTACAGATATTAGTAATGAGTCTACCCAGTTGAAATAGCTAGAAGGGTTTAAGCCCCAATTCATTCCTCTTAATAAATAACTTGCAGGGTGGAAGTCGAGCAGATGCATAACTTCAATGGTGTATCACTGAACTGAAAAGGAAAATGCAAAACAATCCATATGTTAGAGGGCACTGTGGACAATTAACATTCACAGGCTTTGACAGGAAGAGTCAAACTCTCCCCATGTAATCCCATCATGACCCATAGAACAGACAACCCAGAATATTTACATCTAACCGAAGGGTAGCCTATATGAAGCCCTCCAGATGTTCTTGGATTCCAACTCCCTTTGGATGAAGAACATTATACAAATTTAATAAATCATCATTACCATCATTGACCATAGGCAATGGGATTTGCATTACTGATCACAGAGATCACTATTATCACACACCAGCTCTCCATATCCCTGATTAAAGTTCCTAGGAACATTGGCATGGAGACAAACAAAATTATAATCCATGAAGTGAACAGTTCTAAACGTTGCAAGCCAGTACAGGATTCACTCATTCGAAGCTGTTTCTGGTGACATTCCCTAGTGTGAGTTTAAAAGCCTTTTAGACAACGTATCATTATATGGAACACATGGCATTATATAAGTTTTGTTTCCCTATTACATTTCACCCATTTATTTATTTATACAAAATAATATAAAAATCTCTCTAAATGATTTGCATAGAGAATAAGGAAAGAACAAACAATAACATGCAATACAATTTGTAGAAAATAAGTAAAACGAGAACAAAACTATACTGATCTGTGTACAAAGATAAAACTTATCTGTGTACAAAGCAGAAAATTTTAAAAATGAAGAGTTGGGGCCCATGAAAGCTTGGCGGAAACATATATGTTTTTAAGAGGCATTTAAAAGTCATTAATTTCTCTGCTTCATATTTTTGCTGCTTCATATTTTAAATAAATATTTGTTTCAGAAAACACAGGCTGATTTTTATGTTCACATTCCTGTGTGATGAAAGAGTCACATTGAGAAAACTGGAAAAAGAATGAGGTACATGCATATGTCTTTGAGGGACACTGACGGTGCTGTGGGTTAAACCACAGAGCCTAGGACTTGCCGATCAGAAGGTCGGCGGTTCAAATCCCCGCAATGGGATGAGCTCCCGTTGCTCGGTCCCTGCTCCTGCCCACCTAGCAGTTCGAAAGCACATCAAAGTGCAAGTAGATAAATGGGTACCGCTCCGGCGGGAAGGTAAACGGCGTTTCCGTGCACTGCTCTGGTTCGCCAGAAGCGGCTTAGTCGCTAGCGCAAGTTAGGAAGGATATTAATAAACAATATATCCTCTCCTGCCACCCTGAACATTCCCACAATTACCAAGTCAAAATTGTCCCATTTTTACTTGATTGCTGCAGCTTTCTATTATAAGATTTTAAGTTTTCATGCTGTTTAATGGTTTTGCTTATCTTCTTCTGTTTTATTATAGGTGTGGGGCAGTACAATCCTATACACAACCCATGGGGCACAGGCCCTTTGTCTTATTAAGATGATCCCCACCCTTTAATGTTTCTCACTCTCAAGACTCTTCAGAGGGAGAAAGAGACGCCGTACGGAATGGTGATGTTCTTGGGAGTGGAGTGACTCTCTCACCCAACCACAGTCAGCTTTGTCCTCCTCCACATTCAGTGTGTGACTCTTGGAAAATTCCCTCCAAACGGTAGTTGTACTCAAATTCAAAAAATGTTGTCCATCCCTAGTATTGTTTAATTGTGCTGTTCCATGTATGTCACCTTGGAAGTAGAAATAATAATTGTTTTAAATAAAATTAAAAGCAATAAAAATAAAAATAAACGCTTTGAATAAAAAAATGTTTTAAATAAAAATAAATGGAACATGTTTTTCTATTGTGTTGAGCCTTGCTGCTTCTGCAACTTTAACATTTTAAAACCGTATTTTAATTATTGACTCTTATTTTATAGGACCATTCCAGTATGTGAGCTATACTGGGAGTGTGTGTTTTGTTTTAGCTGAGGACTATATGCTGATGAGATGTGGAGTCCACCAACACCTGGGAAGTCACCACTTCTCCATCCTTGTTTTGACTGAGGGACATCATGCAAATAAATACATAAAGAAGTAAAAAAAAAGAAAAAAGTGTGAAGTTACAGTGGTACCTCAGGTTAAGTACTTAATTCGTTCTGGAGGTCCGTACTTAACTTGAAACTGTTCTTAACCTAAAGCACCACTTTAGCTAATGGGGCCTCCTGCTGCTACCGCACCGCTGGAGCCCGATTTCTGCTCTCATCCTGAAGCAAAGTGCTTAACCTGAAGCACTATTTCTGGGTTAACAGAGTCTGTAACCTGAAGCGTATGCAACCCGAGATACCACTGTATTCTCATTCGGTCGTGATTGTGCTTCACAATACACAATGCCAAAAACATTCTAGGAATGTACCTCTCCAAAGATTTTCCCAAATTTCTTGTTTTGGGTTCTTTATACTGCCTTTAACGGCACAAACAAACTTGTCTAAAGCGATTAATGCAGAGAAGCAAGCCACAAACAGTGGCTTTTTTATATTATTGTTTTTGCCACAAGCATGTGAAAACAGCAGTGTTCCACGACTGGCATTGTGTCAGACAGATGAAGTAACAGAAAGGTATAAATAGCTTAAAAGCTTTCCACATGAAATACTCAACTTGTTCAGCAAGGCATCCAGGAGGATACAATATTGTGTGTGTGTGTGCGCGCGCGCAGTTGGTCTCTCTCACATTTGGAATTTATAGCACATTCTGAAATTGAGTCTTAATGAGAAACCTGTTGGGCTTGGCAAGCTTCTGCAGTCAAAAGGGTGAGGAAATGCCGTATGACAATCCTAGTAACATAAGCGATGAACTTGGCACAAAGCCAGATACATACATTTTTTAAATAGCAGCCATTCTTTTATCAAAAGTTAGGGAGAATAAAAATAGACGTGCAAAGCTAACACTTCTTTTAAATATGCTGTAGAGGCCCCCAGGTACACCATACCAGTTTAAATAGCCATGGCCCCCCTCCAAAAAATATCCTGGGAAGTGTAGTTTGTTTAAAGTTCTGAGAGCTGTTAGGAGACCCTATGCTGAATTTCCTTTAGGTCTGATAACAGGTTAGCTTCCTGTATATGTAGTCAGCAGTTGAATAAAATATTCAGGCAGCCCTTCACGCATCTCACAGGAGAGTGAAATCACATCTAGTGGCCAGCTGCTCCAGAGCACTCCTGCATCACATACATGTGATGGAAAGGCAGGTTTCTGGAAGCAAGAAGAATTACCGACGAAAGAAGAATGGCGGACGAAATTGATGGACTATGCAGAATTGGATAAATTAATAGGAAGGATCTGAAACCTGCACAACCAGAGATTCTCTAGACTGGAGTAAATATACGAACTATTTGGAAAGTAATTGCAATGAACAGATTACGCTGGTAGGATTGCAAGAAGTTTTGTAAAGAGGACTATTTGAAATATCGCAAGAAAGACTATGAGGAGAATTATTAGTTAATGATAATTAAGAGTAATAGAGAAATTAAGAAATGCAGAATAAATGATAGAGAAAGAGGCTCAGAAAAACATACCATAATTTCCTTTGAATTCTACTAGTTTGGGTCATGTTTACTGAAGCAATCTATGATGACTGCTATTTAGCCATAACTCTATGAAAACATATGCTGGTGGTGGATACACAGCCCATTCCTATAGGCAAGAATTGTGCAATCCCTGAGCAACAGGATCAGGGAGATCAATACCAGACATGCTAATGTACATTATAGCAGCGAGAAGAAAGAGTGAATTTAAAGCTAGAGATTGTCCAGTCGAGTTCAGATGCCTGCAAAGAAATATAGCATTATTCTAACTTGCTATCTCAAGGTAATAGATTGTGAAAGCCAAGCGCAGACTCATCAGCTCTGGACGTAAAGGCAATCCATTCATTCACACACACAAACGTATTTCTGATGATACTCACTGGTACGAAATACCGGCACCACTTTTTATGTCATTGTGTGCTGGCAAACACAGCACATTTATCAAGATGTGAGTACTGGCAACTCATTTTTTACCACCAAGGCACTTTGTGTGTGTAATATGTATATATATGAGACTATAGACAACGAAGTACAAAATGGAGGAGTTGTTTATCACATTAAAGAGGGTGCACATATTGGCATTAGGCATGTGCCTTTGCTGAACGCTTTTTGGTGCCTGATTTAAAAAAATTGTTTGGGAAAGTCTATCCAGACATGCAACAGTTTTTAATCTCTTCTGTTAATCTACTGTTGATTTTCATCATCTCTGGAATGTTTTAAAATATGTGTTTTTAACTTCTATAATCAAGAATTTTATTTTATATTTTTGTAAACTACTAAGGTGTGCATGCATGTTGTTTTTTCAAATCAAGTGGTATCTAAATTATGTTAAATTAATAAATAAACGTATAACATTTCGTGTGCGTACCTTTGAAATCAGGGGCACCAACCCCTCTCCGGATTGGCACTTTAACACATTTTAAAGGGCTATGTGCCAAATTTGAAACACACATGCCTTTCATAATTGATAAGAGGCTTGTGTATTTTTGTACTTGGATACCTTTCGATATACTCTTAAAAAGAAGATGAAGAAGAAAAAGCCAACAAACACTCCCCTAATATGTGGGCACTTTATACTCTAGTAGAAAATCTAATGTGCGTATTGAGTCTCACCAGCCACAAATTAGAGTGGAAAAAGCAGAATGCCTGGCTGGCTCAGCACCTTCTGATGCCCTGCATTACTCTCCATCCCTCTCTAGCCTCAGAAGGAATAACGCTGATGCAAAGTTAAAAGCCACAGATGTTTTACAGAGGGAATTCTCTTGCAAAAAGTCAAGAGGGGCAAAACAGCACGCAGCTACAATGCTAAAAAGAAATGGAACATTGACTTGTAGAATTGAAGAGTTGAAAGGGACCCTGCTCCCCTAAAAAAAGCTTAACAACTTTGGTCCACCACCCCCCAAAAAAATGGGTAGATTGCTGCCAGGTTTTTTTCCCTGGGAGTAGATCGCAATCTCTTGGGAGTTGGATGTCCCTGATCTAGCTCAACCCCACTGCAATGCAGGAATCTCAACGAAAGTACCCATGATAGATGGCCATCCGACCTCTGCTTAGAAACCTCCAAGGAAGGTGAGTCCACTAACTTCCAAAGGAGTCTGTTCCACTGTCAAACAGCTCTTACCACCAGAAATTTATTCTTGATGTTCAGTTGAAACCCCCTTTCTTGTAACTCGAATCCAGTGGTTCAGGTCCTACCCTCCAGAGAAGAGGAAAACAAGTTTGTTCCCTCTTCCCTTAAGATATTTGAAGATGGCTATCATATCTCCTCTCAGTTTCCTCTTTTCCAGGCTAAACATACCCAGCTTCCCTAATGGTTCTTGGTTTCCAGACCTTCAGTCGTCTTGGTTGCCCTCCTCTGCACACACTCCAGCTTGTCTATATATAGAGAGAGATCAGTTGCCTCATGCAATGAGACCCTCTGGGCGATAATGACACTTACAGGAAAAAAACCATGATCTCTCTGCAGGGAAAGTTCTGTGTTTCCTCCCTGAAACAGATAGCTAAGGGAAGAAAGCTAGAATGATATATATGGGTGATCCTGGGCTAGTCACTTTCTCTCAGTCTAACCAACCTTACAGGTTGCCATGAGCTTAAACCAGAGATTGAGAGAACAATGTACGTCGCCTTGAGGAACAGTGAGATGTAAAACAAGTAAATAAATTAAATACATTACAGTGGTACCTCAGGTTAAGAACTTAATTCATTCTGGAGGTCTGTTCTTAACCTGAAACTGTTCTTAACCTGAAGCACCACTTTAGCTAATGGGGCCTCCTGCTGCCACTGCACGATTTCTGTTCTCATCCTGAAGCAAAGTTCTTAACCTGAGGTAATATTTCTGGGTTAGCGGAGTCTGTAACCTGAAGCGTATGTAACCCGAGGTACCAATGTAATGAAATCAACCTGGTGAAGTTCCGTATCTCTCCTTTCTGGCTCCAAGTACTCCCATGAACATAAGAAGCTCATTTGTCAGGCCCTTGGTTTATCTAGCTCAATATTGCCTGCACAGACAGCTGCTTTTCTTAGCCTTAGCTGTAGACGCCAGGGATTGAACCTAGGACCATCTGCAGACAAAGCAGGTTGCTTTCCCTCTCTCTGGAGTTTTGGGATGGTAGCACCCTTCCTCTTAAGTCTAAATTTCCGCAGCCTTGCTGCAGCAAATCCTACCAGGGTGTTCCTCTGGCAGGATCTCTCACGCAGAGTCTGCATCTTGTCTGCATCCTGTTGCCACGGCACTGCCCCATGTCACATCACTCCAACTTAAACAAGATGGGTTTTTCACGCTCCAGCTGGCGCTGAATTCCGCATAGCAGGGATATGAAAATTGTGAGCTATAGCCAGTTTAGATCAGCCAGAAAACAATTTCACAAAACATTTTCACATGTAAGCAGACAACAGGAGGGATCCTCCAGTGCCTGCACAATGTAACAAGAAGATTTGGATGGCGATCACGCGCTAACACTCATGAATAAAACCAGTTTGGTTTTGTAAGCCTCTCTCTCTCTCTCTCTCTCTCTCTCTCTCTTTACGCAGAATAATAGTTTATAGGATTTCTATAAGTTAGAATGCTTCACATCTTTTCATTGGCCGTAAAGATGCTCATCTATGCAAAGCAAAGGGAAAGGAAAAGAGTTTTTCTCCCCAGGTATAGAACTGTTTGCAAAAGAATTTTTAAGAGAGAAAGATATATAGTATATTTGCAATTTACTACCATTATAAACTGGAAGGCATTATAAACCCAGATTTGCTCTCTTATGGTCAGACGTGACACTAAAGGACACCGTATGTTTTACATCTCTCCCTTGGTATCTTTTAAAATGCATCCACTTAGTTTACTAGCATAGCCATGTTTTTACTACTTTCACTAGAGAGCTAATTCACACTTCAGAAGAACAAGCTGTATCCTTATCCTGCCTCATAAATCTACAAAATGACCAACTAACTGTTCTGGTTGTGGAAACTTTATTGCCGATGGCAACCATGTATGGAAAAACTTACCTTAAAGGGACCTGGCTGAGTTTGACACATTTGGGCTTTGGAAAATCAGGTGTAATTCCCAAAAGAAGTGCTCCTCTCTGGATTTGGGGCGCTACGTTGTCCTACTTCTGTTCAAACAGTATCCCAGAGATGGAATAGGGAGAAGTTGGTTGTGCGAATGCTAGGCCCGTATATTCCAGAGTTTCTGTGTATGGCTCTGGATAAACACAGAAGTCCACGAAGCTAGAGGGAAGAGGAACTGAACTTCAAGGTGCTAACAAGCACATCCCAGGCATACCCCTGCCAGGCAAGAGGCGAAAGCATGACAGGACTCTGAGAACAGCTGAAATGTGTGATTACTCTGAAAATATCAGCAGTAAAGGGTTTGCAAAATAAAAAGAAGTGGCATTAACCTGAGGGACAGGCTCAAAGATATCTTTCAACAAGCCTTTCATGGCATGTTCTAACGGATGGGGGTGTTCCTCCCACACCCCAAGTGTAACTGTATATGTTTATTTTTATTGTTGTGAATAAAGTCAGAAGGCAGGCAGCAAATGAACCTGCAAATAAATTAATTAAAATGCAAAGTGAATAATACTTATGTGTTGTTTTTAAAGTAAAAGAATGGGAAAGTGTTAACAAGCATCAGGGGGGCATTTAAATAAGAGAACAACACCATTTCTTCTTTTAAACAGGAAAAATAAAATGAAAGCAGCATTGCAATAAGAAGAAGAAGAAGAGTTTGGATTTGATATCCCACTTTATCACTATCTGAAGGAGTCTCAATGCGGCTAACATTCTCCTTTTTCCTTCCTCCCCCACAACAAACACTCTGTGAGGTGAGTGGGGCTGAGAGACGTCAAAGAAGTGTGACTAGCCCAAGGTCACCCAGCAGCTGCATGTGGAGGAGCGGAGACGCGAACCCGGTTCCCCAGATTACGAGTCCATCGCTCTTAACCACTGAGAACACTTTGCTGAACCCCATTGCTCCTTGAACCCATGCCCCCCCCTTACGTGGGGACCGAGCAATGCCCAACTGTCATAACAAGGACTACCTGTAGCCCTCCTCCTTCTGCATTTCAGAAGGATCATTTGCTGAGGGCACATGGCCAACAACATGTAACACCATTGGTGCTTTTGGGTGTGTTTTTTAACTTACAGTTTGTTTCTTTATTAAGGAAAGCAGGACAAAAAACAAAGAGACTTCTAAAGGTTGCTCCAGTCTTAGCGAAGCAGTTGCCTGGACTGGCTTCACATGTAACACCATTGTTAAAACATCTGCATTGGCTGCCCAACGACTGCAAAACGCTGAAGAATTTAGGTCCAGGTTACTTTAAGGACCACCAGAAAACCATCACAGGGCTATCACCAACACCAGCTGCAGGGGCTTCATTTGTTGTTCCCCATATTGCTGAGGCTCATAAGACACCAACATGAAACTGAGTCTTTGGCATCATCAGCCCTTCCCCTAGTGATTCAGCAAAGCACCTTCTATTTTAACTTTTGAATGTTTCCTGAAGAATTTGCTAAGCTACCAGGCTTACGCAAACAATTAAGAAACCTTCTTCAGTAATAGTTAGCTGACGATCTCTGGTTCAAAAACTTTATGTAGTAAAATGTAAAAAAAAAAATAATGTTGTAAACCAGTCCAGCATTCCCACTGGTGCATATGCACAGTCTTGGCCTTGGTGCCATCCACTCCACCTTGCTCCACTCCAGCCTAGGTGAGCTGTGGTGATGTTAGTGTCAGGAAGGCAATTGCCCTGCTATATTCCTCCACACCGGCCTCTACTGGGCTGTCTTGCCCCAGCTAACACCCACTCCCACGTCCTTCCAATTCAGCACAGTGGCTCACTGTAAACACAATAAATTGCCAAAGCTCATTAAGTTTATATGAACACACAGTACTATCAGCATCCTATAAATCTAACACCAGGGTCAGTGATGTACGCATAATGGCTAATAGCTGGCACTGGGTGAGTCCTCCCATTTCTAAGCTTCCTGAACATGTGCATTTAGAACACCTATTTATGTTAGACATATTGGCGCACAATGCATACTTTGTTTGGAATATGCGGGGACTGTCATAACCTTTTATGTTTATGTGCCATATAGTGTGTGTTAGGAAACCTCAATATGCGAATGTTAGCTTGGCAATAGATTTTTGTGAAGAAACATCTATGTGCCGCATAAATAACGCACTGCTATGTAAGTATAACACACGCGGTAGGAACCTTTCTTCTTAATTCATTCTTTGCCTATGACTGAAGCGAGGTTGCTACTAATAGGCACAGGAAAGTTGAAAAGCAGATATGATGCATTTGTTTTGTTTTCAGTTTGTTGTCCTTCCATGAGAACATGAACAGCACTGTCCAGTATGATGGTTCATCCTTGGACACCTTCCCTTCCCGCTGTGTGAAACAGGGTTGTGTTCTTGCCCCCAACTCTCTTTGGCATATTCTTCTTCCCGTCGCTCTCCTATGCCTTCAGCTTAGATGATGTGTCCTTCCATTCAAGAAGCAATGAAGGTCTGTTCAACCTGGCATGTGTCTGCGCCAAGACAAAAGTGCAGCAGGTTCTTATCCGAGATAAGTTGTTTGCAGATGACTTTACCCCTGAAGGCACACATTTCCATTGTCTCCTGAGACAGACAGGTGCCAACAATATTTTGGAGATGTTTGCTATTTGCTGTATGACAGTCTACTGTGCACACGTGGGTGTAACTGATATCACCTAACAATGTACACCAGAACAGCTATAATTTTTGGCTCCTGCACAACTCCATTTATGCTGTTATTCGATTATATTTCCTGCAGCTAGTCAGACAGAATGCAAGACATGGAGAAGAGATGATTTCCCCCTCAAAACATCCTACCAGCACAGAATAATGTCATTGTTGCCTGTTACAGTACAATGCTTTATTGGGGAGACACACACAGAGAGAGAGAGAGAGAGAGAGAGAGAGAGAGAGAGAGAGAGAGAGAACATCTCTATTCAAGCAGAACTCTGAGCTTCCTTCCTGCATTATTTTTGCTAACATAAATAATCAGCTAAAATACATACAGAAATGTCAAAACAGCAATAGAAGAGGCCAGCCCTGAAACAATCAGCAGCAATAAACAAGCAATACAACAGCTAGAGAGGCATGAATATTATAACAAGCTACAACAATCTAAAGCTCAGTTTTAAAAACAGCAAAACTACAGGCATAGGAATAGAGTAAGTGTCAAAAGCCAGGCCAAATAATTGCACCTTCAGCATATGACTGAAATGATACAATGAAGATACCAGATGCACCTCTGTGGGTAGGGAATTCCACAACAGAAGAGTTGCCAGAGAGAATGTCCTCTCCTGCAAACATCCACCACCGAATCTTTGAGGACAGCAGAACTACCAAGAGTGACCTATCTACTGATCTTAACACTTGAGAGGGTGTGTGAAGAAGGTGCTCTTTCAGATGTTTGGAGCCTATGTCATACAGCGGTACCTTTGTTCTCAAACTTAATCTGTTCTGGAAGTCCATTCTAAAACCAAAGTGTTCCAAAACCAAGGCACACTTTCCCATAGAAAGTAATGCAAAAGGGATTAATCCGTTCCAGACTTTTAAAAACAACCCCTAAAACAGCAATTTAACATGAATTTTACTATCTAACAAAACCACTGATCCCTAAAATGCAAGCAATAAACAATGTACTGCAGTCACACAATCAATCAATCAGTAGCTGAACTGGATTTCACACAGTCACAAAAGCAAAACAAAAAAAGGCCGCAAAAACAAAAAATGCAAAATGAATAGCAAAAACAGACAGACCTCAGTGTAACACTCAAATCGGAAGTGTAACATTAAAAATGGAGCACGTTTGGCTTCCGAAAAAAGTTCGCAAACCGGAACACTTACTTCTGGGTTTGCAGTGCTTGGGTTCCAAGTTGTTTGAGTACCAAGGCGTTTGAGAACCAGGATACCACTGTAAACTGAGCACTTTAGTTCAATTGGCCGTATAAAATTGACTTTCCCTGGCAACTAAAACCACATGAAGTGTCATTTGAGTCTTCCTCGCGTGAGCATTGTATGGTTGGAGCATCACCACGAACAAGCCCCTGTCTCCCCTCGCTAGCTAAATGCAGCGGCATCTGGAGTTGGAACCATGTAGCAGTTCCTCAATTTATTTTGCACTTGCCATGCTGCTCCAGTCCACCTGCCTTCAGATTCTATGAAGTTCCTCCATTCTCATCCTCTTCTGCCTCTGTCCCTGCCTTCACCTGCATTACAACCTCTCCAAATCTGGCCACTGGCCAGGACATTAGACTCTGGCTTAAAGCTTGCCTATTTTGAAGAACTGTCCAAGCAGTTAATGATTTACACCCTAGCTCTTCTAAAATGCCTGGGCAGGGGCCAGGTTGTAGCCTCTCAGATCACTGGCAGTATGAATTCAGCTTAGAATAGTTAGGAGGCTGAATGATTCTTCTTATTAAGATAGCATCATTAAATTTTATTACTCTGTTTTTAATCAGTAACTAAACATTAACTGATGGGAAAGTAATTTTTTTAATAAAAAAAACCAGGCTGATTAAAGATGAGATTATTTATGAGAATTCATTCCTGGAGCAGAGTTGGAGGAGGAGGCAGCTAAGTCCTTTTTAATAAAGCATTTTTTTAAAATAAAATAAAAATCTTCTGTTCCAAGCACTCTTTTTCTTTTATTTATTAATGTAATGCCAATCTGGTGGGTGGGGAAAGCAATGCTTCGTTGTCCAGAGCCATCTGTTTCAACAGCGGCTAGTGATCTGGAGTAGAGGCCTTTAAGCAGCTGCTATTGATGAGCAGTCACCAAGAGGGAGGGCTGCCCTTAATGATGGCTTTGCTTGTGCAAATGTGCTGCTGATGCATGGCCAAAGGGATCGTCATTAGGGGGAGGCTTCAGGATCCACTGTGAAGCCTCTCAGACTTTGCCTGCCAGTTTCTTATGCAACGACTTCATAAGGATAGTTCTGCAAGTCCAACTGCTGCTGGACATGAGTCCTTCTCTGGGTGCCCCCAAGACCCGGGATAATACGCTAAAGAGGAACACTGGAAAATTCAGGACAAAAGAAAGAACTTCTTCACCCAGTGTGGAAACTATGGAATTCACTCTCACGAGATGTAGTGATGGCCAGCAACCTGGATGGCTTTGAAACAGGTTTAGATAAATTCAGAAAGGATAATGATATCAGTGGCCACTAGCCATGATGGTTATATTCTGCAGTATGCCTCTGACTACCAATTGCTGACGATTACAAGTTGGGAGAGTGCTGTTGCACTCAGGTCCAGCTTTTGGGCTTCTCACTGGCATCTGGTTGGCCACTGTGAAAACAGCTGCTGCTGAAGGAATGCAAAAGATAAAGTTTATGGCCAATGATTGGCAGGTGGTTATCTCCTAGACACCAGCTGGGTGAAGTCACATGCTGTGACCTCGAAAGGCAGGGTCATGAGATAGATGCACCTGCAGTCTCATCCTTTTAATCCATATGAGAAGGTCTTGGGACCTCTGAGGTGTGACTGACGTGTGCATGAGTAATGCACAAGTTAGCTTACTCTGCAAAGTGCAACCTAAAAATATGGGAGCTGGAGATACTGGTGCTATGCACTGGTGCTATGCATTGGTCAGCTCCAAGGAGAAGCATTCACTGTCATTCACCCAAGGGTGCTTCAACAGCAGATGAAATGTAAGAATGAAGCAGTATGGGAAAGGCATACTGCCCAACCTCTAGAGACCCAAAACCAGGATGTGTGTCTTCCAGGATGCTCTCCTGGGCAAGTCACATGACCTGCACCTCACTCTTGCCCCAAACAAAGCATTTTCAGCCACTGCAATCTTGCACAAAGGAAGGATGTCTCTTTTTTCCAGAGCACTTGGCAGATAGGGAAGTAATTTGTGCTTGTTGTGTGTAAATGCTCAATTGTCTGCCTTAGTCTGAGGAGGCTCTTTATAGATTTGGTGTGCATTTTTATGCCTAATGCTTGCTGTGCAACTAATCGTTCTGCCCAGACACTGAGGTCCAGCTCTGAGGGCCTTCTGGCAGTTCCCTCACTGTGAGAGGCCAAGTTACAGGGAACCAGGCAGAGGGCCTTCTCAGTAGTGATGCCCGCCCTGTGGAATGCCCTCCCATCAGATGTCAAAGTGATAAACAGCTACCTGACATTCAGAAGACATCTGAAGGCAGCCCTGTTCAGGGAAGTTTTTAATATGTGACATTTTAGTGTATTTTTCATCTTTGTTGGAAGCCGCCCAGAGTGGCTGGGGAAACCCAGCCAGATGGGCGGGGTACAAATAATAAATTATTATTATTATTATTATTATTATTATTATTATTATTATTAAACTTGTAGTCTTCACCCAAAAGTGTGCTTATTGCCTTCAAATCCAAAAGAGCAGGTACTCTGGGTAGAACACTAATTATGGCAACAAGATGGAAAGTTGTGCTCCAAAGTAATATTGAATTGGACATTATCAAGTTGGGAGAAGGTAAGCAGAGTTCCAGCAGCCATGAAATTAAAAGATACCTGCTTCTTGGGAGAAAAGCAATGACAAACCTAGACAGCACCTTAAAAAGCAGAGACATCACCTTGCCAACCAAGGTCCGTATAGTTAAAGCCATGGTTTTCCCAGTAGTGATGTATGGAAGTGAGAGCTGGACCATAAAGAAGGCTGATCGCCAAAGAATTGATGCTTTTGAATTATGGTGCTGGAGGAGACTCTTGAGAGTCCCATGGACTGCAAGAAGATCAAACCTATCCATTCTTAAGGAAATCAGCCCTGAGTGCTCACTGGAAGGACAGATCGTGTAGATGAGGCTCCAATACTTTGGCCACCTCATGAGAAGAGAAGACTCCCTGGAAAAGACCCTGATGTTGGGAAAGAGAGAAGGGGCACAAGGAGAAGGGGACGACAGAGGACGAGATGGTTGGACAGTGTTCTCGAAGCTATCAACATGAGTTTGATCAAACTGCGGGAGGCAGTGGAAGACAGGAATGCCTGGAGTGCTCTGGTCCATGGGGTCACGAAGAGTCGGACACGACTAAACAACTAAACAACAACAACAACAAGCAGAGTTCCACAAGGGCCTACCTTAATGACTCACAGATTCACTAATAACACAGTCCACTGAGAACATGCAGGGGTAACTTTAGAAGAATACAAACAGGGTGAGATTTGCATTCTCAAAATATACACCAGGGGTTCCAACCAGATTCAACTTGGTAGCTGCCCTTTAGCCAGGGGATCAAAGCAACACAATGAAAGGAAGAGGAAACTCCTCTGCACAGGGTTGTTCTATAAACAGCAACAACAGCAACAACAATTTTTTCTTGTACTCCACCCATCTGACTGGGTTGCCCCAGTCACTCTGAGTGGCTTCCAACAGAATATTAAAAAATGCATTAAGAAGGGCCATCCTTTGCTTTGAAGGTTGTGAAATCTAATTCCTCCCTTTCGTGTAGGACTCCTAAACTCCTATAAGTCGTCAATTGGATGTGAAGCCATTGAAAAGAAAGAGTGAGACAAAATGCTTAGCAACTACACTCTACATCAACTTGTACATCAACGCTTCCTCCGTAGCTTTCAAAATGCAAATCAGAAACTACCAACGCTAGTGATTCCTACAGTGTACTGTAACCTGCAGAGCAAACCAAAGCGACACATGCCATGCCCAGAGGGCTTACAATCTAAGCGCAACCGATGGGACGGAGATGAAGGGAAGTGAGAGGACTTGATAGAAAATGATACTGAACAGGATAGTTAAATAGAGAAGTGCTCAAAGATTTATGAAAGAAGAGTCGGTTGCACATTACTGTAGCCTGGGGTAACCAACGCGTGCCTTCCAGAAGCTGTTGGACTCCATCAGCCCAAGGCACCATGGCCAATAGCAAGGGATGGAGGAGTTGCAGTCCAAGCAATGTCTGGAGGGCCCCATGTTGGCTACCCCTGCTGCAGACTAAAGTAAATAAGTTGTTTCTCAGGCAGTAATAATCCTTTTAACGTAGGGATGGGGAACCTTGGGCTCAGGGGTCTAATGTGGCCCTTTAGGCATCTCTATTTGGTCCTTAAAGGGACGCGGGTGGCGCTGTGGGCTAAAGCCTCAACGCCTAGGGCTTGCCGATCGAAAGGTCGGCGGTTCGAATCCCCGCGGCGGGGTGCGCTCCCGCTGTTCGGTCCCAGCGCCTGCCCACCTAGCAGTTCGAAAGCACCCCCGGGTGCAAGTAGATAAATAGGTACCGCTTACCAGCGGGAAGGTAAACGGCGTTCCGTGTGCGGCTCTGGCTCGCCAGAGCAGCGATCTCACGCTGGCCACGTGACCCGGAAGTGTCCCCGGACAGCGCTGGCCCCCGGCCAATAAATGTGAGATGGGCGCACAAACCCCACAGTCTGTCAAGACTGGCCCGTTCGGGCAGGGATACCTTTACCTTTACCTTTATTTGGTCCTTGGGATACTAAGCAGGTCACACCTGCTCCCCAGGCCACCACACAAATCCATCTCCTCAAGCCACGCCCTTTACCAGTACTGGATTTACGTATAAGCTAAACAAGCTACAGCTTAGGGCCCCACTCTCTTGGCGGCACCAAAAAAATTTAAAGGAAAAAAAACTGGATGTACATTTCCAAAATATAAGATAAAAAACAAATAAAATAAAACCTACATACAGCAACAATGTTTTGTGTTGTGTATGATTTAAGTAACAGGCCCCGCCTAGTAGCCTGCTCCCTAAAATATCACTGGTCTGCTCATTTCTATATAGGTTGCCCTACATTCTGCATGTGCAAATGGCTTTAGATACCTATTAGGTCCATTAATTATCATATAGCAAATATTCAACACAAAAAAACAGCAACAATTTGTTGTTGACAAAGGACAGCTGGACATATAAAGGGCCCTGTTACCTTCAGTAGCTTAGGGCCTCATCAAACCTAAATCCAGCCCTGCCCTTCACCGACCCTGATCCACAACTTCTTTGAGCACCTTTGCCTGGAATGTGTTCCTTAACTCCAGTACTGCCTTGGGTTGAAAAACATCCCTGGGTTGAAAGATTAGAAGAGGGTGAAATTAAAAACCTCTTGACTTTTGCCTGGCTACCAGGTTGCCCAGGACAGAATAAATCCTTCGGGCTCATAAGGGTTCCCCACCCTAGGTTAATTTCTGCCGGATGAATATCTGGCCCAATATTATTATATATTTGCCACTTCACTCCCCAAGCACCCCTGCTCTACAGTGGTACCTCTGGTTGCAAATGGGATCCATTCCAGAGGCCCGTTCGCAACATGAAAAGAGCGCAACCCGCAGCGGCACGTCTGCGCACGCGCGGGTTGTGATTCGCCACTTCTGCGCATGCTCGTGACATCATTCTGTGCTTCTGCGCATGCGCGAGCGGTGAAACCCGGAAGTAACCCTTTCCAGTACTTCCGGATCACCGTGGGACGTAACCTGAAAGAACATAATATGAAGCAGACGTAACATGAGGTATGACTGTATTTTGCAATGATCATGCAAAACATTTGCAAGATAACAACTTGATAGGAAGTCGTAAAGCACTGGAGAACCACCCCAAACTTTTCAGTTTCTACTAAGTGCAATCAGATTCCCGCTTGACATCCGGGGATGGAGGAGCTTTTATCAATTAAAGACAGCAAATACAGCTTCACACCCGTCATTCTGGAGCTGCGTTGTTTTTAATGCTTTTAACTTTCGTTAAGGCCTAACAAACTTTCAATGTAATTTGGCTTTGAAAGACTTGAAAGAAGAATTACTCTAGATGTGCCTATTGTACACTGCAGAAAATTGTACCCTATAAATAGCATATTAATCATTTATGGCTATCAGCTATGGCTTCTGATTTTAAACAATACACATTTTGAATGCCAATGGGAAACAGGGTGGGGGTGGGGAGGAAAGGCTGGCTCCTTCTGTTCAAAGCTGAAGCCAGAACAAAAATCTCTCACCTCTTGGGAGCTAATTAGTGCAGGAAAGACTTGCTGAAAAAAATTCCAGCCATCTCTTAGCATTGGGTCTGTTTGCTATTTCAAATCTTAGATAATAAATCAAAACAAAAGCTATTAGACAGCTCTGAAGCCCCTTTGTTTCACTAATGTCAAGAAGCCGATTTTGTGAAATTGAAAGAATCGCTAAGCCATTTGCATACCAGGAGCATTTTGCCCTCTGAATGAATTGCAAGAACATTTTAAAATTACAAATATCCTCACCGAATTTGGGTGCATTTTGCAAATATTTATCCAATGCACATACAAAATGCAAAGGCATTCAAACGAAAAGATTATTCATTGCATATATATTTTTAAGAGATTGAATATTGGCACCCCATTTCCCCCATACTCTGTGGTAATGAAGCTTTCGAAAGAGATCAATTTTAAATGATGCTGGAAAAACGGAGCCAACCACTGCCACAATGCAGCTTTCAGACATATATCTATGGGAATGCTATGGGCATCTCTGGGCATCCACAAAAGTGCTTATTCCATTTCCGCCTACATTATCTGTGGGCTTCCAAACGTTTTTGGACTACAACACCCATATCCCCGACAATTAGCTATGCAGGCTAGGGCTGATGGGATTTGAAGTCCAACAACATCTGGGCCACAGGTTTCCCTAAATGAATAAAGCACTTGGCTACACATCTACACTTTGGGTGGTTGCCTCTTTTCAAACAAGTCTTAAATGGACTCCTTAACTTTGTCTACTTCCTAAAGTTAGTAAAACAATGAGGAATCTGACCGGTGGATCTCATACTGCCTTCTCCATAGCCTAAACCTTCATCCACTTGCCTTCACCTTTGATCAGAGCTACATCAGCCCAGGTATTCACAATGCTTACAGTTAACCAATGTTGACTGCTATAATGTTAGAAAAATAGAAAGTTGCTGTATAGCAAGTGAGGTTATTGATCTAGTACAATATTGTTTACACTGAGGGGCAGTGAGTGTCTTGGGCTTCAGACAAAGGTCTTACCCAGACTTACCTGGGAAAGCTAGAGATTGAACCTTGGACTTATTTGCATTCAAAACACATCAGTCCTTGGTGCTGCTACCCATGGTATGTATAGCCATAGTTAAGGCTAGCAGGCAAGGCATGCTGCAGGAGGGAAAAGTTGAGAGGAAGAGCATAGGATCTTGCAGGCAACTCTTGATTGCTTGTCTATGGTTAAGCAAGCAAGAATATTACATGCAGATGAGCCCGTAGTTTTATTGCTGACCCCAAAGATTGCTTGTGACATTGCATGTTATAACACACCTTCATGTACCATCCAAAGTCATTTATGTGAACCACCCAATTTGAGTGGCAGATGTCCATCAAATGAAGGAAGTGCAAGGAAAGTTATGCAGAATTATACAAGACAAACTGATGATTAATTCCTCGCTAGAAAAATCTGTATATTTCCAATAACCAGATATTCATAACATTTAGATATTCTACTCGTGGACTGGCCCTGCTATGGAAGCAGACAGTTGCAAAACATTGTCAGCATCACTGCATCAGCTCTGTGACTTGCATGCTGCCTTGTGCTTCCCTCTGGGGGTCAGCTAGAGAGTTAGAAGTGATTGCTATGCATATAAAGATCTACATTCAATGTAAAGACTAAGTATTTTTTATTAGAGTGAAACTCCACTGTATCACTGGGCTTGCCACATGCTTAATGAGTTGGTAGCGAAAACTCATTTCCATGTTTAATATATGCAGGGGTTACAGGGAAATGTTAGGATTTAATTAATCACAGCATAAAAGTTATTGAACTTAATTGTAGGCAAATAGTGGTAAATTATTCTTGCAATGCCATAAGTAATGTAGCAGTGGTTACACCACCACCCCCAAGCAATATATCTGGTTTAGTTTGATACATATTTATTGGTATAACTAGATTCTGCACATTTATTTAATATATTGGTGCATTTCTAACAGATCAATCCCAAACACAACAAATTTGTAGCAGGAGAAGAAAGCTCAAGGTCCCACAGCACGGTGCTGCATAGTTAATTATACAAGGAGTATCATATTTTAAACAGAGCAAAACAGACGTCTTCTGTAAGGACAATAATTTCAGCCCTCATTTGTGAGAAAAGAAGGTGGGAATAATCAAGTCTTTCATTTTTCATAGAACTCTCCTCTGTCACTCATATCCCTTTATTGCATGCCATTTATAATTAACTAGCATACTCAAGATCTGCTGCAATGACACTCTACTTCCAGTTTTATCATGGACCTGGCTTTATATAAAAGCCTTCTGTGCTTATTTTTATTACATTTTTTTTAAAGTGTAGACTTCTCAGAGTAATATTTAATAGTGTTCTGAGAGCAAGAAATGTGCCTTGTAAAATGAGTTCATCCCCAAATGGTCTGTTCTTTACTGTTGCAAAAAATAGTCCTACTGAGCATATGAAGGATGCACTCAAAATGGAACGGCTTGTTCCTTGGCCGCAGAACAGAAGTATTACTTACCATCATTAATTTATGGACCACTCCACTTAGTAACCTCCATAGAAGTTTGAACACTTTTGAGAGAGCCCGATTCATTGCTCAGCCTCCCTCCCATAGAACCTGTGCAGGGGGTGCCTGTTGAAAAAGAAAAAAGATCTGGCTCACAACATCACATGGTTTGTCCCTATTTGGTGATTGGTGACAGAACATGTGAACTGATTCTCTTCATGTATGACACTTCTATGGAGCCTCTATGGGGAAAGTTGTCTTAGCTCAGGTATAGCATCGGGTTTGCAAGCAGATGGTCCAGATTCAGTCCCTGGCATCTGCAGGTACAGCTGGGAAAGAATTCTTGAAATACTGATTGCCTCAGACTGATGCCCTGCCAGGCTTCAGGGAATCAGATTCCTCCCTCATGGCAGTAAATAAAAAGATCAAATGAAAGGAATGTCTTTAATAATCACAGTAAGAGATAAAACAACATGTTTACCTAGAAACGGCGGTGCTCCCAGTTAAGGCCTACTCCCCACCTCCATCCCTATTTATCTACGTCACTCCTACATCACTCCTACGTCTTGTAATCTGAGCTTGTACCCTCTGCGCTTTCTGTTCTAACACTTTCTGAGCTCTCCGTGTCTTTGGAGAAGGGGGGTGAATGCTGTCCAGAGGTTGTGAATCTGTTAACTCTCTCTCTCTCTCTCTTCTCCATAATTATCTCTTTTTTTCTAAACTAGGGAGTGATTTTTTCCACTTAGCTGCCTTGTGGAAAAGGTGGAAAATAATTTTCATAAATAAATATCATAGCAAATAGCTGTTGATGGAATTATGCTCCCTGAAACAAATGTTCCCACATGAATAATAAAAGGTCAATGTGTGATAAAAGGACAAGGTTTAATGACTGTAAGATCTAATCACTGACCTGGCTTCTAGAGGAAAAACTCTATTAAGGAAAGATGCATGACTAGAAATTTCAACTCACATAGCTGATCCTATGTATGCAGAAGCTTTGAGAAGACGACACACTGAGTTGTCAAAACAAAAATCACAGGAGAAATTCAGCAAGGGGAAGCTTATTAGTCGTGCTGCTGGTTTCTAATGAAAGCCAGTATAGCCTAAGTATAACTTTCGCATAACCTTAACCATCTCATTCCTAGATAAGAATAGCAACCACATTAAAGTATGACAATATAAAAATGTCTTAGGCTTTAAATCTTTATGGTTCAGCTTTGGTAAGCATCAGTCATGATGGTTTGATCTGAAAGCTTATTTATATGGCATAACATGACACAGAAGAATAACCAATTCAGTAGCAATTCGGATGATGTTGGCCAGAATCAACATATATGATAAGGTGGTAGATAATATTGAAAACTAAAGTATTCACCTGCCCAGAGGAATACCATCAAAA
This sequence comes from Podarcis vaucheri, assembly GCF_965113315.1. Classification (NCBI taxonomy): domain Eukaryota; kingdom Metazoa; phylum Chordata; class Lepidosauria; order Squamata; family Lacertidae; genus Podarcis; species Podarcis vaucheri. Next base: position 21,716,269 of record NC_138763.1, read on the forward strand.
GTCATAAATGGTAAGTCTGCAATAGAGAGTGGTTGTATTGACACAAAAAATACTTATTTATGAATGAGATCTATATCCTACCCTTAAGCCTAAAGTTTCAGGGTGGGTTCCATCAATTAAAAAAGCCCACAAAATATAAATGTAAAACATAAAAGAGAAAGTTATGAAGATTAGCATTGGCACATATCTGGTCTCCCTCCACTGGCATCTCTGCAGCTTACCAGGAATAAGGAGGCAGGGGAAAGGTGACTGGAAGGTTGGTGTTGTGCAGACATGCCAGCAGGAATTCTGGATAGGCTCCATTGGTGGGACTACACAGTGCTAAGTTACCTGTCACCTCCACCTCCCAGTAATCCACCATGATGCCAATGCCAGGTGGCTGCTGCTACTGCCCTCCCTCCATCTGCTCCATCACATTAGAAATGTGTGTTTTAAAAAGAAAAATATGTTTTTAAAATATGTATTTTATGGCAACATTGTGCACATTTTAAGAAGGAGAAGAGTTTGAATTTGATATCCCGCCTTTCACTCCCTTTTAAGGAGTCTCAAAGTGGCTAACATTCTCCTTTCCCTTCCTCCCCCACAACAAACACTCTGTGAGGTGAGTGTGGCTGAGAGACTTCAAAGAAGTGTGACTGGCCCAAGGTCACCCAGCAGCTGCATGTGGAGGAGCGGAGACGCGAACCCGGATCCCCAGATTACGAGACTACCACTCTTAACCACTACACCACACTGGCTCTCAAAAAAAAATTCACACTGATGTGGAAATCTGCATGAACAGATTTACATGCAAAAGTGACCTGGAGCACAGACAGACGAATTTGGGCATCCTTTAAGTTGAGCAATTTGATCTTTTCCCCCAACGTGTGCATTTGACATTCCGAAAAAGCTTCCACTCTCACATGTTTTCTGGTAGTGGATAAGCAAGCATTGTGGAAATGGAATGCACCATTGGAAAAGTCCAGTCTATACATCTTTATTTTTTTCACAAAGCTAGAAGCCATTACTTTGACTTCAGGAACCATCTGCTCTGTAATTTTTAATGCTCTTACATCTGATTCCCTCGAGGTGCTCAGAACTGCCGCAGGATCCTCTTGAGGTAATTAAATCTAGTAAAACACCAAACTTCCACAGCTGGGGGACACTTCCAGGAGCAGCAAAGCAGCAGTAATGACCATCCCCACTTGCACAATGGGTCAAAGGGACAAGTACTGCATCCTGTCACTGTAGCGATTCAGAACAGTTAAGCTCATCAGGCTGATACTGCAAGAATTAGATATTCCATATAAATTCTGTAACGGGGCATCATTTTAGCAAGGTGGCTGTTAGGCATTCGACGCCTTTTCAAAAAGAAACACACAGACACATATGGATAGGGTGAGTATTTAAGGGAAGGTCACAGTACATGAGGATATCCACAATTCTGCCCTTCAAATGCGGTATTGATTTTTAAGGCCTCTCAGAATACCTCTTGATTGCTGGCACACATTTCGAGAACGGCAGGGAGTCCCCAAAGCAAGTCTCCATTATTCGGCTGAAGCAAAACAACAAGACATCTTGAGCTTAGAGCCAGTAAACAGGTCTCCACCATGGTCTGCAGGAATCAATATCTGGGTTACAGTGTAATGCATATCTGGGTCATAAGTGGAGCAGCTGGAGCCACCACTGTTTTCACAGAGAAATTGTCCCAATGGCAACATGGGACTAACTAGTACAGCAGGACCTTCTATAGATCCATATGGAGCCCCACTGGCAATAGTAGCAGAAAATGGGCAGAAATATCTTGTTTCAGAACAACATCAGGAATCAAAGGGGAGGGGAACCAGCAATAGGTTGGCAGATTTTTTAAAAAGTACTGAAAAGAAAACAAAACAACTGGTAAATGTGGAGCAGTGACTGATCTCCCAAACAGCTAAAAAAATTAGGGTAGCTTCAAACTGGTATCCTGATATTGTGAGCCAGGCAGAAGTGATATAAACTGAGATAAGCAAACAGCAAACAACCCAAGACAGTAGCCCTTCTTATCTACAATCAACAAGGCACATAATGTGGGTTTTTTAAAAATAAAAATGATGCTGATTTACAAACTAAAAATGCCTTGTTAAAAAAGGAAGACATGTTTTGAAATCAACCATAAGGTGATGATTTTGGAAATGGCACGGGGTAGACAGAAGCATAAAATGAAACCAAAAAGAGCATTCCTTTTGAGTTATGGATGCAGTAATTAACAATATTATTTAAGATTTTGTGTAAATGGTTTCTGAGTCAAAGAGTCGGGGATGCGAGATAAATATTGTATTAAAGTCCATTGTGACATGCAAGGAACACTTGAGCTATGACCCTGAAACAGTCACAGTGCTTTTATGGTCCAGTTTATATTTTCAGCAAAATCAGGTGGACTGTGCTACTATAGGCTACAGCTGTGAATCTACATGTTTGAATACTCCCCCGTGGGCTTTTAAATCAGTGCAACTCAAGCTATTGTATACTAGGAGTGGCTAGATCTGTCTATTCCCATTTTTCTCCATTTCTTATTTTTCCAATCTTATATTCTGTTCTCCCCATGACAATTTGTCATTTTAGTGCAAATTCCTCCTAATAAACACATTTTGCCTAATATATGCATTTTTGCAAAGCAGTTTTCTCTAATATAGTTTTGTGTGGCTTTTTTTGGCCAATATCTGTATTTGCCTGGACAGTTTACCCTAATTTATGCATGCATTTTTGTACACATTACTTGACTGGAGAAGCACACCGCAAAATACGGAATTGTGCAAATTTCAAAGGATGGCTGTGTTTTGGTTTGAGTATTTCAGAAATGTTGATTTAGTTCGTTTGCCTTGAATAAACCAGTTCAACAGAAAGGGAGGAGCTGTCTGCAGTGAGGAATAGCAGGGAAGTAGAGTTGATACACTGATCCTTAGTTTTAGAATTGAGACATTACAAGCAGGTCGTCGTCCCCCACCTTGTTTTCTCCTACTCTCTCTTCAACAGTGAATTCTTCCAAGAAAAAAATGTTATGACTTGATTCTGCAGAATATACAAACTTGCCCCCCCACACCATTGATTTAAACATATGTTCACACTTCCCATTGAAATCAACGGGCTTAGAAGTGTTTAACTTTATAATTCAATATTGCCTAAATGTGTTTCCCACCATATATTAGACACTATTCTTTTAGCTTCTGGGGCTCAAGCTGAAAGACAGGCAAATCAAAATTGTAGGGGGGTGGGGGGGGGAGGTGAGTTTCAAGGTTTTCTTGCATCTTACTTACAAAAAAAACACATGAAAGTTTAATTCAATTTCTACCACTTACGTTATTTACTTTCGTCATTACCCACAGAAGCCTGGGGAATGACAATGAACCAGCCATCATCAATTTTGTTTATAGCTCTTTGCTATTAGTTTTCACTATGTGCTTCATAAATTAGCAGAATGCTGCCATATTTAAGGTGCTTAGCTTCAAGAAAGCTTCCCAAACTAAATTGGTTCATTGAATTTAAGAAGTCATGAAAATATGTCCATGTGCCTGGTTTCTTTTTCTTTTTTCTTTTCTTTTTGGGAATATGGCTTTTTCTCTAAGTCTAAATCAAGAGTAAAACTGACAGTAACCCTTAATTGGAACTCTCTAATCATTGGAGTTCTTTAATAATGACCTTCTCTGGAAGAAAAATCAGGTCCTTAATTATATCTGTGGCTGTTTACGGTGGTTTGGGGGGGCACTTTCATTACATCAGAATTAGCACATTCTTTCCTTGGTTTATAACCACACTATTTCTTGCCCTGCTTATACATACATCAAGGTGACTCCCACGTTGCTTCCAATTTTGTAAAACAGCTTACACTGCTAGTCCCATCAGGTCTTACACCGCCTGAAATGAAAAGGTCGCTGACAGTAGACACTGTTCCTTTAAATTCAGGAATAGCATGCAGCGTGGGGCACCAACCCAGAATTGGTGCAGACTGCCAATGTCGTAACTGGGACCACAAGTGTAGCCTTGACGTATCCTTCAGAGATCTTGTTCCCATATAGCCTATTGATGGGTGGAGCAAGAAGGGAGATGGATGGATCACTTGATTCCTGTTCTGTGCCGCTTTTGCATGTGGCCGTTCATAAGTCCATTCCATCCAGTTTATACACTAATCTGTACATATGTATAGTCCACATGGAAGTTTGCATTTAAAAATATATTTAAACAGTATTTCTGAACCTATTTTCTTGCAAAACACATATTTTAAATGCACATTGCTACTGTTTTGTAACCTCAGCACTGCATCAGAATTTATTTATTTTTTTGAAAAAGTGTGAAATCCAAAGGCTAAATATGATCTGAACTGCACAATAGGAGGTGCAGATCAGGAGAGTTAATATCAAAATTCAAAAAGATAAAATTCCTGAAGCAGCCCTGCCCAAGAACCCCTGTATGTGTGTGTATTTACCAATCCATCTCTTACAGCTTTTAAAACATTCTGGAGGAAGAAGCAGCAGTGGGTTTGTTGTTGTTTTTGTGATGGTTTTGAAGAGCAGCGAAGAGGTCAGCCTTCAAAGATCACTCCTGTCAGTCTCTGGCATCACAATGCGCTAAAAGTTATTCACTCTTCAGTCCTCCTATAGTAAAGCCCACCCAAGGATTTCGGTGCTCTTTTTGCCTTTAAAGATACATCACGGCACTTTTCAGACACGGCTTCCGACCCCTAATTGCCACAGCGCCTCTTTCCCATTTGCAGGAATATAATGATACGAGGCTCACAATCTGTGGGCAACAGTTTTACTGCCAAGAGTAAGAGCATGAGTAATGGAATGAGCCTCGTCTCAACTCTTGGCCCTTTGTGCCATCCATTCTCACTCCTTACCTGGGCATTCATTTCCTACAACTGCATTGCATCCCTCCCACCCAGCAGTTGCTTCCCATGTGTATTAGAGGCGCGACATCGAAGGGAGAAACTGCCCCTGCGCTTTGAGCGCTACATGAGATGAGAGCTCATTTTAAATCAGAACAGAGCCATCAACACAGCTATTTGCAGCCTCAAGATGCTACACCAGAGACGTTTTATGTGCTCCTTTCCTAGCAGGGGAAATGAACAAAATTTTCAGCATTAAAGGGTGGTGTGAGTAGGTTTGCAGGTGTGTTGTTTTTTAAAGCCATTTCAGAGGCATGCAATTCTAGGGTGGCAAATAAAACCCTGCCACTTCTAAATCACTCCACTGTTATACACCAGCAATAATTTGAAATAATATGAGCCTGTCAAAATTCAAAAGCATCATCTGTAGGAATGGGAGCTAAAGGTATATAATATACAGCCTTTCTTCCATCTGAAGCTTTCCCCTTAACTTGCTTCTTTTTTGATGCTTAACAAACCAGTACCTTTTTGTACAACAGGGCGCGTGAAATGAAATGGGAACACATTTTCACTGGTATCTCTTGGGTGCCTAGGATGCTGCCTTACAGCAAGTTAGGTGCTGTGTCTATCTAGCCTAGCATTGTCTATTCTGATGGGCAGCAGCTGCTGGGATCTCACACATACCTATTTCTTGTGGGAATGTTGTGGATACTAGGAGAGGATACATTGATTAAATGTTAACTGACTCATGCTAGTGAGTCAGTAGCAGAGTATATTCCCCAGTATAGAGCAGGAAGCTAGTTGGTAGATTTGTTTGAATCTCTTTACTTAAGCAATCCAATCGGGCTTTGTCCAGATTGGGTTTTGTTCCTGGTAAATCCCCCTTTTATTCCTCCTAAAAAGACTAAAGACACAACAGTCTTCTTTAAAAGTAATTAGAAGTTTACGCACATTCAGTTCACCGTAGGTTCCCTGAAGGCTGACTTAGCTTAGAGTTACAGAAGAGAGTTTGAGTTCATCCCATATGGGAATGAGCCCATGTGCTGCTGACAGAGCCAGCAGACAGCAAAATACATCAAGATGGAAGGAGGAGGATGGGGGTGGGGATATATGTGACCAGCCCTTTTATGGGGTCTTTCAGCATCACACCCATCTACCTGTTTACACGCAGGGGGAGGATGCTCCAGACCAGATGTGACAGGAAGTCCTCCTGGCTGGAGCAACATTCCCCTGTGTGTCCATTCTGGGCAAACAGGACATGTTGTACTTGACTGCTTATGCTACATCCCACATTTCTCATGCCATAAAAACATGAGAAGAACACCATTAGACTAAGCCAGTAGACCATCTCAACGAGCATCCTGTCCTCACAGTGGGCAGCCAGATGCTAATGGAAAGCCCACAGGCAGGACCTGATGCCCTCCTACCTGATCTTTTCAACTGGAGATGCCAGAGATATAACCTGGCATAGTCTGCATGCAAAGCAGGTTGTCTTACACCAAGTTCCAAAATCAGAGGCCATCAATATTCAGGGGCTCAGGCCACAATACACTCATTCTGCATTTGTAAGAAACTGGTCATTTAGTGTGGCAACATCTACACTTTGGTACCCCCTGCTTATTTACATCAGGCAGGTGCCTTCACTGTATTCTATCCATCACCTCCTAAAAACATGGTAGTTTAGTCAAGCCTATCTAGGCATGTAACATTTTAGCATGTGTTTTAATCTGGTTCTTAGCTTGTGGCACTAAAGCATGCTAGAGAAAAAAGCTTTCCATTGTTTAGGAACAGATAGCCAGTTCAAATAAAGCATCCCTTTCTTACAAACGGAATTTGATAAAAAAAAACCAACAACCTGGCCAGGGAAATGGTTGTACAATACGTATCAATAATAAAACAGCTAATCTAACAATGAACTATATAGATGACAATAACTTCAGACAAATGTAGTATTTGACAACTGAACGTGTTTCAGCCGAGTAGGTCATCCTCAGTGGTGCCATCAGCAATGTGTATCATCGGCGGGCTAGAAATTAACACAATCTAACATTCAAGAGCTCAAGTCTAAAGATAGACATATAATCTCATTTGTACTGAATTCATTTTCTTTTCCCTAAATTAACTTTGCTGAAAAGTAGCCTTTACAAGATGGCTGTGCAGGGGGAGGCGGGTATGAACAATACAAATATAAATTAGCCAGTCGAGAAATCCTGACTTTCTCCTGGAAGAAATGCTGTGACGGCTAGTAATAATTCCCCAAGGTGAATCTAGGAATATAATGCACTGACTGATGTATAATAGCTGTCTCGCCTGTGAAAAGTAAAGAGCCATTTATGGAATTTTAGCATGCAGGGAGACTAACATGTCTATTAAAGGAAAAATGTCAGCTCTGGGTCTCTCATCAGGGACTAATTTAAATGCAATTTTGCTAAATTAGATACAGAAAGAGCCAGAGGAGGAAGGAAGGCCAACTGTAAACTCAGATAATATAGCAATTCTTGGGCAACAGCAATTCATTTTGCTAGACTCCAGTGACTGGTGGGGTCAGTAAATCGGTTATCACCTTCCTTCACCTCATGTCCTCTAAAAACAAGTTCAGGCTAAACACATGGTAATGATATCTTGCAGGCTGGGTGGCAGGTACTACACTGCATAATCAGATTAACTTTTTATGTAAAGCGAATTTTGTAGAACATGAAAGGCAGACAAAGGCACAAGTTGCTTTTCTCCCGAAAGAAACACCATTCATTAAGGAAACAAATTAATCCTGTGTTGCTGCTTCGGGCTGTCACAGTACAGACAGAGGTAGTTCTACAAGAGACCGTGTCTCTATGGTAGATAGCTCAGGGGTGCTTTGGTTCAAATCACTACAGCATAGGTAATTTAAAGGGCTGTAGCTCAGAGGTAGCGCATCTGCTCTGCATTAAGAAGTGATGCCCCCAACGTCACTAGGTAGGGCTGTGAGAGACCCCTGCCTAAAATACCAGAGAGCAACATCCATTCAGTGTAAATCGGTGTTTCCCAAACTTGGGTCTCCAGCTTTTTTCGGATTATAATTCCCACCATCCCTGACCACTGGTCTTGACGGGAGTTGTAGTCCAAAAACAGCTGGAGACCCAAGTTTGGGAAACGCTGGTGTAAACAGTACTGAGTTAGATGAACCAACAGTCTAACTTCAGGCAGTTTCCTCCATGAATTGTAGTGGATAGCCCTGAGCAAGATACTCTCTGAACCTGGCCTACCTAGCAGGACTATTGTGAGGTGAAAATGTATAATATAATTTCATCTGTGCCAATCTGAGGTCCTTGAAAGGAGGACAAGAGAGATATGCAATGAATAAGCAGCTAAAATAACACCTCTGGGGAGCTGTATGCCTTGCCTTGCAGCAGCACTGGTGCCAATAGCAAAATCAACACTGGGAACAAGGATATGGCATCACTCTGATGGACTACATTTTTAATATTTTTTAAACAAAAATTAAGGTATTTTAAGGCCACATCTGAAAGGCAAACTTCACAAAGTGATCACGTCATATAAACACGAAATATAAAAGTGCAACATTTGATAAAAGTATCATAAATCATCATTTGATTTTATGTCCACAAGTTGCTTTGCAGAGGGAGAAAGCGGGGGGGCGGGGGGAGGTATGCGTTTTAAAAAGAAAAACTAAATAAATAAATAACAGAAGCTGTATTTCTCAATTTGGAAATCAGAAATGTCTGTTACAAAGAGAAAATGCCTTTTGAATTATAACAAAGGGTTATAAGCAAATAACTGCATGGGGGTTCAGTGTGAGAGACAGGAAAAATGTATCACTAATAATTTACAAAACAAAGGCTACACCAGAATGTTATAATTCAATTTATCATTCTAAAGTTGAACAACACACCCAATGTTCTGTTAATCTATTACCAACTTGACGTCCTTCCCTAACTCGCATGTAATTTGTCCATTTTGTCATTTTGTCTATCTGCCACATTTCCCCCAAGCACTTCTTTTCCCAATTAGCTTCCAAGTTTATCCTGATGCTGCAATAGGGATTAATAATAAATTTCAAGTAATACATTCTGACTCGCTCTTTCAGATCACAAAGAAGAATTGTGAAACAGTCCAGAGGTACTTGATAATCCATAATTTCTTTAAGGAAGTGGATTTATGTTTGCCACCAAATATGTAAAAAAAAAATATAAAAATATAAAAATCAAGGTAGGCAAAGCCATTTCTCTTTAGACAAATGAGTACACATTCACTCCTTAAGGCAGGGTGTGGGGAGGCTAACCTGTGGCTCTCCAAATGCTATACATCTCCCTGATGACTCGTCAAATTGGCAGGGGCTGATGGGAACTGGAGCCTAACAAGATCTGAAGACATCTGCTGGGTGGGCTCCCAGGGGTTTCGATGTCCTCTCAAGGTTATGACATGTGCAGGGAAAGTACACTGTCTCATTGTACTCTGTATGTATGGAAGCTTGTTTAATGTGTAGGGTGAAATCATGGGATTGTTCTTCCATACTCCACATTAGTTGGGGCACTCGGTTCATAGGTAATGCAGGGGCATCATCAATGCACTCCTCTGCTAGGTTTGGCCATGGGAGCCGTGCAAGTGTCTGTCAGTGCCACAATGTTGTCTCTTGCTTCTGCTGAGATTGTTTTGTTTACTGCTTTGCTGCTGGGTATGCATAGAACTTCAATAACGTTATACCATGGGTCAGTAAACTAAGGCCCACAGGCCCAATTGCCTTCTAAATCCAGCCCACGGACAGTTTGGGAATTGACGCGTGGATCACCGGTGCATGGATCGCCAGAGTGCGCGTTCTTTTCCTCTCCCTCACACAGCGACGGCACCTCCCTCCCTCCTCCTGGCTTCTCCCCGCCCTGCCTAGAGGAGGAAGGGGGCTGGGCTTTGTTGGTGCCAGCCCCTCTCTGGAGCCCTTCTGCACACTGCTCATCGTCCCACCGCCAGCCCCTGCTGCTCACGAGACACAGGAGCTGCGGTTGGCTGAGTGCCCCTCTTGAGCGACCGCCATTTAAAGCAGCCCCTCTCTGGAGCCTTTTCACACACTGCTCATCGTCCCTCGTTCTTTTTCCCCCCTTCAAAATATAGTCCGGCCCCCCACAAGGTCTGAGGGACAGTAGACCGGCCCCCTGCTGAAAAAGTTTGAGGACTCCTGCGTTATACCAATGCAATGCCAGCATCAGCAGCCTGGGTCTTAGAGGTTGCAGTGCTAGTGAGCTCCTATCTATCAGAGAAGAAGCTAGCTCAAAAACTCAGTTTCATTTACCTTCTTTGTTTCAATTAGAAAAGAAACTCATTCATTCCATTTAAGAATCAGAGCCTCTAATCAGTTCAGCTAGTTAAATACTTTTAATCAGAGAAGAACCAATTCATTAATTAACTTTGAAGTGACGATGGAATATAGAAAGAATGATACTTCACTCAGAGCTCTGAACATCCAATCAATTCCTCCAAAATAGTTCATCAGAATACAATCAATCAATTCCTAAACCAATTCATTTGGTCGAAAGCATATCACTCCCAAATAATCAGTCTGATGTTCTTTGAAGGCTGAATCAGTCAACCAGCTAGAACAGGGATGGGGAACCTGTGGCGCTCCATAAGTTGCTGGACTCCAACTCTCAACCATTGGTGAGGGACAATGAGAGTTGTAGTCCAGCCAGAAGCAGCAGGTCACCAGGTGTGTTGGAGGCACTATGCTACCTTCCTGGCAGGTAGTTCACTTTTGCTTACTGGAGGAAGAGGGGTAAAGTCAAAGAGAGGTCAGCACACTTCAAATACACAGTTCAAATACACCAACAGCGACCAACAGTACTCCTGCTGTTGCATTTGGTTTCATATCCTGGCTTCAAGCTTACCCTTAGCCACGGTTTAAGTATTTTAATTGCATTAAATGTCCACACTGATTTTTATTTCCATTTACTTGATTCGTTTATTTTTTGTAGTGCATAGAATTAAAATTGCAATACAATAAACTACAATATAGAAGATATAGAAGAATCAATAATAGTACAATTAAAAATCATACAGTATCTAGCACAGGGCATTACAACAGGCAGGTAAATCATTAAGTGGTCCACCAAGACCCTCAGCAATTTTCAAGTCCATGGCAGAAAAGTTTGGGAACCACTGGGCTAGAGCACTGAGTCTATGGAGGTCTTAATTCGAATCACTGTTTGCCAGATTGCAATCTCCCCACTTAATGTATTCCACAGGGTTATTTTAAACATAAGCAGAAACCGTAAGCATTTTGTATTCTGATAGACACCATAGGAATTATTAAAAAAATATATCTAACAATCTCTCACCTATCTATGGTTGACTCCAAACAAATATTTTTCCTCTTCTTGTATACAGAGCCTCCTGGTTTTCAGAAGGATCATAATCTTGCATTTATCAACAGCCCTGCCATGGAAGCGGTTACAAGCAGAGAAGCAAGGAAGGGGAAAAACATTTTGGACAAAGAGTATGATTTACAAATGGCCATACACACACAAAACAGAAACTCCAGCCTCCAGCTGTAAGAAAGAAATACACTAAAACAGCCCCTTGCACAGAAACATGCTCCTTAATGAAGCTGGGGGAGAAGGCGTATTATTAAGGAACAGAACCGCACAGCAAGATATGCTTTGTGGACTGCTATTGGGCATGGAGCAACATTCTAGAGGGAAACGAGATGTCATGTTGCCAATCTGTAGGCGGTTCGTTTTAATTGGCTTGTAATAAATGTTGTGCCAGAGCTCTAGGATGCAAATGGGGGAAAAGAGGAAGGTTATTTTAATGCAGTCCACGTGACAGAACAAATGAGGAAAACTGACTGAACTAGACAGAAACATGTAGGCAGGCATTAAGGTAAAATCGGATACATTTGGAAACTGGTAGGGATCCCTCACCTTTTGGTTCTTTTCCTCGGGAGTGAACATCCCTGCAGATTGGATTTAATGATAATACTCTTACCTCTTTTCAGGATCTCAGGTGTGGTGATGCATAAAGCGGGAACTCAGCACAACATTTCCATGGACTTGAATTCTCCAAAACTGTCAGCCTGGAAAGGCTCATAGAGTGATAAGATTCAGCCCAGCCCAACCAAAGGTATAGTCTCCATGCTACAGTAATCTCTCTCCTACCATGGATAAACTGAGCAGTTATTCATAAAACCCCAGTGAAACAGATTATCAATATATCATTTTACAGTCAGAGAACTCAATGTCCTGTCCTAGAATGGCAAAAAGGTTGGATTAGAAGTTAGGTCTGCTTTTTTAATTGTTATGATTATTCATTCCTAGTGGCACTCAAGGGTATCACCTTTATACTTTTGCTTAGGAATACAGGAAGCAGATTTGTACCAAATCAAACCACTGATCCTTCCAGCTTAATATTGCCTGTCTCTAAGGTTCTCTCTGGGATTTCCTCCAGCTCTCTGGGATTCCTTTCACAACTCTACCTGTGGGTGCTGCAGACTGAATTTTGCATGTACGCCATGTGGTCTACCGTTGTTTTTCTTCACCTCTGAATTTATCATATAGATTCCCATTCAACTAGAAAAGAACATTTTGCAAATGCAAGATAAATCTTACAATAGCTGGGGTGGCTCATAACAGCACCAATCCTATACCTTTGAACTCAACAAACTGACATGTATCAGCTTGTTCTGACAAATACACTATTGGAGGAATGGTGAATGTATGGCTCTACAGATGTTGATGGACTATAACTCCCACCATCCCTGACCAGTGGCAATACTGGCCAGAGCTGGTGGGACACAGGTTCGCCATCCCTTCACTACCTATTTTCTAAGGCTGGTAGACTGGGAGGAATCCCATGAAGTCATGAGTTATAAAATAAGAAATTTTTTTCCCCTTTTTCCCCCCTTTTCTTTTTTTCTCAATCAATAGGAGAAATGTGATTCCTAACCCTTGACAGGAATTCAAAGGATGTTACCAATTTCAGGCTAGTTAATGATGCTGCTCCAAGCTGCTCAGTCAATTTATGGATGCTTCTACCGCACCAAAGCCTGCCGCTTGGCAGTTGTGGGGAGATGTTGGCCTTGCTAGTGGCTTTGTTCACTGGCTGCTTGCCTCTTGGCTTAAGTTCCCAAGCAACAGAGATGCTTGGCTTCCCCTCTCTTCCCTTTTTCTGAAATCAAAGCTAGCAGCTCAAAATTGTAATCAAATTTTAAACATTTACAGCAGTCTCACCTGAAATTAATTAAACCACTGAAAATCCCAGCAACTTCTGGTGCTGTAAGCATCGTAAATTGCTTCAGCATATTCAGATTCACCCCACACTGATGTATACAATGCACCCGAATTATATAGACGTGGGTCCGAGTCAAGCAAAGACTAATGTGGAGTATTTTTGTTTTGAAGAAGTACCCACTGAGTTGAATGTCTACCCCTTTCATGAATAATTTGAGGCATTTCTTTAAAGAAGGTCTGAGACTCAGTGTACATGATTAGCATGCTAAAGGTCGCCACTCCAATCCTTGAGATCTCCAGGAAAAGACTTCTGTCTGAAACCCTGGCTAGCTGTCACCATTCAGTATACACCAGGGTTTGTCAACCTGGTCCCTACCACCCACTAGTGGGCGTTTCAGGATTCTAGGTGGGCGGTAGGGGGTTCTACGGCACAAGCTGAATCCTCCTTCCATCGAGCGCTGGTGGGCGGTAAGGAAATTTTACCGTCAAGAAAGATGCATTAGTGGGCTGTAGGTATAAAAAGGTTGACTACCCCTGGTGTACACCAATCTTCCCAGATCTGATGCCTTTCAGTTGTTATTAACTATAATTCCCTGACTACTGGCCATGCTAGCTTCAACAGCTGATGCAAGTTGAAGCTCAGAACATCTGGAGGGTGGCGGGTTAGGGAAATCTGGTGCAGACAATACTGAGCTTGAAGTGGACCAATGGCCAGAATTAATATGCATGTGCTTTGCATTAAAATATTCCAGATTGTGTTTCCAAGTGGGGTTGGGGAAGACTCTTGTCTGAAACCCTGAAGAGCCACTGTGTAGACAATACTAAGACAGAAGGACCAGTGTGTGATTTTGGTATAAGGCAGCTTCCTGTGGCCATCCAATGCCACGACTGTACAAATTTGAGCAGTCCTAGCAATAGCTCCAAGCTGACACATATATGTGGGTTTTGCTGACCCTTAAGCCCAGCAGTGGCTCATCTTTGCTTCCAGGCTGCTTCTATTGGCCCCACCTTTAGTCTGAACTGAGCCACTCACACACCTCAGACAAGGAGCCAACCATTACCTGACTCTAAAGATAATCCAGCAAGTGGTGAGCTTTCATCTCATCATTTGTTTGAGGAATGTTGGAGCATTCTTATGATTGGTCATTGCTCCAGAAAGATGACCCCATTATCATGATTTCACTGTTTCAGATTAAATCCTTGGCACAAGGTGGAACATATTCAGCCAGTGGGAATTCTTGGTTGAAATCAATGGGACTTGTGTGATGGATGATTTGTCTCACTGATTTCAGTTCAGCTAACTTAGTCTGGATCCATCCCCACATGACTGTGGAATCCTGCTAGGTTTCAGAATAAATGTTGCACATTCCGCAAACCCACCAACTGTCCCTTGGAATTGGTTTGACACAGCGATCCTGGGCACTTGCTTGGAAGCAAGTTTCATTGAAACTGAAACCTATGAGATTATAAGACAAACTAGACATATTATGAGGGAGGGGTGCAGATTTTGTGTCTTCTGCATAATGCCCATTAAAGGAAGGGTGATAAAGAACCAGACAGAGAGTTTCCCTGCTCTCCCTACACCTACACATACACATGCACACACACATCAGTCAACAAAGTGAAGTAGGGTAGGGAATCTCAATGCCTTGTTTCATACATATTACCAGGAGAGGCAGGGGGAATGCAGAGCTACTGCTATCTGTGGCAGCCACATGTCCCTTGCAGAATATAGTTTTACCCACATGTCAGTTTCAGTCCTCAGCTGATCAGCTGGAGGTCCTATTTACACCAGGCAAACACAGTCAAGGGGAGAGAGGTGTGGCTGAGGAGGACATATCAGCTGGGGAGAATCCCAAGGGCCAGATTGAAAGGCCTGGAGGGCCACATTTGGTGCCTGGGCTTGAGATCCCCTACCCCTTAAGTATCCACATCTCTGAAAGTGACTAGCATAGAATACTGGAGGAAATGTTTCATTGCAGAGTTCCCCTCCCCCAACATAACATGTGATATAGTGCATAATTAAAGAAGAAGAGAAGGAGGAGGAGGAGGAGTTTGGATTTGATATCCTGCTTTATCACTACCCGAAGGAGTCTCAAAGCGGCTAACAATCTCCTTTCCCTTCCTCCCCCACAACAAACACTCTGTGAGGTGAGTGAGGCTGAGAGACTTCAGAGAAGTGTGACTGGCCCAAGGTCACCCTTCAGCTGCATGAGGAGGAGCAGGGAAGCGAACCCGGTTCACCAGATTACGAGTCTACCGCTCTTAACCACTACACCACACTGGAAATGTTAATTTATTTTGCTATATCATGTCAAATATAATAGCTAGCTCTGGACCCATTATTTGCTGAGATACAATTGCCTGCAAAGATTTGCTTTTCTTTAAAGAAGAGGAAGAAGAGGAAGAGGAGGAGGAAGAAGAAGAAGAACTAAAAGGTTAGTTTCTCACCGTTCCTCTCAATTTCTGAAAAAAACAGAAGAGATGTTTCACATGAATGGAATCAGAGCATGGCATCCGCCTGCCAAGCACATCTGCCTGTTCTAGAAAACTAGCATGCAGTCTGACTGGGGCTAAGAAGAACTCCTGCTATGCATATTTAGGGAGAGAGAAACAGCTTAATTCAGCATGCACTGGATTCAGCATCCCACTTGCCTGCCCTGCTGGGATCAGTTCCAGCGTCTACCAGCAGCTTCCACTTCCAGCAGAGCCTCCAAATATACAAAATCATTTTCCCATCCTGTAAAATTAGCTGTACCTGCTAATTTTTTATTTATTGCAGCTATGAAGAACACCAGTCAAATATTATGGTTTCTCAGGATTTGTGGGAACGTGGAGAGTGTTTGTTGAATTACAGACCAGACTGGTATCTGTTCCACAGGCAAGGCAGGCAGAGGTCTCACAGCACAACATCTCCCTACCACTTCTGTCCCCATGTTGGGGAAAGCTGTGCCTGTAGATTGTTGCTCACATAACTTTTTTATAGTTCAAGATGATGGCTCAAGGCAAAGCTTGTCCATTGGCAGTGGAGCAGGGGCATTTCACCTAAATGACTGTGCTGATCATGTAGTCCTTTAAAATAATAATTCTGATTAGGCAAGGGTAAACAACCTATGGCATAGGGGCCACTGGCAGCAAGTCTTGAAGGTACTCTTGATTTGGAGAGTAAGAGGCTGCTGTCCCATTCTGGCCTTCTGACAAAGGCAGAGGAGCTGTCCAGCAATGCTAGTAGTCAGGAGGGCCTAGTACTGGGCAGGAGAGGAGAGGAGCTGTCCAATTTGCCTCTAACAGCTTCCTTAGGGGATGCAGGTGGTCCTGTGGGTTAAATCACAGAGCCTAGGGCTTGCCGATCAGAAGGTCGGCGGTTCGAATCCCTGCGACGGGGTGAGCTCCCATTGCTCGGTCCCTGCTCCTGCCAACCTAGCAGTTCGAAAGCACGCAGTGCAAGTAGATAAATAGGTACGGCTCTGGCAGGAAGGTAAATGCCATTCCCATGTGCTGCTCTGGTTCGCCAGAAGCAGCTTAGTCATGCTGGCCACATGACCTGGAAGCCGTACGCCAGCTTTCTCGGCCAGTAAAGCAAGATGAGCGCCACAACCCCAGAATCATCCATGACTGGACCTAATCATAGAATCATATAATCATAGAATCATAGAGTTGGAAGAGACCACAAGGGCCATCGAGTCCAACCCCCTGCCAAGCAGGAAACACCATCAGAGCACTCCTGACATATGGTTGTCAAGCCTCTGCTTAAAGACCTCCAAAGGAGGAGACTCCACCACACTCCTTGGCAGCAAATTCCACTGTCGAACAGCTCTTACTGTCAGGAAGTTCTTCCTAATGTTTAGGTGGAATCTTCTTTCTTGTAGTTTGGATCCATTGCTCCGTGTCCGCTTCTCCGGAGCAGCAGCAAACAACCTTTCTCCCTCCTCTATGTGACATCCTTTTATATATTTGAACATGGCTATCATATCACCCCTTAACCTCCTCTTCTCCAGGCTAAACATGCCCAGCTCCCTTAGCCGTTCCTCATAAGGCATCGTTTCCAGGCCCTTGACCATTTTGGTTGCCCTCCTCAGGACACGTTCCAGTTTGTCAGTGTCCTTCTTGAATTGTGGTGCCCAGAACTGGACACAGTACTCCAGGTGTGGTCTGACCAGAGCAGAATACAGTGGCACTATTACTTCCCTTGATCTAGATGCTATACTCCTATAGATGCAGCCCAGAATTGCTTTGGCTTTTTTAGCTGCCGCGTCACACTGTTGGCTCATGTCAAGTTTGTGGTCAACCAAGACTCCTA
This sequence comes from Podarcis vaucheri, assembly GCF_965113315.1. Lineage (NCBI taxonomy): Eukaryota > Metazoa > Chordata > Lepidosauria > Squamata > Lacertidae > Podarcis > Podarcis vaucheri. The sequence continues at coordinate 21,733,625 of NC_138763.1, forward strand.
GATCCTTTTCACATGTACTGCTCTCAAGCCAGGTGTCACCCATCTTGTATTTGTGCCTCTCATTTTTTTTGCCCAAGTGCAATACTTTACATTTCTCCCTGTTAAAATTCATCTTGTTTATTTTTGCCCAGTTCTCTAATCTGTCAAGGTCGTTTTGAAGTGTGATCCTGTCCTCTGGGGTGTTAGCCACCCCTCCTCAGTAGGGAATCCCCTATCACCACTACACGCCTCCTCTTGGGTTTGGTCGGGGTTCTTCCACTATTTTCCCCTCTCTCCCTGGGCCACGTCGTTCAACTGGGAGGACAGATGAGATGACAATTTGTGCATTTAGTTGCTTCAATTTCCTGACGAGAGCCTCGTAGTCTCTTTTGATCTTCTGGAGGCTATTGCTTGCAGTGTCATTGGTTCCCACATGAACCAAGAGGAAGGGGTATTTGTCAGTGGGTTTTATGATTCCTTGCAGTCGTTCAGTTACATCTTGGATCTTAGCCCCGGGGAGACAGCACACTTCCCGAGACATCTTGTCAGGCCCACAGATCACAGCTAATCAGCCACAAAGAAACACACACACACAAGAAAACCCTTTTTGCTCCTTCTTCAACTGATGCCCTGCAAAACTCTGATAAGCTCCTCCCACAGCTAATCCCCTACCTCAACAGAAACCCTGCCCCCTCTGACCTTTACACAGGGAAAACAGCTAATCAGCCACAAAGAAACACACACACACAAGAAAACCCTTTTTGCTCCTTCTTCAACTGATGCCCTGCAAACTCTGATAAGCTCCTCCCACAGCTAATCCCCTGCCTCAACAGAAACCCTGCCCCCTCTGACCTTTACACAGGGAAAACAGCTAATCAGCCACAAAGAAACACACACACACAAGAAAACCCTTTTTGCTCCTTCTTCAACTGATGCCCTGCAAACTCTGATAAGCTCCTCCCACAGCTAATCCCCTGCCTCAACAGAAACCCTGCCCCCTCTGACCTTTACACAGGGAAAACAGCTAATCAGCCACAAAGAAACACACACACACAAGAAAACCCTTTTTGCTCCTTCTTCAACTGATGCCCTGCAAACTCAGGGGTCCTTTACCTTTACTAGCTTCCTTTAACTGTGCGCCCATTAACCACTCCAGCATCCTAGTGGTACCTTTCCTGATCTGTCATCATGGCTGAGCTCTTATTGTTGTGGTTTTGAACAATCCCCAAGCATACATCTGGGTCTCTCCCTTTCAACTTTACCCCCTACAATCCTCTTATTCTTGGGACATGACAGAGGTGTATAAAAATATAAATCACTGAACAGAGATGAAGTGGCTGGAGAGAAGGTTCTCTCTGACACACATAATACTAAACCCTTAAATTACCCAATAAAGCTGAGTGTTGGAAGATGCAAAAGAAATACGTCTTTACACAACACATAGCTAAACTATGGAATTCTCTCCCACAAGGTGCAGGGATGGCCACCAGCTTGAAAGTGGAATAGACAAATTAATGAAGTGTAAGGCTTTCAGTCACTACTAGCCACAATGGCAATGTTCTATCTCCACCGTTAGGGACGATAAGCCTCTCAATACCAGCTGCTGGGAATCAAAAATAGGAAGAGTGGTGTTGCACTTAGGCCCTGCTTGTGGACTTCCCATTGTCCAGAACCCCACCACAAAATATGCACAGAGAGGCTCTCATTCAGGCAAGCAACAGTACAGGCTTAACAGCCAACAGACGGTTCAGGAGTTTAGGAGCAGGACAAGAAGTTCAGAAGTTTTGGGGCAATGGTATCCCTGCTCCTCTTTCCAAAGCAGCTGAAGTTAGGGCAAAAATAAGAGACCCCCCTCTCCTACAACTAGTGAGGTAAGGTTAAGTGATGTGAGAATATTCTCCTGAGAATATTCTCTGCTAGAAAATTTTCTGGAGAATATTCTCCACAAACTGTAAATTCTGTGTTGTCTACACAGCTGCTTTAAATGTACATACCTCATTAATCGAGAATATTCTCAAGAAAATTCTCCAAAAGCTTATTCTCGAGAATTTAACATCACTACCTCCAACCCAGTTTCCCACCAATCCACATTTTATCCACTGGTGTGATATGAATTAATTGTTTCCTTCTCATTCTAAAACTGTACTGTGGTTTTAATTTATTGGTTGGTTGGGGTGTGGGTTGGTGTAGTTTAAATACATATTAACTCCCGAGCAGATTGTGGTGCACAAGGAAGGAGTGGGGAAATAACCATTGTGCAAAGGAAAGTTCTTGTGCTAACAGAAACAGAGACTTAGCATTACTTTGGATACAGGCCTATGCCATTATTACCAAATCATCCAGCCTGCTTATGATTATCTTCTTTGGTATTCTCATAACATTAGTGATTTAAAGGTACTTGATTAGTCATTTGACCAAGTCCTTTTTGCCTAGTCAAATGCACATCTCTAAATAATTATCCTTTATATAACGCTTTAAACCTCTCAAAGCTCTTCATATATATTATCATGAAATATGTGGTATTATTATCCCCATATTACAGGTGGTGGACGGCGCCAAAAGATAACTTCATCAGAAATTCACCTTGGGTGCATTGTGGAAAACAGAGTCGCACAAAAGCATTTGCGGCTAATGGCAGGTTTATGGCCCCTTTCCCCATTTATCACTGATGTCTAATGTAATTATTATTAACTGTATTTTTCCCTTATGAAACTGGCTTCACTAAATTATACACAAAGGAGGCAGACAATGCATTGTAATATATATCACAATGCTGACAACGATGTAGCAAATCATTTGTATACTGTTCAGAAAAGGAATCTTTTAAATGCAGGGTGGATTCTTCAAAACGGCACATGCACAATTCTTTAGAACAACTATGGTCAATGTTATATTTCAAATAAACAATATTTGAATGCTCTCTCCCTGCATTCTGCCATAGCACACGGCAATGCCTTTGAGACAACCACAGGCCAGGCTTTGTGTATTTCTTGATTTCAAGATTGCCCCCAATGTCCATGGGTTTCTGAGCAGTGGAAGTTTACACACATTGACCTCTGTACATGTAGGCTCCCACAGAAGCTGGAACATTACTGCTGTCAAAGGTCATTTACATGCATTTAAGTTCTAACTGAGAGCCAGTGTGGTGTAGTGGTTAAGAGCGGTAGTCTCGTAATCTGGGGAACCGGGTTCGCGTCTCCGCTCCTCCACCTGCAGCTGCTGGGTGACCTTGGGCCAGTCACACTTCTTTGAAGTCTCTCAGCCCCACTCACCTCACAGAGTGTTTGTTGTGGGGGAGGAAGGGAAAGGAGAATGTTAGCCGCTTTGAGACTCCTTAAAGGGAGTAAAAGGCGGGATATCAAATCCAAACTCTTCTTCTTCTTCTTCTAACTGAATTGTCACAGATTGTACTCTTCCATTCTATTGCCATTTAACTCCAACCTCATTCCCCCCCCCTTTACTTCCACGCTGAGATAGATAGATGATAGATAGATAGATAGATAGATAGATGATAGATAGATAGATATCTGGCTCACTGGGTGGGGTGGTGATGCTGAGACAAATTAAAGGAGGCAAATGGCTTTGAATACTATTTGCTGGGGAACCACAGCAAAGAAGGCTATTGCACTCATATTCGAAAGCATGTCAAAGTGCAAGTAGATAAATAGGTACCACTCCAGCGGGAAGGTAAATGGCATTTCCGTGTGCTCCTCTGGTTCACCAGAAGTGGCTTAGTCATGCTGGCCACATGACCTGGAAGCTGTACGCCGGCTCCCTCGGCCAATAAAGCGAGATGAGTGCCACAACCCCAGAGTCGGTCACGGCTGGACCTAATGGTCAGTGGTCCCTTTACCTTTAATGATATGGTAGAACCATTCACATGCAATGTACTAAGCACTTCAGCTCTCCATTGAGCTACAAGACTGGAGAAATACTTCTTAATCAAAACATCTCAACCTTGGAACCTCTTTTAATATTGATTTTTAATCTTGATTGAAGAGGTGATATCAATGAGGTATGGATTCAATATACCAATGGACACAATGCAGTTAGCACTATACAGCTGAGGGCATTCCAGGTCACGGAAATGAACATGGAATTGAAAGCTTTGTTAGAAAACTGCAAGGAGCCGAAATGGTAGCAATGATTAAAAGATATGACCCTTTTCTAAATGGGATTCCTCGGGACTGTAAAGCACTCAGAAACTAAGCTGATGACCCAGAAAATGAGCTCAAATTAAGACGTATCTGGAAGCTGGAAGAGGGAAGCTGCACTTAGCAGTTCATCAAGAAGCTCAAGAAACCAGATTTTACAGAAAACACAAGGTTGACGTTGAAAACATAACACAGGAAAGGTTCAGAAAAGGGTGACCAAAATGATGAAGCAACTCCTAAACTATATGAAGTACTTCTCTCTCTTTTTGGCCTGTGTTGAATCTTTCAACATTGAGCTTCATTGGGCAGCTACAACCTCTACCCTCTCTAGAATCTGAACGATGCCCACCCTGGACCTTGTTGCTTGCCACTGGCAATCTTCATTTGAGGACTCTGGGGCCTTACCTCGGACAAGCCATGTGGTTTTGTTTTTGCCATCCTCCCCAATTATCTAGGGATAATTCAAAATAGGGCATGAGGTCATCAACATACCATGCCATGAATTCCCCTCTCCCCAAAAATGTTTTTGGTTTTTTTGCCTTTGGTAACCAAAAGCAATACTATCCTCCTATGGTGTGTGTGGTGTGTGGTCTGAAGGATACATGAGACTGCCACCTCACTAAAGGTAAGCAGGTCTGCACCTGGTCAGTGTCTAGAAGGGTAACTGCCAGGGATCCATACCTGTATGTACCTCCCCTTAGGTTCCATGAGAGAAGAAAGATAGAATATAAATCTAAGAAAAGATATGGAGTACTGTCAAATCTTGGTCAATTAGTAAAGCACCCTCTCAAATTGTGCATGATTTACTAACAAGATACAGTTGTATATTTTTTTACTAAATGAAATATACTAAATATAGTTCCTGGGTTCTCAAATCTGTCAACAACCTGCCTTTTAGAATTAAAGTTAATAGACACCTAATCAGTCTTATCTGCCCTTCAGCTTTGTATTTTAACACATTACAATAATGCTGCACACACTAGAGGTCAATAATGGTGCAAAGTGAAGTTTCAGCAGAACATGGTGGTTCCTAGTTTTCACTCCTCCAATTTAAATTTAGACATAGGGTAAATCTTATGAAGATCCTATCCTAATGCCTTTAAGCCTTAAAGTTTAAGGCTTCACAAATCCCACATCATCAAAATAAAAGCCTTTGTTCTCCACATTTATATTTATATTTTCTACCAGTTGAAAAGAGAAGTCTTACCACCTACCCTACAAAAAGAGGAGTGAAGTCTTCATTCAAAGAGCCCCCTGAAGGGCTAAAAGATATTTTTTCCAAGCCAACTTTGTGACAGTCAACAAAAAAATGTTTTTCCCCCAGTGGAAACTGAACAATAACTGACAAAGCAGTAACGCATGAAAGTATATATATTAGCATTTTCAAACTTCTGGCATTTTGAATGCAGTCCATAAGGTAATAAATGCTATTAGCAGCAATGCACTACGGGGCTATTGCTCATGCCTTCATCATGTGGAGTTGCTGCAGGGGATGGAAGAGCTGCCAGTATAATTTAGAGGTGCTCTGAAGCTTTTTTATGCTATACTGTAGCCAAAAATTTACTTGTGCCCTCCACTGGAGTCATTCACACAATACACAAAGGCAAACCTAAGCTTGCAACTGAGTGCATAGTCATCAGAGAAAGCATGTTCAGGGGTTCAGTTGTCCATGTGGAAGCTCAAAGTGTGGTGGTGGGCATAGCTTGGGAGGTGCTATGGGGCAACAGAGAAGAATGCTTGGGAGCACCATGGGCTCCTCAATTCCATCAGGATCTGGCATGGTTTGGCAGTCTTAGGTGGAAGACAAGAAGGAGGAAGCAGAAGAAGGGGAAGAAGAAGAGGAGAAGGAGGAGTTTGGATTTGATATCCCGCCTTTCACTCCCCTTAAGGAATCTCAAAGCAGCTAACAATCTCATTTCCCTTCCTCCCCCCACAACAAACACTCTGTGAGGTGAGTGAGGTTGAAAGACTTCAGAGAAGTGTGACTAGCCCAAGGTCACCCAGCAGCTGCATGTGGAGGAGCAGGGAAGTGAACCCGGTTCACCAGATTACGAGTTCACCGCTCTTAACCACTACACCATGCTGGGAGGGGAATCTTGAAGGCTGTCACTCAGAGATGTACGATGCAGGTTCTCCAATTGTGACTCTAGATATCAAAGAGGAGGAAGCAGATTTGCCTGTTCTCCTTACTGCCCCTCCTGGGGAGCACAAAGCCTAATTGAGGAGGGGGTAGGACTTCCATCAGTCAGTGTAAGAGGCTGAGCAGGAGCAGATAGTGCTGGAGCTGGGGTCAGAGGGGCTGGACACAGTACTGTTGCCGAGATCCAGGCACCACCAGTGTAGGGGGGAACCAGCCTAGACAGAATACACATCTGCACATGCAACAGTCTCATAAGCCATGAGCTCACCCTGCCTCATCTTTAAATGCTTGGCAGAAGGAGTGTGACAACTGCTGGGGCAACTTTGTTGTTTCCATTTAGTTCTATATCTCTTGCCTTGGTCGTGTGCCTTGGAATCATGACTTCTGGACCCTGTGCTTGCTGCTGAGTTTTATTGTTATTAGGAGACTGATAAATTGAATAGAATAAAACATAAAAGGAAATAAGGTCTACAATTAATACAGAACTCTGCATAACAGGGATGTAAAACAATCTGTACATCTTGGACTTTATTAACCTCACCAAAGTTGCCTATATTTAAAGGATGTTTTAAGAGAAGGACTTTCAAAGCTTCATAAACAATGTTTATCCTCCCCCTGCTTTGGCACAGCACTAAAGTGGCTAGTCCTTCTCATGGCCACCCAATTTGCTTCATTTCGACAGCTTTAGCAGTATGAAAACAAATTAAACCCATTTGTTTCTGAGGTTCTGTACCTTGACAAGTTTTCTTTTGAAAAAAAGTCTCTGCTTATAATAGGGTTTGGATGGGAGAGAGGGTTTCTGAAATTAACAAACTTATCTCAGGAAAGGATAATTTAAGAGAAACCCAACAGGAGTGCTGCCATAATGTTTATCCCAAGATCATTTAGCTTGGCCAGCAATTTTCTGAACTCCCATAGCTCTTGCCACACAGACATCTGAAACTATTTCAATCTACCACATTACAGAAAGGGATAACACAGCCTCTCAGAAAGCTTTCAAGAGCCTAAGAATAATGCCCTCAAATTTATGACCCAATCCTGAAACTTTCTGCGCCAGCAAATAAGTTATATAGATGGGACGTATCAACAACTACCCAATAAAATATTAAGATACACAGACACACACACACAGACGCACACATGTACACAGACACACACATATTATTAAATTGGTGTTGCAAATATTCCAAACCAATTTGTCATGCAAAAAGGTTAACCAGTGCAAATATTTTGGAGGTTCCATCATTAGTAACAATTTAAGGAGGAAGGTTAGCAGCACCATGCATTCAGCTGGAGGAAAAGGTCCTTAAGACAGTTAAGACCCCACCACATCCAAACAACTTTCCACAAAGCAGGGAGGATGGAGATAGGATGTAGACATTCACCCCAAGGTCTAGTGGGTCTTAAGTCTGGACCAGTTGAAGACCACTCATCTATCACACTCCCACAAGTTAATGGTCAAGTGGCAGATGGGTTTCCCATGGAAATCTGTTCCTTAAGCATGGAAAACACAGCTGCATAATAATACTTCCTCTTGCAGGTTTCACAAATTTCTACTAAAAACCCCTACAGAAAAGTATTACTACTACTACTACTACTACTACTACTACTACTACTACTTTCCTAATAACAACATGCATTTCAGGGAGGCAAGCATACAGGTTTCCACCAGCTTAACAACAGGCTTTCAACAACAGTAGAAAGAGGCTTTGAAACATCAAAAACAAGCACCAGTGACCACAGATCTTTCCAGACGATTTTGCCCTTCACAGTGATATACAGCCTCTCATTATCACATTTATAATAATGCAGCAGAACCATTTCCTGGTGCACCCATCGGATTCTGCAATTTATGAATGCATTACCACAATAAATACAGTAACAGGTCAGCCCTGCAGTGCCAAACGAGAGACTGTGGAGATTACATTTTTTAAAAGGGGAGGGGGAGAAATCAGGTGGCGACAGAAGCAGTAAAATACAGATTTGTGCACAAATTTACCCTTAACTAAACATTTTGGCTGCTATCCCAGATTCAAAGGCGTATGTGAACAAGAGGCCCATATAACATTATTCTGACTCTCCCCATAACCTTCTACAGAGAGGGAAGGATATAGGTCCCCTCCTATCTGAACACACTTCACTTAGCAGCATTCCCAAAAAGATTCAACACATTAGCTCCTCAGCACAGGCTCTCATGGTAAAATGGACATTTTCACAGTGTTCTTCCATGAGAGCATACAGAGTTTTGCACATCTGGCACTGAAGAATAGGAGCATGAGAAGATGTGCCCATACTGAGAACCCAAATTCAGACATTTTGCAGGGCATGCCTGAAGGACTGCCTGCACCCACATGAGCCTGCCCTGCGCTTTAAGGACCCAATCAGGCATATAATGCCCAAAGGGCACTTCATGAAGAAACTCTATCATGTCCTTGTGCTAAACATTTGAATCCACTCCAGATCAGGACAGGTGGATGGCAGGAAATACACTTTCTCACTCCCATCAAAGGTCAAGATTTCCATTTGGGCAAATCATGATCCATCCAAACCCTGGAAACTTGTAGGCACCTGATGAAGCCTATTAACAGTGTGTTTGAATTTTGAAAAGTTTTGGCCTCAGCAGAACACAGTAGTTGAAGCAGGAAGTGGGAGGATGGGTGGGGGAGGGGAGGGAGAAGAGAGATAAGAATATGTTGCCGTGGGTTGCTGAAAAAGTTCTCTTTAGTAATTAGGATTTCTTGCTTATGGGTGAAGAAAGAGATGGGTGAAGAAAGAGCAGGTTGATCTTGTTTACATCAAAACCATATTCTTGTGGCACTATCCCATGCTATTACAGTAAGGGTGGGTGTGGGTGAGTACCAAAACCAATTGTGTAGGGTCAGTTGTGTAGGTTTTCCTCGATCAAATGCCAGAAAGATTCCACCATGCCTGACTTGTGTTTCTGTGTTGTGGCTATGTGCTCAAATGATTCTTCAGCATCAACTTCATTGGACTGGTCGTGTTGTGCAGATGCCCGATTATCATCTTCCAAAGCAACTACTCTATTCCAAACTTAAAAATAGAAAGTGTAATGCTGGTGGTCAACAACAAAATGTAGTATAAACATTGACAACTAGGAAACACCGGCCTGCAAGTGCTCCAATTGGAGAACAGCCTTTACCAGAGGTATCGTGGGCTTTGAAGACTCTCAAACTCAGGACGAAAGCAGGGATTGTGCTAAGAGGAAGGCACATTTGGCAAACCCTCACCGTGATCAACTCCCACCCGGAAACCTATGGCCCCATTGTGGAAGGACATGTGGATCCAGAATTGGCCCCCACAGTCACTTACAGACTCACTGTTAAAACCGTGTTTATGGAAGACAATCTTACTCGGCTACGAGTGATCGTCAAAGAAGAAGTGCTCAAATCCTACAAGGAAGTAAATGATGGAGACTTCAGAAACAAACACACAAGTACAAGCAGGCCAGACCTTGATCAAACTTAAGAAGTAATTTTGTGGTGTGATTTTTGTCCTGTTAAGCTAAACAAAAGGTTGGATAAAAAAATTCTACTATATCAGCACAGCATGACATTTTAAATTCTATCACAGTATCACAGGCGTGACAGATTATCACTGATTCTTCCCCAATTTTAGAGCTGACTGATCTTTTTATCAAGCAGATTGAAAGCAGCATAAGAAGCCATGCCCTGGGTAGCTTAGACTATTCACTTAGAGAATTGTAATTTTCTTTTTGTGTTTGCAACAGCAGTCCACCTCCACCATTTTCTGAGTACAGGAAGATTTTAACAAAAGAGGCAAAACTTGGCCTCTAACATTATGTAGCTAAAGGACCCTAGTAAATCAAATTAGTGCTACATCTCATCTTGAAGAAATATGGGATACCCAGATTTTCTTAGGTACAACTGTGTTCAGATGAGAACCTAGGCTCTTACCTGCCATTTAAGAGTCCTAACCTTGTAATTCAGACTGTATTCACTTGGAGACAGACACACCCCTCACTCATCTTGATGAATTTGCTGAACCAGTGAAGAAACCCCACAGGGGAAATCCCACTGCCAGCTTCATTTTCTAAGGGCCAAACAACAGGTCTCCTCCGGAAACTTATTTGCATATTCAGCTTCTGCCAGTTTCCTTTGCACTATCCCATCAATATTTTGTTCAAAAGAAAAGTCACAGTATTTAAATACTGCCACAGCGTGGTTTTCACAGTATAATTAATCTGAATATTTAAATGCAAGTTAATGATAACAATCAGCTCTAATTCCTTGTTTCCTTTAGCAAAAATACAGCAAGACATTGTTTCCCTATGAGAATAAGCAAGGCGCAACAGCCTGGAGCTGCTTTGGAGACCAGTGGGCCATTGCAGATACTTGGGAGGCTCCTAACAGTGTGTTACTTCATTAAGAGGCGACATATGTAAGAAGGATCTGTATTTCTTTAAATGTGTGGAATGAGGCCGCCCAGATGATATAAACAATAAAATACATTAGGAGATCACCAGTTTAGTTTGCATTGAGGGAACTTGTGCATTTTGTATTAGGTCTAGATCATAAACCAATGCCATGGGGTTGTTGCAAAAAAACAACAACCCCAAACCCTGCTTGTCTGTGGTTGGCCTCTCTGAAGGGACTCTATGTAAGTGGACACTCATTGCATGCAAAAGGATCCAGGTTCAAGCCTTGGGCTTGGGGAATTATGGCCAATCAGAGTAGAGTACTGGAACAGATTGTCAGCATCGCCCTAGAGCCAGTGCACCAACTGAACTCATGCACCTCAACCCCGACTGGGCTAGGCAAGCTGGGTAGCACCGCCAGAGACCTCCTTTCTCACAGGAACAGGTCACAGTGCTGTGGACTCACAGCTTGGAGCTGAGAGCACCGGATTCACTGTCTCAATAATAAAGTCGTTGCGCAGCAGAGTTTTGCAGAGTCTTGCAGAGTATAAACCACTCGGAGAGCAGCTCTGTAGAATATCTTCCTTTTATTCTGTAACTACAACTATGATACAAAACTATATACAGAGCTGAATATTCTAAGCATAAGTCAATGCTACACTGAGAGTCTGCAGCTGCTCTTAGCAGCAATCTTATCTCTAGGATCTCTAACACTCTCACTCTCTCCGATACACTGACTGACTGACTGACTCTCTCTCACACACACACAGATATGTTGCTGGGCAGAATAAGTAGATAGGCAGGACACGCCTCCTCCTCTCTGGAAAGTCAGCAGAGACCATCAGGAGATGATCAGGAGATTCTTGGGTATGGGAGGGGTGAAATCTCCCCACAGATAGGTCAGATAGGACTGGCCTAGAGGGTTTTCAATCATTCATACGTATTAAGTAGTGTATGTGGGCACTATGCACAGCACAAGAAACCAGTGGTGTACCGTGGGGGGTGCAGGGGGGCCCGGCCGCACCGGGCGCAACATCTGGGGGTTAGGGTTAGGGGGTGCAAATCCACAGGTTAAGGGGCACAAATCCACGAGTTAGGGGGCGCAAATTACTTGCCTTGCCCCGGGTGCTGACAACCCACGCTACGCCACTGCAAGAAACATCAGATGATTTTCTGCACTGCTAACACTGCAGCTTTGTTGGGGCTGCTGACAGCAATCTGCTGACTGCCCATGACTAGTGCCTGCATACATTTCTGGTGTGATATAGGGCAAGGCTTGAAAGAAAAGCAGAGTGAGATGTGAGAAGAGTGAATTGGCCTATTTGAGCCCCTTGCACAACCTAGCTGGTACCTTAAATAGGAGCCTCGGATTAATGGGTGTGGTTATACAGCAACATTTATTTGCAGTTTCCATTTGTAACGTTCTGTAACATCCCAGAGTGTAGAATCACAACACCTGCATAGCTCATATTTTTGCCCTTCAGATCCATTCAAATGATCCTTGATCAGTGAGCCAGTGTTATTCAGATTAAACGTGCAATTTTTCATTCTGGTACTGCTGTGTTGTTCAAATACCACTCTGGAAATTAATGTTTGTTTTTCATCTTAGCACACAGCACATTTCCTTGCCATCCTCTCCCTTACAGGATAATACTGTCTCTCAGGGCAGATGTCATTGGAACAGTGAAAATTTCAACATGATTCTTGATATTAGCAGCAGTATCTGTACTACAATATCCCCAAAATATTCTGTTAGTTAAATGTATACAATATTTGGTATACAATATACCAAAGCTAAGCAACCAACTACACATTAAATGCAAGCATAAATGGACCCATTTTGTAAACAAAAGCAGTGTGGGGAGGAGGCAATTTGTGTGAAAAATCAGCAGGAGAGGTGGCTGCTTAACCCTCTTCTTGCCACCATTTTCCTCACTGTCAAGCTGTCTCCACATCCAAGAGTTTCAGCTGCATCTTTACAAGGCTCAGAATATCTTCCTTTCTCTTGTATGCACAGCATATGACCTCAACACTCTAAAGTGGTCATACATTATTTCCTTAATGCTATTATTTATTGCTTATTTATTGACATGGCACCTCACAAAGAACATGTATAACTGTTCCCTATCCCAGGAAGGGTGTGAAATGGAGCCATGGGTAGGCAGGGGGGGAATATGTGATCATTTCAATTTTACATACTTTGGCATAGTTGTGTGGACAAAGGCAGGGATGGGGAATCTTTTCAGGCTGAGGTCTGTATTTCCTTCTGAACAACAACCTGAAGGGTACATGTTGGTGGTGGTCAAGGCCAAAGCAAAAGTATACAGAGCAAAGAATGAAGATTTCAAGGTATTTTCTACACGCACACCCTCTCAAGCCTCAGCCCAGAAAAGCAAATAGCATTGTCAGAGTTCAAGAACACATTTCAGCCAGGAAAAAAACATTGGGGATGTAAAGTAGGATCCGTGAAGGGTGTCGCGAAGGTTGAGTTCTGAGGGCCAGATGGATAAGCCCAGACACATTTGATCCCTGTGTCTGATGGTTCCTACTCCTGGTTCTGAAGGGGACAATTCAAAGGCTTCCTGGACAGGTTGAGATTTGAGGAGAGACTTAAAGGGGGCAAAGGAAGGTGCAGTCCCATAGAGACCTTCTAAGAGGCAGTTGCAAGCATAAGGGCCAATAAGGTAGGAATGAGGGGAGCTGTTTTAGGGAGCAGGAGGCCTTTGGCTGGCTGAGGGTAAAGAACTGCATGAGCAAAGGTCACAAGAAGGGACATGTTGGGAAATGAGCACTGAGAAATGATGAGGGACAAGGCCACAGAGAGCTTGGAAGGCAAGATTACTAGTGGAAGGCAAGATTACTTCTTGGAAGGCAAGATTACTTCTTAGGAAAGGTCACTGGTGGAATTTTTTGAAGCGAGTATGGCATCCTAGGCCTACAAAACCATGTTTTGCTCTGGACAGAATATTGCTTCCACATGCTGGTTAATATTGTGCAATTTCAGAAAATATTGCAGTGCAGTGACCAACTTTTCATGGACAAATGCTGAGATTTATAAATGGCTTTTCTCCTTTTTAGAAGCTAAACACCTACCTCACATCCGTACTATGCCGCCTAATTTGGGTGTGATGCAAACATGAATCACAGTTTCTTTAAACACCTTGGAACAAAATTAACCCACTGTGACTAATGCATTTCTTAATATATAGATCTGGTCTGTATGCAATGCTCTTCAGGTATAATGGAAACCTTGTAGCTGACTGCACTTAATCCACATTTAAAAACACACACACACCGGACAGTGAGGTGGCTTATTAGGCGAAACTACCTGCAGCTGCTGTGTTGCGATTGATGGGGAGGGAAATCCACTCTCCATATATTTAAGGCGCATGGAGGTAGGCTGCTGCATTGAGCACAAATGCAAGCACGTGGCGGATGAAAGGATAGCTGCCCAGGCTCAGATTAGCAGCCTATGTCTGTGGCCAGGTTGACTACCTACCCAGCAGCTGGGTACTTGCATAGGGCTGGTTGCAGCACCCTGCACCTTCCTCAATGCCTCCCAGCAATCTATCAGGAGTGAATGTGGAACACTGGTGCCAAACTGTATGGGAAACTGCCCTACTAGAAAAGCGAACTAACAAATTGAAGTTAACATGAGGACAAACATAGGAGGGTGCCTTCACCCTGGTGTGGCTCCCCTTAATTACATCCACGCACACACCATAAAAGCATACAAATCAAGATAACTTGACCCAGCAACACCTCAACCCTTCACACACACAAACAAAACATCCTGTAGACAACCACACCCTGGGCCCTCCAATCTCTTTCACCGCCAGATACGTAAAGTATCTGTTTACGTGATGCTGACACAAAAGCTTTGCTCATATACTGTGTAAAATAATGAAATTTTACTGTCTCCCTCTTTCCTCCCCTCTCTCTGCCAATTTTTCTTTTCCCTCAACCTATTACAGTAATGTCTCACTCTGAACGATTCTATGACTTGAAAACAGAGACTCTGTTCTATTGTTACCCAAGAAAATCTTTTATTTTATTTTATTGTTTTTAAGCAATGCCCTGTTGTTGTTTAGTCGTGTCCGACTCTTCATGACCCCATGGACCAGAGCACACCAGGCACTCCTGTCTTCCACTGCCTCCTGCAATTTGGTCAAACTCATGCTGGTAGCTCCAAGAACACTGTCCAACCATCTCGTCCTCTGTCGTCCCCTTCTCCTTGTGTCCTCAATCTTTCCCAACATCAGGGTCTTTTCCAGGGAGTCTTCTCTTCTCATGAGGTGGCCACGGATCACTGCCTTGCCATGGCAAAGGGGCTTGGATAACTCAGAGAAGCTATGAGCTATGCCGTGCAGGGCCACCCAAGATGGACAGGTCATAGTGGAGAGTTTTGACCAAACATGACCCACCTGGAGCAGGAACCGGCAAGCCACTCCAGTATCCCTGCCAACAAAACTCCATGGACAAAGCAATGCCTACCTGTGCTTAAAGCTTTGGTGAAGAACCTCAGGCCCCTGTCAGATCCTTGGGACTCTCCTCAGGCCACACCCAGTCACCCCGGGGCTGCACCTTCAGTGCTTTTGCCTGCCTAGAATGACTTCTGGGCATCAGGTTCCCCACCTCTGATTTAAGTGATCAAATATGCCTTTGAGTTGTATGTGTCCTTACAGTACACCACAGACACACACACACACACACACACACACACACACACACACACTGCATCTTGAGAGGGTTTTCTTTTTTAAAACAACAATGTAGGTTGATGTAACACTAGAATAGAATTATGGGCCAAAACATGCAAAAGTACATGGTTCAGAAATAGGCAGATTTCACCCATCCATAGTTCAGTTGGTGAAAAGCATTCTCGGTTCAATAAGCTGGAATCTGCTTTTCTAAGTATTTTTTGTTTGTAGATGTTGCCATGACTGTGGCTGGCTCAATTGGGATTTGGGGATTTCTGTTTAATTAGTTTTTATATTACTTTAATATTAGTTGTTTTTATGATTTTTGGTGTACTTGGGGGTCCCATTTTTGGGATGAAGAGGTGGGACATAACAATTTCAACAGATAATTTAAAACCATCCATATATATTCTGTACAAATGTGTCTGTGTTGTTTATTTGAAAAATGTACCAACAATTTGAAACAGCAGAGCAGTACTGGGAGGGGGGGAGAGAGAGAGAGAGAGAGAGAGAGAGAGAGAGACTGAGGGAGGAGAACTTCATTTTCCTGTGGATGTGAGGGGCAAGGTGACCATAAAATGCCAAATATAACAAGGGAGGAATCCCCCCAAACACACCTGGGAAAAGACTGCTCTTCTGCCTTGATTTCTTCCTCTCCCTTGAGATTGCTATGTAAATGATGCAATGTAGCCTCAGTGAGCAAAGAAGAGTTTGTTGTTGTTGTGTTGTTTAGTCGTTTAGTCGTGCCCGACTCTTCGTGACCCCATGGACCAGAGCATGCCAGGCACTCCTGTCTTCCACTGCCTCCTGCTGTTTAGTCAAACTCATGCTTGAGAGAACACTATCCAACCATCTCGTCCTCTGTCGTTCCCTTCTCCTTGTGCCCTCCATCTTTCCCAAAAGAAGAGTTTACTGTTATCATTTTAGGTTTTCCCAAGGGATAGGGGATGGAAAAGTGAATCAGCTCTTGAAACACCACACAATGGACTGATTTCAACTAAGTTGTTGCACTAGCAGAAGCACTAACACAATAGGACTTCCCCCCACTCTGCTTTCCCAGCTCACCCCCACATCAAATCTCCCCAAATCTGAGTCAGCAGAACCCCCAAAAGTGTGGAGGAAATGAGAGATTGTTCCACCTAGCGAGCAGAAATCCTTGTGCTGGTGGAACTACCACCTTAGCACGACATTGAATTTCACTCATAGGGTTGCCTTCAGCTAATTTTACTCTGAGTAGACCCGTTGAAATTAAAGGACCTAACATCGTCATAAATTATGGTGCTGGAGGAGACACTTGAGAGTCCCATGGACTGAAAGAAGATAAAATCTATCCATTCTTAAGGAAATCAGCCCTGAGCGCTCACTGGAAGGACAGATCGTGAAGCTGAGGCTCCAATACTTTGGCCACCTCATGAGAAGAGAAGACTCCCTGGAAAAGACCCTGGTGGTGGGAAAGATTGAGGACACAAGGAGAAGCAACAAACAACAACATCGTCATAGCCATTAATTTCAATGGGTCTACTCTGAGTAAAAGTTACCTGAACACAACCCAATGCATTTAGCATCCTTTCCAGAGGATTATGCTAATTTTGAGCTAAGGCAGGAGCTATACAGGAACAGAAGAATCTGCCTTATAACTAGTCAGACCATTGGTTTATCTAGGTCAGTACTTTGGCCACCTCATGAGAACAGAAGACTCCCTGGAAAAGACCCTGGTGTTGGGAAAGATTGAGGGGACAACAGGGGACGAGATGGTTGGACAGTGTTCTCGAAGCTAATAACATGAGTTTGACTAAACTGTGGAGGCAGTGGAAGACAGGAGTGCCTGGCGTGCTCCGGTCCATGGGGTCACAAAGAGTCAGACACACCAAATGACTTAACAACAGCAACAACAACAACTGTTAATATTGCCTAGCAATGGTTTTCCAGGGTTTCAGGCACCACACATTTCTAGCACTACCTGGAGATACAGTGGTACCTCGGGTTAAGTACTTAATTCGTTCCGGAGGTCCGTTCTTAACCTGAAACTGTTCTTAACCTGAAGCACCACTTTAGCTAATGGGGCCTCCTGCTGCTGCTGCGCCGCTGGAGCACGATTTCTGTTCTCATCCTGAAGCAAAGGTTTCAAATCCTGAAGCACTATTTCTGGGATAGCAGAGTCTGTAACCTGAAGCGTATGTAACCCGAGGTACCACTGTACAATGTATTGAACCTGGGACCAGATTGTCTACCACTGAGCTACAAACCTCCCCTCAATATTATCCCTATGGGTCACAGATTTTCCAAGAGAGGGTTGGAATAAAAGCTACCCTCTCCCTCTGATGGCCCTGCCAGTTCTGTCCAAAATTATATAGGTCGTGACAAAGTTAATTCAGCTCTAAACTTGGCCAACCTCTTCCAAAGCATCATCAGTTTATTCTACCAGCATAGACATTCCAGCTACTTTTGAACAATCTGTTCCATTACCGAGACTGGAATCTGCAACCCAATTAGCTAAGGCTCCCCATATTGAAACAGGTTCTACAAAGTACCCAGGTTATCAGCTAAATAGTTTCAGCAAAGTGAGTGGATTTTTTATTATTAACAACGAAGAATTTCTTTTAAAATTGCTCAGAGGAACGTCAGTTAAGGCTATTTTTTATATCCAGTCATAAATGTGGTGGGGTGTTGTGGTGTTTTTTGTTTTTTTTTTCATTTCAGCAAAATTAACACTCACTTTCTCCTGTGTCAGAATGTCGAGTTTCCAGGCTGTAGCTTATTAGGCTATGGCAGTAATCTGCAATGAAACATTTCACCGCATTTTATAGCTAACAAGCAGAAGGGGTGGGGGGGAGAACCTTGCATTTTCAAGGCTCCTTCTTTAGCAACCTCCTTCTGAGGGGGGAGGGAGATGTAGTAAAAAAAAAAAATCACTATACATGTTTTATTGATAACTTGGCTTCCATGTCCAGGAGGAAATTCTCTTCCAAACATTTCAGTAAAACTGAAATGCAACATTTCCCATTGTGTGAAAGGATCTCACATTCTCATCAATGCCCCATCCCTCTTTATAATAAGAGTCAGACGCCATAGATCAGTGGCAGAACACATGATCTATACAGATGGTCACAAGTTCGATCCCCAATATTTCCAGTCAGAGGAGCTCACACGGCAGGGTTGGGAAAGACATCCTAATTGAGACAGCTGGCAGAGCTACTTCCTAGGGTTGCGCAAAAAAAAAAAATCAGATGTATCTTGAATCCAGAACCAACGTTTCTATTTCAGAGGAATTTGGGTATTGTCCAACCCAAAGTGCGATTTCTCCAAGGAACCTCAAACAGAAGCAGGGACTTCCAAATACCTCAAGGTGTTTTAGAGATATCAGATTTTAAAATAAATAAATAAATGCTGCAGATGTGTATTTGCAAAAATTGAATCATTTCTCCCCAAGCTTGTCAAATAAGGAAATCACCAGAGGGAGGGGGAGAGAGCTCTTTTGTGACTGACAGGTCTAGCTTCTAATCAGAGGGAATGGTTTTTACAATGGCTATCTAATCACAGTGCTTTGAGGAAGGGTTGTTGACATAATCGTGTAAAAATCCCTGTCTGTACTGTGTTCTTTGTTGGTTCAGCTAGTGGTTCTTGCTTAGAGAATGCCTTGACCACATGCCTATGCATCCACTCCTGACAAATTAGCTTTGTTTGTGTGACTTATGGTACCAACTGAGCAGAACACAAGCCAGAGGTGGGTGGGTGGTTGGTTGTTTGGTTGGTTGGTTGGTTGGTTGATTGATTGATTGATTGATTGATTGATTGATTTCCTAACACCCTAGGGCCTACTCCCATCTTTCTGAAATTTTGCCAGGGTTTAAAACTTTATCATTCAGTGCATCAGTTAAAAATGGTGGCGTCCAGTTCATTTTCTAAGGCTGCTTAAGTTCTGCTGGAAAATTAGACGCAAGATTAGACATGCACACTCCTTGCTGAACTTCAGTTCTATGACTAAGAATTTCACATTCCGTATTACCAAAAATGCTGTTCCTTTTCCAGAGAATGCTTCAAAAAATGGCAGCAAGATGTTTCAAAATTTATCTGGAATGGGGAAAGGCCAAGAATAAAGCACAAAATACTTACAGACTTAAAAGAGAGAGGAGGCTTTTCTCTTCCAGATTTTAAAATTTACTATGAAGCAGCATGCCTTACTTGGATTCGGGATTGGATTAAATTGGAAAAAGAGGAGACAACAGAGTTAGAAGGACACAACAACAGATTCGGTTGGCACTCATACCTGTGTTATGGAAAAGCAAAAGTACACAAAGGATTCCATAATCACATAATTAGAAAGTCCCTGATAAGAGTATGGGAAAAATACAAAGAATTACTGGAATCCCAAACTCTGTGGTGGTTGTCACCTATCAAAGCATTATCACTTAAAACATTAACAATGAAAGGAATATGGCCAACATATAGAGATTTATTAGTAGAACAAGAAGAAAAGCGGAAATTGAAAGATTACGATGAGATAAAGGAAAACCTTCAGAGTTGGTTGCATTATAGGCAATTAAATGAAATCTTCAAGGAAGATAATAAGAGAGGATTCACTTACACAGTTTCCAAATTCCAAAAGGATATCATAGATGATAATTCTAAATTGTTAAAGAAGGCGTATAATAGTCTGTTGGAATGGAAAACTAAAGATGAGGAAGTTAAAGCAGTAATGATTAAGTGGGCACAGGATATAGGTCATAACATACAATTTGAGGATTGGATAAGGCTTTGGAAAGTGAACCTGAAATTTACGGATTGTATATTGTTAAAAGAGAATTATATGAAAAGGATGTACAGGTGGTATATTACACCATTAAAACTGGCCAAAATGTACAAAACAGAACAAAAGAATGGTTGGAGATGTAAGGAAGGGGAAGGTACATTTTATCATATGTGGTGGGATTGTAAGATTATTTTTTAAAAAAGGGAAATGATATATAATGAATTAAAAAAATTGGTTAAAATAACCTTTGTGGAAAAACCAGAAGCCTTTTTGTTAGGTATTCCAGGACAAGAAATGCCGAAGAAAAATTGAACATTATTCATGTACACTGCTACGGCAGCAAGAATTCTAATAGCACAAAACTGGAAGACTGGAGAAATACCATCCAAAGAGCAATGGCAAGAAAAATTGATGAACTATGCAGAGCTGGCAAAGTTAACAGACAAACTGCGTGAAAAGGACAATAGTGACTTTGGGGGGGAAATGGGAACCCTTTACAACATACTTGCAGAAACAAACAAAAAACATAGACTCGTTGGCAGGATTTAAATAAACATTTGCAACTTTATTTACAGAGAACAAGAAATACAATTAGTGGTAACAGAACATTATGAATAAACAGCAGAATATAACATGTGGTGTAACAAACCAAAATGGAAGTTGGGGGAAGTCAACAAGGAGGGGAGAAACTAGAAAATGGATATTAAATGATGATATTGAATAATTGTTATGAGAAAGGAAAATCAATAAAATAATTTATTTAAAAAAAGAATTTCACATTCCAGCAGGCATTTTAAGGCAGTGTTCTGTTTTATAACTTTTTATTGTTTTATTGTCCCATTTTCTGTTATTTGCTTTTATGTTCTTAGTAATGCAAATAATTAGACAAAAAATCTTGAAAGAATGAATGCAAATAGATCATAGAATCATAGAGTTGGAATAGACCACAAGGGCCATCGAGTCCAACCCCCTGCCAAGCAGGAAACACCTTCAGAGCACTCCTGACATATGGTTGTCAAGCCTCTGCTTAAAGACCTCCAAAGTAGGAGACTCCACCACACTCCTTGGCAGCAAATTCCACTGTCAAACAGCTCGTACTGTCAGGAAGTTCTTCCTAATGTTTAGGTGGAATCTTCTTTCTTGTAGTTTGGATCCATTGCTCCGTGTCCGCTTCTCTGGAGCAGCAGAAAACAACCTTTCTCCCTCCTCTATATGACATCCTTTTATATATTTGAACATGGCTATCATATCACCCCTTAATCTCCTCTTCTCCAGGCTAAACATGCCCAGCTCCCTTAGCCGTTCCTCATAAGGCATCGTTTCCAGGCCTTTGACCATTTTGGTTGCCCTCCTCTGGACACGTTCCAGTTTGTCAGCGTCCTTCTTGAACTGTGGTGCCCAGAACTGGACACAGTACTCCAGGTGTGGTCTGACCAGAGCAGAATACAGTGGCACTATTACTTCCCTTGATCTAGATGCTATACTCCTATGGATGCAGCCCAGAATTGCATTGGATTTTTTAGCTGCCGCGTCACACTGTTGGCTCATGTCAAGTTTGTGGTCAACCAAGACTCCTAGATCCTTTTCACATGTACTGCTCTCAAGCCAGGTGTCACCCATCTTGTATTTGTGCCTCTCATTTTTTTTGCCCAAGTGCAGTACTTTACATTTATCCCTGTTAAAGTTCATCTTGTTTGTTTTGGCCCAGTTCTCTAAACTGTCAAGGTCATTTTGAAGTGTGTTCCTGTCCTCTGGGGTGTTAGCCACCCCACCCCACCCCAGTTTGGTGCCATGAAAATGAATGCAAAAGAAAATATTCAAGTATAAATAACAGGTTTGCAGACAGATTCTATGCAGAATTAGACATGTTGTGTCCATTTATTTCAATGAGCCTAAGCATAGCTATCTCTACAGAGAACTGGGATTTTTATTATTAAAGTTTGAACTCTCTTTAATATCTCAAAAAGACCCTCATAATATGGTTTGTTTGATATGCAACAACATGTATAAATTGCATCAATTGACCAATTAAAACCAGATGATTCCCTCACTGGTTGACAGTCCTACAAGGAATGCATCTGCCAGAGTTTGCAACATACCTCGAAGAGGCAAGAATCAGGATTGGTTGAAAGTTGTTTCTTTGATTTTTCAACTCCTAATTAGTCAAGGAGTTGCAAAGGAACTCCAGAGTCAAATGTAAATCAGTCAGTTCGAGAGAGAACGAAAGAAAAGAAAAACTTTTTTTAATACTGATAATGAAAATCTAGCAGTGATAGAGGAAATAAGTGTGTGATGAAAAATAAGTTGAAACAACTTCTTGTGTGTCCTGGGAACAAACATAAAATTAAGTTGTTTACAAAATTTGCAGGGGTGGCTATACTAGAATCAATAATCTGCCCCTCTTGAATACACTTGTTAATGGATAATGCATATATCACTCTCCCAGAAGGGTTTTCGGAGGATATTTGCACAGACAAGGAAAAACAAGGTTGTTATTCAAGGGGGCGGTGGAGTCAGTGAAGTGCTAAATGTTGTGTCTTTACAATCCCAATGTGTAAAAGTACGGAGAATATTGTAAAGCAATTTGCAAGGCAATCATCCTAAACCCAGGTAATATTTTGATATTAATATTCTACAATAGCAACATGTTACTCTTTCTGCATCTCATTTGGCCACACCCTGATATTTTGGATGGTACTGAGCAGGGCTGGGGAATCTGTGGCTGACAGATGTCATTGGACGCCAACTTCCATCAGCCCCAGACAGCATAGTCAATCATACGGGATGATGGGAGTTGTAGTTCACCAATATCTGCAAGGCCACAGATTTTCCATCCTTGCTCTAGTGAAAGGCACTCTGGGCTTGATCAAATCCTCAAGCCCCAGAGGTTTATAGATAAAAAATAGTTTTGATGAACGAACTGCTTTTCCAAAATGCTTTCATCACCCATTATTTGGGCCTCAGGCACTAATGAGCAAGATCAGAAGCTTCAGGCACTCCAAGGCAACCTATTTGTTGAGCATTCATCCTGATTTGTTTGCATAGAGATTAGACAGTGTTGGCTATTTAATGCCCATTCATTCTTATTCGTTTCCAGGTTAAATGATGTTTCATCAAAAGAAGTTTTATCCCACACTTTTGAGTGTATTTCCCCATTGCTTTCCTTATTGCAAAAAGTCCAATCTGTTGGAGATACGGGTTTGTTGCACAAGACTTTCCAATCAACTATAACTGCACAACCTGAATTTGCCAGTATGTGATTGAACCTCACCTGAAGTCAGAGCCCTTCCACTAATAAAACATACCCAGCACAGGAAATGGGAATTAGCCTCTGAGTGGTTCCTGTTAATATGAGAATAGTCCAATTTATGTTGAGTCCAGGGAACATGGGGGGGGGAGATGTAAAGATGTATTTAAATAGCCCCTTTAGACTCCTTGGCCCTGCATAGTGCTAAAAAGGAAGGAATCATAGATTTCTGGGAGCTGGAAGTACAAAGCAGAAAGGGCGAGCCATTTAAACAGGGTTTTCTTGTGAGTGAAGTAATCTGAGGGTGTAAAAGAGTGGCTCCATTCAGACAACACTTTATTCCATTTTCCTGGCATTTCCTTATGTGATGATTTTTGCATTTTATGTGATATAAAAAGCTACCTCTGGAAAATTAGGAGGATTTAGTGGAAATCTGGTGTTAATTTCCATGTCAAATGCTTGCAGGGGGGAAAATCAGTTTGCAACCCCGTTAACCTGATTTTTGCTATGCAGCCATACATACAATCAGGAAGCCAATCAGCCGATTGCACTAGAATTCCATTTGGCATCAAGGATACAGCTCCAGGTAAACAAACTTGAGGCTTTCAATGGGTTTCCCCACCCCCAGTAAGAAAGAAAGAAAGCATAATTGAATGACTGCTGTGTCAGATGGATGCTAAAGATTGCCAAGTATGTTGAAGCGTGGTGGGATATTGCCCCCAATGGAGCCAATTTGTGTTTAATTTATCAGGGGAGCATGTAAGTGTTAGATTGCTCCTTTGTTCTGCAGTTCGAAAAAGCATCAGCGAGGAAGATTCATTCATGATGAATCAGACTGTTTTTCAAAGTCCACAATGGTGTTGCCTGGAACTTACCCTTCCATGCTGCCACCTACATAATCACTAAAAAAAATACTCTCATATCTACTAACCCAATATTTTTTCAAGCCTCTTAAAAACTTGTAATCCTTGTTCAATCCAAAAAAGAAAAAAGAAAGTGCAATTGGTTCTGCGCACTGCTCCCATCCCCGAAGCTCAGAAAAGTTGTATCATGTATTTTTCAGAAATTGTGGGGGTGAAGGAACATTGACTGATAAAGAGAGTAACCCCATTTGAAGCTCTTCAACTATACAGTGGTACCTCGGGTTAAGTACTTAATTTGTTACAGAGGTCTGTACTTAACCTGAAACTGTTCTTAACCTGAAGCACCACTTTAGCTAATGGGGCCTCCTGCTGCCGCCGGAGCACGATTTCTGTTCTCATCCTGAAGCAAAGTTCTTAACCTGAAGCACTATTTCTGGGTTAGCGGAGTCTGTAACCTGAAGCGTATGTAACCTGAAGCGTATGTAACCTGAGGTACCACTGTACAAAGACTTCTCTTGTGACTCAAGAGAGAGTCAATCAGAATCTGAATACTTCTAGGAAAAATACCTCTGCTCTGAATTTTGACAGAACATTGAGTAGATTTTATGTGTGAATGCAGGAATTTGTGTCAACTTCACCTTTGCAATAGGCCTCTCCTGCTTGTTTGTGTGGCACCAGAAGCTGATATTTTGAGGCGCACAACTGCAGCTGTCATGCAGCTTTTTTTAATACTTAAGGTTGCAATACGATACACCGCGGTGTAAAGATATAGCCTGAGAGCCCTAGACATGCAAAAAGGACCCATCAGTTTAAGATCTTCTGTTCTCGGGACTTCCGGGTTGGCGCCATCGCCGAATGGCGGACTCCCTCCGAGCTCCGGAGGGAGTCTGCTCGGCAGGGGCTGGGTCCTACCGCGCCGGCGACGCGGGGACCCTTAGAAACCACGGGAACGGATCCCGTGGACATGGTGACTCGGCTGGCACCGTTATCGCTCTCCCGGCTTGTGAAAGAGCCTTTTTAAAGGCTACGGATCGGGCGCCGGGGAGTAGCGTGGTGCTTTGAGTCCTCCGCTTCCCCTGCCGGGCGCAGCCGCATGCCATTCGACGGAGAGCGCTGGCTTCTTCCAAAGGAAATTCGGACAATTGATCAACAACCCGTGAGTAATTGGGCAACCGGGTTTAAAAGGAGGAAAAAAGAAATTTTTTTTCCGGATTTGGCACGAGCGGGAGGGGATCCAAAAAAGGAAGTCAGTCCCCTCCCTGATTGTAAACATGCTAAAACAAGGACTGAGAAACCAAGATCTATTCAGAAGCTTATTGATGATAAAAATTACCAACTCCACGATGTGAATTATAAGAACTGTGCTGGAGGAGAGGAGTCGAGGGTGAGGAAAAAGCAACCCCCCCCCCCCGGGAACCGGGGCGATTCGGACAGCCTGGCGAAGAGAGATGGAGATTTTGACAGCTGTCAAAGGAGCTGTCAAAACTGGAAATTATAAAGAGGACTTTGCTACAAGTTCTTTGCTGGTTAATTTTGTTGCAATTTGATATAAATATGGATATAAACTGTCGGGAAAAAGAAACAACAAATTGACTTTTGGATTAGAGGATACAAAGTTATTGTAATCCCTCTAGAGGGGATTCGGGACATTACAAGTGTCGTATGTGGAAAACTACTCTGGGATGTGCAAAGGTCTTATCTCCTGGGAAAGCTGCAGAACTGAAATATTATTTTGTCTACAGAGGTGACTATAACACAATAGAATCTTCTATTGAAGCAAGAAAGGAACTGGACGTAAGTCTGTGTCCCTGAATAACAAACCTCTGTAGAGACGTTAAATTTTGGAACAAGAATGTTTTGACAGCTGAACAAGACAGAAACCTGAGAAACCAAGAAATAAAAGAGTAGATGACTGAATACGACACGGAAAGAATAATGGGAGGAGCAACAAAAGATTAAAGAAAATTAAAGGCCTCTATTAGATTGGATTTTCGAAGTTAAATATCATTAAGACAACCAAATCCGAAGAAAACAGCAGGATGGACTGAGATAAATTTGGCTGTGGACTTAAGATCTCCAGGCCGACAACATACAGACAAATGGACATGGGGAATCAAAACCGGGGAAGGGAGGGGGAACCTTAGAATCCAAAGGCTTTGTAACCAACCTTTTGAATTTCTCTATACTTTCTATCTTATATTCTTTATAACTTTGATATTTTACGTTTCTGTTTTTTCTTTTTTTTAGAAAGGGGGAACTCGTGGAAGGAATGAGAGCGGATCTTGGGGAAAATTTTGTTCTATTATAAGACGAGGAGTGATGCTAAGATGGTGTAAATTTAAATTGGTTTATAATATATTAGGTTTAATTGGGGATGAGAACTTGTGGAACCAACTTAGATAAAGGGGAATACAATCGGGAGGGGAAGGAGGAAGTCCCAGAAAGAAGGTTATGAAAAGAAGGGTCTAAATTAGTTTCTCTTTTTCTTTCTTTCTTTTATCTTTCTTATTTTCCTATTCTGTTATTATTGGAAATTTTAATAAATATGATTATAAAAAAAAAGATCTTCTGTTCTCTTACTGCCTCCCTAAATGAGCAAAAGTACAGTTTTTTACAGGGTAGCGCCCTGCCCTTTCTACCTGCTACATCTCTAGAGCAGTGATGCGTTTATCTCCCTGAAGGAAATGTATTACATGCTTCTCCTTGCCATGAAGGATGGTAGCTGCCAGCAACTTTTTTCTCTATGTGACAATTCCATCTCAGCATCTCATTGGCTTTGCAATAAACTGAATGGGGCACAGTGAGGGAACAACCTCTGTTCTCTGGTTCAGAAGGGAAAATGGAAAGAAGCTGTTTATTTTAGATACATTACAAGGCAAAGTAACCCGCAAAATTAAAATGCATGTCACCTCCTTTAATTTAAAAGTTGCTTGCTTCCCTTTTTTTTCCATCTCTTACTTTATGTCCCTTTAAACCAATGCCCTAAAAATTACAACCATCTGACTAGCACATAGATCTAGTAAATTTCTAACTTTAAAACCACTTTATCTCAAGCCTGATAAACAGTGTTTGTTGTCAGTGCAAGTAATTAAGAAAGCTATGCGTGCTGTCACAGCACCACACCAAATTGAACTTTCCTAGCGTTCATCTGTCGTTGCTATATTGGGCAGTAGATCCTACGTTTGATTTTCCTATGAGGAAAGGTTGCAATGGCTTCTTAGTTTAGGCTAGTAAATGCACATAAAAATGGGAATGAATGACGCTGATTGGCAGGAGATTCAGAAGGACAATAGGAGGGCACACTGTGCACAGTTAACCATTAGAACTGGCTATGGTGACAGACACGGGCTTCAGATGTGAAGAACTTCTGGCCCTCCAGATGTTCCTGAACTACAACTTCCACCATCCCTGATCATTGGTCAAGCTGACTGGGACTGATGGGAGTTATAATTCAGCAGTATCTGGAGAATCACAGGTCCCCCATGCCTGCTTAAAAAGGAGAGTTAGACAGATTCATGAAGGACAAGTTGGTCGCTGGTTACTAGTAATGATGATTATATATGCTGAATACTGGTTACTGGGGAACAACAGTAATCAGGTGATACACCAAGGATAAATCATGAAAGAGAAAAATAGATAGATTGTGGTATCTGGACTGCTTCCTGCACAGCTCCAAGTCTGCAAGATGTATGTACAGCTCCAAGTCTGTACATGTATGTACAGAGGAAAAGGATGTACTTGCTTTTCACGCAAAGGTAGCTATTTTCTTGGTCAAAGCTTGCATGTCAGGGAAACATGACTTTTAAGCCAACCTGTGCAGAGAGCTCAGGATGAATAAATGAAACATGCACTTGATAAAACCACAACAGCCATTAAAAACATACCAAAATGAATTACATTATTCCCCTTATCTGTATAATAAATACCCCAGACAAGGGTCTTACAACCAAATAAGATGTTATAGTCTTGTTTCTTGTTCCGCCATATAAGTACACAACACCAACCATGATTGGTGTTTAAGAAAACCTGGAAGACTGTTCACTTTTTACTGGGCGTATGGCGTTGCAGCCAGTCAGCCGAGCCTCAACAGCCTTTCAGTGAAAAGGGAGGTACTTGCCTTCCCTCTCGCATGTTATAGGGCACCCTCTATCATGGTTTTCCCTTCCGGGATTCCCTGTTGATGAGCAGGAGTCAATATATAGCCTGACTTCACCCCAATGCCCAAGCCAAACCACTCACATCTGTAACCAATAAAAGCTGTGGCCCATGTGAACCCATAAACCAAATATTTTGTGTCAGTGTGAGTTATTGTGTTCCTGAGAACTTTGGGGCTCGGGTGCCTTGGCATGTAAGGGAGAGAAGTGGACTGGCAATGCTGCTGAAACCAACATAATCAACACTATGGGGCCCTCCAGACTGCTTTGTAGAGTGGGGACCACTGTTTCCTGTGTTTTTGTGCAGGTATTGTCTTCAACATGTAATTAATGCAATAATTGTGTATTAGGGGTGAATTTTATACTGTAATGTCTACAGATCATTCCACTTTGTTAGTTGTTCCATGATGTTCCTCTGGGACAATACACAACACACACACACCCAAACATTTATAGTAGGAAAAGTTACAGGATTTCAGCAGGAAGCTATGGGACATGTGTGGAAGTCACACTTGTGGAAGTCAACAGGTAGTTCACACACACCTTGCCCAGTGTGATTACTAGCAGATTATGAAGAATCTTCAGAGACTTCCTGCTCCCAGCAGAACAGCTTCTTCCCCAGTTAAGGGGAAAACTCCTCTCCCACACCGTTCAAAGTAACGAAAGTGTTTATTGTCTCCAGATACAAGACAAAGCTAAAAACTGCTATCTACTATATATAGTTCTTCTGGTCACTGAAGTAAAGATATGTGCAGATCCACTAACATTATCACCACACTAGCCAAGGCTGCTGTATAAAACCCACAGCCCCTTCCCCTAACTCACAGATTCAGAGGCAGACCCTGACAGCAAACAGTACAGTATCAGGACACAGATATGCAACAGGACATAATGAAACCAATGCCCTAGAAAGTATTATACTTGCCTACATTCCTGAAGCAATGGCTCAGCAAGTCATACAGTCCACCTTCTTGGTGTTACTATGGGAACCTAGTGCACCTAGCACCTTTATCTCAGAACATCCAGAGGGAAGGGATGTGCTCCTTAAGACATGAAACCAAGCACCGTGTCATTTAACCCATTGTTCACATTATGGCAACGCCATGTACCAATTAGAAACTGCCCCAAAATCTTTACATACAGCGTTGAAAACAGAATCACATAGAACTGCCAAGGTACCATCGTGAGCATGAATCATCATGAATGCACAAATTAAAAACATGGAAGGCCCCATATCTCAGAATCCTATGAAAGTCCTCTTTGAGAGTTGTTTTTAGGTTTCTACCACTACATTTTGTACACCTGATATGACCATCATGAAGACTTAAACTAAACTGAACTGAACTTGATTCAACTATTCTTCCCTCAAGCATTTGTGGCTGATTCTGCTTTTTAAAGGGAGAGGGGGGCAGAGGTACGTTTAACTGAAAGCAGCACTTCCAAACCAGTAGGATGAACCATGAGGAGAGAAGAAACCTGTAGGCCAAATCCACTCTTGAAAGGTGACATGTAAACCTATCTCCCTCACACTAAATTCAGCTCAAAGTTGGGCTTACCTCAGGAAGGAGGAAGTTGTCAAGATATCGAGGGGCCTTGTATTAGGCCTTGTTCACAAATGCTGGTTCCGTCAAGAGTGTGGACTTCTGAGTAAAGAGGCGAGCTCATGAGAAAGCAGTTTTTCTCTCAGCAAGTTGCTAGCACTCTCATTAATTACACCTGTGCTACCTAGTCTGTACCAGAGCTTCAAGGCTAAAGATGGCCAGTTTGCTAATCGGGGAAAATTCCACAGCTGTGACGTCACATGTGGATCCTGGAGTCAGCTTTGGAAAGTTATAACCTAGGCATCTTTTCTGATGGGCTGGGAAGAGTCAGGCTAGTTACGGAGTGAAAGTCTTTACCTCCCTGACTGGCACCTCATGAGGTCATGGATTAAATGACAATATACAGTGGTACCTCCGGTTAGGAACTTAATTCGTTCCGGAGGTCCGTTCTTAACCTGAAACTGTTCTTAACCTGAGGTACCACTTTAGCTAATGGGGCCTCCCGCCGCCACACGATTTCTGTTCTCATCCTGAGGTAAAGTTCTTAACTCGAGGTACTACTTCCGTGTTAGTCGGGTCTGAAGCGTTTGTAACCCGAAGTGTTTTTAACCCGAGGTACCACTGTATTAGGCTATCTTAGCTTAGCTTAATTGTTGTTGTCTTGTTTTGTGATTTCCCATCTTCCTAATAGTATCTTCCTTTCCTATTTTCCCTATTTGGTAAACGGGTTTCATTCTAGCCTGGTATTTTTAAATTACTAAAACGTCTACCTCTTCATTTTGGTTTAAGTCTTATTTGGTTTAAGTCTGGGTTTTGGACCATTTAGGTCAGGTCTGCCACTGTGAAATTTTGCCTTCTTTTGTCTGAGGACCCAAAGAGTGGTTCTTTAGCTCTTGATCCTTGGGAGCTGTTCAACAGTGGCACGGTCTCCTTCGGGAGGTTGTGGACTCTCCCTCTTTGGAGGTTTTTAAGCAGAGGTTGGATGGCCATCTGTTATGGATTCTTTAATTGAGATTCCTGCATTGCAGGGGCTTGGACCAGATGACCCTCACTGCCCCTTCCGACTCTACAATGCTATGATTCTAACATTAAGTAAGGGAACTACAGTGTGCATTTTATTTTTACTTTTGTTTTTTTAATTAAATATTAGGATTGTGCCCTAACATATGCATGCAATTAAAGCATTTTTAAATATGACCAGACTGTTATAATCTCATGGCCTGAATGATTGTTGCAAAGTCAGAGTATCTAAAAAAATACTGAGTTAAATTTATCTCCTAACATACAAAGAATTTTACCTTAGACCAGGGATCGAGAAACTGTGGCCCTCCAGATGTTGCTGAAATGCAACTCCCACAATTTCTGTTGATGAACAGGCTGCGACTGATAGGAATTGAAATCCAACGATATCTGGCGTGCTGCAGGTTTCCCATTTCTAAAGTATTCCCTTGAAGACTTGACCTGTTTTTGATCTTTAGGACCCTCAGAAGTCTAGCACCGCTGGCACGTGAGGTAAGCAGTTGATTGGCTCTCATGTTGCTGCCTTGAGCAAATCTGCTGGGAGCAAGTAATAGGGTCCTTTGTCACTCCAGATGGTGACAAGATTCATCTTGGTGAAACAGGGCATTTCTGCCAACAGTGCCCTGACATTCAACTTGCTCATGCAAATTATGTTAATTATCTGCAATCAGATATGCAAAGCGGGTCCAATCCCCAGGCTTGTGACACATTTCCAAAGTGCCCATTCATATTGAACATTTCACTTGTCCTTGACTTAAAACACGGAAGAGAGAGAAAGAAAGAGAGCAACGTCCTCTTCAGGAGCTTATTAATGAGTAATAAAGAGGATTGCCAACCAGTCTGTTAGGAGAGACATGCGTTCCAAACAAAAATGATATGCGTTGGCATGTGCTTCAGGACAATCGTGACCAGGAAGCATCTTGCCAGGTAATCAGCCTGGCGCGGATTGCAACATGGCGCTGACATGATTCTTGTCACTCTTGCCAGGCCACTGAACCAACTGCACACCGCCAGCTGCAGCTGCCTCTTTCAGGGCTTGGGGTTGAATTTATTAGGACTGAAAAGGAAGAGCCGCAAGGGAGGCAAAACAAACAAAGGAGGATGGGGTGAAACAGAAGAAGAATATTGTAACACCTTCCTGATAGATAGCTTTATTATCTCCCCTGTCTCTTTGGAGGTACTTGATAATGAATACCATTTGGAGATGCATTAAAAAAAATATCTATGGGCAGTATGTCTCTTCTTCTTTTTAATAAAACATACCCATATAACTCTGCTGTTTTTTCCCCCAGAAGAAACATCTCCGACAAGGGAAACATACCTATTGATTAAAGTATACTGACAAGGTTTGGGCAGGATTCCAGGAACTATTTGAAATCTAAGTTGTTGCATCCATGTGTGTTTGCCTCCCTTTCCTTCACCTCCCCTTTATTTCCTTTTTCATGTTTTGCATATTGATCGACAGTTCAATTGAAAGTTTATTGAATGGGGGTGGGGAATGATAATGGGTGGGGAAGGGTGAAGTTGAGAGTCTCGTTAAAATGTTATTGCTGTGATGTCTTGTTGAAATTCATTTTTTCTTATAGATAAAAAATAATCATCATATGAGCTGAGAGATTTTTATGCATACAAGGGCTGAATTGAGAATGTTTCCGAAAGACAAAAAAGGAGACAAAAATCTGCTGGCACTAAAGCCATATTTACATGGTATGAGCTCTAAACTGGGTGTTGGTGTGAACAGTCTTGCTGCACACTTGGCTCCCATTCCTCCATCTCATACTGTAAAAAGCAACAACCCATCACTTGTCTGTGCAGAAGGGGAGGAGCGTACAGATGTCTATCAGTTTTGTTTGTGTGTGTGTGTGTTTAAAGGACAAAGAGCTCATTCGAAGGGGGGGATTAATTAACTCCCCTCTCCAAAGTTTTCAAAGGATCTACAATGCTACCAGCATGATGGCTGTGCCATTGGTCACTAGAGATGTCATGGGCACTAAATGATAGGTGCCCATGATGCTCTCACCACCAGAATACCTGCAGCTATTGGAAGCAAAGGAAGCGTTTGTTGGTGGGACTAATCCCATGACTCAGTAACTCCATTCTGTGTTTTGAGAACAGAGGATATGCAATTTCTCTGCAATCAATATACTACCCGAGAAGGAAACTCTCCATCACGGCGGGCATGCTAAACACAAGAATGTTGCTTGGATCTCCTGCAGGGAATGCATAAGCGTATCCAAAAAGGCCTCAGCCAACGGAGTTCTGTTAAAAGAAGAGAATGGACCACTGCTGACACTAAGATGTTCATTTTTTTCACATGCTCCATGCCAGAGCCCTGGTTAGTCAACAGGCCATTGCCATGCCAAGCTACAACACACACACACAAAATGATGCACACACATTGTGTGTGGACCTCAGGCTGTTGTGTTTGAACAAGGGCAGACTGTCACTTTGAATGGAGACTTTCAGGACCATAATAACTAAAATTCCAGACATTCTTTGTCTAATGATAGGGATACGTCCCTAGGCTTAATGTGAACTTTCCAGCAGGGGTGCTCAGCAATGGAAACTGTATTTAAAATGTCGTTCATGTTTAGCTATGTTGGATGGACTCAGAATACTTATAGTGCATGAACTGTTTCATTAGGAAGTTAAAACATCTTACTATATATCGCCTAGACATTTATAGGAGGAGGTTCATAGCTGAGCAGAAATGGAATTTCAGGCCAGGTCAGCCCAACTACACTGCACACATTTCCCCTTATGGCTTGATATTTAAACTCTATTTTGCCACTAAGTTGTATCAGTCTGTTTCAACAATATTACCTAGTCAGATGGCGTTAATGTTCAGTTGTTCAGGCAATCTTGAGGGGAGGAGGGAAAGGCGCCTAGGAAGAAATTACCATTATGAATGATGAATAGATAAACCTCTCCCAAACAAATTCCTTTTTTAAAGGAGCAAGGGTATATTGTGGAGTGGGGGGAAGGCAATTTCTGAGCACCAAACCAAAGCCGATAAATACAATAGTTTCTCTTGGCAAATAATACAGAGCCTAAACGTGTGCCGCAGTAAACAAAAATCCATTTCATTTTAGATGTGATACGCGAAGGCACTGACATTTAAATTTGAAAATCAATTTATAATGATGCCTCTTGGATTATTCTAATTGATGGTTTTCCTTAAAATTGAACTCAAGGAGACAATGGTGGGTCAATACCAAATTAAAAGCAGCAGCACGGCCGGGTGACCTTGAACTTAGCAGCATCAGTATTCAGGTGGGAAACATGGTTAGTCATATTTTCCAGGGGGTTACTCTCTTGCGGACTATAAAGAATGGCAGCATGGGGCCTGAGTTCAGTTAATAACATCAAAACAGCCCTGCTGGATTGGACCAAAGGTCCACCAAGTCCAGTGTTCCGCTTCTCAGAGTGGCTTAAACAATCAATCCCACTTCTCAAGGGACTCTGGGACCTGTAGCTCGGTGATGAAAATAGAAGTCTCCTCACAATGTGGTTTGGGGGGGGTGAGTGCTTGAATTTCCCACCAATTCAGCTTCAATGGGTGACAGACACTAGGCTCTAGTCTTATGAGACAAGTCCGCTTACCACTTATTGGTTTGGCAGCACTGCAGGCCAGTGCCACCTTGCTTGACATGATCCAACAATGAACGCCTGTTTGAGGACATATCCAGAAAGCAGTGAAGCCAAATGCAGCAGGCTGGCCAATTGCAGGCAGGCTAAGGAGCAGGCTCTTCCAGGGAGCAGGTCCAACTGAGTGCTACTTCCTCCTCGTTCAGTTTGTTGAGGCAGCAGGTGCCTCAGCCTCACTCACCTCACATAGTGTTAGTTGTGGGGAAGGAAGGGAAAGGAGATTGCTAGCCGCTTTGAGATTCCTTAAGGGGAGTGAAAGGTGGGATATCAAGTCCAAACTCCTCCTCCTCCTCCTCTTCCTCCTCTTCTTCTTCTTCTTCTTCTTGGCACACAGTCTCTCCCAGGATCCTGACCAGTGTAATTAGGGTTGCCATATTTCAGTAAGTAAAAATCAGGACACCCCAAAAGATGTTGAGGAGTTGTGTGTTTTTTTAGGAAGACCCCAAAATTTCTGAGCTTTTTATATAGGAAACCCCAAAAGTTGTTGCCACAACTTTTCGATTGACTTGCCTGATATCCAGGACAAAGCAACAGCTTTCGGGAATTTACAAAACGTTTTGTACAACAATGTTGTAAACAATTACTTGACTGCTTGATTTAGTGAGAGTCTGGTCCAATATCTGCCATTTGTGGGGCATGGGGGAGGCTTTCCCTATTTTGCTTTTGACATAATCAACCTTTCATGAAGACTTGGCGGTTACATGTTCACTTAGACAAAGACCTGATCCCTTATAAAAAGCCAGAGACAGGTGTTTAACTCATATTTTACTTACCAATTTCACCTATAATTCATACAAATGAGTGACAACCAACCTCAGAAGCTGAAATAAATACCAAAAACAGGACCGATTTTAATATTTCTGTGTGGTGGATAGGTTTATTTATTGTTAGCTCTTCTGTTTAGTCTTCAAAACTGATCCATGTTCAGGAAGATTCTGGGCTGTAAAGAATGTACCCTATAAACTGGAGAACCCCCAAACAAGTTAATTTGTTCCAGATGATTTACCGTTATTCATTTATACTTAACAGGACCATAGAACACTGTGTTACATTTTATCACTTATGGCAAGACATGAGACATGCTGATATCAGCTGAAGATTATGATCTAATGGTGTGCAGGTTTATCAGAAAGAGAATGGGACCCAGAAATCTTGATTAGCAATCCCTGCTACCTTGTAATGAGTTTCCAGATCAGCAGGGGTGAAATTACATGCCAAAATAACATATAAATTATTCCCTGCTTAAGCAGAGGGCTCTTCTGTGCTGTTGCCTATTTGCAGGATCATGAAGTTTCAACTTCCTATATATATATACATTACGGAATGAAAGCTTGCGTTTACTTTGGATAAATGAACATGGCTTTGAAGTCTGAACTTGGGAACTTCTACCTTATCAGCCAGATACACAGAAGAATTGTGAAAGATTCGTGATGACTAATTATCTTATTCACTTTTCACTTATTGAAGTTTCAACATTTCAATTCCATGTTCAGTTCAGTTCAGCTCAAAGGTTTTAACAAGAAAAAGCCAGAAGGACAACATGGCAATATGATATGAACATAACATCTAATACAGGTAATCAAATTGATAATCTGCAATTAATCAACCTCTGTAGCTTCATTCCTAAATTCCCAGGCCTAAACATTAAATTTCATGGAGGATAAGGTTATCAGTGCCTACTAGCCACAATGGGCATGTTATTCCTCCAATTGTCCAAAACAGTATGTCTCTGAACGCTAGTTTCTGGGAATCACAAATGGGCAGAATACTGTTGCACTCAGTTTCTGCTTGCAGGGTTCCTATAGGCACCTGGCCGGCCTCTGTGAGAACAGAAAGCTGGTTTAGATGGGCATATGATCTTATGTTTTTAATTGAACCCCCTAAATGTGTATTATGATTACAGCGCAAAAACTTCATATTATCAGTATCAGAATACAGTGGTACCTCGGGTTAAGAACTTAATTCGTTCTGGAGGTCTGTTCTTAACCTGAAACTGTTCTTAACCTGAAGCTAATGGGGCCTCCCACTGCCGCCGTGCCACCATTGTGCAATTTCTGTTCTCATCCTGAAGCAAAGTTCTTAACCTGAGGTACTATTTCTGGGTTAGCGGGGTCTAACCTGAAACGTCTGTAACCTGAAGTGTCTGTAACCCGAGATACCACTGTAATAGTGTTGGGCAGGGCCTAGTAGGTTACTGAGTCCAACCCCATGTTTGATGCAAGGAATCGAGAGTGAGAGCATATAATTGGAGCATCCCCAGCAAATAGGACGACTCAGAAAACCTCTGCTGGAGGATTGCTGCAGTACGCAATAGATGCCATGCAGTAAGACTGCCCTTATTGCCACATGGTAGGTGCAATTATGCACTCTAACCTGGTCAGCCTCAGAGTGAATTCTATGCCAGTTTCATCACATGCCGCTCCCTAGAATACCAGGGGGTACTGAGGGCTCCATAGCGCCAGAGAGAGGGTGCTCAGAAGTGAGCATGTGACTAGCCCTTTGCCCCTCACCATTCCATAGTGAGATGGCAGCCTCAGCAGGGTCACTTGAGCTATCCACTGGAAAGTCCCCCGCAGCATTCCGTAGTCCATCAGGATCAATGTCTGATCAATCTTGAATTGCAGTCTTGTACCCTCGCCAGTCATACTACTTACCTGAAAACAGTTGCCCTTTGGGGAGAAGTTGGGGGCAAAATAGGAGTTGAGCAAAGAGATGTAGCAAGGCATCGGTCTCTGTTTCTTCCCATATTCATCGCATGCAGTGCTGTTTCCATTCTGCTGCAGTTAGTTGACTCACTATCCGCTACGGTGGAATTTTGCATAATTAATTATGTGATGAATGACATT
This sequence comes from Podarcis vaucheri, assembly GCF_965113315.1. NCBI lineage: Eukaryota > Metazoa > Chordata > Lepidosauria > Squamata > Lacertidae > Podarcis > Podarcis vaucheri. The sequence continues at coordinate 21,771,063 of NC_138763.1, forward strand.
GTTATTATGTTGCTCCACACCATTTTAATGGGGGAGGATATCATAATCAATTGCAGGTCATTAAATATCGTTTGTGGGTTGAAAACAACAGCAGTGTTCACTGCAGTTATTTCCATTACAGACACGGGGTGGATAAGCGAGCATCGGCGAATTCTGCCCTCATGTTTTTGCCTTTATTTATTTATTTTACAAATTTAAACAGACAACTTTAATTCCAAATGCAAAACATACATTGATCATCGACTTCCCTCCCCATCCCGTCCATGGTTCATTTTATCAACTCTTTTCTGCTACATATTCTATTCCCTCCCCCATTCTCATTTTCCCAATTTTATATCAAAATATTTCTTACTGCAGAATTTATTCTAATGCTGTTGACGTTTTGATGTGTTTACAATCACTTGTGGAGGAAGAGGAGAGAAGGGGAGGCGCACCGTCCCTGGCAGCGCAATCCCAGTAGGGTGCTATTGCAGCTGCCAGCCACCCGCGCGCGCTGGGCACCATGCCCCTGTGGGCAGTGCGCCCCACCCCCGGGGTGTGCGCCAGGCCCGTCCCTGCCTGCTCTCTGCCCCCCGGTGCCAGAGCATGAAGCTTCACCACTGTTTACAATGATTCATCAGATATTCTACATATTTTTTCCAGTCTTCCTTATATATATTTTCATCCTGATCTCTTAGTCAACTCATCAAATATGCCATTTCTATATATTCTGTCAATTTCATTTGCCATTCCTTTCTTGATATTGTGCCCTCCTTCCATTTCTCCCTCATGTTTTTGTCAAAACTCTCCAACATCTCCAGTTGAACAATTCAACTTTCTCTTTCTCATTTGTTAACTACTCCTTCTTGTGTAAGCTCTTCTGCCTTTGGTTGTGGTCCTGTGCACATTGTCTTGGAGCTAAGCCCCTTTGGACAGAATGGGACTTACTTCCAACCAGGAAACATAGGAAAGATTACACTGTTCGTTTGCTATTGCTATCTCCAGGAAACAGCAAATGTTATACTATTTGCAGAACCCCTAAACCTTTCCATCTGAGATAGTTTATAGAAGAGTTAGAGGAAAGCTTTATTTTTCATCCACCATCTGTTCAGTGAATTTTGCAAATTTATGGGGATGTAAATAACTACACTGTGTATTCTTTCAAGCCATTATGGAGAAAACTAGATTCATTGTTCTCTCAAGTATGTGTTTTTACTGCTTAGCTGATGTCTTACGTGACATGTGGCAAAAGAGGAAAGTGAACTTTTCACTGCTATTTACGCAGTCTCATCAATCGTGTGAAGAGTGCTCAAAAATGGATAGGAGAATAGCCTCATTCTTAAAGTGATCTACATTCAGTTTCTAAATCTATCACCGACCACTGTCACAGTGAAAAGGCAAGATTCACACACACCCCTTCATCTGAGCTGTTGTAATGCACACATATCTTTTATTTCTTCTATAGGGAAAACCCATATGAAAGTTGTCCCACCTGGCAATCAGACAATTTAACCCCACAGTTCGGAATTCCTTTCCAAGATGAGGTTCATCTGCCCTCATACATTCCTTTAAGGTAAAGGTAAAGGGACCCCTGACCATTAGGTCCAGTCGTGGCCGACTCTGGGGTTGCGGTGCTCATCTCGCTTTATTGGCCAAGGGAGCCGGCGTACAGCTTTCGGGTCATGTGACCAGCATGACTAAACCACTTATGGCAAACCAGAGCAGCGCACGGAAACGCCATTTACCTTCCCGCTGAAGTGGTACCTATTTATCTACTTGCACTTTGACATTCTTTTGAACTGCTAGGTTGGCAGGAGCAGGTTCTGAGCAACGGGAGTTCACACCGTCATGGGGATTTGAACCGCCAACCTTCTGATCGGCAAGTCCTAGGCTCTGTGGTTTAACCCACAGCGCCACCCGCGTCCCATACATTCTTTTACTTGTTCATAATTAATATTAGGCAGGTGTCTTTCACTGTATTACCCACTAAAGACTCTTTTGTTAGGCAAGTCTAGAAAACATGTAATATTTTAAAAATTACTGATTTTATCCATATTTTGATAAATTTTATGTCTTCTTGTTTTTAACATTGGGTTTTATTGGTATTGTATTTTGAATATTTTATATGTTTTTATGTAAACCACTTAGAGGTTTTTGTCAATTAAGTGGTAGGTAAATAAAAATTAAATATGTATTTCAACCTAGCAAAAAGCCACTCATGTAACTTGCTCCAAATGACATAATCTTCACACATCAGACTGAAACAACAGAAGTTTGCAGAAGTTACTTGGTCTGAATGCATACTACATTTTTACTCTCCTTTTTATTTTATTTTATTTTTATTTTTATTTTTAAAAGAAAAAGAACCTTTAAAAGGCATGCTTTGACTGCTTTCACATGGTTTACTTAAGCTACCTGGTCCCAACCTCTAATAGAAAACATTGCAGGTATTTGTGTGTGTGTGAACAGGGATGTAAGAAGGAATCATTTTCCATTTTGCCCTGTACTCATTGCATGCAGCGCTGTTTACATTCCACCTCATCCCACCTTCTGCCAATAACTACATTATTCATTTCTCTGTCTGCTATGGTGAAGTTTTGCAACTTATGTAATTAATTATGTTTATTACTTTGCCATTACATTATACCATTCATTTCAATGCAAAGGAAACAGTACAAATGAGGGAGGGAAGTAATCAATTGTGTATCGTTTGTGGACTGAAAGCAACAATAACAGTGAATACCAATCGTATTAGCTGAATTGATTTCCATTCCAGACATGGGATGTACTATAAGCAAGGATCAGCAATTTCCACTCTCGTTTCTGTTTTCATCAGAATTCACCAACATCCCTAGACGCATGGAGGCACTTCAGCACAATGTTCAAACAATACTATCACCTTTATGAAGGGTCTGTTCCATCATCTTAGTAGATGCCAATGACCTGCTGGCAGGACTCTTGCTCACAGCTAGAGCAGAGCCTAAAGTAAATCTATTATCAGCTTATCTGACAGACTTTGCAGAATTATCCTAAGCAAACAAGTCTGTTGGGCAAATACAGCTCTTCAGGAAAAGCAGGTAGACAAGGAATCAGATCCTGCAGAGAGGAAGGTCAGAAGAAGAGGTAGAGAGCCCAAAGAGGGTATAACCAATTGCCCTCAGATCTCAAGCAGTTTAGACAACTGGTGTGAGCCTAACTGGAATTAACATGGTGCTTGTTAAGTGGTCTCAATTAGGAAGTAGAGTTGAGGCACCAGAATAAATATGTCCAAAAAGGTCTGATAGCAACTGTAGCAGGAACCCCCCCACCCCAATCATTCTGTTTGTACAAACTTCACACACACTCACACTCTCACACTACATACGCCACATTTCTGTTATAAATTCATAGAAAAATCAACCATACATTAGATTTGCACTGTTCCATTTTTATTTTACTCCATATGACAAGGACTATCAAAGGGGGGTGGCTTGGTTCTGGTCAGCCATAATCCCTTCACCATCCCAGCACATCCACAGGAGCCCTGCCCAGCTGCTATGCCAACCCTGATGATCCCAGACAGAAGACAATCAAGATCACAAAGAACTTGCATATGGGAGTGGATTCAGCATGGACTGAAACAAAGGCAATGATCAGATCTTCCCTCTGGGGGCAGGAAACTGCAAACTCCCCTTTGTCTCCTGGAAGTGACTCATGGGGAGGGGGAAAGCCAGGTGACAGGACACTCAGGTTACCACCACAACTCCTCCCTCAACCCCTCCTTTCTGTAATGTATGCATGATGTCAACCCCTTCTGTAATGTATGCATGATGTTTCTGGGGGTGGGCTTGACCTAGAGGATGGGAATTTCAAAAGTTTTTATAAGGTCTTGCACACCATCTTTCTGGGTCTTTTCCTCTCTCCTGCAAGTGAGGGGAACACCCTGTTGCAACAGTTCAATAAAGGCCAAGCCTACAGGCTGCTGTTTTGCTCCAAGTTATCCTGGTTGGTGTCTTTGTTTTTGTCCAAGGGAGCCCTCAGATTTTTCCGGTAACACAACTATTCATGAATGTCTGGAGAATGGAGACAATTGCAGGCTAGTCTATCCAAAGCTTTGTTGTACTGAATGAAAACTCAAGAAACTACTTTAGGGAGAGGAATTAGTAGGTGCTTTTTAGAATTAATATAGAACAAAGTTTGCCAGTTGTGGTCCATTAGCATTCAATTCTGTGTCTTGTGTTTGTTTTGTTGTAGGGATTCATACCTCGTCCTTCAGTCAGATTTTCAGGGCAGCAAAAGATCAATCAGTCTGTCTCTTGCAATTGCCCCAGCTGACCTGGATGTGAAGTTAAGCCAGGAGAACCCGTGTCTTAAACCAGGGGGACTTATATATGCAGAGGAAAAGAAGTGCAAGGAAATAGAATTTATCTATTTATTGCATATTAATTCAGCCTGTCTGTCCAGAAACAAAATGTCCCAATTCATAGCTCAGCCTCTTAACCGCTACACTGCAGCAGCTCTAAATCTGCAATAACAGAATTAAATAATCAAACAGCAGGTTTTGCAAATAAGAATTTAAAGCATTTTTATCTTAAACCCAGGTTATCAGAATTCACATAACTGAAGTTAAAAAACTAGAATTCTTGCAATAACTATGTGTTTGCTTCTTGAAAAGTCACTAGCCTGTTATACAAAGTCTTCATTGCCTCTGGTTACAGCTAAAATGAATGTCAGTGCCACTCCATTTACTTATACCAACATAAAAAATGTATCATAAATACCACGTTTAATCATATGCAAATTGTCCGCATGCTGCATGTCTCAAATCCACGGAGCCCAGGAAGCTGTAAAGCAATGCTCAACACTTTAAATTTAAGCTTTCGCCCTTTTTTATTTGAGATGTGATGGATTCAGCTCTGGAGAATAATATTTGTTTTTAAAAATGTAATGTATGAATATAAACATTTCACCACTTCACGCTTTATAGTATATCATCTCTCTGAGCAGAACTCATTTGTTACGGTCAGAACTTCAATTGCTATCTCTTGTTAGGGTCCCCAGTTTTAAGTTCAAGACCAGTCTCAGTCCACGGGAAGCATGAAGCATTCGTCTCGTGTCTTGGGCTTTCAGCCAGCAGTGGGGAGAGAAGCAGGCAGCAGGGCAGGGAATGATCAGGAATGGATTAATCGCTATGCTAAGTAAGCTACGGAGAAGCTACAGCTCAGGCAGTTACACAGATATGCAGTTGAGAGTTCCCCCGACACAAAGAGCACAGCTATCTTTCTTCTGCCAAAGGGCACTTCTGATTTCCACCACAGCTCTGAAAATGGTTCTGCTTCTTGGTTATAAAGGGAAGCAAAGCCTCATTTGCAGCTGTGGACAAGTTTAGGATAGTAGAAGCATAAAGAGCAGGGTGCAGTATGACTTTCCAAAGGCATCTGCAAATATCTGCTCTAAGGAGCAACCACCTTCTTCTGTCTGAGATCCACTGGTATTCCTTATCATCCTCTTATGAAACAAAAATATGCCTGTTGCTTACGGTGCTCATACTCAATTTTCTGACCATGGCAGGCCCGTTATATAACGTTAGCATACTCTCTGCATGGAAGAGCCGTGAGGAGGAAGGTCACTGCCTGGCCCTTGCGTCCTCTTCACCAGTGTGTTGGGGGAGGGTTGGCTGGTACTATGTGCTGCCCCTGAAAAATGCCCCACCTAAAAAGAAGAGTGTCTACAGGGCTTGGCCTTTGTGTATATACCATATGCATGAGGGAAGTCGACTACACCCCTACGCCCTTCTGAGATGTCCATGAATTAGCAGAATGTGGGTGTTGGATCCTGGAACAATAGGCAAGTAGGATCCTAGAATGCAACAACAGATTGGCTTGCAGGAGAAGACCAATCATGTTCCAGGAGGAAGTTATTCAGCTTATTAGGCTGGGAGGATTGTAGAATGCAACAACTGATTGGCCTGCAGGAAAAGACCAATCAGGCTCCAGGAGGGAAGCAGAATCAGCCAATCAGACGGGACTCATTGTGTAAATAATGTATATATTGGGGAGGCAATTAAATCACTGTTTTACAAGCTGCAATAACGAGCATGAAATCAGTACAGGGCTCCAAGTATATTTCAGTGGGAGGGGAGAACTGAGAAACGTACAGTTGTATGGACGTAGGATCTCCAAGGATCAAGAACCCTGCACTCTCATCTCCTTTCTTATGTTCCACTGAACATGTTGATGTCGGAAGCAGGGGACGCACATGCATTTTGGGTGAAGCCACATTCCCTCTTCATTCCTCCATTCATGTATGGAGGGCTAAGAAGTGAGCCTGCATGTTATATGTGTGACTGCTTGACACGCCGTTGCAACTGGGCTCCACACTGCTTGAATTAACTGGCTTGCGTGCACTTGTAGTTCTTCCTTTGAGCTTGTGGCATGCTTGCAGTCTAGAAGTAGCATGTGAACTTGTCCATTAGCTGTACACTGATGAACAGAATATGTTGGTTAGTCTCTTTCCTCTTATTCACCCAAAGGCCATATAGACTGGAAAACATGGACAGGCAGACAGAGAGAGGGGGGTCCTAACTAACTAGGTTACTAAATATATAGACTATGCACTGACTATATTTGAGATATTTGCAATTTTACCACCTGGAATGCAGCCCAGAATGCACTGTACTGGAAACAATTTTAAGCTAGATAAAAAAAGGTGTCTGGCAAAGCAGCAGCTGCTGTGTCTACTTGACCTCAATTGCTCAAAGCACCAAAAGACATCAGTTCACACCTTAAAGCAGTTAGATGAGAAAATGAACCCAATGACCACCATTTCACATGGTTCTGAGAAAACAGCCATTTATTTCACCACTAGCTGATTACTATTTTTCAGAGAAGAATACAGAGCAATTGGATTGTCATGGGTTTCGGATGACATACGCCTCTGTAAGTGCAACTTGTGGCAGGCAACATGTTGTGGAATTCAGTATGAATGCATGAAGGGGCTCTCACACATTTGCAGACCTGCCCTGCCTTCCAGTCACCAATACACCTGTTGGATATGCACATTCAGTTCTGAATGGAATTAGTCCCACTTGGGAGCTCAGGATTGCAGGTCCCAAGTGGAGCTGATCTCTGTTGAAAGCAGTGGGGCTTGCATTTGGCACTGAATTTAAGCACCGCCAAGGATCAGTCAGCAGGTGACAACTTAAGAATGTGCTATCAAGTAGGTTCCAGTCCACTTGACTTCATTATATCGGATGATTGAGAAGTTTGGGGACTCACCCACATGTCAAAATGACCCATAGAGAGGTAGTCCCTTTTTGATCTGACCCACTGGATAAAGAAAGGACCTCAACAGAGATCCTGCTCTGCTGGATTCCATCATTTGGTGACCATAAAATAACTGAGCAGGGGAAGCCGGGGTTGGTCTAGTCTCAATCCAGTCTCCTGTACAATTCAGAAACAGAGCAAACATGATGCACTAAGACATAGCAGGTTACAGCACTTGCAAATTTTGCTTGAAGTACTGATAGCATGAAATATATTCCATGAGGATCATCCTCAAGGAAGTGAACTTCAGTTGCATTTCCCTTAATATAAGCTGTCTCCATATCGACATGAGCCACTACTTGTAAGATGGCCAATGAATACATTGCAAGGAAAGCGGACACAGATCTTTCCATTAAAATTCCATGTCCCAATTTATATATATACAGTGGTACCTCAGGTTAAGTACTTAATTTGTTCCGGAGGTCTGTACTTAACCTGAAACTGTTCTTAACCTGAAGCACCACTTTAGCTAATGGGGCCTCCTGCTGCACAATTTCTGTTCTCATCCTGAAGCAAAGTACTTAACTTGAGGTAATATTTCTGGGTTAGCGGAGTCTGTAACCTGAAGCGTATGTAACCTGAAGCGTAGGTAACCTGAGGTACCACTGTAAATTTAGATGCAAATTTAGAATTAATTACTATAATTTAAATAGAATTATAATACATCTCACCATAGTAGGGAAGACTGATCAGGTGACCTGTGTATCTGCTGCCCAGATGCTGTTGATGGGCAACTTTGATGCCCCTGATCTCACTTCTGATGGTTCTCTCTCTTTAGAGGACTGTCCTTAGGTAGCACTGGGGGTGGTCTATTTGGGCAAATGGAGCACTGCCTCATCAGTGCCACTCTATCCCCAGCCAGCTCTGGCTGTCAGCTACTGTACCTCCTCCCTTGCCTCTGTTTTGCACTTGCAGAACACAACAGGGAGGAGGATGGAAACAAAACTAGAAGTATGGTAGTTAGCTCCACCTAACGTTGGCTTCCCTGCTTTCCATTCTATGAGTCCTAGTGGACACCAGTTACCACTGTTTGATAGCCCTTGGACTCGGCAGCTTTTCAGAAACAGAGAACTGTCCTTTGACAGCCCTTCAAACAGAGTACAGTGGTACGCTTCAGGTTACATACGCTTCAGGTTACAGACTCCGCTAACCCAGAAATAGTGCTTCAGGTTAAGAACTTTGCTTCAGGATGAGAACAGAAATCGTGCTCCGGCGGTGCGGCAGCAGCAGGAGGCCCCATTAGCTAAAGTGGTGCTTCAGGTTAAGAACAGTTTCAGGTTAAGTACGGACCTCCGGAATGAATTAAGTACTTAACCCAAGGTTCCACTGTACTGTCCTCTGTAAATTAGGATGCAAGGCCACCATAAACACCGATATATAAACTGCAAATTCATTCACATAGCACAAGAAAGCTAAGCCTTCTAGAGCCTTTGAAACAAAATAATACAACACAAAAGCAGACATTTTCAATGGGAGTCTTGTCATTTTTTAAAAAAAAATTGCAGCTAAAGGGGAATGCTGGTGTCACAGTGCATACAGTTTACACACAGTAGGTCTAACAAGGAGCACAACAAATTTCTCTTCTACGGTTCTGGAATGAGATTTTATTTTTACAGCTGTGAACCAAACGTTATTCATTTCAAGGACAAGCTCTGAAAGTTCAAGTAAGTAGGAAAAGTGGAAGTCTCTGATATATCAAGACAGACAGATGAATAGCCAAGCAAGATTTACAGTCCTTGTGCAGCTTGGCAGTCTAGGATTGCTGCAAATGACTATGGATTTACAGTTGCTAATTTAGTAGGGTGGGCGGGAGCACAACCAGACTAGAGAAGGAAGTGTACACATATCTTACTACGGACATAATAGTCCCAAAGTGTATAGTATAGTATAGTATAGTATAGTATAGTATAGTATTTTTGACAAAGCAGTTGATTAAATCAATAGTTTTCAAACTTTCCACCTTGGAGCCCATTCTACATTTGCTTGTTTGCTGAGGATCACCTGCACATCTGCCATAAACCCTCTTCAGCTGTTTCCTTGAACCACAAAAGGTTACAAGTGAGCACAGGGATGAATGCATACAGAAGCCCTCTTCGAACCTTCATGCACAAAACTGAGAGGAGCCAGCACACCTGGGGAACGATGGGAATAGCCTCTACTCACTTTTTAACTCTCGCAATTCCTGAAAAGTGCCCTCAATTCAAAATTAGGGAGAAAATTGCTTTAGTTCACACCTGCCAAATTTTCCCTTTCTGAACTTGTTGGGGAGGGATGTACACTAGCAGTTCCTCTGGCTTAATGCAGCCACAAAAGGAGGGAAATGGGTGAGATAAGACAGTCCCAGTGCTTTTTTGAAACTCTCTAGGCAGAATCAATTGCAACTGCTAAAATTATTATTCATAATATACTCTCTCTCTCTCTCTCATATATATATTCCTGTTCTGGAATTTGGATGGCCTCTTGTAGATGTTCGGTTCAAACTGTACGACTGTATTTCATCGCTTCTTCCCTGAGAGATAACTCAGTGATTCAGCATACTGAATCCCACTGAGAACAACTCAATCACAGCCGTTTGATTCAAGTACTCACACGGCAGTTTCACAGGCAGTAAATCTTCAGATCCTTCTGTGCCAGAGAAAGTGGTAAGACTCCCAATATGCGGTGTGGGGAAAGCTGAGGTTTCTAGCCTTAACCCAGGGTTAAGGCCACTGCGTTGCATTATTTCAGTACCTAGGATCGCACTAGGCAGCAGCAGAGAGCTGGCTTTTATTGATTTCCTATTGTATCAGGCAGAAACACATTGTTATTAACGTCCACCCTCCAGAAAGGAAGCTGTGACAGACACCCCCCATGGAAGATGGGTACTGGGTTAACAGTATATCTGAAGGAGCGTCTCCACCCCCATCATTCTACCTGAACACTGAGGCCCAGCGCCGAGGGCCTTCTGGCGGTTCCCTCATTGTGAGAAGCCTCATTGTGAGGGCCTTCTTGGTAGTGGCACCCGCCCTGTGGAATGCCCCCCCACCAGATGTCAAAGAGAAAAACAACTACCAGACTTTTAGAAGACATCTGAAGGCAGCCCTGTTTAGGGAAGCTTTTAATGTTTAACAGACCACTGTATTTTAATATTTTGTTTGAAGCTGCCCAGAGTAGCTGGGGAAACCCAGCCAGATGGGCAGGGTATAAATAAATTATTATTATTATTATTATTATTATTATTATTATTATTATTATTATTATTAGGCCGGAGGGACCAGGGTTCAAAACCCCACTCAGCCATGAAGCTTGCTGGATAACCGTGGGCCATTAACAGTCTCTCGGGCTAACATGCCCCACAGGCTTGTTGTGAGAATAAAATGGAGGGAGAGCCATGCAGGCCAACTTGAGCTCCTTGGAGGAAAGCTGGGATATAAATGCAGTAATGAAATGAAATAAATCACAGAATTGTAAAATTGTAGACTTAGACGGGACCCCCCCCCCCCAAGTGTCATCTAGCTCAATTTCCTGCAATGCAGGAATAAATAATACCAGTGGCGTAGCGTGGGTTGTCAGTACCCAGGGCAAGGCAAGTAATTTGCGCCCCCTAACCCCTAACCTGCCGCCGCTGCCAGCTTCTTCTTCTTGCTGCTGCCTGGTCTGGTCTGGTGTGGTTCTCTCCCGCGCTCAGCGCTGCGCTGGGCGGCCGCTGCACTGTCCCTCCCCCAGATAGTCCCTCACTCTCTCTCCGCACCGCACGCCTGGCACCCACCCCCTACACAGTGGGCGGCAACCCGGCGGCTCAGATTGGATTCGCACAGCCAGCACTGCAGTGAGAGAGAGTGAGTGAGCCAGGTAGGGGCAGAGAGCTGAGAGTGCGAGCGCTCCCCCACACAGATGTTGCGCCCGGTGCAGCTGGGCCCCCCCTGCACCCCCCACGCTACGCCACTGAATAATACATTTCAAAATGGCATAAAAACCCCAGCAGCATCATATACATTTAAAAAACACAAAAAACCCACTTTCTATTAAAAGCTAGGGGAAACAAATGCATTTTTCAAATTTCCATAACCATTACAAAAGTTCCTCAAAGTGGCTTCCAACCAAATAATTAATACAATATAAATAAATAAGTAATAGCATAATTAAACATCGTTAATCTTTAATTAAAATATAAATTCTTAAAAGCTAATTTTGAAAAAAAAAGGTAAGCAACAGCTAACCAAGAATAAACTCCCTCACTTCCCCCCAAAACATGAATTGCTATTTTCTGCACCTCCCACAGCCCATAAAGAAATACTGGCCTTACCACAAATGCTGCACCACAGCAATAGGTCATATTTGTTAATGTTTTCCTAGCTCATTAAAATTCAACCTGCAAGGTGATTTTTATGGTCGGTAAGAATTCAATTTAGAGTGAATCATTTGCTTACATGGCCATGAAACCATGGAAGTCTGCGGACAGAAGGCTTAAAGCGCAGTAATCCATCTGGCCGTTTGCTTCCCTTGTGCAGTTTAAGCAGAAAGCAAAGCATCCAAAATCATCTAAGGTATGTTTTAGTTGCTTCAGGTGTACTCTGATAGCCAATGAACAGATGCATCGATACTTCAAAAGATAAACTATGCAAGCAAAGGTGTGTGCTTTTTTGTTTTTTAAAAAAAGCTATTCATAAACCCCCTCCATGAACAGTTTTAAACTGTCAGATATTGTCAATGCATGACATTCAAACTATGTCCTCAGGTGCATCCCCCCCCCCCGGTGGTTTTTATTTAAGGACTGTTATTTAACACCAAGTATTCAAAGCTGTGCATCTTTGCACTTGCAAAATCCCCAATTCTCACCACATGTTCTCCAGGATTAGCTTGAAATTGTGAGATTATCTAGATGTTGTTTTCCCTCTGGTTTGTCCCTAGGAAGACAACTGGAGCTTGCTTCAGCTTGTTGTGTACTTTCCCTCTTTCCTGCTATTCTTGCCTTGGGTTGCCAATATTCTGCTACTTTGATGGGCAAGGAGCAGGGCAACTCTTCATTTGCTTTTCCTTCCTTCCTTTAATCCAGGCATCCCCAAACTCGGCCCACCAGACGTTTTTGGCCTACAACTCCCATCATCCCTGACCACTGGTCCTGTTAGCTAGGGATGATGGGAGTTGTAGTCCCCAAACATCTGGAGGGCCGAGTCTGAGGGTGCCTGCTTTAACCCCTCATCCACTGGTGGCCTCCTCTTCTCCACCACTACCCCAAAACACTTGAAATGAGACTATGGGGTGTTCCCATAGCATTCCACAAATGTACACTCTGTGTACCTGCATACCCATTAACTGAGCTGCACAAATCAACCAGGGCACACTCTTTCACACAAACACTTGGACGTGTGTAGAAACAGCCAGGGGCATACCAAGCGGGGTGGAGGGGGTGGGCCACCCCAGGTACCACTCTGGGGGGGGTGACAAGATGGTCCACTGCCTCCCCCCAGCTGTAGAGTGGCCAAGGGCACGGGCGCAGTTAGTATGCACCATCCATACAGGTGTCTGTACAGGCTGCCTCTCGCACAGCAACCGTACGGGATGCCACGTGCGCGCAGTCCATATGGACGTTGCGTATGCGCCACCAGGCAGTTTGCCCCGCTCCTTGGTGTCCTGCTCCGCCCCTTGGCGTCCTTCCCCGGGTGCCAGAGAGAGTTCCTCCGCCACTAGAAACAGCTTGTACCTGTGTTCAGTATAACATGTGAACATCATGGCGTAGAGGGTGTGCACCCAACTCATTTGAAGCATATCTGAAGCACATTTTTCTCCTGAAAGAATTCTGGGCATGTAGTTTGCCCTCGCGCAATTTCTCCTCATACCAGCAAGATGCCCTCCTTATGGTGGGAATGGTGAGGATCTGCAGTAGGGATTAACTTGTTTTGAATTTTCAAACATTTAAGGAGGTGGAGACAGGCTGAGGGAGTGGATGGCGCCCATACGTTTTCCACTGGGGGGGGAATGACCTGAGGGGGAGGGGAGTTAATTAGCTGACCAACTATGCAGCTCCTGGTGGTCCTTTGCTCAAGATTATAACTGCTCTTTGAGATGGTTTTGGTTTTTTAAAAAAAGGAGAGAAAGGATGCAACTGCAGGTCCCATGTAGCTTCATGTCACATTGAGAAGGGTTGGTAGGTATGGAATTATCCAAGGTAGGATCACTTGATAAGTAAATGACTTGCATTTTTTCTGCTGCATTTCTGCCAGGACACCAAGGCAGTTTATAATTTTTCAAACATTAAACCAAATAAATGATATAAAATGTAAAATTGGCCCCAGGGGCAAGGGGAGGGGGAGGGCAGTCCATCTGCAGCCGGCCCTGATGTTCTGTTTGCCTGTATCTCTCCCTGTCTTCTTCCTTCCCACAGGGCAGATGGCGTCCGCTGGCCCTGTGATTTGGAGTCAACAGTCTGACAGCAGTAGGCCCCCGATGTTGTCCTTTCTAGTTAATTACAGTGGGCTTTAAATTGATCCCCAAAATGGAAGCCAAAATGACAACACTGAAGTTTGCAGTTATCCACACTCCGAACTTCCCCCTGGAAGCACAGACAGAATTGCAGATCGTCTGCTGACAAACCAACCTGCTGGGTGCCAAAATATCTTTCACACAATAATCAGATGCTTTACTTACTGTGCCGAAGCAGTTTATTTGTTATTTCTGACATCTTCAACAAATCAATATAAATATAATTCCACAAGTCTGCAAGCAGGCCGGCCTCAATAAGATGAGGAATTACTTCCCTTGCTCTGCCCTTCATTTCAATTCTTCCTACTCTGCCCAACTCATTTTTTCTGGTTCTTAGACAAATGCCTTTTGCCAGTGTCATTCCATTTTCTGAGGTAAAATGTGTGCACTGGCATTCAACCTGAGAAAAGGGCTTTTCTTCTTCTCCTCCTTTTCCATATATAGCACAGAACAATGAGACATTTCTGCTCTTAAGAGATCTTGAAGAAATCTCTCTCGGGTTACAGAAACTCCCCTAACTACAGTATCAGCAAATCTCAACCACACAAAATTGCTTCTAGGTTAAAAGATCAGCCAAATTTTAAAAGGAAGCCAAAGGCCTTCAGCAACCATTATTTGAAGGGTTTCTTTTCAACCCACCGCAGAAAGCCTATTTTGAAATGTCGCTTAAAACAAAGAGTATGTGAAGGGAGCTCTTTTTCTTGTACGAACACTCCCAAAAATTAAAAGCAGCAATGAGGCCCTAATCCAGAGGGTGAGAATGGCTGGTAGCCTTCAAACCTTTTATACTCCTGATTTATTTTTATCTTTACTAAACTTACGTAATGCCATATCCTAGTAGCTTTATTGTTATTGTCTCATTGCTGGTATTGTTTTAATTTTTACTGTATGTTGCCTTCTTTGCAGGGAGGTTAGAGGTAGCCAAACCATCAAATCCTGCTGGAAAACATTGAATGGTATCTTTCCATGGAACTTATGTTCTAAGTAAGAACAAGCAACAGCCTTTACTAATATGTGACGCTTCGCACTTGAACTAGCTTGCTTCTTTTTATACTCTACTTTGTATATGGTTTGGAGGGGGGCTTTCCTGTAAATTTGCAAAAAGCTTTTAATATATGTGCAAAATTTAAACAAATAAGAGCCCCAGTGCATGACAGTGTTTATTACTTATTCATATTTAAAGGATGCTAAATTAATTTCTTTTAGGTTGCTGCATGTTGCCAGGCACAATTATTATAATTCATTATAATAATTGCGGCTGTTTGTTTCCGTCTGATATAATCTTCTACAAAGTACATTTTCCTTTTTACATCTTAGCAACTAAAAGGATTTGCAATTAGTTTATGATAGTGCATAAGGAACAGGAAAAAAAGAGTATAAGCCAAGTAGAGACAAAACTGAAATATCCCCTGTCCCTGTCCCAGTTCTTACCATGGAAAAAGACCCTAAGCAAGGGGGAAATGGGAATTTAGAATTGTGGACATTAGGACAGATGAACGGGTTGAGGTGTCCCTTGGCATGGACACCTCTCTAGTTTTCTCAAAATCATCTGAATTGCTGCCTAGAGGCTGCAGTTGGTTGTTTAATCCCAGCACCATTTGTCTGTGCTTTCTCTGTATGGATAAGAGATGGGTAGTAAATATGCAAATATGCCAGGAAAAAGCCATCTCCGAGCTCAAGAGAAGGTGGAGTTGCGGGCTTCACGCCCTCTCCACGTGTGGGTGGGCTGGCTCTCAGCCTCCACGTGATTGAGGGGAGGCCTAGGGGAGGCGTGGCTTGCACTATTTAACATTGGCGTGGCCGGGGATCTCCCTCTTTGCCGCCGCAGCTCATCTGGTTCCCCACCCTCCCGCTCTTTAGGTTTCTTTTGACCTTACTATGGACCTCAGTTGGTCGCCATTAAGGGGCCTGGTAGGAATTTTTCCACTTGGCAAATTGGCACCAGCCACTTGGTTTTCCGCCTGCCTCATAGCAAATTGTCACAACTTCCTTGGCGTTGGCGGTTAGGCATTGGTATGGGTATTGTTATGTAGATGAAGGGGGAGGAAGCACCATCACATCCCCCGCATTTTGAAGGGTAGTCTGGTAAAGGATTCCAGGGGGTGTGGCCCTGTCCGAAACCTATGGAGGTGAGAGCCTAAGGCACGCCCCTGGGCGGTGATCCCGGGGGAGTTCCTAGTTGATGTGCATCAGCAGGGCTCCCCCTACTGGTGGCTGACCCTTCCCGGTCTTCATTCAAGCAAACAGGCTGAAGCCGGATAGTCAGTTAGGACCAATGCCTAAGCCAATACCGCTCATCACCTGTAACCAATAAAGTTGTGGCCAATTTTTGGCCCATTAACCTGAGTGATTGTGTCATGTGTCATTATTTCCACTGGGGGGGGACTCCGCACGCAAAGGGACATCCCATTTTGTCACCAAGATCTCATCCAGAAAAAGAACTTTTGGGGGGCCACAATCTTATGCGGCACCCAAAAAAGCTCATTTTAGAGCACAGCCCCAGAAAAAAATGCATCACTGGGGCTTCCTGATCTTGCACAAGTCACATGACTCACATGGGAGCACAAGCAGGAAGATGCACGTCCCGGTTTTGAGACTCAAGATGTTGGAGGTATAGGGTAGGATTATAAAGCCTGCCCTGCCTTTTTAATGAAACGCCCATGCTAGTGTCGCAAAACTTCCTATCCCCACTGCAGAGAAATGGAAAAGGCACATACACTCTATCTTGCCTGAAAATCCACAGAAAGAGTGTTTCCCATGTCAGCTTGGTCTAGCAACAGCAGGGGGGTGCGGTGGGAAGGCCACTCCCCTTCCCAGGGGGGTGGGGTTGCAGGCAGGCCACATGTACTCCCCGTGTACAGTGGGGGGGCATGGTGAAGCCTCCCGTGTCACTGGGAGTCCCAGCCGTGTCATGCCCCCTGGCTGACCACTCCGGTCGACCGGGGGCATGGCTTGCCCTATTTAAACCACCACGTGGTTGGGGGCTCCTTCTCCTTGCTTCCACCTTCCAGCCATGTGGTTTTCACCTGCCTCGTAGCAATCGTCACAACTTTGTGCGGTTTGGCAGTTAGGCATTGGTGAAACCTGGTTTATGGAGGGGAGGTTGTGGCCTTCACCTGCCCCTCCTCATTAAGGGTATTCCATTAAAGGGATCCGGGGGTGTGGATCATGCCCAAAGCCTGGGTAAGGGCTAGGCCATGCCATGACCCCATCGAGGACCCTGGGGGAGCTCGCAGTAGATGTACATCAACAGGGCTCCCCCTACTGGTGGTTGACCCTTGTGAGACTAGCTGCATGGCAGGCAGGAGTCAAATATAGTTGGTTCAGTTCCAATGCCTAAGCCAATACCACTCACATCTGTAACCGATAAAGTTGTGGCCTTAATTATCCTATTAACTCAAAATATTGGTGTCAGTGTGTGTAGTGGTTAAGAGCGGTGGACTCATAATCTGGTGAACCAGGTTCGCTTCCCCGCTCCTCCACATGCAGCTGCTGGGTGACCTTGGGCTAGTCAGACTTCTCTGAAGTCTCTCAGCTCCACTCACCTCACAGAGTGTTTGTTGTTGGGGGATGAAGGGAAAGGAGACTGTGAGCCGCTTTGAGACTCCTTAAGGGGAGTGAAAGGCAGGATATCAAGTCCAAACTCTCGTCTTCTTCGTCTTCTTCAAGAAATGGGTGAGGTCTTGGGGCCTTGACATGCAACAAGTATCTCCAAATTCAAAACTCTCTATTTCCCAGTTTCATGCTACATACCACACAACCACTATCCAAACTATGCCCAACCTCTACCTAAACAGCACACACGCAGTTGTAACTACAACTCGTCATAATTTATGGAAGCTGAAAACTTTGAGTCATCTCATCCAATTCGCATCTGCCTTTGGAAGTGGTGTGTAACAATACAGAAAATGTATAAATCAGCAGTTGCTGGCTGTACATTGCTCAAGGACCAGCAAAGCCTGCTGAGAGAGAAACCGAGGAATTGCAAACTAGATCAGCATGGTGTCTATATATAATCAAATATTGATCACAAAGCTAGATATAGAAAAGTAGTGTTTACTGAGCATATGACCCTTTACCAGCTTTGTCAGATTCATAGAGGTTTAGACATAGCTTCCAGAACATTCTAGAAACCGCTTAGGGTATATTTGAAGGGGATGTTGGTGTCAGGAACAGAAATGCCTTATTTGTGTACCTGAAAATGAAATTATGAAGGAAAGTTGTAAATTATGGAGATAAAGTTACGAAGGGGAAACACCTCACTAAAAGATATTTACACCACTTTCTTCAATTGATGGAAATGTTACCAGGATACACCTTTAGGGCAGATCCACACATGGTTTCCCATAAAGAATTCTGAGAGCTGTACTTATCACTCACACAGAGTTACAATTCGCAGCACCCTTGACAAACTACTGTTCCATGGAATCTTTGGAGGAAGCCAATGTACACTGAACGTGTTTTGAATGCGTGGTATGGGATCTGCCCTTAAATTAACATCCCTGTATGGAACCCCCACTTTGAGTTTTCAGCTGTTAAGTACTGCATTACACAGAAAGTTGGTGTGTTTTGTTTAGTCTTTGAATCTTTGGCCAAGTAAATCAAGAAGGTATCTGAATTTTCTAAAAGCTGACGCAGTGATATTTTAAAACACTGTTTTGATAAGTTGATGTATCATAGAGACTTGAAAATATATGATCTCATTAAAAAAAAAACCGCTGGCACTTGGAAAGATCTCCAGTCGCCAATCACAACTTCTGGGTGGCTGTAATTTATAACTTTTGTCCCCAGAGCTAAGCCATTTAATCTGATAATCAGCATCAATCAAGGAATTTTATCGCCGTGTTTTGCAGTCTGAGCAGAAAACCTCTCTCTTGGGGACAAATTAGGCACCCCAGTGTGACACTTGCAAATAAATATTGTTCGCCATAACATTCGGTGCTATGATTCAGTTGGATCGATTCACTATAGAAATGCTTTTGAAGCAAGAAAGAAGTGTGTAACTACATGGGGGTGAAAGACACACAAAAAAGACACGTGGCGCGGTGGCATTTTGGTAGACTAGCAGGCCAGCTTTCTCAGCAGCTTAACAGCAACACACACTTTTGTTTATGCTTCTTCACTTGCCAGTTGAAAAATATTGTGCCCAAATATGCTTCATGATTGTCCATAACTCACCACTGATGCACGATCCTTATTACGCTGGCATGCAGACCCTTTCATTGGCTCAAAGGACTACAGCTTATTTGAGGTGGGGAGAGCCTCATTATGTGTCATAACACATTGTGACAAGCTACTTATTGCCGAAAACAAAACCAATACATCAGGCGTACTAAGGTAATATGCAATGATGTCCAATTTTCTGTTAATTTAGAAGCTCTTTCTAAACCCAGGCAACTACTGGAAAGTAGCTAAAGTAATCATTTTCCCATTCACAAGTCAAGGATCCCGTTAAGCCTTAAAAAGGTCTCTCTACAGGGCACAAAAAAGCAACATTGTAGAACTGCAGAAACACAGTTTTTCCTTTCCTTTATTCAAGAAATTACTTGTGCCTTCATGGACTGAAAAATTAGCTAACTAATCCAATCTTGTATGCAGAATTAATGCGTGTGAACCTCTATTCTTAATCCTCCCCACTATGGTAATGATCCTTTCTTGTGTCAGGATAGCATCCTCCATTGCACCTGAGGGCAGCAGGCTAGTTCAGCACATTTGACTGCCACAGCCTGCCTACCCAGCATCGGTCACCTGAAGTAGCCACCTCACCCTGCCTAATGTTAGGGCCGGCCCTGCAGTTAGTATCTCTGGTAGTAGGAGAATGTGAGAACTTCTATGTGACCTTGGAGAGAGGTTATCAGTTGGCATTTGGAGGGCTGGACCAGGTGTGGGTAATATTTGGCCCTCCAGATGTTCCTAGCTAGCTAGGCCTGATTGGATTTGAAGTTCTACAACATCTGGAGGGGCAGAGTTTCCCCACTCCTAGGCTAGATGCAATATAAGTAGTAAACAAACCAACCCCTGTGTTGCAAAATATGAGTCGGCAATATCAAAAGCAACACAATGGCCAGAAACAATAACAATGTGATCAACTTTATGGAATAATTCAAAACATCAGAACTAACAAACTGAAGTCTCTGAAAGTCGTTAAATGAATCACGGTGCCAGACTTTACCCGGCGGAGAGCAAGCTGTGAAGCTTTGTATAATCAGCAAATGTCGAATTCTGATGTCCAACTCTGAACTCTGCTGAACAGTGTTTCTGGATAACAACTACTGTTTCATTGAATTCTTCATCAGCCAATTAGTTCAACACTTGTAAGTAGAAAGATATGTAATTTCTTCATTAACTGAAAATAAAATATTCAAACAATGACCTGCACATTCATAACAACTTCAAATAGCGTAGAAATTATAAACTGTAACATAAAAAAGTTACATACCCAATCTTTTTTCGAACAGATATAATGAAAAATACTCTGAAACAGTCTCATGCTATCATGTAGTCACTGTTACTAACATCATTTTTTGAAAAATATATATAGCCAACCCCAGGTGATACTAATAACAAGGAGACCGAGTTTAAAGACACAGTACAAAGTAACAGCAAAGATACAGATAATCAAATAAGACAATTGAGGTCTAATTCAGAGTTAAGTCCCCTTGGATGAATAGTTTTAAACATAAAAATAAAATGGGTTTCTAGATGCAATATAAGGCAACTGCTTATGTTTAGCAACCAGTGCTCAAAGTGGGTTGGGAGAGCCTAACCATCCCACTTCTTTTCAATGGGCAAAATGGAGCCTGGCCTAATTTGAAATGAAACCATCCGACTTTTTCCTCTCCCAAATAAAATAATTCTACTTCCCCTTCCCGCCCTGCCCCCCATCTAACACTGTTTAGGAATCTTCATTTCTAGTTCACACCAGTGCCTCTGGTATAAGAAAAGTACTCTACATATATTCAAAAGCACAATTCAATTATAGACAATGCTTTTTCGTTCCTTCTCTTCCTTTCGCTGAAATTGCATGTCCTGCAGAAATATCTGAGATATTGAAGCCACACATTGCCCTACTCTTCTCTCGCCTTTGTTCCTCATATTCAGTCCATTGGCAAGCGCTGTCACATCTCCCTTTACAAAAATAAAAATAAAAAATTAAGCCCTTTTCCCTAAAAGCACTGGTCAATACTCTGAGCATGTGTTCCCCAGATTTCTGGGAGTTTCTGAAGATATGAATATCAGAAGAGTCTTGCTGGACCATCTACTCCAGCTTCCTCACAGCATCCCACCAGATGCCCACGTCATAAAGCATCTATATATGTAATGGACCAACGTATGAATTTGTCCCCAGTGTTTTCCTTTTGCCTTTCGCATGCAATTAATGGGGGAAAGTGCATTCATTCTTTTAACCTAATTGTGGCGTTCCAAGCCATAGCTGCTTGTACAGGGTATATCTCTTGAAATCCATCACCTGAGTATTGCCTAATAAAGTTTGTAAATGGCTTCCAAATGAGCAAAAATTACTTTTCCTAGCTCCGTAACAAACGTGCTTTCTATCCAAGAGGAGATTGGTTTTAGATCCTCCATTCATTCCTTTAATGATCAGCTAATTTGAATATCAAGTCCCAAGAGTGCCACTGTTTCGGTTCAGAGTAATGCAACATTTACAATGTTTTATTGACATGAGGGCTGTATAATTGCAGCTTCACGTATGCATTATACAAGAGTCAGCAAATTTAGGTGGATTAATAAAGATATCCATTAACTGTTGATCATGCAGGCTGATTGGGGTGTTTTTTTTCTCCAGACAAATCAACTTTCTGTTCACAGGAAGTCACTCACACACATATTCAATCTTTCCCACAGTAGTGGAGCTTTATATAAACGCTGAGAGGCTGCTTTAGAGATAAGTGTGTTGGACTTAGCCCAAGGAGACTCATGTTCAAATCCTTACTTAGTTATGGACCTGTCACTTGACCTGTGATATTAAATCATACATATGCGTATTCATGTCCTGTGCATATCTGTTCAAGTGGTTGTAAGAATGAAGCCCTTTACAGGTGCTGTGCCAGAATTATTGTTGTTGTTTAGCCAATGGTATCGGGCAGCTTCATGTGCGCTTTTATTTGTTGTTTAGTCGTTTAGTCGTGTCCGACTCTTCGTGACCCCATGGACCAGAGCACACCAGGCACTCCTGCCTTCCACTGCCTCCCATAGTTTGGTCAAACTCATGCTGGTAGCTTCGTCCCCTTCTCCTTGTGCCCTCAATCTTACTTTCAGCAGCAATACCAGTGCACAAATTGGTTGAAAGGTTCGTGGTAGGTTTGCCATACGTCAGGAAAATTCCTGACATGTTCTGGTTTTCGGGTGTAAAATTGGCGTCGGGGGGGGGGGAATTTTGCCGAATCAGTAAAATTTCTGGGAAAACCTGGATGTATGGCAACATGGTGGGAAAAGCAGAAGAAACCGCTCAAAAAGCTTAAAATCACTATTTTTGGGTTTTGTTTCCAAAAAAATGCTCAACAATTTTGGGGTCTCTCTACTTCCTGCACACTTTGTGGGTGTCAAGAATTTTACATTTCGAAATATGGCAACCCTAATTTTGGGTAAGTTAGCATGTTAGTTCTATTTAGAGCAGACCTACTGAAATTAACAGATGTGGCTAACATGGATCCATCAGTTTCAATGGACCTACTGTCAGTGCAACTTAGCTAGAGATGACCCTTAAAATAATATCTTAAAATATCAATATAATGGAAAAGGTGGGGGGAAGGTAATGGAGAGCAAATTAGAAATAACAAGATATCCACATATAAAAAATGGCACTGTAAACAATTGGCTAGTTTGGAGTTATTTGGGATTCATTATTTAAGACACACCGAACCCTTTCTATATTCTTTGTACTAAGTAATTCCCCAAATGAATATAGTACCCTCAGACAGTTTTCTCCTTGCAAGTTTGATTTATTACTTACACCATTAACCCACTTCCCTCTTTCAAGTTATCATATGAAGGGTCCTTTCATAAGCCCAAGACTGACTTTTCTCTCCATACAGAATTTTATTCATCGACCAACCTTGTTTTCAACAGCACAAAGCACATTCGAGAACAAATTCCACCCAATTCTCTCCCAGCTAACAGTTCAAATGGAAAGCAGTGCAGCTTGCAAAACCAAGGCAGCCCGAGTCTTTCTTGAAAGCACTTTTAGAGACTCTGCTTCTGGGTTCTGCAGAGGCAACAAGACGACCACTGTGGGGAAAGTATAAGATTGATCGAAGTTTGGTCTGATCCAACAGGGCTCTCATGTTCTCAGGTTATCTTTGTACTCTTTCAGTATTTTGCAAGGCACCTTGAGGGCTGTTTGAAGCCACCTGCCAGGATAGAAGTCTACTATATTTTTAAAAAATAATTAAGTCATTCCCAGTGTTCTGGGCTTGCCTCCTCCCAAGTTCTGAATCATGCCAAAATGCAAATAGGGTTTCTCAGAAAGCAGATCCTATTTACATTTATACACTTGAGCTGTAAATGTGGTATGCTTACAGTTTTAATTCGGGTGTGTGTGTGTGCCAATGTAGAGAATCTGCAGGAACATTGAACGAGGTTGTCTGAAGACAATGACTGCATGATAGTCTCTTCAGGCAATATCCCTCTTTGAACAAGCTAGAATTTCAATATCAGCTTGAGCTGAGCACAGAATAAAAAGACTTTGGAACTTCACAGATGGAAGAAACACCCCCCAGGTCTTCATAATGGGCAAATAAATCCCTGGGGTCTGGAGCTAAAGGCACTGATTTGTACTTATGGGGAAGAAATCCATAAAGACCTTAGAAAAGATATATATATAAAACACCAAAGCAGAGATGCTGGCATTTTTGATGGCACAGAATTGAGGTAACAAGGCCTGCATATCACAATTTTACCACATTTGAAATATGGCCTGACATTCAAATTTTTGCTAGCTACAGAATTCCGAGGAAGTTTTGCACCTGTAAATTATTGTGATACACTATTTTCAACAAAGTGAGAGAGTACATACATCTGTGCTTTGCTTGGATCTGAGAAGCTCCCCTAGATTCCTTATTGAATGTAAAATATATTTCACATACAACCAAGAGACATTGAGGCCACGGGTTATGCAGTAGTATCTCTATACAAACCTTCAGAAAGATTTTCACACTGAACAGAAGGAAAAAGGTTAAATCCAGGCTGTATTTTCAATGGTTTTAAAAATGTTTGCTCCTCTCATAAAACTTAGCATGTATATATCAGCAGCAACAATGAGGTATTCTTCTTGAGTCAGCTTTAAAATAATGTTGACATTGCAGTCAATACGTTATGGATTGCCATATTTATGTCAGAACGTATTGGCACAAGAATACATCAATAATATAAAATATTTAAGGATAAGTCTTAACTTTAAATTAAACCTTACGATTCCACGTTCCTTTCTTCATCTTTTTCGCTCTGCTGATCTTAAATGACAGGTTCCGCAGGTAATGATTTTAACATCTTTCTCTTTTTTGTCAGCAACTAAAACTACTATTTTTAAATAAGTCTCTGCAGAGGAAAACTGGAAGTCAGATCTTGGCTAGCTGATTCTATACATCTGTAATAAATGCCTATATTTGCACCTGAATTTGCAGCTAAAGAATTGTATCCAATGGTGTATACACACACACACACACACACACACACACACACACACACGGTTACTGGTTCTCTGCATTAGACAAGCAAGAATGTCAATACCGTACTTTTTTTACTTTAGAATAAGGTTAAAAATCTGGGGCATCTTATACACGGATAGTGCATATGCCCATTTTCTAAATTTGGGGTCCCCAAAAGTAGGGGGCGTCTTATACATGGAGGCATCTTATACACGAAAAAATACGGTACCCTTCAGAATCAAAACAAAGTTCCATTAGGCACAAATTAGAACGGCATTAAGCAGATCATTCCTAGTTGGTCCCAAGAATCTTAATGCAACACTAGTGCATCTGAATTACCAGGCATGTTGATAGATTCAACCTTCATAAAGCCCTCTCATCCCTTTAGGTCATCAGTCCAGCAGGCTAATCCCTGTAACTACCTACTCACATGAATGGTCTACTTATGTCAACTAAACATCTTAGGTTAATAAATATATGTAGCAGTATAGCTTCTCTTCTGCAAATAGGAAAATCACAACTTGGAACTAATGATCTTTTGAGAGTTTCATCTTTCTACTTTACTCTGGCCACATGCATGAGCAGCCATGGATTATCCAGTGACAGCAATGTCTACACAGGCTATAAAATGATAGCCATGTTGTCTCTTGTGATAGTAAATTCTAAGTTATTCATGCATTGTGCAAAAATCATTTCCTTTGTCTGCCCTTAACTACTTCCAATCAATTGCACTGGACAACCCAAAGTATGAGAATGGAGGGGGGGATCTCTTATCTACTCCATTTGTAATTGCATAATCTTCTGTCACATACTCCTTGACCTTAGTCAACTTTTCTCTAAGCTAAAAGCTTCAGCTTTTTTTGTTACTTCTCATAGGTAAGGTTTGTCATATTTCAAAAGGTGAAAATCCAGGGACAAAAATTGTTGAGGTTTTTTGCCCAATATGAAAACTGTGAGGTTGCCATATGTCCAGACACAGTTTAGCTCTATGGAAAAAAACTTCTGGATTGTGGTGACAAAGTAACAAATAATGAAAAGTGTCAGAAGATGGCGGCTCAGCAGGGAGTTGCATAAAGGGGCTCTGCATTGTTCCTCCAAGAAAGGTTTTATCAGCTGTTTTTAAAGTGTTTTAAAAAACCTTATCCATCTGTAATTTGGATGTCTTTCTGGGACTCGGAACCTTGTCTGAACTGTTTATCTCCTCTAGAAAGCAATCCAAACATGGCTGCAGAGATGTGATAGCTTGACTTATTTAATAATAGTTTGGTTCAGACATAGCAGACAATGAGCCAATGGCTCATCAACCCGATAACAAGCCACAGGCCCGCATGCTCCCTGCTACCATCCTGTGCCCACTTTGGTTCTTCTGTCCCCGCTTGTTTCCTTTAACGTCGGAATGAGGAAATTGCAGTTTCCTCGTTCCTCATTGGATCGATCATATTCCAGCTTGTAAGCAGTGGTTAAGCTAGTGTCATGTGTGCGTGCAGGAGCCAGGCCCTGTGAACAGTGAACAATAGGACTTTGCAGGACTGGGGCCTTCCTAAGTTTGTTCTGAAGAGGCAAGGCGCATCCTCACAGGTGAGGCCGATTGGTAACTCACAGCACCTGGTGGCAAGAGAAGGGAAGGGATATAAGGTCAGCATTTCCCTTCGGCTCTTTGCCACAGCAACATGCTTCCTGCCTTGGGCTTCTTGCTTCCTGATCCTTGAACCTCAACTTCTTGACTCCCTTCTTCTTGATCCTCAGATCCCTGACTTCCTGACTCCTTGCTTCTTGATCCTCGGACCCTTGCCTTTGTGATTCCTTGCTTTCTGACCCTCGGACTCTTGGCTTCCTGGCTTCTGGACCCCCGATCCTGTTCCCACCCCGCCATCTTGCCCCTGATCCTGACGTCCCCTGCAGGGACTTCAATCGCCCGTGAACCAGACTGTGACAGCTAGTTTCTCAGTTAAAATGGCACAGGGAGCTGAGCACATGAGCAAGAAAGGCCCCTAAGTGCATTGTTTGTCTCAGGCTCATAAACCATGGTTTATCGTGACTTTATTGAGACAGTAATTGTTGTTTTATTTTTAACTCCCCTCCTAATAATTCCTAGCATTGTACTTACCCTTTTCAATAAACCGATGCTCATCACAAGCTGCCCATTAGGACCCCAAGATCTGTTTCTTGGATAGTCGCAGCTAATTGGCAGCCCATCAGCATATATACCTTAAGTTGGTAATGTATTCTAAAAGTTGTTGTTGTTGTTTAGTCGTTTAGTCGTGTCCGACTCTTCGTGACCCCATGGACCAGAGCACGCCAGGCACTCCTGTCTTATACTGCCTCCCGCAGTTTGGTCAAACTCATGCTGGTGGCTTCGAGAACACTGTCCAACCATCTCATCCTCTGTCGTCCCCTTCTCCTTGTGCCCTCCATCTTTCCCAACATCAGGGTTTTTTCCAGGGAGTCTTCTCTTCTCATGAGGTGGCCAAAGTATTGGAGCCTCAGCTTCAGGATCTGTCCTTCCAGGGAGCACTCAGGGCTGATTTCCTTAAGAATGGATAGGTTTGATTTTCTTGCAGTCCATGGGCACCATAATTCAAAAGCATCAATTCTTCGGCAATCGGCCTTCTTTATGGTCCAGCTCTCACTTCCATACATCACTACTGGGAAAACCATAGCTTTAACTATACGGACCTTTGTCAACAAGGTGATGTCTCAAAAGTAGTAGCCATGAAAACGTATCTAGGAAATGGGTCATAACCACCACTTCTGCAAGCCACACAACTGCTACTGTCTACCTAGGAGACCACTTCCTACTTCTGTTAAAGTGGACTTTGGTCTTCATAAATTTTGGCCATGATAGATTTGTTAAGTTTTAAGTTGGTTTTCCTACAACAGACTATACAAACTCTGTCCCAGCTAAACTGCCATTACCGAGGCCTTTCCCATAATACAGTCTTATCTCATGATATTACATCCAGTCCACTTGTCTATTGGTTGCATCCATCAGCTGTATTATTTGGGCAATCAGTAAGGCCTTTGAGGAATGGAACATCGAGTCACATGTCTGGGCAGTATCAGTACCTAAGACAATTAAATCCTGATCTAATTGACTGCAGCTCTGGGACAATCTGACAATAATGAGTCAATCAGCAGCCTCATTGATTTCACTGGCATTACTCATGCCGGTAACATTACATGCCCAAAATACCTTTTCAGAATTGGGTCAATATAGTAAGGGTCCCTTGCTTGTCAGGAAAGCTTCAGTTTGAATTGCCCAGGCAGGGCAAATGCAAAGTAGTAGCTAACTGGCTTCCCCGTTGCTGACATTAACAGCTGCATAATAGCTCCATGAGCAAGCTTTGTAAACATGTAAACAGCACAATTAATTGCAGTGATTATGCTCTTAGAAAAATAGAGCATTTCAGTAATTTGGAGCACATTATAGCTTCGTGTTTACAGAACTCCAGGCACATCGGAAAATTAAATATATTTAATTTAGGCTTCAATTGTCTCCTCTTCAAGAAAACGTAAGGCAACAAAATCTTGCACACACAGTCAATTCCATAATCTGGCAAGTCAAACTGAGGGCAGGACGGCATGCATGTAATCTTCCTGAGGGGGGAAGATATTTTAGGCCTCAACCCCTCAAAGAGGACTGTGGTTTCTTTACATGCAGTGAGTGTGATCAGTCCCAGTGTCACAATTTGTATCCCAGTAGGATATCATATGCTGAATGAGCAATGAGAGTGGCTCTGTGTCTTGCTTCACATAGGTGTGTTCTCCATTGGAAAGTTGTACTGTCCAACTCTTGTTTAAAGATAAACAAGCACAATAAGGGAGATCACAGGGGCAGCCAGCTGCTGGACAGCAGACTGAGCAGGCACACAGGTTGCCTGGCCACAGTCTTACTCATCAATATATATTTTGCATTTTTATTTCAATTGCAGTAATTATTTCTAAATGCTGGATCAACAATACATCTTAAGGAGCACACACAACTCTTATGGAAATCTGTCATCCGTGGTATGCCCCACAGAGGACCTTAAGGTCCTTTAACAGCAACACACTAGAGGTCCTGGACCCTAAGGAAGTCAGATTAGCCTCAACCAGAGCCAGGGCCTTTTCAACACTGGCTCCAGCCTGGTGGAACGCTCTGTCTCATGAGACCAGGGCCCTGCAGGGTCTGTAAGACAGAGTTGTTCCACCTGGCCTTTGGCTTGGATTCAACTTGATCGCCTTCCCCTATTTTCTTTTTCCTTTCTCCCTCTGTGATGGAACTCTTATTTGGGGACTTCCCTGGCTTTTTTCTGGCCCACGTAGGACCAGTCTGGATAGTTGGCCTTGGTGAAGATTTGACGTTTTCATCCCTAAAAAGTTTTTGATTTGAGTTTCTACTGAAATGAGGCTGCATTTTAATGTTGTATTTTAATCTTACATTTAAAGACTATCCAACACACAATTGAAGTTCATAGTTTGCTATGACTGTTGGGAATTGTAGATCTGTGAGGGGGGAAATGAGTCTCCAGGACTCTTTAGGGGGAAGTCATGTGTTTTACATGAACACTGGATGTGCTTAAAATATATGGTGTGCTCCTACCCTTCACGTCCACTCTGTCAGTCGCTAGTTTTATTTCTCTCCTACATCTACCTTTTCCAGCCATCCCATCCAGCTTTCAGGGTCGTCCCCTTTTGACCATCAGTCAGCATCTGTAGGCACTGAGCACGCTCACTCCTCGCTAGGGTATTGGGCAGGGTCCTTCATTAGTTTTTCTTTTTCAAATGGCTGCATCCAACACTACCGTTTAACTCCAGCAGCAAGCTGTGCAGTGGATTCCCCCATTCTCTAGCCCTAGAACCCCCTCAAAATCTGCTGGGGGGGGGCCTGCAGGCATTGGAAAGGCAAGAGCAGAAATCATTCTATTTGTGACTTAAAGGCTAATTCTGTTATTTGTCAGCCAACCAAGGGGTGTTGGGTGGAGGTGAAGCTAGTGACCAAGCAGAGACCAAGCATGGTCTTCATTGAGGTAGCTCTGCGGGAGTCTTTCCCTCCATATGATTGGCTGAACAAACAAGGTCTGAAGCAGGAAATGCAAAAGCTCTCTGTTCCTTTGTCCTCAAACTGCACACTGGTTTTTCTTCCATTTGCTCAGTAAAGTGTTATCAGGGCTTTTCTCTCTGGCTCTGTTAATAGAAGCACCCTCAGGAGTAGATGGGAACACAGGGAAGGTAAAGGGAAGTCCTTTTGTGGCATTGGCTAGAAATGTTAGATGTTTTATTATGTTTTTCTATTCTGCTGGAAGCTGCCCAGAATGGCTGGGGAAACCTAGCCAGATGGGCGGTGTACAAATAATAAAATTATTGTTATTATAACCCCCAAACTTTTGCATTTCTTCAGATTCCCCCAAATATGCTGCTACCTCTGTCTTGTCCAAAGCTGTTGCCACTCTGACTGCATAAACAAAAACAATAGGAGAACTGAGTCAGAATTTAAAATTAGAAGGATTTGGGTTGATCAGAAATGGCTGGGCCAACTTGAGATTTTAGTCCTATGGCAATTTATCCCATGCTTAGTGAAAAGATTTAAGTAGTGGTGTCATTAAATGAAGGGGACTTATTCATAGGCGGGTTTTGCTTTACTGAATGAAAGGCTCCCACACGTTGACTTTTTAAAAAACTGGTTGTACTCTCTCAGGGGAAAGATGTTGCCAAATTTGGCTTGAGCTAACTCTTGATAATGTGGAAATTAAGTGATGCTATGAAGTGAATCCAAGAGATGTGCTCTACTTCAGTGATTACATCTACAGGAGTTGTCATTATTTATATAGACTGTCACTTTTCTGTATGAAATAGTGGGGGGGGGGGGGTTTCATTGATTTGTATTAATAGGATACTGGTGACATCTAGTGGCTTAATAACGTATCTCCAGTGTGAGTAACTCTGGGATTTCACTTCTGAAATGTAAAATAACATCGCAGTTCTCCACAGGCTTATTAAAGGTTCCAATCTAGCAACACTCTTAGGACAAGCCATGGGACCAAGTGCACGTCAACAAATGTTTCCACCAGAACTGAGTCTCTAGGCTATACTCCAAAATACACTGAAATGGAAAATCGGTAATGGGGATCAGTGGCTAAGCTATGCTCTAAGAAGCCCTCCAGTCAAGTAGAACTTCATTATTCTGGAGGCATGCAAGCATTTCAGTGCTAAACCAGCAGGATGAGCCCATGAGAAAGACCCATGCAGTCAGCCACGTTCAAGCAATCGTGCTACTCATACGCACTGCAGCCTCAAGCAATAACACCATGTGGGAATGTGGTTCTTGCAGCTGTGGGTATGAACAAGGGGTTTGGGTTGGGGTAAAAATAAAACCAGATGCTGCTTGAAGACTTGCTAAAACTGCTAGTGTATAGAATCTTTAATCTGCAAATAAATACAGCATGCTCCCTGTTATACACCCCACAGCCCTGGGAGTGCTCATAGGGGAGCTGTGCCTGCAGGAAGAACTGTGAGGGGAGAGACTCAATCAGGCAAGGCCTCTTTCCACCTGCCTTGCCACACCCTCCAGTCTCTGCTTCTCAGTTTGTGTTGTATTATTTTATGCACTGTGACCCGCCGTTTTTTTACCGATTATAATTTAGAAATTATTTATTATAATTGTTAAGAGTGGATTTCTGTTTATTTTTTATATGCCGGTATTTAATATTATTCTATACTATTCTAATGGATTGTTGAATATTACTTTATTTGATATAAGTTGCTTGTTTTAAAGTTATGTCTTCTTATCACGTTTTTGTATTGGATTAGATTGTTACAAGGTGTATATTCTTTGTTTCTTCAGCTTGTAAACCGCCTTGGGTATTGTAAAATAGAAAGACGGTATACAAATTAAAAGGGAAAGGAAAGGAAAGGAAAACACTACACAGGTCCTAACAACCAATTTGGTTTTGTCGACAAAAATGCTGGCAAGGGAATCCAGAAAGTATTTCATGATGATTCAGACTCTCAGAAGTGACCACTGGAAAACATTGATCCACAGGTTGACAGATGAGGCAGTGCACTCGCTTTCAATCTCTGGGATTATTGAAACAACTTTGAGGCGACTCTCACGAGGGTGTCGGAAACAGAGTATGCAGTATCGATTTCCATTACAGTCTTTATTGTGCAACCATCTATTTGGTAAGTAGGGTATTAAACAGCAGATAACAACACTGGTGTTTTCTGAAAAGCCAGTGCTAAAGCATTCTTTATGGTCCTACATCTGGTATTCAGGTACCATATTATTTATAGGGCTCCCCAACACTTTCGCTGGATGGTGGACTCTTTATTTTTAACTGCAATCGGCAGAAACTCAGAAGAGGAAATGCTTGCAGTTGTAATGGTGGAAAATGTTTCAGCTGATGGATTTTGCTCCTGCCATGAAAGGTATAACCTACTAGGAAGAGGAGTAGTTAATCCTGGTTAAATGTTGGTGTTATAGTTAATATTCCAGCTCCAGCCTATGATGGCTTAATTGATTTCCCCCACAATTCATTCCATGCTATGAGTTGAAGTATTTCCGGGGTGGGGGAGAGAGATTTTAAAAACTTATTTGAAGTGGGATGCAGATTTAACATCTTTTCTTTCCTGGATGAATAGAAATCTTACTCCCTGCAGTCTCACACAAGGGACCTGCTGGTTAAATATCAAAAACTTGTTTCACGAACTTCCCTAATTAGATGTGAATACTGCAAAGATGTGGAAAGGAAGCGGGAAAGCAAAAATATGCAAAGCGTTCCCTAGATTGTACATGAAGCCTGATAAATATCTCCTTAGGCTGCAACAAACACCTACCTCTGCGCCACAAAAAAGACCTCCCCAATGCAGGACCACTATGTAAGCCTATTTATAGACCAAGAAGCACCTCCACCTGGGGTTATCAAACCAACTCTTTGTTCTTTACAACCCAAGCAGCAGCTTGAGTTACACCACATATTCACCCTCCTGCTTCAAAATAAGCAAAAAAAAAAGCCCATCTTGATTATCAAGAAAGGCTTTGTGCAAATAGTGATCATTATCCTGGCCTCCCATACAAACGACTGTGGTCTGCTGGCTAAAAACCAAATACTGCCCCTCAGTGTCTTCCATTTTTATACCAATTTATTTGCCAGTGTATATTTT
Organism: Podarcis vaucheri; assembly: GCF_965113315.1. Taxonomy (NCBI): domain Eukaryota; kingdom Metazoa; phylum Chordata; class Lepidosauria; order Squamata; family Lacertidae; genus Podarcis; species Podarcis vaucheri. The sequence continues at coordinate 21,803,614 of NC_138763.1, forward strand.
TGCAAACCACTTTCGGAAGCTGATTTTTTTTTAAAGCACTCTATATAATTTCTGTTGAGTAAACAAAACAAAGATTTGAGGAGTGGCGTAGCGTGGGTTGCCAGTGCCCAAGGCCATGCATTGGTGGTGAGTGGGAGGGAGGGAAATAGAGGAGAATACACATGTGTATTCAACAGCCTAACGGTGTCCACGACACCCAGTTGCAGAGATAAGAAAAGAAGAGTAATTCCATTGTCTGGAGAAGTAGCTTCCTGGTTCACATGGAGAAACCTTTTTTAAAAAAATAAATAAATAAAGGATACAGGATATTCTCTCACAAAAATATATTAACTTTTGTCCCATGCAGAAAAAGAGGTGTTCTCCTAGCTCTTCACTGGCTGGCTCCATGCCTCTGCATTCAGCAAAGCTCTGAATGGAAAATAGCTGTACTCTTGCAACTCCTTCATGCGATCAGGCCTTCCCAAAAGCTGAAGTGAGTGAAGCTGGCTTCTTCTTCTTCAGAATGTATGGTGCACTCTTGTCAGTCAACATTAACCATCCTGAGCAAAATGGGCCAACTGTCTGATTCAGTACGTCACCTTCTTTGTTCCTACAGGTCCAAGGATTAAAAATGGTGCTGTTTGTTTTTTTTACTGATTACTTTTTATTAATCAGCATGATCAGCTACAGTCTACAGTGGTACCTCGGGTTAAGTACTTAATTCATTCCGGAGGTCCGTTCTTAACCTGAAACTGTTCTTAACCTGAAGCACCACTTTAGCTAATGGGGCCTCCTGCTGCTGCCGCGCCGCCGGAACACGATTTCTGTTCTCATCCTGAAGCAAAGTTCTTAACCGGAGGTACTATTTCTGGGTTAGCGGAGTCTGTAAACTGAAGCGTATGTAACCTGACGTACCACTGTACTCTAAATGTTGTTTCTCCTTGTCTTTACTCTTATCCGTAGTTACTTTTTTCTGTATTGTTCAGATTGTAATGATCATCCCCCCCCCCAATTTTCTCCTTTATTGTGTAACAGTTGTTAAAATAAATCAATTTTTTAAAAAAACTTTTTCTTGGAACATTTGCTGGCCGAGGAAAAAATGCTTCTTTTGTATTGAGGGGCCTTTAAGGGCTGTGGTAATCCTGTTGGGTGACAATTCCCATCATCTTGACTACCAGCCAAGCCAGTTGGGACTACTGTAACGTGAACTGGGTTTCAGCAGCATGTGGAGGGTTGCAGGTTCCACAATAAGATAGATGTAAATAAGTAAAAAATCATTTACAGAAGCTTCCCCCAACCCAAATTTGGTTGCTGAAAATGCACAGGGAGGTGGGGGCGAGGGGGAGAAAGACCAAGAGCTGATGTTTGTTTTAAGGAATTTGTGAGCACAAATTTTAGCACAAATTCTTTGGCCAACTGCCTCCTCAAAGACACTCTCTTAATAGTTTTTTAGCATACGTATACTGAGCCACTATTTTGTACTTGGCTCTGGTTGATGGACCTTGGAATTCTACAGTGGTACCTCGGGTTAAGAACATAATTCGTTCTGGAGGTCCGTTCTTAACCTGAAACTGTTCTTAACCTGAGGTACCACTTTAGCTAACGGGGCCTCCTGCTGCTGCCGCCGCGCGATTTCTGTCCTCATCCTGAGGTAAAGTTCTCAACCGGAGGTACTATTTCTGGGTTAGCGGAGTCTGTAACCTGAAGCATCTGTAACCCAAGGTACCACTGTATCAAGAAACAAAGTAGATTGAATGATGCAGGATATACTGTAAAGACAATATGGCATTAGTGACATAGCTGAAAGGACCATGAAAATAATTGATTTATAAGAACAAAGGTGAAATTTGAATAAAATTATGTCAAGCTTAAATATTGGACAACAAAGGGAAAAATTGGAGACATAATAGTTGAAACGTACAATTTAAAATAAGTTTTGAGAGAAGGTGAAGCATTGCTGAATAAGATTTTGTAAATGGGAACACAGAAAAGGGAGATGTGAGGGAGTCAGAAAAGAGGGTCATGGAAACTTTATTCATGAAACTGAACTATTTTTCATGTCTTTTTATGATTTTTTTGTCCTTTGTTTTTTTCTTTGTATATCTTTTTTCGTTTCTTTTTTCTTTCTTTTTTTCTTTACTGATTGACAGTGATGGTGTTTTCTCTTTTTTTGGGTTGTGTATGTGTATGGTGTTTTATTGTTTAAATTCTTAATAAATATTTTATATATAAAAAAAGAAACAAAGTAGATTGCACAAACACAAAGTCTGCCCCCCTGCCTCTGATATATACATTCCCCCAACCAGAATGTTCTCAAGTTTTTAACCAAGTTGAGTTTTGAACCAACTGCACACACAGAGACACACACCCTGCCCTAGAAAACAGAACCCGCCCACTCCAGCACTCTCATTTCTGACAGTGGGTAGATGTAAGTCTTGGGGAAGGTCAGAGCGTCCTTGTGTTTGGAATGCCAAGAGGATGGGTGTCCTCTTTCACAGAGTGATATGGGAGCTGGCCTTCAAAAGAGGTCACAGTGTACAAACCAGGGTGAACTTACAGGTGGGTCTCAGTGCTGCAGTCTGCCCAGTCCTTATCATTTGCCTGGCCCAGCCCCACCACAGACTTTCAGATGAACCAATGCAGACACCAAACTCCTTGCATGTTGAGCTGAGGCAGCCAGGAGATAGGGAGGAAGGTCTCAGAGAAGAAAAACTTGGAGGTGTTGAAGGGAATCCGAAAGTGAGACAAAAGATTTAATCTTATTAATCTAACAATAGCAAGGAAGTAGATATGAGAGGAAAGCTCTCAGAAGAAGTGAATGTGGAAAGGTTAAAGAAAATGGCATTTTGGGTGGAGGGATAAGGTACAAGTTGCGTGTGAAAGAATCAGAGAAGTTACAGGAAATGGGTGAAAATACTTTTGAGAGGAATATGGGGGTGAAAAGATAAATTATGAAGAAAAAAACCTCCTCCACTAAGAGTCTCAGCAAATTCTGCCTAAGCTCAGGAGGCTGTGACAATACCTGACTCTGTGGTCAGAAGCTCAAAGTTCCCCAGTTGGAAGGCCCATATGTTATCAGGTAAGCAATAAAAAACTCAGCAACCACAAATAAGTACTTCTGAATACAGGTGCTAGAAGACAAAAAAAGCAGTGGGCTGCTGCCATCCCACCCTGTTTGTTAGCTTTCCAGAAGCATCTAGTTTTGGAAGTCAATGCTGGACAGATCTTTGGGTCCAATCCAACAGGGCTCCCTCCCTGCCCCTGCCCTAGACTGCAAAGCTGCTTTGCTGGGGAAACAAAGAGCACCATAGTTCAACGGAACAGCCATTTCAGATAATTACCTTTCAATTCAAGCCAGCCATCAAACATAACTTGTTCATTGAGACATAATGGAACCATAAAATTCATACAGAGTAATTTGTTTTGAGTATAATGTTTCCCCATTTGCTTCTGGCAGCACTCAGTAAAAAAAAACCTTAATAACCAGCTTCACAATGGCGCAAGTTTCTAAACAGCAGAAAATTTATCGGCACTTGGAGGAGCTGGGTGACTGTTGTCCCAAAACCAAAAGCCATCAAGCCAGAACACACACACACACAGAGAAACACACACCTTCCCTGTGGCCATCACCTCCAGAATAATATACCGTAAGTGAGCCTGCATTCATAAAGGGACCAACGACCCACATATTTTCATGAAGCCAAGTTCTAGAACCTAAGGACATCCAGAGAAGTTGAATGGGCAAAAGGAATCTGCCTCACGCAGCATAAAACTATGGAAATCATTATGCTTTGATGGGCTTTTTGTTTAAAACGTTGCACACTGCATTTTTAACAGCCTGGCTGTGTTTTCATAACAAGCAACCAATTCTCTGTAGTGGCTGCCACCAAACTGGGTAGCTTTAAAAGGGAATTGCATAAATTTCTGGAGGACGAGGCTGTCGCTGGCTACCATTGAGGACAGCTATTCATGATACTGGCAATAGTTCTTTGAATGTTGTGGCCAATAACACCAAAATTTGACCTGGAAGAAAAGGTATTGGACAGAACCATTTTACCCCCAGAGAATCGACCATGGATCAGGCCCTTGGCCCCGAAAGCATTGGCCACCCCTGCTTCAAAAGGTAATTCTGAAGTCAAAATCCAATGGAAGGTTTGAAACTGAAAATCAACAAGTAGGGAGGTTGTAAAGGATGGCATTTGGCCCATTTGGAGTATCGCTTATATGCAATTTCATGAGAACCAGGTCATTTCACATAGTACCAAGCTTAATCTTTAGCCAATGGAAGTAGGTATTTACACCAGAGAAACTTCATGAGTAGGGCAGTATCCAATGAAGCAGTTGTGCCACTAAAAAGACATTTTTTCCCATGGCAACCCCTAAATCTGCTTCAGAAAATGGTGGGAATCCCCTCTTGATGGGCGGGGGGGGGGGGACATGGGAAGAGGAAAGCAGGAAAGTTGCAGTGCACAGCTAAGAATATTAATATTTCTGGGCAAAAGGCACAGTTAACAATCTCTATCTACATAAAAGAATAGCTTTATCATATTATTTCCCACCAGCACAGTTTCTCCAGATATAAAATTAGCCCTAACTTGTTAATACTTCAAATAATACATAAAGAGCTCAACGTAATAAGCTGGCTTGCAACACTTAACTTCCTATCCACCTGAGTATGTTTGCTATAAAATAAGTGAAAACAAATATTAAAAGTCAGCAACTATTGTGCTTATTTGGCTTTATTAGCAAGAAGGGGGAATAATTACAATTACAAATAAGCCATCCATTTAGAATTTACATTTTTCTCTAAAATATTTTATTATTATTATTTCTCATGAAATAAGTAGTAAAAGAAATCATCCAATTGACTTGGGAGTATATGACTTTTTTTTAGGCCATCAATGTTCAGGTATAGTGTGTTCTAAAAGCAAGTCTTGTGCTTGAGTAAAGAGAACTGTTTTCCAGAGCCTTCAGCAGAGTTTCCAAGACTGTGTAGATACTGCTTGTTATAGCTTAAAGGTAAAGGACCCCTGACAGTTACTAAGTCCAGTGGTAAACGACTCTGGGGTTGCGGTGCTCATCTCGCTTTACTGGCTGAGGGAGCTGAGGTTTGTAGCAGACAGTTTTTCTGGGTCATGTGGCCAGCATGACTAAGCCACTTCTGGTGAAACCAGAGCAGCGCATGGAAACGCCATTTACCTTCCCGCCGGAGTGGTACCTATTTATCTACTTGCACTTTGATATTTGATGTGCTCTCGAACTGCTAGGTTGGCAGGAGCTGGGACCAAGCAACGGGAGCTCACCCCTTGCGGGGATTCAAACTGCCAACCTTCTGATCAGCAAGCCCTAGGCTCAGTGGTTTAGCACAGCGCCACCTGCCAGCCCCTTTGTTATAGCTGAGGCAACATTAAACTACTCAGATAATGGAAAATGAGCAGTACAATTGTATGCATGCCAACCTAAAGGAATTTCTACCAGATTCAATGGGATATGATCCCAGTTAAGTATGTAAAGGATTGTAGCCTAAAAGATTCCACACAATACATTTGTGTACAGTGGTACCTTGGTTCTTGAACTTAGTTCGTTCCAGGAGTCTGTTTGAAAACCAAGGCGCAGCTTCTGATTGGCTGCAGGAGCTTCCTGCACTCAACTGGAAGCTGCGGAAGCAGTGTTGAACATTCAGCTTCTGAAAAACATTTGCAAACTGGAACGCTCACTTCCAGGTTTTCGGCGTTCGGGAGGTGATTTGTTCAGGAGCTAAGCCGTTTGAGTACCAAGATACCACTGTACTATCTTGGGATCAACATTCAAGTTGAAAGGTGCACCAGCTTATATAACCGCCAGTAACATCTAGTGTTAACCAATTGATGGCTGCATTGCTAGTAATGCAATTTTTAACTATTAACAGCTTCATATTAAAACATTTCTGCAGCGATAGAAGCCTGACGATGACCCTGAGGCCTGTCTCCTCCTGGAATTTTAATCCATTTCATTTATAGCCACAAGAAATGGCTTTTCTTATTGCAGCAAACTGCAACAGCAAGTTTTACCATTTTATTGCTACCATTACCTTAATAAAGAAAAAGGAATACATTTTAAGCTATTTCCATAGGAAATGTCATGCTTCTGCTTTTCATCAACACAAAATGTGAAAATTCCTACATTTTCAAGAAGTCACTTTTAAGGTAGTAGTGTGTTTAAACGGTTTCTAATAAAAAGCTAAAAATTTCACAGAAATAAATAGTCTAGTGAATTAAGGCTCCACTGCTTCCTTCTTAAGAGCAAAAGAAACCTAGAATGTAAATAAAAGATATGAGAGTTCAGAGTGTGGTTATACTGAACAGGTATTTTGTTTTGTTTTTTGCCTCAAATTCATATTGTTTATGAAATTCTATTCGAAGTGCAGGAAAACAGTAAGCAGATATGAGTTCTAAGTAAAGCAGGTGACTGCAAACAGCTGTAAATCCATGGAAACTTTTTAAAAAATAGTTCCATCCCACCCACTTTGGCATAGAATTCTATGTAGCATCTTGAAAATCTTCCAAGAGGTCAGCTAAATGCTTGTTGGCACAAGATCTAATATTGACCGCTTTCCATTCTGTATATTGCCGCTCTCTTCCACAGAAGAGTAGGGGGGTCCTGCGTTGCACAAAATTTCACACTGCCATTTCCACATCTTGAACACAATTCTGCTATTTCAACACACTTCTGTGTGCCAGTGCAGCTAAGTGGCAAACATAGGTGTCTGGCAGCTGCAAAAGCAAGAAAGAGCAAGGCATCTCATCAGCAAGTATTTCCAGCTTATCGGCTATTTTTTAAGCAAGGAAGGGCCGGTTCACACATGCATATTCAGCCCCTGGCAAGCGCAGCGCAAACCCACCATGGGCATGTACAGTGGGAAGGCACATTCGCCACAGCTGCATCTTTCAAACCCCTTTAAAGGTGACGCTTTTCAGTGGAGTCTATTCACAGCTCTTTACTTATCTCACATTTAGTTTTGTCCTTTGTTACTACAGTGAAGTTTGGCAAAAGGATCAAGCACACCTTGTCTCTGCCCTACATGTGACACTGTCACAGTTTGTGGCCATTTCTCATAAAAGGCTGTGAACCTGAGAAAATTATTTTACTTTGGATGGGTGCTCATACAGCTGTACCTCAGAAGTAAAACAGAATCAGTTCCGGAAGTCCGTTCGATTTCTGAAATGTTCAGTTTCCAAAGTGCGGCTTCTGATTGGCTGCAGGAAGCTCCTGCAGCCAATCGGAAGCCCCGTCAGACATTCAGCATCCGAAAGAACATTCGAAAACCGGAACACTCACTTCTAGTTTTCGATTGTTCAGGAGCTGAAACGTTCGACTCCCAAGGCGTTCGGGAGCCGAGGTACAACTGTACTTCATTATGCTGAGCATACAAAGTTGATCTGTACAGACTGCTTTGACAAGCCAAATCCAATGTGTCACCAAAAGTTTTTACGTGGGCCTAGCTACCAGAAGTCCATTTAACTGAGATTTTCTGAATGCAAATAATATGCTTTGCCACCAACTATACATTTTGTTGACTTGCTCTATTGGGCTAGTATTTAGTACAAAAGGTGGTTTGGCAAGATAGCCTTATCTAGAGCATTACATATTGCAATCTTTTAAAAAGAAATATTTTGGTTATCAGTACCTGAGCACCTAATCTGGAGAGATACCTATTCCTCAAACTAAAGTCATTCTTTGGTTGCAATTTGGCTAAGTCATCTTCATTCTGACGTCTTATTTTTTCCCGTCTTTTTGCTCTGTAAAAAAAAGGGAACTGCTATTAACACAAATGCGCCCAGAAGTTTCGTTGCACGTTACACCTAGATCAGCGTTACAGTTAACTGCAGCTGCCAGATAAATGGAGGCAGAGTAAGTCATACAAATTTGACAGGCAGTAAAGACAGACACTATCTTCATTTATTTATTTATAAAGGTCGAAAAATTGAGTGCAAAGTGCAAGTTTTGACACAGTCGGTCGAGTTTTAAGCTTTGCCTTTAACAACAAAAATGCTTTAAAACAAATACAATTCCAGTACAAAAGCAGAGACAAATGCCCCTAACCAAGACAGCCTGCCTAGCAGCCTAATAGAAAATCCATCAAGATTTGTTTCTCTCAAATGACATTATATTTGCTTTTGCAGAACTTATCCAAATCAGTCTACCACCACACCAGGATTTCATGATTCTTGCAAGTCATTACCATGTTTGTTTTGTTTTTATTATGAAACCAGAATTTCAAATAAGAAACTGCAGATTAATACCACATTTAGTAAGGCAATCACCCCTTCAGAACACAAGTTACAGTAATGGAGTAACAAGGTGCCATTATTAGTAGGCAAACCATCGTCGTTCCACAATAGAAAGATTAAAAACTGCAGCCCATAAACCAAAAGATCTGCTCCAACAAGTTGGAAGACGACTTCAGTTCAACAGCAACCGTCTCTTCAGCAATGTGTAGATACACCAAATACACGAGTTTTTGCTCCAACTGCGGTCAAAGTGCTTTGACAAAGAAGCAAGTTTGACAATTTACACAAGTCCAGGTCTCGAAAAAGTTCTATGCAAGTTAGTTAAGTTTTCCAACTACTTTGTCCAAGCGCTAGGCATCAAAGTTTCGCCACACACACACAATAAACCACTCTTTGACTGGCCAAGCTGCTGATCAAGCGCTCCCCACTTCCGGTAGGTATTTCCTATTCAGATTTCTTTTCTGCAAGAAATAGTTTAGCAAAAGGTTATTGTAACAGTTTGCTTACAGGCTCTTTGTCGCTTGTCAGAAGTGTCACGGCGCTATACTGAGCTTTTAGATATCAACTGAGAATGGGCTAAGAATCCATCACAAAGGAGCTGGTTCTTCCCAGACAAAGCTTCAGATACAAGTAAGCAACTGTTTTCATGTTGAGAGTCCACTCTGGCTTAAGGGAACAATGCACTTGGAAACATTCCTGTACATGTTTCACTTAAATAAATGGGAAGCATGAAGGGAGAACTGTGTGCTCTCATACGCCAACCATTCATTTCAATGGGAGTTGGTGCAAGAGGTGCAGTTGGTGCATTTAACTTTATACATCCCATTAATTGCCTGCCCTTCGCCATAAGCTCCCATGGCAGGTGGCAATTAAATCATACAGTTAAAAAAGCATGTAAAACAGTAAAGCTATTCCAGTATAGAAAGCGGTGGTGGGGTGACACATTATTACAGACTTTAATACTTTTTTGCATTTAGCTATTACTCCTTTGAAAGTGCTAAATGAGGCTGCAGCTTCTCTCTGCAGAACCTCTGCTGTGGCTAATTCATTAGGCTGGCTGGGGCTGGAAATATACAGAACACATTTTTAGCACCCCTAACCATTTTCAAAATATTCACAAGAAATATGAAAACAAAAAGGCACAGTCTTCAATAGGGAAACATTTAAGAAAAGCTAGCTTTCAACAGCTGAGGAAATGGTCGGCATGAATTTTGAGGTTCTGCTTGCAATCTTGAATAGACTTGTACAAAAATAAAAGACGAGGTTCCCGTCATTTGAAAGTGCCAAGTGTAAGAGTGCCTTTCCCACACATTTCAAATCTTGTCCAGCAGACAAATTGCAAGTATTTTTGAGATTCTGAGGACACCAGAAGCAGCTCTTGTATATGGCAAATGCTTTATTTACAGTGGTACCTCTAGTTGCGGACTTACCGTATATACTCAAGTATAAGCCGAGTTTTTCAACAAGGAACCCTTTCTCGCCGCTCGTCCCTCCGCCGCCACCTGCCTCTCGCAAGGGCAGGCACAGGAGCTGCAGTTGGGAGAGGCGCTGTGCTGAACCATGCCTCTCCCAACTGGGCTCCTAAGCCTGCTCTTGCGAGCAGCAGAGGCAGCGGAGGAGAAACGAGCAGCCCGAAAGGAGCCCTTTTGAGCTGCTTGTTCTTCCTCCTCTTCCGCCACCAGGTTTGTGGTGTGGTGAACCGGCTTATACTCAAGTCAATACGTTTCCCAGTTTTTTGTCCTAAAATTAGATGCCTCAGCTTATATTCGGGTTGGCTTATACTCAAGTATATATGGTCATTCGTTTCGGGGGTGCCATTCGCACCCCGAAAAGTCCGCAACTAGAGTGCCTCTTCTGTGCATGTGCACGGCACGATCGAGTGCTTCTGTGAGTGCATGAAGATCGCTTCTGCGCATGCACGGGCGGCAAACCCAGAAGTAAACACTTCCGGATTTGTAAGCTGAAAGTCCATAACAAGAGCGGAACGCAACATGAGGTATGACTGTACTATGATTATATCCCAACTTTCACCCAGGAAGTTCACGGAGGCATATAAGTTGCTCCTTCCCTCTTCCCCCTACTTGTAAGTTCACAACCACCTTGTGAAATATGATAGACTGAGAGGAAAGCCCAACATTACCCTGTGAGGTCTGTGGCTGACTAGCAATTTAAACCCTAGTTTTCCACAGCCCAACACTCTGCCACTAATCACACTGGTCCCTTCATGTTGCAAGACCTGCATCTAGATATTTTCACGAAAGCAAACTGGCCTCCCCCTCAAAGGAAATATTTGCAATGACCTGCTGATTTCACCAGCATCTTTGCTTTGAAAAGGACCTTCCAGGGGAATATATTTGAACAAACACAGGACTCCTCCTTCTTTATGTGAAGTCAAGTTATCCCAATTTAGTGCTCCTACACATTTCACCTATAGCTATTAATGGGAGGATAAACACAGAGAATTATAACCATGTGCATCGCAGCATTTCGGCATCATCTGCTTTCTTCTCAAGGTTATCGCCAGGCTATTTTCCTACAAGGAAATGATTTTCATATGGCAATTCTGGCACATCTAGAGTGACCTCTATGTAGAGTTTAATTTCTTTTAATTTCAAATTCTGTTCTGAGGAACCCTGGGCTTCGTCAGAAATTCCCAGCTGTCACTCAGTTACCAACACACTTCCCCGAGAGCTTAGCATTCACATGTCTTCTCTTACAGAGTGTCAAATCTTTTACGTATTTGCTGTCACAGTTTAGTTGGAATGGCAGTGAGGCCCAAGAATCCAGCATCCCAAATGAACTTCTCATCTAGAACAGGGGTGGGGGCTGATTGACTGTATGGGACTGGCAGAAATGACTGGCAGAATCCGTGACCAGGGAGAAGAGTCGGCAGAAGATTGGAGAAAATTCAAGGACTATTTACAAAAATATTGTAAAATTAAGGAACGCTGAATGATGCTGGATTGAAACTAAGTGGTTTCTAGCTGTAATGGCAAAAGGAATTTGATAAAATGGTTTCTTTTATTTAAAGTTATAATACTCTAAGATGTGGAAGAGAAAATAAGGTGTTTTCTTTTTTTTTCTTTTTAAGCTGTATTGCTTTGAGATAAGGATTTGCTGTATAAATAATTTGAACTGGATATACAAGAAGCGGAGGTATGAGGAGGTCGGGGAAATATGTTATAGAAAATAAGTTGGGAAATTTATGTGTCTTTTTTGTTTTTTATGTTTGCTTTTTGCTTTTTGTTTGTAATAATTGGAAACTCTAATAAATATATTTTTTTAAAAAAAATAGAACAGGGGTGGGGAACATCCAACCTCCAAGGGTTCCAAATTTGGGTTCCAGTTTCTCTCCAAACATACACACTACCTGTGTGTATGTTTGTGATGTCATGTAAAGGGCAAGTAATACTGCCAGTGAACAGTCAGGAACCTTAAGGTGTATTTCTAATTGTGCACTGACAAGGGAACCACCTATCAGGTGACTGAAAAGAGAACCAAAGCCTACTGGATTGGTGGCCAATCCCTGCCAAGTTAAGGTAACACTCAATCATATCCCTTGTTCAATTTCATTTAAAATTATTTGCTTTTTACTTGATTCAGTAATAAATGATTTATTAATGGTTGATTTACAGATGCTTCCTTTGTAATTTATTATTTAGAACAGTATCAACTTGACTATGAATATATATCAAAATACTGAATAACTTTTGTTAACGTAAGTAATGGAAATATTTTCCGAAGCTACTCTGGAAATTTGGCTAATGAAAGCTCAGTTTTTCTAGCCAGGAAAGAAGGGCCCTCACTGCATTTGTCGTTTGAGAGAGAGTGAGTTTCCAGCTTACATCTTACATACAAAGCAATCTCCACATGGTATACACTGGGAATTTTGCTCTGTAGGAAGTAGCAGTCTGATCACAGCAACATACAGGTAACTCAGGTTGCGTTCCGGGGGTCTAGGCATATACGCAAAAATGTGCAAAGCCAGGAGGAGCCCCCAGAACCAGCCCCCAGGCAAGGTGGAGGGCTGCTTATCCCAGAGCCCTCCATCCACCTTCCCAAAGCCTGGCAAGCACTTGCTAACGTTTCAAGAGACAAAAATGTCCTTTTTTTGCAGCACCGTGAAAATGCTATACAAGTGTTTTTTTAAAAAAATCTCATTTTTAAGCCGCATAAACTGCTTGCTTCGAGACTATATTTAAACATCACACACCAGGCAATTTTTAACACGCTGCAACAATTACTATTTTACCCTATGCGCCTTTCAAACACAGAAGTTAAATTTGTTGGCAAAACACATTGCGCCATATAAAAGTGAACCGCAACACTGATTTTTTCATGGCCTGCTTTAAGCTATCTCCAACAAGACATGAATGAGAGTTGCCCCACTGCTGAAGAATACTTCCGCCTCATTCACTCAAGTTTACCATATCTGTTCCTGGATCTTTGGCGCTACACCGTTTTGTGTTTCCAAACCAATCTGCCCCTGTAGTCTTGATTGTTTTGTAATACATCAATGCAAACTCTAGGCTAGAAACACAGCAACATACTTACTCAGCCACAGCTAGTTTCTGTAGTTTTTCCCTTTTCTTTGCAGACCAGTTAAGGTCACCTCCTACGACAGAAAAGATATATGCATGTCTTTTAACAGAGTGCATGGTTGTTTTTACAAACAGTCACAATCCATGTATATTGTGGGTACAACACCATGAGGGCCGTTAAAGTATTTACCACAGTTCACTTGGTGTAAGTATTGTGTGCTACATGAAAAATCTAGAAGGTTATAGGAAGTAAGAAGACAGAAGCAGCTCTAGACAAAAGGAACTCTCCCCTGAAGTGCTCCCATACCAAGTACTGTGGGGTTCAGTGCCAAGATCAGGAAATAACATTCCTCTGCCTTCTCTTTAGAAATGAAGAATAAAAGGCAGATTTGGGCCTGCCCCATGTCAGGGTGGGAGTTAGGAGCAGGTCAGCAAAAATTCACAGATAATTCTTGTCAGAGAATTAACTCCTTAGTCAAAGAAATACAACAGATCAGGCCCAGAGAGCCCAGCAACACTTCCCAGTTGTGAGGACTGAAGGTCCCTGCCTTCCTACAGTTTGTTACGGAAAAGGAGCAATGCGGCAGTGAGCTGCAGCTGGCTGGAAAGCAAAACATGATGGGAATGTTGGGACTGTACCGTGGGAACAAAGGGACAGTCTATTCACAGTGCTGAGCACCGGATTTAGCTCAGAGTGTAATTTGACCTGTACAGGAAGTACAGGAGGTGGAGTTTTTCTCTCTGCTGTTGGATTTTGGAGAGAGCAGACGTGTTTCTCTGTAATGCTGCAAAGACAGAAATAAAGGCATGTAAATACTTTTCTGTCTATCTCTTTCCCCTCCCTGGGGGGAGCAGGGAGCAGGGAAGAGTGGTGTGTCCTTCTCACGCTGAGGAGGATCGCCGATCGCGACCTAGCCTGTATCCTGCCGGGAAACGCAGACGGGGAGGTCAACAAGGAGATCAAGCCGGGTGCCTGGAGAGTGGCCAGTTTCTCCTGATAAGGCAAGATTTCCTGACACAGTTCCCTCCTCTTCAAGGTTTTCCCAAGCAATTGGAGACTTTTGACATCTTGTCCATCTCTGCTCCACCTCTGCTGGTTCTGACAGAGTTGCTATGCGACAACAGCTGCAAGGATGCTATTAGCCCAAAGATGGAAGGAAGAAATAATCCCATCTAGGGAAGAATGACAAGACAAACTGCTGGACTATGCTGACACGGCAAAACTAACTTGGAGACTCGGGAATCAAGAAGACCAGGATTTTGAAAAAGAATGGGAAAATTTATAATTTACTTAGGAGACCATTGTAAGCAAATTAAAACTTTACTTGGAATCTAACACTCACTTGTAATGTAATGAAAACTATGGATGATTTGAAAAAATGAAATTTGGAGAATGGATTAATATGTAGTTACAAACATTGTAATAAGGGGACAGGGGGAAGTCAAGAGACTCAGAGAATCTCGAGAGATTATTATATAAATTGTTTGATTGTAAATTTGTACTGGTAAAAACAAATAAAAATATATATTATTATTTTTTTTAAAAAAGAAATTTACTAGTCGCAAGACTAATATAATGAAGAGACTTACCCCTGAGGAGATTCACAAAGTACAGCATGACAACAGCAATGAGGCCCACTAAAAAGCAAAAAAGAAGTTATATAAAGTTCAAGTATACAAACCAGGCGAGTCTCAATAGTGAGTTTTCAGTGCGGTAAGGCAAAAATCAAGAAAGAAAGCAGATTAAATAGGCTCAAGACAAATAGCCAGGTTATATGAAGGACTCCTTGAACCCTTATGAGACAGAGAAGCCCTGCTCACAGCCCACCAGCCGTCTATCAGGCCAGCAGGTACAAGAGACAAGGCCTTCTTAGTGGTGGCCCCATAACATTATGCAATCCAGAGGCTGCAGCTAGTGCAGAATGTGGCTGCTAGGCTGGCAAGTGGGGCACAGCAGTGGGTCTTGAAAGTACTGCTCTCACTGCAAGTGAGCTACTAGGTCTAGCATATATGTGTTGATACATAAAGCCCATAAATAACTATCATCCCTAACATCTATCATCTCAGACTCTACAATTTGTAGGTGAGACTTGTTGGTAGTGCCACCACTAGGGACTGCCCAACAGCCCACGAACCATAACTTTTCAGTGGCAGTTCACTGTTTGTGGAACTCCCACCTGGGTGAGGAGCATCTGTCGCCCTCATTATTGAATTTAAGGAGAAATTTAAACACATTCCTGCTTACTTGGGCATTTGATGGCTTAAAGACTCCTGACAAGCCCAAGATCAGTGGTTGAAAATGTTTTTAACTGCTTTTTGGAATAGTTTTTGTATTGTTTTGTTTTTTCATATTTTAACACTGCTGTGTCTGTTGCCCTGGGTTCTTTCGAGAGGAACGGTAGGACATAAATAAATAAAAAAGTAACATTATGTGGGAAGTGTGTATAGCTCCCTCATTGGTTATTTCTAAAGACCTATCTGCATACATCAGCTCTTAACTGATTAATTTGAGGCTGGCTCAGGCTCTTAAACTTGCAATGTTGCTCAATTTTATCTTCTTATTGCTGCTCTATTTTATCTTTTTATTGCTGCCTTTATTTTAAGATTAAATTGTTTGATACTGTAATGTTGACTTGTTTCCTCCTTTTAAATTTGATGAGAACTGCCTATACAGTAGGATTGCCATACATCCGGAATTTCCCTGACATAGCCAGAATACTGTGGTCGGAAGCAGCGTCCGGGCAGTATACAAATATTTAAATGCAAACAAGGCAATTGAATACAAAACAGGTCTGCGGCAAAGCCCAGAGGAGAAGTAGCACCCCTTGTGGCTCAGATCAGGATGCCAGCCCAACTAGACGCTTATGCATTTACACTGGTCCCAGTCACTAATAAGTAACATCAGGGTTTTCACTCACAAAGCTAGGCATTTCCCCTTCACCTGCTTTTACCTACAGCAGCTCCCCAGTTAAGCCCGCACTGTTAAAGCGGGAGTCAGGAACGGGTCAGGAATAACTCACAAGGTGTCAGTGAAGTTAGCTGTCTAGTCAAAGACACAAAACACCTCAGATCTAGCGAGCACAGTAAGTGTTCCCAGTAGGCCTTGTCCCAATGAGGAAGCTGCGAGGACTGAAGGTCCCTGCTGCCTAAGTCCCCTCCTCCCCAACATCCTATTCCAAGCAACCTGAGACTTCTTCGCCTTGTCTGTCTTTGCTCTGCCCTCTTCATACCTCTGCACGTTCTGGGAAAACAGGGCGAAGGGGAGCTAATCACAGCAGGAGGGAGAGACTCCCTGGATTCTTCAGTAAGCTGCCTGATCACTGCCTCTTGGCTTCCTTCCTCTCCTGCTTCTGCTTCTGGACTTCGCTCTGCCACAGACTCTTCCTGCTCATTAACTCTGTTAACTCTTCAGCTTCCGACACTGTCTCTTCCCACTCTGCTCCCTCTTCTCCCTCTGACCACTCATCATTGTCCCACCACCCATCCCCCGGGTCTGAGCCTTCTTCCCCTGGGGGTTCCCCAGCTGCTGCCTCCCACCACCCCTCTCGAGTCCAGCCAGGGCATGACACGCACACAGGTCCAATCACTACCTGAAATCACTCAAGTTCAAGAATCCCCGTGAACTAGGGTACATTGGCCTTTATGCAGGTCTAGGAAGAGAGAGGAACATTGTGGGCCTAGCACAGAACCCACCACGTGGTTCGGCATCGTTCTTTTTGAGCAATAGCTTCATGCGAATTATTAGCTATTCCAACAAGATGTCATCATACAGCAGATGCTCCGGTTGCAAATGTGATCCGTGCGGGATGCACGTTCACAACCCGCAGTGTTCGCAACCCATGTCTGCGCCCACGCGGGTTGCGATTTGGCACTTCTGCGCATGCACAAAGCACGATTTAGCGCTTCTGTGCATGTGTGACTGCCGAAACCCGGAAGTAACCTGTTCCAGTACTTCTGGGTTTCGGCGGCCCACAACCTGAAAAAACGCAACCTGAAGCGTCTGTAACCCGAGGTATGACTGTACTTACAGCACAAACAAGCACTGAAGAAGATTTCTAGGAAGAGGTAGCCCCGGGAATCCAGGATCATGCCAGCTGCGATGGCAATGATGGCCAGGCCCAAGTTCTGAATTGACTGCATGCTGAAAAGCATTAAGGCGATTAGCTTACAAAGCTCAGTTTTTCAACTAATAAAAAGAAACCAAGTGAAAGATATTGCCCCCACTTGCTCATAAAATCCAAACGAGCTGACAGATGAGCAAATAAAAAGCCATATGCATCTATTAAACAATGAGATATAGCTGGTAAAATAAAATAAAAAGTGGCGGGTTAATTTGCCTTCCAAAGCAACGCCACTTCCAGGGAGACACACTCATAACAGCCCCACAACCTGACCTAGACAGGCTGGCAGGAATACACCGTACCCTCAAGGTGGCCCACATGAGAGGAAGGTATAAAACGTGTTCAAGATCTGACATACATGGACACCTGCTATCTGGTACACACACACGCTATCTCAGATGGCTAGATTTCCATTCTTCCAAGCTGAAAGCAATATACCTGGAGTCAGGCCTGTAAAACAGGGCAAGGCCCTGGACACTGGTTTTGCATCAGGGCGAGAAAATCCATTGAGCAGCCCCAGTTTCAAAAATCAAGTCTTCCGTTCCCAAGACTGAATCCAAGAAAATAAGTTTCGATGTTTTTGAACTGGTGAACCAGGTGCAGTGAAAGACATCTTAAAGCAGTGGTTTCTCTGGGCCATACTTTCAGTACAAAAACTTGCTCGTGCCACACCCATTTTTTAAATGATAAAAAATACATTGGCAAACAACTCCTGGCAGTGCTTGATTCATAACATAGAACACAACTACTTTCCAATATGATCATTATAAAGTATAAAACACCCCAGCTACATAAGAACATGAATTATTCCCATAATATAATTCAGATTGCCCTTGAATCTTCCTGCCACATCCTTTGAGAACCACTGTCTTAATGAAATTCCTAAATGACCTGCAGTGAAAGGATGTGCTTTATGAGAACAATTCGGTATCGTGCTATTAATCCCAAAGTTTAAAAGACAAATCCTTACTCCAAAGTATCAAGATTCAAATATCTATTACTCACAAGCCATAAGCAGTTCCGAGCTGGTGTTCAGGGACAACGAAAGCTACCATAGGCCACAAGGCACAGGCCAGCAGGGAATAAGCCACTCCCAGGAAACACTG
The DNA here is from genome assembly GCF_965113315.1 of Podarcis vaucheri. Classification (NCBI taxonomy): domain Eukaryota; kingdom Metazoa; phylum Chordata; class Lepidosauria; order Squamata; family Lacertidae; genus Podarcis; species Podarcis vaucheri. The sequence goes on from NC_138763.1 coordinate 21,821,631, forward strand.
CAGAAAACAGCATTAAAAAAAACCACACATTAAACGTGATCTACCAACAGCTCCAGAGGGGACAAGTTATATGGGCTTCACAAATTAGGTGTCCCATTTCTATCCAGTTTGCCCAGTTGTAAGGGGGCCAATCAGAAGGTCAGCAGTTCGAATCCCTGCAACAGGGTGAGCTCCCGTTGCTTGGTCCCAGCTCCTGCCAACCTAGCAGTTTAAAAGCACATCAAAGTGCAAGTAGATAAATAGGTACCGCTCTGGCGGGAAGGTAAACAGCGTTTCCATGCACTGCTCTGGTTTGCCAGAAACGGCTTAGTCATGCTGCCACATGACCCGGAAGCTGTACGGCAGCTCCCTCAGCTAATAAAGCGAGATGAGCGCTGCAACCCCAGAGTCGGCCACGACTGGACCTAATGGTCAGGGGTCCCTTTACCCTTTACCTTTAAGGGGATGTTTACACTAGCTTGCTCTGAAGTTGAAGCAGCGTGTGCATATTTAAAGCTCCTCGACAGAGATAACACAGTGTATGAGAGGTGCAACGTCCAACAAATGGCATCTAGCACAGCTGCCGAGTTGATGAGTACCAAAATTCATACAGAGTATACTAATGTCCTAAAGCGGCCTGGACTGCCATAAAAAAATAGTTTCTGGCGTATATGTTGCATCCTTGGGAGGAAAGAATCAGGGTTACACACAAGTATCCATTATTTTACATCCCATATAATGCACAAAATGCGGTTTATTGTGGGAGATGCGCCTTATTGCATTAGATAAAAGAAAGTTGGGGAAAATGCCTACCATGGCAATCCAGGGGTTCCAGAAGGTAAAGGCCAGCATTATATGAGAAGCCAGAGTAATCACTACAGCACACATAACCCAGGTGACATTCCTTCCAACTTTGTCTACCAGGAATCCAAAGACAGGAGACATGGGTGCCGATATGATATAGACAATGCTGTACAAAGGAAGGTTATTTCAGAAGAGCAAGGCAATCATGATACAAAACGCTACAACCACTCTAGGTTTCCCAGTGTGCTGTGGCTTTCCTCTTTCCCCCACCCGCAAAAATTCAGTTCCTGAATTATTTTTTAGACCTGATATATTGTGATATGCAGTCATGCCCATCGATAAATTCATGGTGATTTCACTGGATTGGTCAACTCTTATTAAAAAATCGAATTATCACTGAAAAGCTACACTAGCAGTCAAGGCAAGGTGGAATTACAATTCACAAAGAAAATACATTTTAAATTGTATCTTTTCTATTCATTTTTGTTATAGTATATATTATCTTAGAAGATCATGCCATTTTCAGGTGGTTAAGGAAGTGATCTACATGAAAGGACTGTATTGTTTTCGGCACACTTTTCTGTAATCGCAACAGCTAGAGATTTACCTTTTTAAGTAAGAAATCTGAAGATTCAAGGGGAAGGAATGCAACTGTATACTGCATACATATGCTTCAGAGCAAATATTCAGTTTCTTTTATTGATCTTTTATCCTACCAAGTGTGTGTGCTTTAGGTGCGCTGCTCAAAGTCGAGGTTCTTGAGCTGAAAAAATGCACGCAATGCAATTATTTGGGGTTTTTTACTTAAATGGACAACACTTACCTGTTGATTGCACTTGCTTCTTGAGGAGAAAACTTGAATTTCTCAATGAAGAAAACCCTGTAAAAATCCATATAAAAAGTTTTACAATCTTACACCTGCTTACAATAACTATTTGGGGGGGGGAACAGCCTGCAATTCTAATAGTGCTGATTTGTAACTAGGCCACAATAAGAAAAGCTCTGTTGAAAGAGGACTGCTAATTATTAAGTAATGAGGAATACGAAATTGTATACAATAAATATCTGCTAACACTCCCCAGAAAAGGAAGCTGTGAGAGCAGCATGAAGTAGACTGGACATAATGTTACTCAGAGACTGATCCTAGGAGAAAACACTCTGACCCAAAATAAGCCCTGGTTGTGGCACTTGGCTTTTAATGGAAATGTAAAGTGGGTGGAGGGGGATGAAAATTATAGCAAGACGGAGCAAAATAAAAATAAAAATAATTTATTATTATTTATACCCAGTCCATCTGGCTGGGTTTCCCCAGCCACTCTGGGCGGCTTCAAACACAATATTAAAATACAATAGTCTATTAAACATTAAAAACTTCCCTAAACAGGGCTGCCTTCAGATGTTTTCTAAAAGTCAGATAGTTGTTTATTTCCTTGACATCTGATGGGAGGGCGTTCCACAGGGCATGCACAACTACCGAGAAAGCCCTCTGCCTGGTTCCCTGTGACCTCACTTCTCGCAGTGAGGGAACCTCCAGAAGGCCCCCGGCACTGGACCTCAGTGTCTAGGCTGAATGATGGAGGTGGAGACGCTCCTTCAGGTATACAGGACCAAGGCCATTTAGGGCTTTAAAGGTCAGCACCAACACTTTGAATTGGGCTCGGAAATGCACTGGGAGCCAATGTCGGTCTTTCAAGACTGCTGTAATGTGGTCTTGGAGGCCGCTACAGTCACCAGTCTAGCTGCCGCATTCTGGATTAGTTGTAGTTTCCGGGTCACCTTCAAAGGTAGCACCATGTAGAGCGCATTGCAGTAGTCCAACTGGGAGATAGCTAGAACATGCACCACATTAGACATTGAGGGGGCAATCCCATGTCAAGGTGTGTTGGCATGAGAAGCTTAGGATGCAGAGGATCTCCAGCTCTACTGGCTGGTTTCTGGCTCAGCTGGCATTAAGTCCTCAAACCTAGCTCCGCTGAAGACATGCAGGTATAACTTGCTCGTCTTGGTTCAGCCAGAGGTCAGATGCCTGAGCTAAAGCTGGCCAAACTAAGGCCACTGTAAATACAAAAAAGGTGAGACATTCTGGGTGGGACGATCAGAGTTTGGATCTCCAGCAACTTTATACGCCAGCTCCTTGTACTTAGGATTGCTCCCTAAAAGATTAATCCAAGAGTATCAAATAGGATACTGAGTTCCAGCGCTGAGCGCCTTCTGGCAGTTCCCTCATGGCGAGAAGCCAAGTTACAGGGAACCAGGCAGAGGGCCTTCTCGGTAGTGGCACCCACCCTGTGGAACGCCCTCCCACCAGATGTCAAAGAGAACAACTACCAGACTTTTAGAAGACATCTGAAGGCAGCCCTGTTTAGGGAAGCTTTTAATGTTTGATGCATTACTGTATTTTAATATTTTGTTGGAAGCCGCCCAGAGTGGCTGGGAAGCCCAGCCAGATGGGCGGGGAATGAATGAATGAATGAATGAATATAATAATTATTAGATTCTGAAGAATATCTGAGTTTTAAGTGCAGAACTGAAAGTTAGTGTCAAAGCAGAACCAGATTACATAGTTGAAGAAAATATACCCCCTAAGCAAGACTTTGCAAACTGACACACTGACTCCTTCCTCAAGCCTTGCCTCAGAAGATTTTGAGCCAAAAATGGAATATGTCATAGAAATGGCACATGCCCAGATCTTCTTGCATGTTTCAAGAGGCTGGAGTGCCTTATTTGGCTTCCTGCCTTATCTCTTTGGGCCTCCGAGTGTTGCTAGTGGAATTACTACTTCTTCAACTCGTAGGCTACTTTTCTACACAGAGGTGCCCAAAGCAGCCTACAACACCAGAACAGCAACACATTTTAGGGGACATAAACAGTTTTTATAAATAATAATAATAATCAGGTATATCAAACATTTGCAACAAGTTACAAAGTGGCATGTCTTTTGTCAAAGCATGCACTTACTTTCCAAGTCCAATGAAAGGGAAGACGGCCACATAGTAGCAAACGCAGATAATAAATATGAGCCACAAGGACAGCGAGAAGTCTTTCACATCGGTTAATTTTATCACTTCACCTTGAGAAAAGAGAAACATCAGTTCGGCTATTTTAACTCAATCATTTCTATATTAAGGCCAACTAAAATCAGCAAACCCCATTTCCCGTCATTGACTAATTCCAGCTTTTTTTTTTACTGGTGGGAAGCAGAAGCTGCAGTTTCTCAACGGAAAAAACTCTAGAATTGTGAGAAAAGTGAAGTTGGGTCACTTCAAAATGAGTTTTGAGTTTTCCTATCACGTTATGGGAAACCTACACATGCATTCTGGCAAGTGGGGAAAACATGTTCAAAAAGATCGTCTCTGCTTCCTCCAGTATAAACATACATTTTCAAAAACTATGGACTGCAGCCTAAGGTTCCATTATTGAAGCCTGACACCCACTTACCAGTTTTTCCCTGCTCTTTGCAAAGAATTTTCTCTGCTCTTTTATCCAGATAACCAAGAATGAGAGCACAAAGTAGTGAAAAGATACATGACACACCGCCTGCAATGCAGAGAAATTCAGTGTTACCAGCAGAAGCTACTCACCATTTACGGAACTGTAAAATCCATTCATGTTATTACCTGGTGACTGTATAATTAAGCAATGACTTACATGGGCGAAGCAGCCAGCGTTAAATACCACTACTTTTATCACTAACTGCTACATTGGTATACTGCCGTTCATCCAAGAAAGATTTCAAGGTACTTTAGAGAAATATAGACAGTTCACAAATTTAGCTGTGACATCATTTGAGTGATATTCATACATGTCTGACTCAGTCCCTTCATTAGCAGAGCTAGAGAACATGAGCTTCATCATTGTAACTTGGCATCGCATGGCACTTACAATGAAGCACAAAGACAGTTAACACAGAACCATTCTAGTCCGAGAATCTGAGTTATGTCATCACACAACGCTATTCATAATGCTGTCTTCCCAATTATCCAGTGTGTTTCTAATTAATTTCTATTTTAATTGCCGTAAAACAGCTTAATTTTTTAATCCAAGGTGTCAGATGGTTAAATACTAATAAATACAAATATTTACAAAAGTTTACTAAGTATTATATTTATGAATATCCTGTAAACACATATAAATGAATAAAAGCAAGTCTTCTGCCAAATTAAAAGGAAAGGAGTTCCAGATTTTACTAAAATGTTTGTGCAGTTCAGTGCTGAGCAAACCACAGATCAGTACATTAAGCACAAATAATTCAGTGTTTGGTAAAGATGTTGAAACAGCTGCATCACCACTTGTTGCAGGTCATGTGTAAACTACTGACTCATTCGATCTTTATTGCCCTGAAAAAGTTCACCAAAGGCTATGTATATGCTGCAGCTCTAATGCAGCCTTGCTTTCATTGTGTCAGTTTGTATAAAAGGTAAAAAAAGAAGAAAAAAAGTTAAAGGATGCCTGGACGGTTAAGTTCAGTCAAAGGCGACTATGTGGTTGTGGTGCTCATCTCGCTTTCAGGCCGAGGGAGCCGGCGTTTGCCCACAGACAGCATTCTGGGTCATGTGGCCAGCATGACTAAACTGCTTCTGGCGCAACAGGACACTGTGATGGAAACCAGAGCGCACGGAAACACCGTTTACCTTCCCGACACAGTGGTACCTATTTATCTACTTGCACTGGTGTGCTTTTGACCTGCTAGGTAGGCAGAAGTTGGGACAGAGCAAGGGAAGTTCACCCTGTCGTGGGGATTTGAACTGCCAACCTTCTGATCAGGAAACCCAAGAGGCTCAGTGGTTTAGACCACAGCGCCACCCGTGTCCCTGGTGTATGGTGCCAGACAGCAGCAGATATGCAATATGCAAATAAGAGATTCTCTCTTTCTCTCAGATCTAGAGTTAAAATGATTCCATGGTAGCAACCTTTCTGATGTCAAGATCAGAAAGTCCTCCATTCCTCTCATTATCTAGCCTCAAACTGAAGCTTTTAACTTTGTAGTTTACAATAAAAAAGTGGGTTTACAGAGTTGGAACTGAATTTCAAGCCTTAGTATTTTATCCAATTAAGCCATACACAGAGAAGGCCTTCTGAAATCATGGGACATTAAGTTAGTGATTACTAATGCAAGTCCACTAATTTTAATGGGTCTAATCTGAGTCTAACAACCCACAATCTTCCAATTCATCAAAGAGGAAACCAAAATGTTCGTACAAAGTTAATACTGAAAGCATTTACTAACCTATCAAGAGAGCTATGCCAAGAGTAGTGTGACCCGTAGAACCGATCAGATCTTGAGCTTTGGAGTACACCCATCCCATAATGTTCATATTGACAGTGCTCCCCTGGAAGAGAGATGATCTGCAACTGTAACATATACTTCCAACCAATTTTACAAATAGGCCAAAAAAACCCTTAAAATAAGATCTATATTTGAATACAGTGGTACCTTGGTTTAAGAACTTAATCCGCTCCAAAAGTCCGTTCTTAAACCAAAGCGTTCTTAAACCAAGACATGCTTTCCCATAGCAGCGGGGGACTCAAGTTACACTCAACAGGAAGTGGAACATGTGATTCCAAGACAAAGTTCACAAACCAAAACACCTACTTCTGGGTTTGTAGCGTTCTTATTCCAAGTTGTTCATAAACTAAGCTGTTCTTAAACCAAGGCACCACTGTATCTGAGTTATAGAAATTAATTTAAATATCTAAGTTAGTCATGCCCATTAATCTCAATGGGTGTTCTCCAAGTCAAACAATCCCTATGTCCCTAGTTAAGAACTGTTCTCCCCACTCTAATGTGCATAGAGAGAAATACAGTGGTGCCTCGCAAGACGAAAAGAATCCATTCCGCGAGTCTCTTCGTCTTGCGGTTTTTTCGTCTTGCGAAGCAAGCCCATTAGCGGCTTAGGGGATTAGCGCTATTAGCGGCTTAGTGGATCAGCTGATAAGCGGTTCAGCGGCTTAGCGGATCAGCTTTTAAGCGGCTTAGCGGATCAGCTGATAAGCGGCTTAGCAGCTTGGGAAAAGGGGGGGGGAACCCCACAGGAACTCGCAAGACATTTTCGTCTTGCGAAGCAAGCCCATAGGAAATTCGTTTTGCGAAGCACCTCCAAAACGGAAAACCCTTTCGTCTAGCGGGTTTTCCGTCTTGCGAGGCATTCGTCTTGCGGGGCACCACTGTAAACAGGAAAATCCATCACCATGGGTGACAGTCAATGTTATGCAAGTGGCTTCCCCTTCTCCTGCAATGAAACCCACCCACCGGTTTCGAAGGGTCTCCCAACATTTTGGGGCATATTTGGGGGGGGGGGAGTGTCAGACACAGAGAGGGCGATGGGCAAGTTCCACTTTACAAGCAAAGGTTGACACTGATGGAGGACAAATGTCAGGATAGTAATGATTAAAATTAGAACAAAAAAAATTTTTTTTAGACTTACAATTCTAGCCATGCTGAGTTGCAGTCCAAACACAAGGTTTAATTCTTTTCCTTTAAACCAACTGACAGCATAGGTATTTTGCGCCACTGCTAAGGACTCTCCGCCAATCCTAAATGAAGCAAGAAAGTTCATGAATACAGATATCTGAAGCAACGTGGATGAAACACCGGCCTTCTAATGACAGTAATGTATCCATGCTGATATATACCGTATTTTTCGCCCTATAAGACGCACTTTTTCCCCTCCAAAAATGAAGGGGAAATGTGGGTGCGTCTTATGGGGCGAATGCAGGCTTTCGCTGAAGCCTGGAGAGCGAGAGCGGTAGGTGCGCACCGACCCCTCTCGCTCTCCAGGCTTCGCGGACCTCTCCTCAAGCAGCGGGAAGGCTCCCGCTGCTTGGGGAGAGTTGCCGGCATCCTGAAGCCTGCGCACGCTGATCTCAGCGCGTCCAGGCTTCGCGGATCTCTCCGCAAGCAGCGGGAACGTTCGGGCTGCCCCAGCCCCGCGCCTGGGGGGGAAATAATTTTTTTTCCTTTATTTCCCCCCCAAAAAAAAAAAACTAGGTGCGTCTTATGGGACGGTGCGTCCTATAGGGCGAAAAATACGGTAAGTTTTACCTTAACGCAAGAACTAGAAAACCAAAAGGCAAATAATCCAGCTGTTCAGATGCAAGAGTGCAGGGTATTTTTCAACATATAGTTCCGTATGGGCTGCCTGCTTTTTAAGAGGGAGAGAGGGTATATATAGCAAATGTTGAGACACAGCCGAGGTGTGAACTCACCCAAATACAAATCTGCCGGCTTCCATCAGCCAAAAAGCGTTACATATTGCTCCCACAGCAAAAATCACCTGTAAAAAAAGGAATGCATGTCACATTTCAAATAAGTGTTAGAGCCATGCCATGTGCGTATATTTCAGACTGCAATCCTACACACTTTCCTAGGAGTAAGCCCCAATGAACTCAGTTAGGTAGACATGTATACGATTGCAACGTTAGGGAATCTTGCACTGAAAAAGCAGGTTAAATAGTAAGCATTTATTTTTCCGTATTTGGGACATAAGCATTAATTTTTCTGTATTTAGCCATTGAAAAGTACATGAATATTATCTGTTTCACTCACCTGTCCAATACAGACGAAGGTGCTGAATATTATTGTGCCCCACCTGCAAGAAAATGAAGACTTTAAAAATACCTATGTTAATATTTGCAACTAGAAATTAGGGTAAAAAATGCAATACTGCAATGGTTATAGTAAATAATAATAATAATAATAATAATAATAATAATAATAATAATAATAATAATAATAATTTATTTATACCCCGCCCATCTGGCTGGGTTTCCCCAGCCACTCTGGGCGGCTTCCAACACAATATTAAAATACAATAGTCTATTAAATGTTAAAAGCTTCCCTAAAAATAGCTGCCTTCAGATGTCTTCTAAAAGCCTGGTAGTTGTTGTTCTTTTTGAAATCTGGTGGGAGGGCATTCCACAGGGCGGGTGCCACTACCGAGAAGGCCCTCTCCCTGGTTCCCTGTAACTTGGATTCTCACAGTGAGGGAACCGCCAGAAGGCCCTCGGCACTGGACCTCAGTGTCCAGGTAGAACGATGGGGGTGGAGACGCTCCTTCAGGTAAAAATATCAATAGCACATCAAGGAAAACTGATTGGTAAAAAAAATAATGTTCTAAAGGGCTGTCTGATCAACAGTTTCTAAAACACACCTGAAAGCAGAGATGACTCCTCCTGAACTTCTACTGGCAAGGAGTTTCACATGGTTAACTTATTGCACAGAACTGTCCCTATACAAAACCCCATGGTTGACTCATGTTGTAAGTTAATGTTGACTAGGACTGAAATACAGTGGTACCTCGGGTTAAGAACTTAATTCGTTCCAGAGGTCCGTTCTTAATCTGAGACTGTTCTTAACCTGAGGTACTACTTTAGCTAATGGGGCCTCCCGCTGCCGCCGCCGCCGCACGATTTCTATTCTCATCCTGAAGCAAAGTTCCTAACCCAAGGTACTATTTCTGGGTTAGCGGAGTCTGTAACCTGAAGCGTCTGTAACCTGAGGTACCACTGTAAAACTCTCCTGCATCTCTGGAGACAAGCCTGCAAAACTCCAATGCAAAAAGAGCTTGCTGGATCAGGCCAGCAGCCCACCCAATCCAGCATCCTGTTCTCACAAGGGTCAACTAGACGCCATGTGGAAGCCTGAAGGGAGGAGCCAAGCGCAACAGCACTCTCCTCACTTGTGTTTTGAAAAATTAAACAAGTATTAGCAAAACATGACATTATTTGGGCATAAGCAAAACGTGGATCAAGTTGTCACTTTTGAGATGGATGGGTTATACCAGGGGTAGGCAACCTAAGGCCCGGGGGCTGGATCCGGCCCAATTGCCTTCTCAATCCAGCCCGCGGACGGTCTGGGAATCTGGGTGTTCTTACATGAGTAGAATGTGTCGTTTTATTTAAAATGCATCTCTGGGTTATTTGTGAGGCATAGGAAATCATTCACTTCCCCCCAAAAAATATAGTCTGGCCCACCACATGGTCTAAGGCAGCCTTTCTCAACCTGTGGGTCCCCAGATGTTGTTGAACTACAACTCCCATCACCCCTGGCTAGCAAGGCCAGAGCTTAGGGATGATGGGAGTTGTAGTCCAACAACATCTGGGAACCCACAGGCTGAGAACTGCTAGTCTAAGGGATGGTGGACCAGGCCACGGCTGAAAAAGGTTGCTGACCCCTGGGTTATACAGTTACCTTATTCCAAAGACTCTGTCTATCAGAAAGCCTCCAAAGAAACAGAGAACCACATTGGGCCAAGAATACCAGGCATACAGTGCCATGAATTCAGCTGTGTTCACCTTCATATCCTAAAAGGAAGAGAACACCGTAATCTTTTGACACCACTTTGTGTTATGACACATTCATACAGAAACATCTATCCAGTGAAATGCTTTTTCATTACAGCACCATGCAAGTCTACATTGGGGGCTGGTTGCCTGTACTGTACCCCATCCTTCTAAAAAGATGAGCAGAGCTCCTGGGTCACTCTTCAGGAAAGACCCATCAGGGCTGGTGGGAGGTGCAATGTGGGGAACATCAACCTCTAGCACTCATGGCCAAACAAAAGCAAACCTAACACATAAATCACATCATATTTAGCCATGATGTTTCTTGTTACCAGAGAGTGAAACAGCAATCAGTTTAATTATAGGTCCTTTTTTTAAAAAGCAAGATCAGCACAATTTTTTCTCTCTCAGTTACTCCTAGTCATCTAACGTGTGACTAAAAAGGTAACCTCTCTGGAGGGAAAAGGGAGAAATCCACCATATTGCAGATATTCTGTACATCACTCACCTTTTGGACCTGAGTTTGCAACGCTGCGGGGTTGTCATAGCAAAAATAGCTGCCTATACAGGAAAATTAAGACAACAAAATTAAACATGAACTCCGCACCCCCCTTTTTTTAAGTAACCTGGAAAAGCTGTATTAATAGCAATAATGGTAAACATTTTGGATCATACCAAACCACCACAATGGGAAGAGGCAGGAGAAAAAAAGCCCTCCATTTTCTGTCCACTGAGAAGCAAGAGAAGGAGCAGCTACACCTCCACCTTCCCTTCTCGAGATTCAGCAGCCTTCAAGCAACAGGTAATGTTTCTGATGGGAAGGGTATGTGTAAGGGCACAGATTCAATCCCTGAAATTTCTAGGCAGGGCGAGGGGGAATCCCTATTTGAAACCCTGAAGGGAAGTTGGTCAGAAGGGTAGGCCAGCTTTCCCCAGCCTAGCAGCTTCCAGACCTTCTGAACTATAACTCAGATTGGCCTCATTCAGGCATGGACCAGGCTGGATGGCACTGATAAGAGTTGTAATCCTAAACATCCGAATACCAGGTTGGGGAAAGGCTGGCATAACCAGTACTGAATGAGACCAATCAAATGCCTGCCTCAGCAGAAAGTAGTTTTCTATATCCTCTTTACATGCTTAAAAGCTTCCACCGCCTCCTACAAATCCTTCCGTAGGGAGGAGAATTTAAAAAGCGAAACTCCACTTCAGCGAGTCATCAAACACAGGGTGCTTGACTTCCCTGTTTGCTTAAGGTTTTTCCTCCCCAAGGCATATAGATGCTTCCCCATTCTGGTGCTTGCACAGCAATCATCAAAGAACACCAGGAATGCAAGTTTTGTTTTTTTCTTTTTGCAATCTAAAATGCAAAACCCCAGTTCTCAGGGCGGGGTCTAGCTTCACCCTGAAACACACAGTAAAGAAAATTAGCATTTTCTGGCACGTTCCCAAGATCACTCCCCAAAGGTCAATGGTTCCTGAAAAAGATATGCTTCGCGCCGCCCTGCCGGCCACACGATCAAGCAGCTGTCGGGGTTTGGTTTTGTTTTTCCCCAAGGCAGGTTTCCCCACCGTCCTCCCCAAGAGCCCCCTTCACTGCAGACCAGTCCCGGGCGAGAAAGGGGGCAGCAGCGGCGGGAGCCTCGCTTTACGCTCACCGAAGCCCAGGAAGCACATGAGCGCCAGGACCAGCATCCGATGAGCCAGCCGCTGCGGGTCGCACAGGGCCGACATCGGCTTCCTGGCAGGGCAGCCATCGTGCTCTGGCGACGAGTCCCCGTCCAGCAGCGCTTGCTCCTCTTCCACAGGCGCCGCCATCTCGACGGGGCGAGGAGCGAGGCGGTCACGTGAGGGCGCGGGTCACGTGACACGCGTCCGGGGAGAGCTTGGTGGGAAAGCTTCGCCAGCGCAGGACAAGTGGCAGTGCAAAACTGGCGAGGCAAGGGGGGGGGGTTACGGAGTTCCCTCACGTATAAGCTAAACAAGCTGTAGCTTAGGGGCCCACTCTCTTGGGGGGGGGGCAAAAAGATTGAGGGGGGGGGACTGGATGTACATTTCCAAAATATAAGATTAAAAAACACACAAATGAAATAAAACCTACATACAGCAACAGCGTTTTGTGTTGTGTAGGCTCCTATTTGTTATGTGCAAATAGCTTTAGATACCTATTAGGTCCATAAATTACCATATAGCATATATTCAACACAAAATACAGCAACAGTTTGTTGTTGACAAAGGACAGCTGGACATATAAAGGACCTCATTACCTTCAGTAGCTTAGGGCCTCATCGAACCTAAATTTGGCCCTTGTAGTACCCCACCCAGGAAATAATAAATTGGGAGCAGGTGCACAGGGGGTGGAAGGGTAGCCACACAATGTCAATTATTATATTATGATTTAGTATTTATTAAATTTGTTTTCCCGTCCTTCAGAGGTCTCTGGGCGGTTCACAGCAGGTAAATGCAAAATAAAAGCACAAATGCAAACGAGTCTCGTCGTGTGGCACCTCGGACACTAAATAGCGTGCCTTCTACTTGCCTCCCCCCACGCTTCTCTACATACCTAAACTTTTTTTACCTTACCGAAATCCATCAAGAATTTATAAATAGCAGTTTTAGGTTTTCGTTTTCTGTAAGGATCCGACAGTGGCGGTAGATGGCCCATGAATAGACACCAACAGATGTTGTAATTGAAGATACTGCCATTCTACACTCATGGGTTATTTGTACTTAAGCTGTAAAACAGGAAATGGTTTTTTTTTATTAAAAAAAAAATCCATCTGAACATTATCAGTTCCACCTATTTCTTCCACTAAAGACTTCCTCACGATCTTCAGATCTGCATTACCACACATTATATATTTAGCACAAGTATATGGATCAAAACTGACCAGCCAACATACACCCTGTGTTGTTGCTAAAACTTTGTTTTATTATATTTAGACCCCAACACTATCTAGCCAAAGAGAGCGGTTAAATAAACCATCTCTGGAGTTACCCAAGCTAGAGTATAGAAGGAGAAAATTGTCAATCATTTTTAACAAATATGCCTTATGATATAGGCTACTTACAGTGGTACCTCGGGTTACAGGTGCTTCAGGTTACAGACTCCGCTAACCCAGAAATAGTACCTCGGGTTAAGAACTTTGCATCAGCATGAGAACAGAAATTGTGCGGCAGCAGCAGGAGGCCCCATTTGCTAAAGTGATACCTCAGGTTAAGAACAGTTTCAGGTTAAGAACGGGCCTCCAGAACGAATTAAGTTCTTAACCTAGTGCGGGAGGCAGTGGAAGACAGGAGTGCCTGGCATGCTCTGGTTCATGGGGTCACGAAGAGTCGGACACGACTAAACTACTAGACAACAACAACAACCACTGTATCTGGAAGATTAAAACCACCTTGAGATTCTGGCTGTTGCATGTTCTTCGTAGGCCTTTTCAGATTAGAAATAGGGCCAAAGCTGGTCTGAAGAAAATCTGCTATTTCAGATCCACCACTGGAGCAAAGGACACCCCATTTAAACCCCTCTCCCCATCCACTTCCAGCCAAAATTAAGGGTAAATCACATTCAGAAGTCTTGTGCTCCCTTAATTTGCTCTGAGTCTGTCAGGGAGAATTCCTTAAAACTGATAAAAATATGGTACCTCTCCCCACTGAAGGTGACACAAATCTCAAAAACTGCCAACACCTTCTGTTGGATAGGATGTTCACAGAGAGGCACATATCTTCTGGAACTGCCTAGCACACTATTTGATTAAAGGTAAAGGTAAAGATACCCCTGCCCGTATGGGCCAGTCGTGTCCAACTCTGGGGTTGCGTGCTCATCTCGCTCTAAAGGCCATGAGCCGGCGCCGTCTGAAGACACTTCCGGGTCACGTGGCCAGTGTGACAAAGCTGCAGCTGGCGAGCCAGCACCAGTGCAGCACACGGAAACGCTGTTTACCTTCCCGCTATAAAGCGGTCCCTATTTATCTACTTGCACTTAAGAGCGCTTTCGAACTGCTAGGTGGGCAGGAGCTGGGACCGAAAGACAGGAGCTCACCCCGCTGCGGAGATTCGAACCGCCGACCATACGATCGGCAAGTCCTAGACGCTGAGGTTTTACCCACAGCGCCACCCGCATCCCCGCATGTTTAAAGGTCAATACTATTTGATTGGATAAGTAAATAACCAAACAAAACATGCAGCTATTTTCACACCGACTTTTCTTTAACATCTGGGAAGGAGATAACAATACTTTGGTATTTAAGTAACTAATTAGTGGCCACATGAAACTCACCTGGCACTGGAACAATGTTGAACATTTAATATTGTACAGATGGTGTTATGTAGTGTAGTTTCACCCTGGGCCAACAGGGGGATATTGTATATAGTTTTCACTCAGGTCTGTAGATAGTTTTCACTCAGGTCCGCGTCCGTTATTTTAGGCGGGAACTCTGAGCTGTTATGGTTACAATGTTGACAGCCGGCTGACTATAAATACAGGCCGGCTGAGCTGTTCGCAGTCAGTTTATTTCCAGCTTACCAGAATAAAAGAGCTACTTGAAGAAATCGCTGTGCCGGCTGCTATGTCAACTCACAACTTAATACTGGCGACGAAGGTGGGATTGATGGACATCAGAGCACAGCCAGATGCGGCCAGCCTCTGAACTGAGCTGAATCACAGAGCGAAATCACTGAGCGAAATCACTGAGCGAAATCACTGGGCAGAACCAGTTCAGAGCTGACTGTTTCTGGCTGGAGCACTGTGTTCCATCCATCGCCCTTCACGCCGGCATCGGAATCATGGCTTCACTTGTGCCTCTACCGCCGTTTGCGCCAGCATCTGAATCATGGGACTCCTACCTTGCTCGGTTCGACTGCTACCTCCAAGCCAACGAGCTGACAGCAGTATCAAGGGATCGGAAGCGGGGCCTATTCCTCAGCCTCTGTGGGCCTGAGGTGTTTGAGACGGCCCGAGCATTGGTTGCGCCTGAAGCAGTCCAGGAAACACCATGGGACACGATCCAAGAGAAGCTCCGCAGCCACTACGCACCAAAGCCGTCCAAGATTGCTGCCCGCCATGCGTTCTACCACCGGAACCAGGCAGAGGGGGAGTCAATCAACAACTACACCACCGCCCTGCGACAGGCTGCAATGCACTGTGAGTTCCGAGACTTAGACGATGCCCTGATGGATCGAATCGTCTGCGGGGTCCGGGACATCCATCTGCAACGGCGTCTCCTAGCCAAGCCAGACCTCACGCTACAGAAAGCCATTGAGGAGGCTGTGGCCTCAGAAGCTGCTGAACGCTCCGCTCAGGAGATCCGCAAGTCCAGCAGCCCGCGTCTTGCTAGGGAGCCAGTTCCGGTGCATCATGAAGAGGCCGGCAGTGATGAGGCATCCTCCAGTGAAGACGATGATGTGCACCAGACAAAGCGGGAGCGCAGGAAGTTCCAACAGAACTCCAAGGGCCAACCGGAATGTGCTGGCTGCGGAGGCAACCATTCCCGTGCCAAGTGTCGATTCAGAGACGCCATCTGTAGGAAGTGTTCCAGAAGGGGCCACATCGCTAAGGTCTGCCGATCGGCTCCGTCTGACACCCCCCCTTCATCGACTCACAAGTCCAAGTCTTCACGCCAGTCTGCCAAGGAAAGTTGTTTCGCTCTCACCAACTGCCGCTGCCCGTCTGGAACCACGATTGGCCAAACCGACTCGTCGACGCGACGCAAGCTGAACGTCACGGTGCTCATTGAAGGAGCTCCATGTGACATGGAGATCGACACCGGGTCTGCCCTGTCCATCGTGTCATGGAGCACCCTCAAAAGACTGGTACCCAGAGTGTCCAAAAGGCAACTCGACTCTCACCGCGTACACCTGAGAGACTACCAGGGAAACGACATTCCCGTGGTAGGCGTTGGCCGGTTCCGGATCGCCTTCAAGGATTTTTCGGGCCTGCTCCGGTTGGTGGTGGTCGAAGGTCAGCGGCCAAGCCTCCTAGGGCTAGACTGGTTTGATGCCCTCGGCCTGGAAATCACCGGCATCAACTGCATCTCTAACGCAGAGACTGAGGGTCTGGTCAAAGACTTTGCCGAGGTTTTTGACGGCACCTTGGGGCAATATACAGGTACGCCCATCTCCTTTAGCCTTGATCCACAAGTCGCCCCCATCAAGCTAAAACCACGCCGGGTTCCCTTTGCTCTCAAGGCTAAGGTGGACAAACAACTGGACAAACTGATCGCCCAAGGAGTTTTGGAGCCGGTTGACCACGCAAAGTGGGAAACCCCCATCGTCACGCCTGTCAAGCCAGATGGGTCGGTGAGAATCTGCGCTGACTACAAGTGCACGATTAACAAGGCACTTCAGCAGCACGCTTATCCGGTTCCTGTTGTCCACCACCTGCTGCATTCCCTGGGTGAGGGTAAGGTCTTCGCTAAGCTGGACCTTGCCCAAGCCTATCAACAACTGCCTGTCGATGATGCCACTGCTGAGGCCCAGACGATCGTCACCCACCGGGGAGCATTCCGTTGCCGCCGGTTGCAGTTCGGGGTGAGTGTGGCTCCTGGCATCTTCCAAAGCCTTATGGAGCGTCTCCTGCAAGGGCTTCCGGGCGTGGTACCATATTTTGATGACGTCTTGGTGTCTGCAGACTCACACCAGCAGCTGTTCGAGCGCCTCCGTGCCGTGCTGACCAGGTTCCAGGAGGCCGGACTCAAGGTAAAGAGGGAGAAGTGCCAGATTGCCGTTTCACAGGTAGAGTTCCTGGGCTATCTTATCGATGCCTCCGGCCTTCATCCAACCACATCCAAGATCCGCGCTATCCAGCAGGCCCCCACCCCAAAAAACAAAACGGAGTTGCAGGCATTCCTGGGGCTGCTGAACTTTTATAACATGTTCCTGCCCCACAAAGCCACAGTGGCTGAGCCTCTTCACCGACTCCTTAGCACTAAGACGCCTTGGGCCTGGGGTCATCGGGAGACGGCGGCCTTCAACGCGGTCAAGGCTCTCCTTTCTTCAGACAGTGTGCTAGTACAGTACAGTGAATCCAGGCCGCTGGTCCTTGCCTGCGACGCCTCACCTTTTGGCATCGGTGCTGTCCTTAGTCACCGTTTTCCAGATGGAAGAGAAGCACCGCTCGCCTACTTTTCCAGGACACTATCTCCGACGGAACGGAATTACAGCCAGCTCGACAAGGAGGCATTGGCACTTGTGGCTGGAGTGAAGAGGTTCCATGAATACCTCTATGGCAGGACTTTTGACCTCATCACTGACCACAAGCCACTCCTGGGCCTCCTCGCCGGTGATCGTCCAACTCCACCGGTCCTCTCACCACGCATGCTGCGATGGACTGTTTTCCTGGCTGCCTACCACTACCAGCTCATCCATCGCCCGGGGAAATCGATGGGCCATGCCGACGCCCTCAGCCGTTGCCCTCTTCCAGCATTTGTGGAAGACCCGGCTCCAGCTTCATCGCTCCTTCTGATTGAGGATCTTCCGTCAGCGCCTGTATCGGCTGCCACTGTGGCCTCCGCGTCTGCCCAAGATCGCACCATCAGCCGGGTGCTCAACTGGGTGTGGAGGGGGTGGCCACAAGGGCCTTTTGCATCGGAGTTCCAGCCCTTCGCAACCAGACAACATGAACTCTCAGCTCATCGCGGCTGTCTGCTGTGGGGAGACCGCGTCGTGATTCCCCAGGGACTCCGTCAGCGCGTCCTGGAGGCTCTGCACGTTGGCCACCCGGGAATTGTCAAAATGAAGGCGTTGGCTCGGTGTTACGTCTGGTGGCCTAATATGGACGATGCCATCACTGCCTGGGTGTCCGCCTGCCAAGCGTGCCAAGAGTCGAGGCCTGCACCACCGGCAGCTAAGGGACACACCTGGGAGACGCCAAAGACACCCTGGTCGAGGGTGCACATCGATCTGGCTGGCCCCTTTCACGGCCGGACCTTTATGGTAGTGGTGGACGCCTATTCCAAATGGCTGGAGGTCGCCCTGATGCCCTCCACCACTACCGAAGCTGTCATCCGGGTGCTGCGAGGCCTGTTTGCAACGCATGGGTGTCCTGATGTCCTGGTCTCTGACAACGGACCGCAGTTCACGTCAGGCACGTTTGAGCGGTATCTTTTGGGACTGGGCATCCGCCATGCCCTAACGGCACCTTTTCATCCATCCAGCAACGGGCAAGCAGAAAGAATGGTGCGCTCGACAAAAGAGGCACTGGCGCGCCTGGACCGGGGAGACTGGCATGAGCGGGTCGCCGAATACTTGTTCGTGCAACACATCACCCCCCATGCGGTGTTCGCAGTCAGTTTATTTCCAGCTTACCAGAATAAAAGAGCTACTTGAAGAAATCGCTGTGCCGGCTGCTATGTCAACTCACAACTTAATAGATGGCATTCCAGGACATGGAATATTGCAATGGCACAGAAACTGACATATCAACTGAAACATACAAGGGGTCTCACCGGAGACCTGCACTTCTGTGTGTGGCATTGTTTCTCAGCAGGTGTTAAATAAGCTCAGAAAATTCCACCGGTCTCAACATTGCTTTGGAACAGAGCCTAGAACCATCAAAACATCACCAGAACCCTGCATGTTACACCATGACCCAGAAACACTTGTTTTTAGTTTATTCAAATAGAAAAAAAAAATACCTGAAAAGTAAAGGCAAGGTTTAAAAGCAATTTCTATTCTCTTCCTGCCTTATTTATGTTCATAATTTCTGTTTGGTTGTTTTTTGTTTTTGTATTGCTAGTAGTGTTATAATGAACATCACACAAAATAAGACCTGTGTCAGAAAAGGTAGGAATTCCTGCCCTTGCTCAGGGCCATCTTACCCATAAGTGCTAGGGGTGTGGGGCACCCGTGTGCCGGGCTCTCGGGTGCCAGGCTGAGAATCCGGGGCCCGAGAGTTGAGTCCGGGAAAGAGCCAGCCTGTCGCTCGGAGCGCCATTGCGGGCTCTTCTGCTATGGGCGGCTCTGCGCCACGAGTTCAGGGGTGACCAAGCCAGCAAGATGCTGAGATGACCGGCTGGTCCGCCCTCCTGCGCACCTGGGACTGGACAACCTGGAGGGGGCGCCGGGCGGATCTTTGCACCCCAGCTCTGCATATGCTTAAGACAGCCCTGCCCTTGCTGCTATATTTTTTTTATGGAAACACATCTAATTTAGCAACAAATTAATACCAAAAAAATTAATCGCCCAAAACTGTTGGAGGCAGCATGCTTCTGAATACCAGCTACTGGAACTGCAGGAGAGGAAAGTGGACACTCAACCCATGATTACCATGCCTAGTATGTGTCGATGGGATTGTAACTAAAGTTAATAAATCAGAGTTGTGGAGCCCAGTCCTATGGATATTTTTACCTGATAGTCATTTCCACTGAATTCATTGGGACTCGCTCCTAAGTAAGTGGAAGCACTACTAGGAGGTCAGTTTTGTGTGCTCGGGAGATGGAAGGATTACTGTAATTGCAGCGTCTTCGGTGCCTTCTCCCAAACATATTTTCTAGAATGCAAATTCAATTTTTTTCAGTGTAACTTTTATGCCAGAGGCATAAGATCATATGCCACTGGAAAAGAGGAAATTGGTACTGCATAGGCCTGGCTTGAGCACTGTATATCTTTTATTTTTGAAAATAAAAAAATTCCTTCCAGTAGCACCTTAAAGACCAACTAAGTTAGTTCTTGGTATGAGCTTTCGTGGGTATGCACACTTCTTCAGATACCTTTATTTTTGAGACGCTGATACTGGTCTTTTAACAGATGGTGTCACTCTAGAGCTGTATACCTTTGGGCTTGCTGAAGAAAAACCCAGGCACAGTGTTCCGTATTTCCTTTGCATGATTAACACAAGTAAAACTTTTTATATTATTACAAGTGTGAAATCTATATTCTGAGAACTAAAGCTGGTAGCCTCATAATCAAAGCACTCTGCTAGCAGAACCTTACTGAATAAATAGGGTTCTGTTACTGTACTGCGTTGGAAATTACAGCCCCTGCTACAGCAGCTGTGGGCATTCTGTTTTGCTTGTTTATTCTATTGTGCTTTTATCCCATTCTACTTTGGATGGCTTAATCGTTTTTCCATCCAGGCACATACCAGCCAGCCCCTGGTGAATTTTAACATCATGCACCCTCATGTTTGTAATTTGGGTAGGAGGGCTGTATATATTCAGGGACAGGGAGCCGGGTCGTGCTCCAGATGTTGTTCCCACCATCTCTGACAATTGGCCATGTTAGCTGGAACTAAAGGAAGTTCAATTCCATCATCTGGAGGGCTGCAGGTTCCTCATCCCTGTTCTAGAATCTGGATGCTGTCTCAGTCCTTGGGGGGAGGGGAAATGTTTAAAGGTCAACTCCAATTGTTGCTAACATTTAAAAATTATATTCTCACCTTCGCCACTTACCCTCAGATACATATTAAGGCATGTAAGGCAACCCTGTTTAGGGTTTTTAATGTATGATGTTTTATCGTGTTTTTAATATTCTGTTGGGAGCTGTCCAGAGTGGCTGGGGAAACCCAGTCAGATGGGCAGGGTATAAATAATAAATTATTGTTATTATTATATTAATGGATCTTGGCATGCACGTTCTGTTTTTGTTCTGAGAGGTTTTTCCTGCTGGGTGAAAGGGTCTCAATCATGGGTGTCTATCTTGTATTGATTTTGTATTGATTATATTCTGTGAACAGCCCTGAGATTGTATGATAAGTATATAAATCAAACAAATAAGCAAACATATAAATAAATAATTTCACTTTGCATCATTTAAAAATATATCTGCTGGGGGGGGGGTTGTGTTTTTAACTGTTTCTTGCTTTTTTATGGCCCATTTCCTTGATACACTTGCGTAGAAGGTGATTAATAAAAGAAGAAAACAAGGAAGAGAGAAGAAGTAGATCCTTCCTAAGACTCTGAAACTGTTCTTCACCCGTACTTGAAAGTACAGTATCAATCTTTGCCAAATGTGATGTAAAATCTACATAGAAAGTACTAGAAAAACCAAAAATATCCCTGAAACATTTATGGTTGAGAGTAAATATGGATAGTTCTAGTTACTGGCATCTAGCCGTGTTGGTCTGCCGAAGAAGTGTGCATGCACACAAAAGCTCCTACCAATAACAAACTTAGTTGGTCTCTAAGGTACTACAGTGGTACCTCAGGTTAAGTACTTAATTCGTTCCGGAGGTCCGTACTTAACCTGAAACTGTTCTTAACCTGAAGCACCACTTTAGCTAATGGGGCCTCGTGCTGCCGCCGCACCGCCAGAGCACGATTTCTGTTCTCATCCTGAAGCAAAGTTCTTAACCTGCACTATTTCTGGGTTAGCAGAGTCTGTAACCTGAAGCGTATGTAAGCTGAGGTACCACTGTACTGGAAGTAAATATGGAGACATATAACACCATTCCTTCAGCAGCTGCACTGGCTGTCTACAGGCTACCAAAATCAGTTTAAAGTTTTGACTGAATGGTATAGGACTAAATAAACATAGACTTATCTCCTTCCTTACAGAAAGACCTGCCCTACAGAGACTCCCAAGGTCAACTTCAATGGTTCCTTACATTTGTTAGACATTTGTTAGGTTCCATTTTTTGCAGCTATCATCCTGCCAATGCAGCCTAAGGATTGAGAAAAGCAATGAACACCACCAGATTAATGTACATTTTATTCACGTGTTTGGTGTCACAACTCTTGCACTCACCATACTACAGGAAGGGTGAGGCCACTTGATCGTTTCCCCAATTCCTTTCCATTCTGGGACCTAATTCTCTCCACTTATGATGCAATGTGTAGATAATCAGCAGTGGGTCTGATGAGAGTGAGTCCCAAAACTCTGGATGGCCACAAGTCCCCTATCCCTGGCCTAAAGTCTTACGGTTATGGGATTCTATTTTAACGAGCAGTTCCAGGGCCCACGTCCCTAATATCCTATCACAGAATCATAGAGTTGGAAGAGATCCTGAGGGTCACGTAGCCCAACACCCTTGCAATTCAGGAATCTCAACTAAAGCATTCATGACAGACGGGCAGCCAACCTCTGCTTAAAATCTTCCAGTGAAGGAGAGTCCACAAATAGACTCCACCTGCACTACAAAGTTAGGGATGCGGGTGGCGCTGTGGGTTAAACCACAGAGTCTAGGGCTTGCCGATCAGAAGGTTGGCAGTTCGAATCCCCGCGATGGGCTGAGCTCCGTCCCTGCTCCTGCCAACCTAGCAGTTTGAAAGCACGTTAAAGTGCAAGTAGATAAATAGGTACCACTCTGGCGGGAAGGTAAACGGCGTTTCCATGTGCTGCTCTGGTTCGCCAGGAGCGGCTTAGTCATGCTGGCCACATGATCCGGAAGCTGTATGCCGGCTCCTTCGGCCAATAAAGCGAGATGAGCGCCACAACCACAGAGTCAGCCACGACTGGACCTAATGGTCAGGGGTCCCTTTACCTTTTTACACTACAAACTTAAACTCCACTAACTGTCATGGTTTCCCCTCAAAGAATGTTGGGATATTGCAGTTTCACAAGGGCACTTCACACCATAGCTGTCAACTTTTCCCTTTGCTTGTGAGGAATCCTATTTGGAACAAGGGAATTTCCCTTTAAAAAGGAAAACGTTGACAGCTATGCTTCACACACCCCAAACTACTCCAGGGTTTCCCAAAAATAAGGAAATGACTATTTAATGGCCCTTAATAAAAGCAGGAGTTTTCCTCAACATTGAGCAACACGAAAAAACATCTCCTGTAACTATGCCCACTTCAAAGTCACCTGTGTTTTTCTTTTCAGATAATTAAAGTCAGTTTTCAGATACAGTTAATTTGCTCTGGAAATGCACTATTATATCCTTAGGTTAAATACTAAATCAAGTATAATAGCTTGCACTATAGCTTTTCAATTCAGTTCAATAAAGAACATCTCTCAGGAGAAATAGTATGCTCTCCCCCATCAGTTTAAATTCAAAATAGTTACCACTTTATCCCTGCCTGATTTTCCATCACGGCCGCCTTTACCTTGGAGATGACCTTGTTGTGTCTGAAGCTTAGTGTCTTTAATATACGGTATGAGTTAAATCTAAGATGATTCTCAGATGCATTGCAGGTAAGTGTTTATGTCACAAATAAATACAGTAGACTACTCTTAAGCCCACACTTTAGAATGTTTATTACTGAAGCAATTGCTGTCTTTACATAAATCAAAGCACTCAAAGTGCCATATGATACCAAATGTTTGGTTTAACAGCATAAAATTGAGCAAAAGCTGTATACAGCACTTTATAGGAGCTATAAAATTCGTGGGCCTGCAGTCTCACGTTTTTGCATCACCCCTAATCAATCAGAGTTTTCCCGGCATTCCGGATAATAAATACTCAGTTGAAACAACTATTAGCTTTCAGACTTACTCTTTTAAAAAAATTATTATGGTCTCGAGCAAATATGTTGCAAAATTTAACAAAACGGCAATAAAGAAGTAGTGCTTTTTTGAGGGTAGCCAATACAATTTTGCAGCGAAAACCTATGCATTTTTATTTGTAAGTTTCACTGCATTCAGTGGACCTAGGAAATAGCACATAGGAGGGCATACAGCTATGCACATTTACATGACACCAAGTCCAACTGCACTCATCAACTTTTTCTTCCTTGCCACATGGGTCTTTCTGTCACCAAACTAACTAAATATTACACTGCAGCTACATACGCAAAGTCCAAGTACACCTTCTCCCCGTGCAAAGTAGTGAAGAAAACTTGCACGGGAGAAAGACAGACAGTGCTTAACACTAACCCTTCCAGTACCCTGAAATCCTATGTTCCTCTATCTTTTATCCCAAGCTGTCTTCCTCCAGGCCTAACATAACATGGCAAACACAAGTCTGAAACCCAATACAGGTAAAATCATCTGCAGCATAAATTTCTGGCAAAAAGTGACTGATGGGGAACACATTTCCTTTGTCCTGTTCTTTCTCCCCTTTGTCAGGCTTAGAAGCGTAATGTGTAGTTGACCTATAGGGACTATAATCTGATCCCTTCAGGAGGATCCAGTTTGTAATGCAGACAACACAGTCCCTTTCTGAGCCTTTCAGCTTTATTGTCCTGAACACACAACTGTTGCATCAACGCATAGCCCAGCTCGGGCACATAACATCTTCCATTGTTCTTTTTATTCCAGTTTTTGCTTGATCACAGATGAGAGGGTGAGTTGTGAGAATGCCTTCGTATCCCACCTGAATCATGAGGGGGCATTTTCATTACATTGGTCTTTGGGAAGCAGCTGTTGTCAAGAGGAAAGCAAATAAGCGCTCTGTCCAATTAAGGTTTTAGACTCTCGTTCCAAGTCTGCCATGGCCAGGAGCCACTTTAAATCTCATATTAATCAGGATTTATTGACCTACCTAAGAAAACCCCATATGTCAAAACTGCCCGCTCATTGTTCAGATGAGACTGACAATGTCCAGTCTCACTAAGGCTGCAATCCCGCACACTAGGGCATAAGGCCCATCAAACTCAATTGAACTTACTCCTAAATAAACTTGCATGGGCTTGCATTTTAACAGCACAATCCTGAACATATTCTCAGGCCTTCTTGGTGGTTGCTCCCAGAATTTGGAACTCTCTCCCTAGAGAGGTTAAACTGGCTCCCTCCTTGTTGTCTTTGCGCCAAAAGGTGAAGACCTTTCTATTCCAACAGGCCTTCCAACAGGGAACTGACTGCTTTTGAGGAAAGGGCTGGTGCTGTGATTTTTTTTATTGTTATTATCTGTGTTTGATGGATTTTTAATACTATTTTAATTGTATTAGTGCTTAATTACAATTTAATGATCGTCTTTCAGCTAGTTCTGTTTTATCTGTGTAAGCTGCCTTGAGCGCCGGACTTAGAGAAAGGAGGGATGTAAATAAACCTTAGTCCCATTGTGCTCAGCTTCCTAATAAGAGACCTAGCATTTCAGCCAAAGAGTCCTTAGGCCAGCTGGCATTTTTTCATCCTCAGCTTCCCAGCAGAAATTCTGAGGGTAGCAGTCATATCTTGCTATCCAAGGTTGCTGTTGAGGCTTTTGGTTTTCATACTTTTTTTTAGTGTAAGCAAGAGTAAGTACAGAGCAGTTACATACAGAGATGGTTCAATGATGTTCTTGCGACACTTTTTTTTTTTACATAGTTATACTGGACAACTTTATACTGTACAATTCTTAAGGAAATCAGCCCTGAGTGCTCACTGGAAGGACAGATCCTGAAGCTGAGACTCCAATACTTTGGCCACCTCATGAGAAGAGAAGACTCCCTGGAAAAGACCCTGAAGTTGGGAAAGATTGAGGGCACAAGGAGAAGGGAACGACAGAGGACGAGATGGTTGGACAGTGTTCTCGAAGCTACCAGCATGAGTTTGACCAGACTGCGGGAGGCAGTGGAAGTTAGGAGTGCTTGGCGTGCTCTGGTCCATGGGGTCACGAAGAGTCGGACACGACTAAATGACTAAACAACAACAACTGTGCAACTTATCCATGAACAACTTTCAAGTAAAAAAATGATCAAATAAGCTATCCAAGATTGTTGTAAGGATCACTGAGGGAAAGCACGAACTAGGCTTTGGGAAGGAGGAGGGCGCACTCTAGGATTCTGTCAGATCCCTCACTTCCCCTTCCCAAAACCCAGCACCTCGCTTTTCCAACTTTGGGAAGGCACCATGAGGGCTTGGGTGCTATCAAATATTACCAAAGTCCACCAAAAAAACCCTTGAGAGTCACATGCAGCCCTTTTGTCACACCTTGGACCATCCTGAGTTAGGCCAATAAAAGATACTGTCCTAGCTATTAGACACCTTCTTACATATTATTTTAGGGATGCGGGTGGCGCTGTGGGTTAAACCACAGAGCCTAGGACTTGCCGATCAGAAGGTCAGCGGTTCAAATCCCCGCGATGGGGTGAGCTCCCGTTGCTCGGTCCCTGCTCCTGCCAACCTAGCAGTTCGAAAGCATGTCAAAGTTCAAGTAGATAAATAGGTACCACTCCAGCGGGAAGGTAAACAGCATTTCCATGCGCTGCTCTGGTTCGCCAGAAGCAGCTTAGTCATGCTGGCCACATGACCTGGAAGCTGTACACCGGCTCCCTCGGCCAATAAAGCGAGATGAGCACTGCAACCCCAGAGTCGGCCACGACTGGACCTAATGTTCACAGGTCCCTTTACCTTTACCTTACATATTATTTAACTTTTTAATGGATAGATATGTAAGAAACACTACCTCTCTGGTCCATCTGCACAGATATATGCAACACGACTGCACAAACCATATGGAAAACAAGCTTGTCTGGTACACAACAGCATTTTGTGCCAGTTGAGATATATAAAGGTTGCAGGGAAAATAAAAGGAGGGCACAGAAACAGAACAGGTCAGCTAACATAACACAATATAACCAGCATGGCCAAAACCTAATGGTTTTCCAAATCTGCTTGTTTCTGACCCTGTTGCTATTAGATAGGAACATTTGTCTCTCTTCAAAGTGATGCCATTTGAAATGCACAAATACAAACTTCCGCAGGGCCTCATTGGTTAAATGAGGTTAGGTCAAAATCCGTTTCAGAGATGCTGCCTTGTGCAGAAGACAAACCTTATGAGTCTACAGAAATGCAGGAAATTCACACCCTTCCTGCCACTTCTATTGTTTTGCTTATGTTGGGCTTCAGCCAAAATGAAAGCAGCTGACTGACGCCCCTTCTAATCCAATAAAAACCTTTTTTTTTCCTTCATGAAAAATGCATAAAAGGAACTGTGTGTACCTTCCAATTGATGATATGCCACACATCTTTATACACAGGGCTTTTTTCAGCCGGAACTCTCTGGAACTCAGTTCCAGCACCTCTCTAAGCCCTTTTCTGTAAATCATTTCCTGGTGTTTATGTGAAGTCTGGACTGTATTAGAATCACTGTTGTTCAAAAATGGAGTTAACTCTTATGTCGGATGTCAAGCCTATTGAGCAGAGCAGCTCATTCCCGGTGGTCTTTGTCCATGAAAATGAGTTGCAGAGATCGAAAGTCCCCACCTCATCCCCAGGGCTTTTCTCAAGCAATCAGAGACTGCTCCTGCAGGCAGCCAACTTCTCTGCCCACTTCACGCCTCTTCTGGTTCTGAGAGCCAAGTGGGGAGCGGGGAGACACCTGTGACTCTTCACCAGCCTGACTCACCTCTTCCTCCTGGCCTCCCTCATCCCATTTGCCTACTTCACCTTCTCCCTCTGATTCTGGATTTCTCTGTGCCCCAGACTCTCCCAGCTCCATACCCGCTAACATTTCTCCGATGGAAATAGGGACGTCCCATTCCAAAATGATACGTTTACTGTTTATACCCCACAGTAAACTCTGGGCAGCTTCCAACATACAGTCATACCTCATGTTACGTTTGTTTCTGGTTGAGTGTTTACAGGTTGCATCCCACGGCCACCTGGAAGTAACAAAACGGGTTACTTCCAGGTTTCGCCGCTCGCACATGCGCAGACAAGCAAAATGACGTCACGTGCATGTGCAGAAGCGGCGGATCGTGACCTGTGCATGCATGTAGACCTGTGCATGTAGACGCGGGTTGTGTTCTTTTCAGGTTGCGAACTGGCCTCCGGAATGGATTCTGTTCGCAACCAGAAGTACCACTGTATATACAAACATAAGAAAAGCAGGTTTTGGTGTCTTCGGGTGTCTTCCCGTGTAAGAGTCGGGGTGTCTGTGCGACGTTTCGACGAGGTCTCACTCGTCATCTTCAGGCTGGTGCTTTCGGCTTCTTGTTACTGGAACAGAGCAGAATCTGGTGTTTGAGTTCCTATAAATACTGTTGAGGGGTGTGGTGTATAGCCTCCAACGTTCCGGGCAGAGAGGAAGTTCCTAGATTAGTGTGCCTTTTCTTCTTTTGTTCCTTAATTACTTGAGGGATATCTTGAGTGATTTCATGAGTGATATTCTGAATACCACTGGGTGGGTCATTAAGTGTGGATTAGTTGCTAAAGCTTTTGTGTCTTGACCTCTTGAGCTTGTGAAGAGTTTTTCTGAGAAGATGGCTGTGCTGCATTTAGTTGTGCTCTGGCTTGGCTTCGTATATAGGGGCGAGCTGTGGTTTTGTGCCTTGTGCCAGCCAGATCTGTGTAGGGATTGCAGGGGGGTGCAGCATCCGGAGGTGCCACTATAGTTTGGCTACTGGATGGAGTCTGTAATATGTCTGTGGAGAGGGTCTGGGTTTGGGTCTGGTGTGGTTGATTGGTGACGGCGTTCTGTGTGCCTCTGGTTCTGGTGTCGGTTTTTGTGGGGAGGGCTAATTTCCAGATGTCTGGCAGGCGGGACGTGTCGTCACGCTTGTTCATGTTGTGAGGGTGTTTCTCTATCTCGATGGCTTCCATGATTATTCTCTTGTGGTGATGTTCCATGTTAAAGAGCAATTTGGAATCTGCAAAATTAATTTCGTGTCCTGTTTCTTTCATGTGTTGGAAAAGAGAGGAAGTTTTTTCTTCTTTATATAAGAAAACATTAAACATTTTTAAAAAAACCTTTCCCTATAAAGGATTGCCTTCAGACTGCTCAGGGATTGGCTAACTCCATACCCTCCAACATTTCTCTGATGAAAATAGGGACATCCTAAGGAAGGTCCGTATAGTAAAAGCTATGGTTTTCCCAGAAGTGATGTATGGAAGTGAAAGCTGGACCATAAAGAAGACTGATCGCCGAAGAATTGATGCTTTTGAATTATAGTGCTGGAGGAGACTCTTGAGAGTCCCATGGACTGCAAGAAGATCAAACCTATCCATTCTGAAGGAAATCAGCCCTGACTGCTCACTGGAAGGACAGATCCTGAAGCTGAGGCTCCAGTACTTTGGTCACCTCATGAGAAGACTCCCTGGAAAAGACCCTGATGTTGGGAAAGATGGAGGGCACAAGTAGAAGGGGATGACAGAGGACAAGATGGTTGGATAGTGTTCTCGAAGCTACCAGCATGAGTTTGACCAAACTGCGGGAGGCAGCGGAAGACAGAAGTGCCTGGCGTGCTCTGGTCCATGCTCTGGGGTCATGAAGAGTCGGACACGACTAAACGACTAAACAACAACAACAAAGGAAAAGTGGGACATTCCGGGTCAAATAAGAAACCAGGACAGCTTCTCTAAATCTGCAGCTCACTAAGCCCTGTTACCTCTTCAGCTTCAGTCAATCAATCAATCAATCAATCAATCAATCAATCAATAATGTGAATTTGTTAATCTGCATCTCAGGGAAGTTAAATGCTTAAAATTGCCACACATTGGGGAAAGAAGAGACAAGTATTTTACTTACATCTTTATTTTTATTTCACAACATTTATATACTGCTTCATTGTATGAAAGCTTCAAGGTGGTGTTTGAAAAGAATAAAAGCAATGACATTTTCAGTAAAATGTTTAAAACAAGTACTTAAAACATTTTTTAAAAACTAAAATCAGCAAGAAGAAAAGACCAGATTAAAACACATGTCAACATTCCACAGGTCGGGGCAGGCTTGCCTAAACAGAAATGTATTTAGCAGGTGCCAAAAAGAGGACAGTGAAGGCGCTTGCCTGATGTCAGTAGGAGTTTTGAAATGCAATTGCTGCCACACTAAAATATCAATTTCTTACAGGTGCAGAACGAGCATTATGTGGCAGCCATAACAGCACCAGTTCCTGAGATCAAAGTATTTGAGTGGCATTTGATATGGCATAAGGTGATCTTGCAAGCAGCTACCCAATGCAATGAAAACCAACAGTTGTTACAAAGGAGGGATAAAAAAAAAAACCTGGCAGAACAAATTACTTAATAAAGTTAAGCAAGCGACGATACTTTGATTGAGCAATCATAAAAAGCAGCAGGGACTCGTGGCATATAATTCTCAACCAATCCACAAACCAAGTGCTTCCTTTGCTGTGTTATAGAGCAGCATATTTATTTCCTGCAGAGGCCGAAAATGAAAAATATGCTAACACAGCAACAAAAAACCACAGAATATTTTATTTCCCTTAAGGGCATCTAGCTCGGCAGCTGATTTAAAATTTTCATTCCGTAGAGATTGCATTGCTTTGCAATTTTTATATCTCCAAGTTCATCACCCGCGGTTTAGAAGCTCCAAATAACTTCATAAATATGAGTCATTACATTAGGAGAAATGTGTATATATGGCCCAGCTTTTTTATAGTAAAGGACAATGAATAAAGTGAATTAAAGCAGGCCAAACAAATTAATAAGCAAACTGCTCTTTTAAAAAAATAAATAAATAAGCATGGAGTTATATTAACTCATGGAAGGCAAGTTACACGAAACTGGAAGGTCATGTTGCTCTAAAAAAATTTCTCATTGTATCTCCATATAGACCATTATTACAAAAGTGTCAATAGGTTTTGCTTCTTTTTCTCGAAAACTCAAACTGATCCTAAAAAAAAGGGGGGGGTTGCACAGCTACAAGGACGATGAAGGTCTTCCACATTTCTCAAACACACCACCATCTTGGACCATCACAGTCTTTGGAAATGCATACTTTTTCCTGATGGACATTGCATTAAGGAGCACCTGACTATACCTTAACAAGGTGTGCAGAACCAATGGAAGTATGTGAGAGAGCAGGTAAAGACAGGGATCCAGTTGTGGACTTGTTCACATTGGAACAAAATGTGGATTTGCAAAGGCCTGTCTCTGTATTAATGTAGGGGGCATCCACATAATGTCGTCCCAATCCCAGTGTTTGTTCACATCCCAGTGGACATGTCCTGAACCGTGTGAAGTCCTATATTTGATGGGGAGTCAGGCAGGTGCATATCCACACCTTGGTTCATTGCGTAGAAGCTCTGTACCAGATTATCCAGCCAGTTTCAGGTTTCAAGCACAGGGCATGGAAGCAGCAGTAGGTAGTTACTACAGCTCTTTGCTATGGTGCCCTGTGTTGTCCTGTTATGCAGTGTGGCTCTCATTAGGCTTTGGTCCAGCCCACTCATCAGTGGAGGCAAACGAATTTTGCCTGGCCTGCTCATTGATGAGAGAGAACAGATATCAATGGGAAACTGATTGCAGCAAATTAAATAACCCCATTTAATGCAAGTGCTGGGGTTCTACCTGCCATCAAGGGGCCAGAACCTGGATTTCCCTGGGCCAGTATAAATAATAATCCATTTTTATTGGGACAGGAGTTTCTAGTTTTCTTCCTGTGCTGATACAGCTTTAAGAGAGTTCAGAATTTATGTATCATGTTGATACATTCACCTGGGATTTTCATACCCCCCAACATTTCTCTGATGAAAATAGGGACGTCCTATTCAATCATCATCATCATCATCATCATACCCTGCCCAACTAGGTTGCCCCAGCCACTCTGGCCAGCTTCCAACATAGATAAAACCATAATAAAACATAATAAAAATAACTTTGCTATACAGAATAAAAAAATTCCTTCCAGTAGCACCTTAAAGACCGACTAAGTTAGTTCTTGGTATGAGCTGAAGATCATCTTGGTATCATCTGAAGAAGTGTGCATGCACACGAAAGCTCATACCAAGAACTAACTTAGTTGGTCTTTAAGGTGCTACTGGAAGGAATTTTTTTATTTTGACTATGACAGACCAACACGGCTACCTATCTGTAACTTTGCTATACAGGGCTGCCTTCAGATGTCTTCTAAAGGTTGTAGAGTTACTTATCTCCTTGGCTCAGAGGTCACATAACTCCATACACTCCA
Organism: Podarcis vaucheri; assembly: GCF_965113315.1. NCBI lineage: Eukaryota > Metazoa > Chordata > Lepidosauria > Squamata > Lacertidae > Podarcis > Podarcis vaucheri. Next base: position 21,853,363 of record NC_138763.1, read on the forward strand.
GGATTTCTCCAATGAAAATAAGGGCATCCCTGTGATCTAAACCACTGAGCCTAGGGCTTGCCAATAAGAAGGTCGATGGTTCGAATCCCTGCGATGGGGTGAGCTCCCATTGCTCGGTCCTAGCTCCTGCCAACCTAGCAGTTTGAAAGCACGTCAGAGTGTAAGTAGATAAATAGGTACTGCTTCAGTGGGAAGGTAAACGGCGTTTCCATGTGCTGCTCTGGTTCACCAGAGGCGGCTTAGTCATGCTGGCCACATGACCTGGAAGCTGTAAAGCGAGATGAGCACTGCAACCCCAGAGTCGTCCACGACTGGACCTAACAGTCAGGGGTCCCTTTACCTAAGGGAAAGCGGGACATTCCAGGATCAAAGCAGAAACCAGGACAGCTTCTGTAAATCCGGGACTGTCCCTAGAAAATAGGGATGCTTGAAGGATCTGGATTTTGGAGGGCAATGCCATTTGTTTCATTTTTCAGGGAATTCAGGAGTCTGGGATAGTATATATGAGCTACTTTTCTCCCTCTCATTTTTTGATCTTCGTGGGATCTTAGCACATCTGGCATCACTCACTACAAAGCACCACACTGATTCCATTCTGAATAGCAGTGCCTGCCTGTATAACTTCTGTGCCTCTGTAGCATCTGAAGTGTTCAACATGGATTTCATATGTTACCTTGGTTATACTCCAGCAGAACCAAAAAGGCAGCCAGAGTTATGCATCCTGTAGATAGACTAAATAAGGCATTGGGGAACCTGTGGCCCTCCACAGAATACAACTCCCATCATCGCTCACCATTGCCCATGCTGTCCAGAGCTCATGGAAGTTGGAGTGATCCACAAGTTCCCCTTTCCCTAAAGTCAGTAGATAGGGTGGGGAGGATGAACAGCTCTCCTGTAGCCCTCTTCTGCCTCTGGGAAATCTTTCCCAGATGAACTTCTCCCCACCCAAAGGAAAGGCTCTGTTGAAAATCCCATCACTGCGAGAAGTAAGCTCATAAGCAGGGTAGGCTTTGGCCTTTCCTATGACTGCCTCAAGACTTTGGAATGTCTAGCCTGGGGAAGTTTGCAAAGGCTCATCTTTATTAGTCTTTTGGAAACAGTGCAAAGCATATCTGTTTCTTCCACCACTTAGCGGCTTAAGTGTTTTTGATTGCTGGGCTTGACGACATTTGAGCTTAGCTCTTATTTCAGTGCTAGCTGCTATATTTTAAATTTGCACTTCGGACATTCATTTCGATTTGATTTTTGTATTGCAGATTTATTTGTGTTAATGTCCTCAGAGCATTTGCAAGGGCAGAATGAGAATTCTAAAGGACATGAAAACTTGTTTGAGAGCCAGTGTGGTGCAGTGGTTAGAGTGTTGGACTAAGACTTGTGAATCCAGGGTTCAAATTCCCACTTGGCCAGGAAGCTCACCTTCCTCTCTCAGACTAACCTACCCCATGGAGTTGTTGTGGTGATTAATTGAGTAGGGGGAGAACCATGTATGATACCTTAAAAAGGAAGGAGATAACAGAGGGAACCTCAGGGATGAAGTGGATATAAAAGGAACAGGGAGGAGAGTTGAAAGAAACTGGTAGTTTGGCGGAAGGGGGGAAAGGTGCAAATTAAGTGAAAGGAAGAAGAAGATGACAGGAGAGGAGTTTACAAAAACAAGACAGGAATGTGGGGTGTGTGAAGAAAATAGAAAACCTCTGCCACTTAGAGCCTCTAGATTAGCAAATTCTAGAGGGAGGGTGAATCATTATACTGCCACAGGCAACACCTGTGCTGGGGCTGAGGAATACCCACCCGCAAGGAAATTGCTGGGGCAACAATTTAGCAATTTCCAAAGAAATTGTGACTCTTGGACCTGAGTCATTTTCAGGCCTCCCAAGTGTCATGTTCTCCTCCTGGCTTGGTCCCAGAGGCAAGGGGGAAGCTAGGAGAGGGGGCTGGATAAACTACAGAGGCATAGGATAGCAAGACATCAGGGCCTGATAGCATGGTTGTGAAGTAAAACCAAGGCCAAGCACAGCAGAGGGCAGGCAACATCCCCAAAGCGAAGTCTTCGTTTGAATCCAGGGGTCAGCCAGTCAATAATCTGGACTGGTCCAGCAGGGAACAGTGTTCATGAAATATACTCGGAGTCGAGTGTGGATTTCATGCTCTTTATTCAGCTCATAGTAGTGAGGAATGAAAGTTCCCCCAAAATATCTGCTTTATATACATTATTTACTCAATGGGCCCCACGTGATTGGCTAATTCCTGGATTCTCCTGTAGGCCAATCAGGTTGCGGATTCACTTCCACCTGGAGCTGGATTGGGTGGCTCCTGCGGACCAATCATGCTGCTGCATTGTTCTAGGACCAATCAGACTGCTGCATTCTGAATCCTATTGTTCTAGGACCAATCAGACTGCTGCATTTTGGATCCTATTGTTCTAGGACCAATCAGACTGCTGCATTTGGATCCTATTCAACTCAGTACATAACAGTTCAACTGGGAGCTTATGTATGCTGGTCACGCAGCCACAGGCCAGTTGCAACCGGTTTGCCCAGAATTCAAGGTTCTCTGCTTCCCATGAGTGCACACACTCCATCAATGGGGGGCTACTTGAAGATTCTGACACCAGCATTTCCTGAGGCTGGAAGGTGCTTTGACCCCCTGATACTGTAGGCGAGACAGCTGTGGAGGTGAATCAGGAATCCCTCTGAGTCTAGGACCTCTGGCATCACTTGTGCGGAGACGCTGGAATCAGGAGTCTGTGTGAAGTCTTCAGACTTCCTAATATGCAGGTTTCCATATGTGGAAGAGCCCGCCCTGGCAAAACAAACCCTGTGTTGCAGCCTCTGGGTCTTTAAGCCCCACCCCTAGCACCAGACACTCAACTAAGACTCATTGGGTTTATTTGGGCTGGTTTTCAAAGTCAGAATAACAGAAGCAAGTCTAGGTGGTCAGAAATTCGGAAGCACTCTATAGAGTTGACCGTTTCCACTGGCCACGGAAGAGAACAAAGAAGCATAAGACTGTAGGAAGAGCCTGCGGACTCAGACCAATGGCCCATGTAGTTCATGTAGTTCAGCATCCGCTTCTCCCAGTGGCAAACTAGATGCCTGTGGGAAGCCAGTGTGCAGAACCCAAGTGCTGACATTAGCAGAAATCAGCAGCTGATGTCATTAGGAATTCAGAATTGTGGTGATCACAGCCCAATGGTGCAGGAAAGGCCCTTGTCCTGTGCTGGCAAATTCCCATTTCCATTTGTGGGCAAAAAATACCTTCCTGAGGCCTTCTGCTTTGTTTGGTTCGGGCAATAATGCAAGGAGGTAAAGAATGTGCATCCATATCTGGTTCTGTCGTCGTCCCCCCCGGATCCAGACGTAACCTATAGAAAGCATCAAGTCTTATGCTAGAAGGAATTTAAATAAATTGTTGTTTTCTGCTGCTCCAGAGAAGCGGACACAGAGCAATGGATCCAAACTACAAGAAAGAAGATTCCACCTAAACATTAGGAAGAACTTCCTGACAGTAAGAGCTGTTCGACAGTGGAATTTGCTGCCAAGGAGTGTGGTGGAGTCTCCTTCCTTGGAGGTCTTTAAGCAGAGGCTTGACAACCATATGTCAGGAGTGCTCTGATGGTGTTTCCTGCTTGGCAGGGGGTTGGACTCGATGGCCCTTGTGGTCTCTTCCAACTCTATGATTCTATGATTCTATGAAATGAGCTGAACTCTCATTTCTGCTTTCTCAAAAGTGGCAGAGGTGGGGAAACGCATCATTTCCTGAAAGGAACATATGGTTTTTATTGTTCTGCCCACAACGAGGTCAGAATTCATGCTGTGTTGAAGTTTCATAACAGAACTTTTTACAAGGTTCCAGTTTTGATATGGAGGTTGAGATTTGGGGGGGTGGAGCAGTCCACAGTGGTACAGATAGGTCATTTTAGACTCACTTACTGCAAAATGTGGTAAAATAGCCCTCTTGCATTGGGGCAGGAAGGAGGGGCCTTTTCTCAGCCATTCCTTCCCCTTTCACCAGCTGCTGCTTCACAGCCATTTATTTTTCATTCAAAAAGGGTTTATACAGTCCACAATCCCAGCAAACTTAGCGGGTCAGGTAATGAACATGGCACCCATGTAGCCAGTCATCTTTGGCTTATTGTGGGCAGATTCATACCACACATTTAAAGTGTGTTCAACACACACTTAAAGCTCATGATTTGCCCCCAAGAATCCTGGGAGCTGCAATTTGTTAAGAGTGCTGGAAATGGCAGCTCTGTGAGGGGGAAACTGCTCTCTCCATTCTCCAAGAGCCATGCAAAATCACTCAAGGAGGGCTCAGAGGAAGATTGGTGAGCCATATGGTTTGAGGAGTCTTCACTCCATTCTGCCTAATGGTACAGCTGAACCCTGTTGCCTGAATGGCCGCATCTCAAGAGCTTTTTCTGCACACTTTCCTGACTTTAAGATCTATGGATACACTTTGTGGCCCCATCTGAATGCAAAGCATGCGCTCTGTCCCTCTCACTCTAACTGGGCCCCTTCTCTAAAACATTGGCATCCCAAACCTCCTGGAACCTGAGAGATACCAAGCATAGATTTCACTGGGGGTTCACAAACACCTCCCCCTTTTTATTCTGCTTTCCCTGCTTATTTCAAATCAGCCAAATTCATTAAAGGTTTAATAACACGGGTGTGTTGGTGTTTTTTCTTCTTCTTTTAACAAAATGGGGGGGGGATCGTTCCTAGCCATCTCTTTTTGTAAGCAAATATTTTAGCCTCCCTTTGTCATGCTCACTAAGTTTACTGGCAGGGCTAGGAAGAGGGTGATGCGACGGATGGTTTTGCTGTTGCCAAAAGGCTGCTAAGGAACTTAGGAAACCAGACAAAACCCTGACTGCACATGCCTTTGTCTGAATCGAAGGCGAAAGGTGGGAGTTTCCCTGGCAAGGAGCAAAGCTAGACAATTCTGCTCTCTTGCCAGTTGGGAATGTTGCTTCAGCTGTGGCAGCAGAAGCAAGGACAGTTTGCTAAAAGAGATTTACAGGACTGAGCTACGGAGGTGTCTATAGAGCAACAGCTGTTCCACTTGCTTTAGCCATTAAATTTACACATTTAATTGGGTAATCCAAGGTCAAAAGGAGCTACAAGAGAGAAAGAGGTTGGTCAGGGGGTGAATGATCTTCTGAGTACCAGGGCCAGGAAGAGTGGGGAGTTGGAGCTTTTGCTTCATAGTAAGAATACAGCTCTGCAAGATTTTGACTATATGCATATGAAACCAGAGGCCCTTCCTGGATACCACTGTCTTCAGAGGTGCAGTGAGTGATGTTTGAAGACGGGGCCTTTTCAGTGGTGGCATTTTTGCTGGAGCAACATACGAACCTCCTGCTCTGCATTCTGCTTGCCTGTCTACTCAGAGCTGTCCATGGTCTGACTTCCTTACCTAAACTCTTCCTTCACCTTCCTGGTCCTCCCTGTAGACCTTTGTCAAGAACACAGGGATAGGTAAGCCGCTTTATCTCTCGCCCACAGGCTGTTCCTGAAACAGACCTGGTGTTACAACGAAACCTCCTCAAGCAGCTAGCGGGGGGGGGGGGCACTGCTCCAGAATGGTCCACCACTGATATCTGATATGGATGCCTTGGAAACTTTTTGTTTCCCCGTGCTACATCGGGGACAAAGTGGGAAATTAAGATTGTGAGTGTGTCGTGGTAATTGAAGGACCTCTGCTGCCACTGGGTAAGCCCATCAGGGTAGCCAAATGTTATAAGAGGTGACCCATCAGAGGATTTTAAGCCAAGCCTGCAGCCCATCCTGCCTTGTTTTATTGGTGGTGGAGCACTTCCTTTGTCTGAAAATGACCACCAATTCCACCCATAGTATTTCAGGGCTGGGAGCTGCTGCGGTTCAGCGCATTACAGTGCAGTTCAGTATAATTGTGTTCCTGGCATGGAAAGGGATAGCTGCCTTCCACTCATCTGCTGAAAAAGACTTGTTGCAGTGAGGACAAAACCAGTCCTCCATCCCAAATATCCTGTGTTTATTTAATAACACCAGAAGAGCTCTGCTGGATCAGACCCAACTCGTCAGGCGTCCTGTTCTCATGGTGACCAACCAGATACCTGCAAGAAGCACACCCTCCAACATTTCTCTGTTGAAAATAGGTACGTCCTACCATGCCCTCCGATATTTCACCAATGAAACTAGGGGTGGCGCTGTGGTCTAAACCACTGAGCCTCTTGGGCTTGCTGATCGGAAGGTTGGTGGTTCGAATCCCCGCAACAGGATGAACTCCCGTTGCTCAGTCCCAGCTCTTGCCCACCTAGCAGTTCGAAAGCATGTCAAAGTGCAAGTAGATAAATAGGTACCACTCTGGCGGGAAGGTAAATGGCGTTTCTGTGGGCTGCTCTGGTTTTGCCAGAAGTGGCTTAGTCATGCTGGCCATGTGACCCGGAAGCTGTCTGCGAACAAACACTGGCTCCCTCAGCCTGTAAAGCAAGATGAGCGCCGCAACGCCAGAGTCATTTGCGACTGGACTTAACTGTCAGGGGTCCTTTACCTTTACCTTTTTTTAAAAGTGGGACATTCCAGGATCTGTAAATCCAGGACCATGCCTGAAAAAGAGGACCACTTGGAGGGTCTGAGGCATACAGTCTGTGAAGTAGAACAGAATAATAATAATAAATAATAAATTTTATTTATACCCCTCCCTCCCCAGCGAAGACTGGGCTCAGGGTGGTTAACACCAGGTATAAAAACAATTGATTAAAATACAACTTAAAAACAAGATTAAAATACAACATTAAAATGCAGCCTCATTTCAGTAGAAACTCAAATCAAAAACTTTTTGGGTATGAAAACGTCAAATCTTCACCAAGGCCAACTATCCAGACTGGTCCTATGTGGGCCGGAAAAAAGCCAGGGAAGTCCCCAAATAGGAGTTCCATCACAGAAGGAGAAAGGAAAAAGGAAAGGGGGGAAGGGGGTCAAGTTGATTTCAACATACACTCATTACTTCTAAAGAGCTGCAACCAGCCCCCTTCCAAATCCCTGAGATTAGGAGCAGAGGGCTTCCAGGTGGTGCCTGTCATTTGGGGAATTTAAGCACTGAATATGAGCTGTGCCTCAGAAGAAAATAAAAGAGTTTGCATCATATGAAGCAGCAGAAACGGCAATGAATCCTGGCAAAGGTTATGCGCCTCATGTCTAGTATGCACATCTGCCATACATCACAAGACTTCTCACTTGCACTAACACAATGTAATCCATATACTGTAGGGTGATCATCTTGTCTGAAGCGTCCTTGATTCAGAATGAAAATGTTTTAAGACTGCGGTCCGCATTCACCAATGCACAGGAAAATTAAAGGGCCGAAGTGCACTGCGCATTCAAAAGCAGCACCGCATGGCTATAAAAGTTTGAAAAACCAGTAGCCATCTCGAGTTGTTCTTTAGTGAAACATCCTCTCTATTACCCAATAAGTCTTCTGGATTTCCCAATAAGTGTGGTCAGATACAGAAGCCAAGTTCCTCCAAGAACAAAACTGCAATGAGTAGAATTATTGCACAAGTTCTTTGACCATGACTAGTCGTTGCTTTTCGGAAACATTCATTCAGGAAAGCAAAGTAAGAAGAGCAAATAGATAAAAATCAGCGTTCCAAAATTCAAAGAGGTTCTGGGATGGAGCCTAGTTTCTACATGACTCTGGCAATTCTATAATTCTTTAGAAATGAAGTAAGTTTTCTTGCAATGAAAAGGCAGCTGTGTTATCCCACTGTATTTTCAAGCAGGGATGGGAAAATTCAGGCTTGAAGGGCCAAAACGTGGCCTTGCAGGCCTGTCTGTCTGGCCCAGGGTTTCCCAAACTTGGGTCTCCAGCTGTTTTTGGACTACAATTCCCATCATCCATAGCTAGCAGGACCAGCGGTCAGGGATGATGGGGATTGTAGTCCAAAAACAGCTGGAGACCCAAGTTTGGGAAACTCTGGCCTGTGGAATTCTCCCCAGGCCCCACCCCTAACTGGCCCTGCTTTGCACACCCAACCCCCCTTGATTTTTTTGGCTGGTTGGAAATGCCCTTGAACTCTGGCAGTGCCTCTTGCTAATTTGGATAGAGAAGTGTGCAAATGTGTGTAGAAGCTAGCCAGGCTAGCCTACGCACAATGGCGACATTTTCATTAGTGTCTGCACCCACCTTCGCCTCTGGCTCCACCTGCCTCTGGCATGGGGGCCTTAGAAGGTTGCCTCCTTCATTGTGGCAACAGGGCTCTCTGAAACTCCCTGCCTCCTTTCCTTCCATGGTCATCCGCCTTGTTACGTCCACTGTTTGTTTAGTGCACTGTTTGATTTTATCTCAAGGTTCTTTGCTGTCTCTTGCTGCTATATTCTGTTGTTTGTTTCATTGAATTTTATTATTTTCATGTTTGTTTTATTATCCGATTGTCAGCCACCTTGGTCGAGGGTGGGATGCCCCATTTCAGAAACAAAAGACATTGTCACTAAACAAGCAACCTTGTCCGGAAAAGTGGTAGACTCTCAGAGTGCCCTATTTTCCAGGGATGCCCCTGATTTAGGGAAGCCATCCCAGTTTCCCACTTTTCCTTAGAATGTCCCTATTTTTACTGGAGAAATGTTGGAGGGTATGGAGTTATCCAGCCCCTGAGCTGTCTGAAGGCAGCCCTGTATAGGGAAGGGTTTTTTTTTAAATGTTTTATTATGTTTTAATATATGTTGGAAGCTGCCCAGAGTGGCTGGGGCAACACAGTAAGATGTGTGGAGTATAAATAGAAAAGTTATCATTATGGAATGGGACATCCCTATTTTCATCAGAGAAATGTTGGAGGGGTGCATAAAATAATATATTAGAGGGGGATCTTTCCCCCCCTTTTTTTACCCTAATGCTACAAGGACTGATTAGAACAGCAGTAGTCAACATGGTGCCCTCCGGGTGTTTTAGACTCCAGCCAGCATGCCCAATGGTCAGGGATGATGGGAGTTGCCATCTACAACATCTTCAGGGTGTCCTGGTTTAGAGTGCACAGTGCATGTGTTTCCAAACTTGCGATCTAAGAGCACACCTTAGTTGGTTCAAACAATCTGAGGGACCAGCAAGAAGACATAAATCTGAATCCTTCATGCCAAAATTTTGGTGCTAGTTTTAGGCATTTAATTCATAAGATGAGTGTTATTCAGACCATAGCTGTCAACTTACAGATTTGAAAATAAGGGACCAGCCGCCAAAATAAGGGACCTGCAGCCTCACCTGTTCCAGGCACTCCAGTCTTCCTGTCCTCCAGCAGTCTGGTCAAACTCATGCTGGTAGCTTCGAGAACACTGTCCAACCAACTTTGTAACCAGAGGTTCAACTGAATATAATCTGAATCACATGCACCACAAGGCCTATGCAGCCTCAACTTAAGATGGCTTCACGGCCTGGCTTTGCATTGCAAAGTTTGCAGCAGCACGTGCAACAAAATGGTGTCCAGAATTCAAAAACCCCTCAGCTTGCATTAACTAGCCACACACAAGACATGCAAGCTCCACCCCCCAGTCGTTCTTAGACTTCTTATTGGGTGAGCAACACAACCAAGCAACACAGTTGGAGCCTCCCTCCTCCCTGGCCGGCAGGGAGGAAGGGAGAGGAGCTGCTTCCTTTGAAATTTAAGGGACATCATTTAAGGGACATTTAAGGGACATCCATCAATAAGGGACAGCAGCGGGACATGGCGCTGGAATAAGGGACTGTCCCTTCAAATAAGGGACACTTGACAGCTATGATTCAAACACAGAGCAAACCAAAGTGAAATGGCTTCTCTGGCACTCGCCCACCTGTTGCTAAGGCCCAGGATTTCCTTTTGCCAAACTTCAAGAAGAATCACAGCGTTTGCATCCCTTCTCTCTATTGCAGCATCAATGGAGGCATCGCCGCAAAGCCTGCTGACAGTTGCTTCCCCATTTCTCTTTGCAAGCATCAGCCCTGGCCAGGACAACATTGTGCACCACAGCCAATGCGAACGAGTTGTCACCAGGTTCTTCTTTCAGCCTTTAAAAAGCCTTTCTCTGCTACCTGGCAGTCGGCCCTTCCAAACATTGGTTTGTCTTATCACCAGCACAACACAGCCCATTCATTAGCGAAATTCCTTTCAGAGCAGACTACAATGGCTCCTGACAAATTGTTGCTGCCATGTCTGTAAATAAAATCGAAAGTATCAAGGGCTTGGGGTTTGCTGCTGTCCAGACATCTTTAAAGGGAGAAAAGGAACACCAGCAGGGACCAAATTAATATTTCAGAGTGGAGAGATGCAAATGTGATGCCGAGAGCTGCCAGATCCTTGTTTCCCATGCCAATGTGACTGCGCAGACAATGAATGTCTGTACCTCAATGTGGGCATGAAGATTTCGATCGGGGGCTTTGCCAACCCATCTTTATCATCAGCGCAAGGCATTTAAGTCCAGTCTGAAGATGTACAGAGTTTCATAATGGCTACCTTCCCATTTCCCTTTCATAGTATTTGCGCTTACAAAGTGCTTCCGTGGGAATATGCTTCCGTGGTACATATGCCTGGTGTGTGGTTTTTTTTTTTAAAAAAAAAAAATTTAAATACCTGAATGAAAACGTCTGTAGCTCTGCCAGGCTGTTTCCTTTCCTGATCTATATCTTGTGCAGAAATGGAGACGTAGCAGGGAATGTCTGCTGAGCTCTTCTCAAGCTTTGCCTGTCCTTCCACAAATCCCCTTTGACCGACATGGATGTAGCTCAGTTGGTAGAGCATGAGACTCTTCATCTTTGGGTCATGGGTCCGAGCCCCATGTTGGGCAAGAGATTCCTGCATTGCTGGGGATTGGACTAAATGAGCCTTGTGGTCCCTTCCAACTCTCTAATTCTTTTATTCAAGGATGGGGAGTCTCATAACTGTCCTCGGACCACATCCTTCCCTGGCTGCGCTTCATCCCATGAGTGTTTTCGTCTAGCTGAAGTGTCCGATCAGTAGGTCAGAGGTTCGAATCCCCACGACGGGGTGAGCCCCCGTTGCTCCATCCCTTCTCCTGCCCACCTAGCAGTTCGAAAGCACGTCAAAGTGCAAGTAGATAAATAGGTACCACTCCAGCGGGAAGATAAACGATGTTTCTGTGCGCTGCTCTGGTTCACCAGAAGCGGCTTAGTCATGCTGGCCATATGACCCGGAAGCTGTACTCTGGCTCCCTCAGCGAATAAAGCGAGATGAGCGCCGCAACCCTAGAATCAGCCACGACTGGACCTAATGGTCAGGGGTTGTTGTTTAGTCGTTTATTCATGTCCGACTCTTCGTGATGCCATGGACCAGAGCACGCCAGGCACTCCTGTCTTCCATTGCCTCCCGCAGCTTGGTCAAACTCATGCTGGTAGCTTTGAGAACACTGTCCAACCATCTCATCGTCTGTCGTCCCCTTCTCCTTGTACCTTCCATCTTTCCCAACATCAAGGTCTTTTTCCAGGGAGTCTTCTCTTCTGATGAGGTGGCCAAAGTATTGGAGCCTCAGCTTCAGGATCTGTCCTTCCAGGGAGCACTCAGGGCTGATTTCCTTAAGAATGGATAGGTTTGATTTTCTTGCAGTCCATGGGCTTCTCAAGAGTCTCCTCCAGCACCATAATTCAAAAGCATCAATTCTTCGGCAATCAGCCTTCTTTATGGTCCAGCTCTCACTTCCCTACATCACTACTGGGAAAAACATAGCTTTAACTATACAGTCAGGGGTACCTTTACCTCTACCTTGCTTGTCTGCATGAAGGAAAGAGAGGAAGAGTTTGTGTAGAACTTAGCCTACTGTCCAAAGGTCAAAGAATCAATGGTTGTGATTTCTTGCTTCCATGGAAATGTTTCTGCAGTCATTCTTGCCAGGAAACAAGGCAATAGTAAGATATGGTATAATCTGATAATGTAATTCAGTCATTCTCGTCAACTTTTTCACATGTACTGTATGTCCTCTGCTCTTTGGGTTTATTTGTTTCAAGGCTGTCTGTTGCCTAAGGGTGGGGTGGGGGATTGTCCGTGTATTCTTTTTTAAAAATCATACTGTTCTTTATACTTGTTTATTTGCATATATTGAAAATGCTTAATAAAAATATGCTGCTTCTGCTTCTTTTTACAAAACCAACTTTTTTAAAAAAACTGCTAGCAGTTTTTCAGGAGGCCAATTTAGACCTAGAAAATGGAGGGGAAGGGTTAATCGGCTCCTCCAGCACTGCTATAAAACTGAGCCCCACCCTGCCGGGGCTTTAAGAGAGAACAGAAACTTTGGTTTATTAACACAGAAACTGAGCTGGGTATGAAAGCACCAGTGGGGCTGAGGAACAGGGCTAGTCTGGAGAAATGGAAGCGCACAGCTAACCAATGTACAATTTTGCAACAGCGTAAAAACCGCATTTCTGGGAAAGTCATCATGGTGGTTCATTTAGATTAGATGCAATCTGCACACTTCCTCTGAAAGTGCAAAAAGAAGAAACGAAGATAAAGTAATGAACTCCAATGTAATGAATCTTTACGCCTGTATTCTGTTCAAGGACTTGGAGTGATGTTCTAGCCTCACTGCAAATAGCCCAAGAGACACAGTCTACCCAAGTGAGCTTCATGGCTGAATCTATAACTTGGATTTCCTGCCTCTCATCTTGATGCCATAGCCTTTGCTGCAATGCACACTGGGTCCAAATTACAAAATCCATTTGCACAGAATCAATTAGGAAGGCCAGGCACTTAGAAAGCTGCCTTATACTGAGTCAGATCATTAGACTCAGTCAGGGGTCAGCAAACTTTTTCAGCAGGGGGCCGGTCCACCATTCCTCAGACCTTGTGGGGGGCCAGACTATATTTTGGAGAGAGAGAGAAATGAACGAACTCCTATGCCCCACAAATAACCCAGAGATGCATTTTAAATAAAATGACACATTCTACTTATGTAAAAACACGCTGGGGCCAGATTTAGAAGGCAATTGGGCCGGATCCAGCCCCCAGGCCTTAGTTTGCCTACCCATGATCTAGGTTAGCATTGCCTGTTCCAACCAGTGTTTCTCCAGGATTTCAAACAGGTCATTCCCAGTACAATTTGGAGTTCCCGTGGATTGGCCCTGGTCCCTGCTGCATGCAAAGCAAGTGCATGGGATAAATCCCAGTTTTTCAATTCAAAATTCATTTCCATTTAATCCATACCAGGAACCCTTTGCTAGATTCTTCTCACACATATTTCAAAAGGGACCCCAGCATTTATAAATTCATGTATCATTCAGAACTGATCCATTAAGTGTGTCTATCTGGGCAAAGTATCTCTTAAATAAGGGGTCAGCAACCTTTTTCAGCTGTGGGCCGGTCCACCATCCCTCAGACCTTGTGGGGGGCCAGACTGTATTTTGAAAAAAAGAAAATGAATGAATTCCTATGCCCCACAAATACCCCAGAGATGCATTTTAAATAAAAGGACACATTCTAGTCTTGTAAAAACACCAGGCAGGCCCCACAAATAACCCAGAGATACATCTTAAATAACAGGACACATTCTACTCATGTAAAAACATGCTGATTCCTGGACTTTCCGCGGGCCGGATTGAGAAGGCAATTGGGCCGGATCCAGCCCCCAGGCCTTAGTTTGCCCACCCCTGTCTTAAATGGACATTGTAGGAGAGTGCAGATTGAAGAAGAGGATAAAGATAATTCCTCTGCTAAATTTCTGCTTGAGCTTTAAAGCAGAGAGATACAAATTATTTTCTCAGGACCTGTAGTTTATTTTGTTTCAAAATTCTTCTGCAACTATATTATGAGGCAAATGATATATTTCTTCATGTTCCCTCAACTGCATGCTATTCACATTTACATCACCCATATTTTGCTGTAAAAGTTGTGGGAAATTGTCCATCCATAAATATTTCCCTATTACAGTTGACAGTAAAATCTGCTATCCTGGAAAATCCAAAATTCTCAAACACACAAATCCAATTATATAGCAATGTGCCCACTTAAAAGAAAGAAAGAAAAAAGGTTGTGAAAAATCAGTTCTTTTCTTCCTTGCCCATCACTCCTTGTGTCAGAGTGGTGCCTAGTTGGCAGCCATCAAGATGTATTGTAAATCAATGAGGAAAAACTCTGACGAATTAGACAATAGGTTCAGTTATATCAACATCCAGCTATATCAATCAAAGGCACGTTTTTGTGCTTGGGTGAAAACTTCCACTTAGAGAAGGGTTGTTTTGCAACTCACACCCAAGTGTTGCACAAGAAAAGTGAAACTAAGTCTTAATATATCATTGTTTGTTCAAGCATTTGGGCAACAGGGCAAGTGGCTATTTTCCTTCCGGTCATGACTCTTCGGATTAAACATTCTCTTTTTCAAAAGTGCCTTCCATATGCTCTCCAAGAAGCTGACAAACAAACTCTGTTACTTATTCCTAGGATTCAGTATCCACAGGTATAACTGCCTCTGAATATAGATTTCCCATTTTAACTGGAGGTACCAGGGTTTGAACCCAAGACCTTATTCATGCCAAGCAATGGCCCCCTACCACAAAGCTTTGGCCCTTCCTCATTTACCAGGCATGGGGACAAGCTTGGTGTGTAATAAATGGAAAGAAAAACAATTATCCAGAGACTGGGGGAAAGGGTGGAATTCTGAATGAGTCTTTAAAAAAGAAAATCGTGTGCACAGTTGAAGATGCTTTAAAAACAACTTGTTTCGTAAAATCTAGTTGCGAAATGCCAGGGAACAAAACAAGAACGTTGGGTTTTTGTCCAGATTAATTCCACAACAGTAGAAAGACACATGTTGGCAATTATTAGCAGAGTGATTGTTACCCAAAAAAATTAAAAGATGGATTTTCATTTTTATTTAATGGGAGAGGGCAGGAGAAAGGCAAACGTTTTGGACATTGTTGTCGCCTCCACTTTCCCGAAGCTTTGGCTGGGTTAAGGTGGCCATCTGCAGAGCTGCAGCCTTGGAGTACTGGCCTGGACCCCATCCCTCAAAGAGCAACAGGTCCTGAGGCTCTAGAGACAAGCGGTTTTGTGCCAGTGTAGCCCAGAAGCCCCAGTTCTGAACAGAGTTATCTACATGATACGTATTTGAGAGAGGAGGTTGGGGGAGAAGTAGCTTCCCACAGGGCTTGCCCTTGTCCCCTAATATTCCCCACCCCCTTTAGAAATTTAGCATGCGGAACAAAGCTCATCACCTCATCATAATATAATTATAATATGTAGAATATTAATATTATTATTATTATTATTATTACCCCAGTCGGCATGTATGGCAGTACAGTACTTGTGTGTGAAAGGGTGTGTCATGTATTTCAGCTCTGGGTTGCAAAGAACAGTTAGTTTTACAAGTGTGTGTGTGTGTGTGTGTGTGTGTGTGTGTGTGTGACAACTTCCAGAGGGGCCATCTGGTTAGATTGTAATGGATTACTCTGAAGTCATTTTGGCACCAGGTAGAAAAGAAACACCCTCTTTCCCCTTGCTCCTGGCCTGCCCACTGCCAACCTGTCTTGTATTTTTCCAGAACAAAGATGGCAGCCCTATTCTCCCACCAATACCAACCCTGATCTCTCCCCCCCACACACACACACACCTCTCTTCTCCCCCAACCTTATACTGTCAAAAACATTAGTGTCTCACTTTGAATATAACAGATCTCTATAAAGGACTCTATGAACTGAAACCAGAGACATAGTATGTACTTCTGTAACCCAAGAAAATATTTAATAAAAACAATGGGGGGAGGGAATCATGGGACTATAGGTCCCATCATCCCTGTTGGCTGGGGATGATGGGAGCTGGAGTCCCAATAACATCCTGTTCAGTACCACTCAGCAGGAGACCATATTGTTTTCTTGCTATGCTTTCAAGCAGGGATATGTATCACTAAAGGCAGATTAATAGTACTTTGAGAGTGACTACACATGCTTTGTAAATTTAGAACACATTGCTTGTGAACGATGGGAATTGTAATTTAAAATGTAAACTACTCAAGGCTG
The DNA here is from genome assembly GCF_965113315.1 of Podarcis vaucheri. Taxonomy (NCBI): domain Eukaryota; kingdom Metazoa; phylum Chordata; class Lepidosauria; order Squamata; family Lacertidae; genus Podarcis; species Podarcis vaucheri. The sequence goes on from NC_138763.1 coordinate 21,869,329, forward strand.
AAGTTATTTTATATATATATATAAATGCCACTTTGTAAAGGTTGTTCAGTGAAGTTTGATAAAAAGTTACAACTGCAGTCATTGAAAAAAATCAAGACAAAATGAAACAGAATAACTAAACTATAATGCAAAACTTAATACCTTTATTAGGACTAATCGTTTTAGGCTGTTACCCTAACCTACTTCCAGTGCCTACCGTTTTACACTTGAGACTATTTAAACTCATGAATTTTATTCTTTTGCTATATTTACAAATTAAGTGAGCGTATCAGATGCAACCTATAGTGAGGTGACTCTTGATAGTGTAATAGGGGTAATATATATTGTATAAAAGTGACACAGGTGTCGCTGTGGGTTAAACCACAGAGCCTAGGACTTGCCGATCAGAAGGTCAGCAGTTTGAATCCCTGGAATGGGGTGAGCTCCTGTTGCTCGGTCCCTGCTCCTGCCAACCTAGCAGTTCAAAAGCACATCAAAGTGCAAGTAGATAAATAGGTACCGCTCTGGCGGGAAGGTAAACGGCGTTTCTGTGTGCTGCTCTGGTTCACCAGAAGTGGCTTAGTCATGCTGGCCACGTGACCCGGAAGCTGTACGTCGGCTCCCTCGGCCAATAAAGCGAGATGAGCGCCGCAACCCCAGAGTTGGCCATGACTGGACCTAATGGTCAGGGGTCCCTTTACCTTTACCTATATTATATAAAAGCGAACAAGAAACAAAGGAAGCAGTTAAATAAATATATGAAGGTGCACTGAGGCCTTTTTAAAGCAGCTGCTGGCTCCTGGCGTGTATGTCTATTGCAGTGGCGTAGCGTGGGTTGTCAGCACCCGGGGCAAGGCAAGTAATTTGAGCCCCCTAACCCGTGGATTTGCGCCCCCTAACCCTAACCCCCAGATGTTGCGCCCGGTGCGGCCGGCCCCCCCCCTGCACCCCCCACGCTACGCCACTGGTCTATTGGAAATGACCAAATCCAACAGGTGCCTCTTCCTCTGGAAAGGCAGGATGATGTTAAACCACGTTGTCGTTTGGGGGGAAAGGGGTCGCTGGCTCCTTTCCCGAGAATCCGCCCCAGCCCTCCCAGGCGCGGGTCGAGGCGAGCGGAAGGCCGCAGGGCGTGGGCGCTGCTGCGAAGGGCGCCTCCCCCTGTCTGGGGCCGGAGCCAGGCGGCGGGCGGCGGGGAGGAGGCGGGACCGGCTTCCGGAGAGGGGAAGCCCGCACTATTTGTACTTGGCCGGCCTCTCCGGCTGAGTCACTCGCTTGCCGCCTCCTGCCGGGGAAGAAGATGCTGCGCTCGGAGACGACCCTCGTCTTGGCGGCGCTGCTCGCGCTGTTCTGGCCCGCGGGAGGCGACCCGGCGCCGCCGAAAGCGCTCTGGAAGCAGCAGCAGCAGCAGCAGCACTTTCGGCTGTCGCTGAACCCTTACACCGCGCTGGCCCGCCGGCCCGCGCAGACGGCCCTCGACTTCTTCAACTACCTGCAGAGCTCGCCCAGCTCTCTGCGGAGTCTGGCCTACGTCAAGAAGGCGTCCGCCAAGGTAAGGCAGGGCAGGGCTCCTTGGGCCAAATGGTCTAGGGGGACAGGGAAGCGCACTCTGCACTCTGCACATGGGCAGAGGCACGGCGCTTTGGAACGCCGCCGTGGGAGTCGCTCAAGGGGGCGTGGCTTAAGTAACATGTGGGGTAAGCATTTGTACCGGGAGTGGGGCCCATGGGCGTGGGCAGGGAGGGGCGGCTGCCCCCCTAAATCAATTAAATCAGTACAAAATGCTTAACTGAGGTTCTGCCCCCCACCCACCCCCAATCCTGGCCAAACCCAAGAGAGGGGCTTTTTCCAAAATCCACGCGCAGTGTCTGGAACAGAGCCTTTTGTGGTCCTTTGCAGATGGAGTGGACTCTATTCTGCAAAAGCAGCTTCTGACTGTGTCAAGTCCTTAAGGCATCACAAGACAGCTTTTGCTGCAGAGCAGACTGAAATGGTTCCCCCTATGGAAATCCTCTGTTAATGTTGCCCCCCCCCCAGCCTTTGTGCCTTTTGAGGTGGCAGAAATGTATAGTAGGCAGTTGTGTGTGTGTTCAGCTCCTTTCTGGGGAAAGCTTCACCTGTAAAACTTCTGTCTGACTCGCCAGAAAAAAAGTTGGCAACTCCGCTTGCTCTATGTACAGTACTATGGAATTTACTTGTAAACTGAAGAAAAGGCGGACCGTCACACAGAAGTTTACCATGTGGGTGAGCCCACTGGGTCCTCTCCATGCACACCTGCACTTGATTTGCAGTAACATGCTGCTTGGTAAGGTAAGGTAGCAGGAAGACCCTCAAGCTGGAGAGAGTGGAGCTGGAAAGTTCAGCTGGGCTCCAGGGCAATTTGTTTGCTCTGCCTGCTGGGAGTGTGGCCAACATGTGTGATGCTCTGGCATAATGCAGGCTTGTAGTGATGGTCACCAACTGCATTCACATGAATGGCTTATAATGCAGCTAGATTGTTCGTTTTTCTCAATTTGGGTTAGAATCCTGGGATGTCAGAGATCTAATCCAAGCCTTTGCAATGCAGGAATCTTCTGCCCACCATGGGGCTTGAACCCTTGACTCTGAGATTAAGAGTCTCACTCTCTACTGAGTGAGCCATCCCAACTGGCCTAGGGGAAAACTCATCAAAACACAATACTTCATAAGAAACAAGAGGATAGATGCCCAGGGAGATATGGATTGTGGCTAATGCTGTGTGTACGCTGCTTCTGAAACCAGCTGTGGGAGTACACTGGTTGCGGAGTATATGGGAGTGTGTGCAATGCCTTGAAGGGCTTTAAAAGGGATGCGGGATAAGCTTATTCATGGTTGAAAATGGACACCAGTTGCTGCAGGACACAGCTGGGGAGAGTAATGTTGCACTCATGGCCTGCTTGCAAGCTTCCCATAGAAGGGACTGTTCACATAAAAACTCAGTGATGTGAGCTTTGTTGCTCAACAGTGACAAGTTGCTAATATGCAGAAGGGATGGGTGATCTTTCTTGCTTTTCATGCATGTTTCTGTATGTTAATGACTTGTTGGGTAGCTAAAATTGTAGGGTACTAGAATTTATGTAAATGTGTACAGGGTCTTTTTGCAATAAAACTGATTATAACTTGATGCAAGTGTTTAACAATTGGGGCTGTTAAGTCTGACCACACATCGCTGTGATATAATGTGGACTTTCAGAAGGGTAAAACTACAAGTCTTAACCACAGTGTAACTTACAGTTTCCTAAAAACATAAACCTGGCAGCTATAGAATACACTATGTGCATTTATAATAGCTATTTTATATATTGTAGTGTCAACATTTTTAAATTAAATGTTTTACATTCAAAAAGAAGAAGAAGGGACTGTGAAGGCAGGATGAAGGATTAAATAGAACTTTGGTCTGAACTAGCAGGACTCTTAAGTTCTTGTGATAGGATGGGAACAGCTTGGGCTGAAACTGCACATTTCCAGAGAACTGATGACTCCTAGTGTCCAGATGTTCTTTTCATTGGTACTTTGAATCATGAGTTCACCAGAAATTTGTCCCCCCAACTCTGCGGAGTCATTGGCAAAGCTGCTAGACTGAAAGTTTTAGCATTGTTCCTGAAGAATGTTTCCAAGAGGGCACTTGTGAACTATTTAGAAAGACAAGGGGGCAGGGTCCTAAAATTTCTGTTACACACAACTGCTCCAGATGGGATGCTTTATCCTGGTGTTGCCTTGGCAGTGAAATATTTCAGTGTCTGTGTTTGATTTGAAGGAGCTACAGTTTTATTTAGCAGACCTTAGTGGAAGCCGCTTTCTTAGTGCTAAGTTATTATGTCAAACAGTGAATACTTAGCAAGAAAATTGCTTAATTCAAATAACACGAGTTTTTTATGTTGGAAATCTTGGTGACTTCCTTTTTCCATTAAGCCGCATTTTGCAAACACAATGCTTGAAGCTGGAACTCTGTAATCATTTTTCATTGGGGTGGAGGAGCATTTGAGGTTTGTATACCATACTGTGAGATGGAGATCACATAATATTCAGAATTTGCACACTGCTTTTTTCTTCTAAAGAAGGCCTAAAGCAGCTAAGCAAAAGAACCACCACCAAAACCCTCATGGCCTTAAAATAGCAATTAACATAATGCCAATGTCAAGATCTAAGCAGAAAAAAATACAACTCTAGTAATCTAAGCAGTCAGTACAATATATTTACAAGTGCAGGCAAAATAGCTCAGTCAGGGCCTGAGTCACAATCTCAGGGTTGTGGGTTCAAGCTCTATGTTGGGTGGTGAAAAGATTCCCGCATTGCAGGAGGTTGGGCTACGTGATTCTGATGGTCCCTTCCAACTTTGATTCTAAGAAAAGTTATGCCTAGGCCAACAGACAATGTACAAGCTGATGTTATCCTACTCTCAAAGAACCCATGACTACCACCTACGCTCCCCAAAAGATCAACTCCCCAGTCTAATCTGAAATAAAAGAAGAAAAGAGAGAGTCTCCGGAGGAAGACACTGCCCTAGCACCATGAGTCATACCTTGGCTTTTGCAGATAAGAGATGAAAGAAAAAGGAAGTGACTCTCATCCTGCACTCTCTTCTTGTCAAGATGGGGAGGCAAAAGTTAGTTTGACAAAACCCCAGAACCCTCAGAGCACAGCCACACTCATAAAAAAAAGAGGTAAGAGGCTGGAATAGGGCTGGTGCTTGCAGCTTCCCCCAAGGGACAATTGGAGGTGTGAACCTCAGCAGGAGTGCCCCCTCCCCATCGAATGCAGAAGTGGTTACAAGCAGCCAGATGGAACTACTTTACTGGGTGGGTGGAGTTCCTTCTTCAAGGCATCCAGGTCTCTTTAGGTGTGTCTGTTGAGTGCCTTCAGCAGCAAAAAATTCTGGTACCAGGGCAGAGGCTAACGATAGGAAGGTTCCCCCACCCTGCAGTGCCCAGCTGTTCTGACTTATGACACTGCATTGCTGCTGTGGTCCCTTTAAACCCTGATGAGTGGTTCTTAAGGGGCAGTTTTGCAGATGAATCGCATCCATCACAAATTCCAGAAGAGCCACATATTGGGGGCTGTTATTAAGCCTGATCACGTACTGTTTAATCCATTGTTAAGTTACCAGTCCGTTCTGTCCTAAAGAATAAATTAACTTGCAGTATGAATCTTGTAGTAACTTGTAGTATGAATCTGCCCTTAGTTAATCTGTGTAGACTCCCAGTCAGCAGTATGTAGGCAAAGTTCTCACTTCCTCATCATAGAAAAGGAGATAAAGGACACATTGGACCAGGTATTCCCTCTGGCATTTGTCACACATTTTGAGATGCTGTTGATTGTTCTAGCATCTCCCAGTTATAATGGCATTAAAATGGTATTGTTATGACTTTGGATCATATATGAACGGTAGGGTTTAGCACAAAACCATAATTCAAAGTTGGCTAATGGCTTTTTCCAAGCAAAACTGGATCGGTTTAATGTGATTGGTTCCTTCTTGCACTGCCTTGTACATTTGTGATTGAATAGTCCCAACTGGGTCAGGCCAGAGGCCTGTCTAGACCAGGATCTTTCCCCCTTAGTATCCAGTCGAATGCCTATGGGAAGCCCACAAGGCAGTGATAGCCTAATCATATTTTAAAGTCCGTTGCGACATCTTGTGGCGGTGAATTTCATAAATTAATTAATTCCTTTGTAAAATCATTTCCTTTCGTATGCCTTGCATTTCCTTCCCATTGGATGTCTGAGTTTTCTAGTATAATGAGAGGCATATGAATTTGACAACATAACATTTTGCAGCCATGATCACACAATGAGATACAGCTGTTTCAGAATGTTAAAAGTAATTTATTTATTTTGGGTACAAAGAGAGAGTAGCCACTTTGCCAATGTTTCCTAAAGGAACTTTCAATTTAGTATCTTGTGTGCCAATATCCAAGTGGTTTGAGTTTCCAGGGGTTTCAGGTATGAGGCACAGCAGAGATTGTAGTGTCTTTATGATATATGGTTTATTTAACACACACACACACACACACACACACACACACACACACACAAGCCTATGATGGAGGGGTTCACAGTATTAACACCACCAAAAGGGTCTTATTTCTTCCATAGCCATAGCCTTTGATTCAAACAGAAACCAAACATTGCTCTCGAACTCTAGCTTGCTGCTTTCCTTCTAGGTCACATCACTTCCAAACTCTCTTTCTAACTAACCATTAGCTGGGAAGGTGACCCCACCCATCTGCCGTCTCACACAGAGACCCCTTCCTTTTTTAAGGGAATGGCCCATCTCCCAGGCTATCGCCACAGGAAACTAGCCTGGCTTATATTTTAACACTTGCTGGATCCAGGAGTTAGAAGGGTCTTTGCATACAGTCTACATCCTCCCCCACCCACTCAAAACCATACAAAGGCTCAGTTGTCAGCAGCAAAGAGAATGGGAATTCGTGATGAAAGCCATTCACACATTTTCAAAAAAATTATGTTATCCAAACAGGCAATGTTTGCTAATGAATAAAATTGTAAAGCCAGGGGTATGTTGTGCTATCCAAGCACGCTAATGAAAAAGCAGGCTTGTTGTTTGGATCTCTGGCACAGCCAAGTGCTGATGAGGCTGTATACAGCAAAGGATAAACATATTCAGCCTCACTTGTGAAGATCTCAAAGAGCCCCCTGCAAAACTAGTCCAAGTGGGTTAAGACCAAAGCTCTCCTAAGATCTGCTGCTGGCTCTAATCTCCACTTGAATAATAAATCTTGTATTCCATTCTGTCCCTTTGAAAATCTGAAGAAATATTCTTAAACAGGCAGCAAAAAGCCTGGGGCAATGTTTTCTCTCCTCCCCAGCCTCTGTTGTATTTCAGAGGTATTCGCTGGGTAGAAAAAGACAAGAGTAAGCATTCTTTGTAATGTTTTACAAAACAAACCAGCTGTCTGGCCAGGATTGAAGGAGGGTGTTTGTTAACATTTCCAGCCTTTGGACTTCATCAAAAGTGTGTTTCTTTGGATGAAGTTGGATCTGAAGCTATTCTTCTATGGAAAGACCTACTGCTTTGGGAGCAGGGCAGGTGGTGGTGGCAGCGGCAGTGGAGAAGACGCAGCACAATTTCATGTGCTCAAAGAACCTATTCAGAACCCTCTACCTCTTTGATTCCAGCTTGGCATAAATACTTGCCAGTTCCAGGGACTCCATATATACTTGCTTGGCATGGTAGATGTCACCTTGTGGCTTGCTAAATGCAAGGAGGTTCTTTTAATGAGATTCAGAAGCAATACAAACACAAGGGAGTGAGAAGATTAAAGATCTTGTTCTAAACAGCAAGCATTATATACATTACCAAGCAAGGGCTTTGATCTGCCACTGGGAAGCCTTCAAGAAGTGGCCAAGTGACCCCTAGGTAGCCTTCGTTTGCACGACCCACTGGCCATCAGTTCATGCGTGAGCTTCTCAGAACTATGCCCAAAATGCATCTGATTTATAGGTAGCTAACTTGTTAGCCTATGTGCCTTGCTCTACTAGCTAGTGCAGATTATTATTTTGCTAGCCCCCTCTTCCAATACTGCACATTCCTCCAAACAATGTCTACAATCAAAGAAGGTCGGAAGATACCCTGCATTATCACTTCTTTCCAACAAATTAAAGGCTGTTCTCAGCCATCAAAGAACAGAACAAGAGATAGAGGGGAAGTAAACAGAGGCAGGAAGAGATAACCATGCTAGATCACTAGCTCCTCGAAATGACAGTTATCTTCTACAAAAGATTGTCCATACACCTTGCCAACCTATGCCCACCTGCCATATCCTTTTTACAGGCATGGACCTCTTTGGGGTTAGAATTTGGCAGCTTCTAGCCTGTAACCTAAGGGGTGTTCACTCTTTACACTTTCGTGTCAGGAAGTTTATGCCACAAGAAATCTGCTAAGTCCTCAACGTGCCACAAGGCTTTTGGCTCCTTTTTTTTTTAATGCAACAGACCAACCTAGCTAACCCCTCTGATAGAAATTGCATTTGATTCAGACAATGTTCCTGCAGCTCACACACCCAATGGAAGGAAGTATCCTTCTACAATGTGATCCCTCTGGGTTGCAACGTCAAGCCTGCAAGTGCTTGTTGGCACCATTTTCTGGATGTTGCTGTGGGAGTATTTCAAGCACGGATGTCATTGTGGCCATGGTAAATCAGTTTATCCCACCACCACCATTTTTTAAACTCTTGCCCTTCCCCTAAATAGCTCTGCCCCCCCATTTTACCTACATTACCCTCACCCGACATGTTGCACTAACATTACATTAGCCTCATAACTCAAGAGTGTGACTTGCTCCACATCACACAAATAAGTTTGTCACTGAGCTTGAACCCAAGTCTCATCAGTCCAGATCCAATACACTATCAACTATACCATTCTGATCTAAGCAATGCCCTAGTTTTATGCCCACAATCTTATTGTATACAACTCTTAACCCAACAGCAAACAAAGGAAGTGGCAACTGGCTGTGTGGAGGTTTTGCACAACCATCATTGGGTTGTATGGAAAAAAGCTGTGCGAATCATATCTCGGTAGACTCCATTACTGATCTCTCTCTCTCTCATGCTGGAACAATCTTGAAAACGATTCCGTTTTGGATGTTTTGAGTTTCCCTCCTTTTGAATATAAAAGGAGACGATTCATTATGGGGATTCCTTCACTTCCCAGATATCCAGCTTGCTTTGCAGTGGTGAAATTCATTATTGTTTCTTTCCAGCTGCCAGATCTCCTCTTGGACAGAGCTTCCATTCCTTGAGTGCTCCGATGCAGAGCATAGCACAGTGATATTAGAAGCTGGGCTTGCCAAACTTTCCCTTAGTAAGCAGCTATCTAAAAGATAGGAATCTGATCCGGGACAGAATTTGGCTGTCTTTTAACTCTGCCCCCACCTCTCTGCTTTTAATCTGACTTCTACCAATCCCTGTTCTACACCTAGGGCATTATACAACACAATTCTTAAGCAAACTTCATTGATTTCAGTTGACTTAGGCTGCAATCCTATAACACACTTATTAGGCAATAAGTCTCATTAAGTAAACGGTGGGCCTTATTGACTAACACAACTAACAACTCGGCCATAGGCATTCCTATTCAGAAGAAAGCCCTACTGGGCGCAAAGGGAATTCCTCCCATGCAAATATATCTAGGATTACCATATAAGAAGATACTGAGGAGAGGGGCATTTTGGGGGGGACTGCCCTGCCACTTTCACACACACCCCCCAAAAAAACCCCACACAAAATGTCCCTTAAGCAAGTTCCCCAAATGTCAACCTCAATCCTGCTCTTACAAGCTAATTTCCTGGAACTTGCTTTAGGGTGAGTATTTTTTAATGTGGCAGTACATTATAAGGGAGGGGATGCGAGTGGCGCTGTGGGTTAAACTACAGAGCCTAGGACTTGCCGATCAGAAGGTTGGCAGTTCGAATCCCCTTGACGGGGTGAGCTCCTGTTGCTCGGTCTCTGCTTCTGCCAACCAAGCAGTTCAAAAGCACGTCAAAGTGCAAGTAGATAAATAGGTAGTGCTCCAGCAGGAAGATAAATGGTGTTTCCGTGCGCTGCTCTGGTTCGCCAGAAGTGGCTTAGTCATGCTGGCCACATGGCCACAGCTGTACGCCAGCTCCCTTGGCCAATAAATCGAGATGAGCACTGCAACCCCAGAGTCGGCCACAACTGGACTTAATGGTCAGGGGTCCCTTTACCTTATAAGGGCTGCCTTGTAAAAAATGTGCTTAGCTTCCATTGTTTATTATGAAGATGCGAATAGCTCCTATTAAATCCACTGATTTCAGTGGGTCTGCTTTGAGTATGACAAAATTTGAAAGCAGCCCTGTGGTCCTAAAGTTGGCGGGTTTCACTTCACACCCTTTACCAAAGCAGCTGTTATTTACGGCATTTTAATGAGACCATAGAGAGAGTCTCACGTTTCCATTTCCTTTGTCAGGTCTAGTTTGACCCAGAGACAGCCTGCTTGCTGATGTAAAATGTCAGACATAGTAATGCAGTTGTAGGGGTTTGCTTGTGAGTCAGGATCATCACTGAGGGATAAGCAATACATTATCACTCAGAGGATAATGTGCTGTTAGTAACAGACTGACAAAAAGAAGTAGTTTTTAAACAGCACACATCTTTTGAAACTGGCAAACACCTTTGTATAATACATAAACTTGTCTGTCTTCCTGTATGACTTGATATTCTAAATTTTCAAAGGAGGCTGGACATTGGTGGATAATATTGCTTATAGAATGTTCCTCTTCAACCAGGCCTTTTGACTGGTTAATATTCTACAACCTTTTAAATGTCTTTGAGGTGGTGGTGCATTTATTGTTTTGTTGTTTTTGTTTTAAGTATTTAGTTGTGTTTTTACCTCGTATTTTATCACATGAACTGCCCTGAGAAACATCACTGTTATAAAAATGCTGTGTATAACCACAAAGCGTTCACTTTAAAAAGCAATAGTCCTTTTTTACTTACACTGATCTTTAGCTCTATAAAGGATTTTATTAGAACGACTTTTTATCTCTCCGATGATCAGCCTATCACTAAATTTGATCAAGACTGCTGACTATGTTTTACCACAGCATGTTTAAACATCCTGTTCTAACTAATATAAACAAAGTTAAGTTTTCAGCTTACTTCTGGTAATTTTAAACAGAGACGTGACTATCAGGAAGGGACCCTGAACCTCTGAATTTGCCACTATACCATTGAATGCACCGACAAACTATGGTTGGTTGGAAATGGAAATGAAGGCTTCTGATTGCCTTCTCCTAGCGATGCTGGAGGAGGAGTATACAAGCCAGAGACTCACATGATGCTAACATTGGGCTCTCAAATTTCAGCAGCGCCCCGTGCGACACTAAAATCTTCCCCCCATTGCTGCCTCTTGCACTCTGTTCTGGAGCATTATTTTGGTGCCCCCCGCAAAGCAGTGCCCAGTGCAGCCATACCAGTCGTGCCACCCTCAAACTGCCTCTGCATTTAACCATAAAAAGGTAAAAGTAAAGGGACCCCTGACCATTAGGTCCAGTCGTGGCCGACTCTGGGGTTGTGCCACTCATCTCGCTTTATTGGCAGAGGGAGCTGGTGTACAGCTTCTGGGTCATGTGGCCAGCATGACTAAGCCACTTCTGGCGAACCAGAGCAGCACACGGAAATGCCGTTTACTTTCCCGCCAGAGCGGTACCTATTTATCTACTTGTACTTTGACGTGCTATCGAACTGCTAGGTTGGCAGGAGCAGGGACTGAGCAATGGGAACTCACCCCGTCGCGGGGATTCAAACCGCCGACCTTCTGATCGGCAAGCCCTAGGTTCAGTGGTTTAACCCACAGTGCCACCCACGTCCCACAGCGCCACCCGCATCCCAATACTCTGCATTTAACCATACTTAGCATTATATCTGAACCAGCAGGGTAGGGTTGCCATGTTTCAAACAGTGAAAATCTGGACAGCTTTTTTGGTGGGGGGAGAGGAGAGATGATTTCTGCCTGGACATTGCTGCCAAATGTAGTGTTCAGGTTATGTCCAAGAAATTCCGGATATATGGCAACCCTACACCAGGGTCTTGGCTTATAAAAAGCTATATAATGATTCCTCAGGTTACTTTGTTCAGCCCTAACAGAACACCATGTTACTATCATTTTTACAGATAGGGGCGTCTAAGCAATGTGATGCTACCAGGGCTAGAAATGCTGTTAAACAAATACATGAATAAGTGACATTTATTAAAACCTGAACAGTATTCAGTGGCCAGATGTAATGCCTGAAGCTAGATATCTCTTGAAGCAGTATTTTTTCTGCTTCTTCTTTTCTGTATTGAAAGATTAATCTTGCAGAGGTAAAATGATTCCTCAGTGCATTTCTTTGCTAGCGAGGAGCCTATAAAACAAGCAGTGCATTGTCAAGGTCTAAACTCTCTAGCAAGCCGTTCTGGAATTCCCTCACCCTTCCTTATCTGTCTAGCTTGCATCCTTTCGGGATATGCAGAAATGGTGCTTGAAAATGTACCTGCTGTTTTGGACAAGAGTTTAGGGACCAGGTCAGTGTCGTTCACTGGACTGTTTCCAAATGGCCAAACATTTTTAAATAACTGTGGAGATGCATGGAAATTAAGCCCTGTACAGACACACACAGCTAGTTTCATCATGAAGTTGGATGGCTACAGCTGCCAATTAATTGGATAGCTCCCATTCTGCCCTTGTGCCTGTAACTGCAGCCAGTTCTTCCTGATGTTCAATTAGAAACTTTGTGGTCTAATCACAGCTCATGTGAAGGGGCTTGTGTGTGCAGACAAAATGGTTGTGAATACCTTGAAGTAATAAGCCAAGATATAATCATACGAATGCAGCCTCTCTTAGGCAAGCAGAAACCAAAAAAGACCTTTTGAAAGTTTTACTGAGGGTTGGAAAGGAAGTTTTGTTTTTGGATCATGCAGACAAGTTCTTACAACGTATAAATTAAGGAGAAGTTCGCTACATATTTATCATTCTTTTTAAAAAAACAAACAAACAAACCCCACAACATTTGTTAGGAAGGTTTGATTTAAATCGCCACACAAAAGGGCTCATTTGAACAATTTCTTTCAATCAAGTTTCCAACTTTGAACCTGCAGCAGGACATCATTTGAATTCTAAGTATGAGTATAATGTGATGCTTCTAGGGGGCTTTTTTATGCCTCTGGATTCATTGTTGTTCTTTTAAAAAAAAATGCTGTGAAGTGCAACTGTTGCTTCTTTCTCTTCCAGTTTATCCCAGGAGTTGAGCGCAAGTACTCCCTGAAGTTTGCTACAAAAGATGCTAAGTCCGGGGTAAGTTTGCACAATAAAATGGAACTTTGTATCACATGTGGTACTTCCCAGATATGTTTTTGCTGAGTCTTCCTTTGATAATCACTGGCCGCTGCCCAAGTCACTTCTCTTATCCACAGTGAAAGCAACAAACCTGTTGTGGCTTCTTGGTGCTTGACCTATTGGCAAACAAGGGTCTGCACAACCCTTGGCTATAATGGATTCCCTTTTGCCTTCTAGACACCTGCTGAAAATTGTTCTGTATAAGCAGAACATATGACTTGGTTGCAGCTGTTTTTAAGCCTAGAAGACTAGGAGTCCAGATTGACATTCTAGCATGTGGAAGAAGGGTTAATGTGTCCCCCACTTACTGTTTTCTGACCCAGCACACGCACCCAGCCTAGTTTTTGCCTCCAGAAATTATTTGCTTATGCAGCACTTATTCTCAGAATGTGCTTCTTGGACTCACTAGTGGGTTCTCTGGACCGGGCATGTGGTAATGTAAAAGCCTTTCAATTGGAAGTAAATAGCATCATTTTGTCTTTTGTTTTTTCCCCCTAAGCAAAATCTAGGCTCATGCCTTGCAACTGTTCGGTACCAGAGAGAAAAGCCTAAACCGAAGGTTGATATTGTGTGCCCACACAGCAAAGACCCAGAGGGCATAGGCCATCTTCCGCAGAATATGCTACAAGACGTCGCCTTGTTCCACAGCATCAGAGGTATATCTCTTGCAAATGATCTCTATGGTATCTCTCATTCCAGTTAGCAAAATTAATCAATGTTGCATGACCCTGGACTGATAAGAGATGCCAGGAAAACTAGTGACGAATGCCGTGATCCTGCACTTGTTACAGCTGCCTGTGGTTTGCAAGTCCAGTAACACGAGGGCTTTCTTCTTTAGTAATCAGTAGCTATTTCCCCTTTCTTTTTCTGACTGTGGGAGAAGGCAGAAGGGTAGCCAAGTTGCTGAGGCTTAATCCTTTTGAGTTCCTAATGAATAAGGAACTTGGTCCCTCTATGTGATTTGCACACAAAGAGGAACCACTTCCTTCCTTTCAGCCCAGCGCAGTGCTTGGCCAAAGCGTCTTTGTGGGTGGAAAAGCAGGATGCTAAGAGCAGTCGCAGTAGGTCCTTCACCTCTGGCATTCCCTCAGGTTCACAGCTTGCATGGCAGACATGCATATTGGCAAGATGATTATGAGTCCGTGAAGCAGTCTGTCTCTTTCTTTCCTTTCTAAGTAGCACATATATGTTCATTTGTATAAAAGTTCATCCTTCGCCTCTCCCACACCCAAAATGTTTTTAAAGGGGGGCTGTTGCAAATCAGCTCCTGACATTTGGAAAAAGGCATGGTGGGGGAGAAATGTGTTAGCAGAATTCAAGAACTCTGGAAGTCGCCACATAACACCGGTCTTGAAAGACCTATATTGGCTCCCAGTACGTTTCCGAGCACAATTCAAAGTGTTGGTGTTGACCTTTAAAGCCCTAAATGGCCTCAGCCCAGTATACCTGAAGGAGCGTCTCCACCTCCATCGTTCTGCCCGGACGCTGAGGTCCAGCGGCGAGTGCCTTCTGGCAGTTCCCTCATTGTGAGAAGCAAAGCTACAGGGGACCAGGCAAAGGGCCTTCTCCGTAGTGGCACCCGTCCTGTGGAACGCCCTCCCACCAGATGTCAGAGAGAAAAACTACCTAACATTTAGAAGACATCTGAAGGCAGCCCTGTTCAGGGAAGTTTTTAATGTGTGGCATTTTAATGTATTTTTAATCTTTGTTGGAAGCCGCCCAGAGTGGCTAGGGAAACGCAGCCTGATGGGCGGGGTACAAGTAATAAATTATTATTATTATTATTATTATTATTATTATTATTATTATTATTATTACCACCATATTTTTCGCCCTATAGGACGCACCGGCCCATACGATGCACCTAGTTTTTTGGGGGGGAAATCAAGGGGGGGAAATCCCCCCCCCAGGTTTGCGCAGCCATCCCCAAGCTAGAAGAGGGAGATGGAGCGCTCCATCTCCCTCTTCTGCCTTCAGGGACAGCCTCTCTAGCCTCCGTGGGGCAGCGGCTTGCCCCGCTGTCCCCCGAGCTTATGGGGCTGGCGATGGGGAGAAGTAAGCTTGCTTCTCCCCCCGCCAGCCTCCAGATCAGGTCGGGGAATAGCGGGGTGGCTGCGCTCCGCCTCCCCACTATCCCCTGAGCTTGTGGGCTGCAGGCTGTTGCCCGCAAGCCTTGCGAGCCCGCGGGACCTCCCGCCGGGCTTGCAAGGCTTGCGGATAGCTTCCTGAAGCCTGGAGAGCGAGAGGGGTCGGTGCGCACTGACCCCTCTCGCTCTCCAGGCTTCAGCGAAAGCCTGCATTCACCCCATAGGACGCACACACATTTCCCCTTCATTTTTGGAGGGGGGAAAGTGCGTCCTATAGGGCGAAAAATACGGTATATTTAGAGGTCCAGCTAGCTCAGCATTGTCTATACTGACTAGCAGCCGCTTCCCAGGATCTGTCCCATCCCGACCTGGAGACGCCAGGAATTGAATTGGGGATCTTCTCAATGCAAAGAAGATGCTCTGCCACTGAGCTATAGTGGTCAAATTGGTGCTTTCTGCAGCCAGCTTCCTCCTACTGAAGCCGAAGTGAGGCAAAAACTCACATAATCTGTTTTTCCAAAGTTCACCGGAGATAAATGGATTTTTGTTTTCCAAGAAATGGAAGCACGATCAGGCCAGCTCTGCCATTCTTAATATTGGCAACTCTTCTCACCCTCGTTCTTAAAATTCCCCGGGGGGGGGGCTAGCAGCATATGCAACTAGGCCTTGAGCAGCCGTCACAGGACCCCAGGAGAGCCTCAGTCTGCTTGTCATAAAAGAATCTCATTATCCTTTTCCCTTAAAAACACACACAAACACATACACACACTATTTTTCTGTCCGCAGATGGCAACAAGCCCTCTCAGGATCTTCTGCAGAATTTGGCCGCCATTGGAAACAGTTACATCTCATGGGAGAAATCATCTGAACACAGAAGTTACACCGTGACACAAGTGACAAATTTGAAGCCGTGGGTAGGTGAAATTCTACGCCTGCACAAGGGGAAAACGGGCCTTGTGCAGCAGATTTTGCAGACCTCAGCAGCAGCGGGGGCAAAGCTCATTGTGCCCTCGGACAACCTTCCATCTGTCTACCTCCTTACTTACAGCCAGTCTAAGGGGTGCGGTGCCTGTCAGCCTCCTTAGTCTTGGTGTTGCCTTTGTACGGAGGAGGAGGGGTGTGTGTGTGTGAGTGATGGACTGGCTGGACGCAGTCGAGTGGTGCTTACTCCCTGGTAAGTATGTTTTAAGCTAAAAAAAAAAGGGCGGCTCACTTTTCTCTGCCATCAAATGCAAACACAAATGTGATGCTATCAAGAACCGTATTTTTTCTCTCCATAAGACGCACCTAGTTTTTGGAGGAGGAAAACAAGGGGAAAAAAATCTGAATCCCAGAGGCCAGAACAGCAAGAGGGATCTGGCTTCTGTAGCCTCTTGCTGTTTTGGCTTATGGGATAGCCGCGCGCAGCCTCTCCTGGGCAGCGGGAGGAAGGCTTCCCCCAAGAGCCGCACTCCCTTTAAAGAGTGCGCGGAGCGTGTGTGCAGCTCTTTAAAGGGAGCGCTGAGCAGAGCCTCCCACCTGCATTCGCTCCATAAGACGCACACACATTTCCCCTTACTTTTTAGGAGGGGAAAAGTGCATCTTATAGAGCGAAAAATACGGTAAGTTCCAAGATCGGGCACAGCCTTAGTGCAATAAGCAAGGATAAACAACAGTAGCTTCAAGCTAGTTGCAAAAGCAGTGGAGGGGTGTGTGGATGTCCTAAGGAAGCGTTGTTGTGTATACCAGAAATGCTATGGCACTTCTTGACTGCACTTGGAATAAAAACAGGTAGTTTTTGCTGATGTAACATGAAACACAAAATTGCATAGAGCCACCTCCACCATCCCTGGATCAAATAACAGTTTCTTTCATATTTCACTGAATGCAAATCACTGCATTTTTTAAGTGGAATTTTTGATTGACCATTTTCTTTCTAACTTAGTTTCCTGCCCAGGTAAGAAAGTACATTACTTTCTTTGAAGTTGACTACACCGCTCAGCTGACAAGTGATTCCTCAGAGGTAAGAATACTACAATACATATGCTTGCTTCTCACTCATGTAATAAGTGTGATTGTGCAGCAATCATCTACTTTGAAAACTAGCATAGTAAGTGGCTAAGAAACTGAGCTGAAATTAGAGTGCATCAGCCATGAATTCACTATGTGGCCTGCCAAGTTGTTCTCTCTCTCAGGCTCAGTAAAACAGAATAAAAAGCTTCAGTATCCTATGTGTTTATTCAGCAGTCCCCCTAAATTCAATAGGGTTTGATCCCTAGTAAGCGGGCTTATCTATCTACTTGGAAGCAAGTCTTATTTGTGTTCAATGGGACTGTGCAACCTTGTACCCTTTTCACTGGGGAGTAATCTCCACTAAACTTAATGGGACTTATAAGTGGCAAGCTTGGTGGGAGAGGGCCTTCTCAGTGGCTGCTCCCAGATTTTGGGACTTCTGCTTAAAAGAAGCTAGTCCTTCCACTGGCAGGTGAAGTCTTATGTTAACAGGCTTTGAGGAATTGACTGTTTTTAACGAAAGGGTTTGTGCCGTTAAATGTTTATGGCCCATTATCTGTACGCTTGAATAGTTAGTTTTAATTCCATTACTATTTAATTGCTTTTTAATTACTGGGTTTTTTTTCTATTTTGTCTGTCTGGGGGAAAAGGTGGGATCTAAGTAAATAAATGACTATAAGACTTCAGAGTATTTAAGTGTAGAATTGGGCATTCAAGCACTCAACAGTGCTACATAAATGCTGATTACTTTGCATGCTTCTCTAGAACCTTACCTGCCATGTGCGTGTTGCCTGGAGACCTGGCTTGACGGCACGAGTGAAATATGACTGCTCTTCAGAGGACGACTCTTCAGAATCTGCAGATGGTTCTGGGGTGGAAGAGGGATCTGCTAATGGGGTCATACTTCAATATGATGAAAGTAATTTTTAAGTAGGAAGAACGCCTGCATTAAAAAGCTGTAAACATTTTTTGGCGAAGGTGTAGATGACCTTCCATTAATATTCCAAAACCACTGTTGTGATTCTTCTATATAAATCGTTACCGCATATTTCAAAGCTTTGCACTAGTCACTTCTGAGCTACCATAAATATCCTCTTTTCTTTGTAATTTCTGACAAGAAAAAAATATTTTTGCTAAAACTTCTGAAAACCTTTTTTTTTAATGAAAAGAATATATGTAAAAACTACTGATTTGTCACCAAGTTTCTGGTAGGAGGTAACTTTGTATGAGACAAATTTAATATATAAACAAATGTCTTTTAAGTTTCTTAAAACTGCCATTTTAAATAAATATTTGATAAAATATTTTAAGTTTTGAAAATAAAAGAGTTGATGCTAACTTTTAACATCTCCAATAAAATGAATACCGGTACATTTTGTGTACGCTGTCTTATTTTACACGAGTTGGTCAATTTCAGAATTATTCTGTGTAGCAGGGAGAAGGTACTGAATATGCAGGGAAAGTGAAAACCGATTAAAATTATGAACTGCTTTTCATGGGACGCTTTCTGAAACGCATGATAAATTTGCTCCTAAAGACTGACCCGCCTCCAGCAATCTACTTCAGTTTTAGCTTTCCTAATTCTTTTATCAAGACAAGCGTTTTAAAAAGAATTCATGTATCTCTGCAACAGGACAGCTGGCATTGTCTATCATGGGGCTCACATGGGAGGATAAATAGAACATGTGCAGTCAATATAATTTTTAAAGTAAAGCTAAAGACATTTTATTAAATTAAGACAGTGACTAATTAATGGAATTTCTATGTGAACATTTCAGCAACAATCTTTTGGTGACTTAATAAAGTCGATGTATCGATCCAGGATGAAACTCAGTAGTCTGCTCTGAATATTAAAGAGTCATTAAATCAATAGAGCTTAGCGGCAGTAGAAGTTTGGTGGCAAGTCCTCACGATCAGCTCACATGCAGGGAATCAGCTCTTTGCCTTGCCCTTTTTCACAGGAAGTTGTCCTGTTGCTTCTAGGTATCTGTTAACTAATTCTTCCTGGGTACTGGATAAGCAGGGCTGGTATTTGACGTATTCCATTGTGTATTCGCCTTTTCCCTGCAGACAAGAGAACCTCCACATTACGGACAAATTAAACAAATTCTTAACTCAATGCATCACGCAAAACGTGGCATCGTTTCCATGTAACACGTGAAACCAAACACCGTAAATGCAGAAGTGGCACGGCAACCGTTGACTGCCTCTTGAGCAAGCGCCTGAGCTTACAAACCAGCGCTGATCAGTACGTATTTACTCACTGGCGATAAAAGGCAGCGAGGGCATTGTCAGCTTCAGAGCATCTCAGGTTAAAACCAGGAAGATAAACATGCAGGACAATGTTAACATAAGGTTACCAGGTGTCCCCGTTTCCCGGGGACAGTCCCCGGATTTACAAATCAGTCCCCATACAAAATCCATTGAAGTTGAAAAGTGTCCCTGGATTCATTGGAAAAAAATCTGGTAACCTTATGTTAACAGGGATAAGGATTGAACACATGGGGGGGGGGGTGGTTGCTAATTATAATGGATTAAGAAAGCCTCTGGACCAGAAAATGTAACATAGGTAGTGGTTGGCTTACTCCTATCATGTGTCACAAAAATTGTCAGTTTCTTGATATGCAGCTGCAATCTAACATCTGGGGGTTTATTCCAAGCCTACAGCATGAGCGCTTCAGACCACCCTTTCCTCTGTGCTTCTTTCCCACTGCACCTTTCCTTCCTTCACATTTTCTCCCGCTGCTTCCACCATTTTCCTTCCCCTCTCTTGATTCCGTTGGTCTCTTCCTCTTCTCCTCCTTTCTCAGAATTGCTTTCCCAGACATTCTTTGCCTTCCGCCTTCAGGCACCTGCTTAGTCTACCCCTTGTTCTCTAGAGCTGCTTGTCTTGGTGCTCTGTGACGCTAAGAAAACTCAGCCAAACACTGTAGCCCAAGGCTGCAGCGCCATCCTCGCAAAGGACCTTTAGTGCGCTGCAGTAGGGATGTGGCTACACCACCAGAAACAGTAAACGTCAGCCAACAATGCTTTCTGCAAGAGAGAGATGTTTTGTTTTGTTTGTTTGTTCTAAAAAATAAGCTCAGAAATTATATATTCACTTACCTCTGTGCACGACCTCAGTTCGTTAGAATATCCAAACATATTATTCAACGGCACCTGATGGCAAATGGAGAATGCATGTGATACGGATTTTGGTGGGAAGGAGATTATTTCATATTTAAGGAAATCTACACTGCATCCAAGCCACATTCAGAGGTCCCATGAATGAAACTCTGCTCCCTCTGCTAGTCTGAGCTGCGGGTTGACTGCTGCAATAACAAGGCGCTAGACTAGGGCTAACTAAACCCAATTTCGATCATCTCTATCACTCCAAGCACGTTCCTCGGAATTACAAACCCAGAGTTTGGGAAACACAGTAGGCTAAGTACACACATGTATACTTTGCACAGGGCGAGTTCAAAAGTAAATGACTCTGCTTAATAAATGCTGCTTTATTAAGCTGAGAATGGGCACTGGATCCACAAGTTCCCCGCTAACCTCTCTCTCTCTGCATGCTAGTTTTAGCACTGATAACCCAGTTTACTTTTAACCACATTACTTTTAATCCCATTCCCATTTGGAATGGGAAATGGTGAGCCTTTATCTTAGCTTACTATGTAAGATATAAAGTCATATCCTGGCTAGTTAAGGGGGGAGGGGGGAGGAATTAAGCCACAGGGTTTTTTTTTGTTTGGAAGTAGTGAGAAACTCATTCAAATACCACGAGAAACTGGCTGAAATTAACTAGGACACAAGCATGAAAGGGCTCCAAAAGTCACTATCCATTTAATAAACTGATTTGTGTCTGAAGTGGTTAACAAAATTTGGATTTTTTTCATTTTATTTTACCATAAAGAACCATGACACTGATTATAGCTCACCCAACAGATAAACATTAACTGAGCAGAGAGGAATTCTTAATATATTGTGTTATGGGCTAGCCAGTTGGGTGGAAAGGAGAGTTAGGGAGGAAAGGGGTTTGCCAGCTCCAGGCAGTTTTTTCCTCCCCATTCCAGGGCTGCATCCAAAGCCTATCCTTATCTGCCTCTGGTGTGTCCCCAGGGTGCCTGTTTTCCTCCTCCTCTGCACCTGGGAGCACTGATGACAGAGGAAAGACAGTTGCAGAGATTTGCACAGCAGCAACAAAGAGGCCTCTGGGCAAATCCTCCTAGTTCTGAGTCCTAAGCAGTGCTTTCAAAAATATGGTTAGGTTCCTCTCAATTCAGTTGTAAAGCAAGAATAGTTGAGCAAGCTCAACAGCACCTACATTAGCGTAGAGAGTGAAATAGCCTTCAGCACCGTCCTGCCCTGTGATGATGCCATGGCGGCGATTGACTCCAGCAATCACTTCCCCTTGGAATTCGTTGGGTGCCACAACTTCCACAGACATAATGGGTTCGAGAATACACATGGTTGCATTTTCCAAAGCTGGATCCAAAAGAAAATATGTTAGAACACTTACCTTCGTATGTCATTTCTTAATTTTTATCTATACATTTCCCCCATTATTTTGAAATGAAAAAGCAACAGATAAATGCACACAGAGACATTAAACATCTGCAAGCAGCAGAACTGCTTGGGCATGTCAAAATATATAACCTAATAATAATAGAATGAGTGTTGGTATTGAGTGCAGCAAGGATTACTTTTGCAAAGTTTTCGGAGTCACCTAAACAGACCAAAGGAACTGAGTAAATCAATTAAGAAAAAAACTGGTTTAATTAACTGCTTATCAAAATGCACGACTATTAGCCATATTATATACACAGAACATCCATCTTCAGAGGCAACATAATCCCTGACAAATGCACGATGGGATCAGAAGACAACAGGGACAAATTCATCAGTGACAAATCCCTGGGCTATCTCCACTGGTGGATACAGAATGCCAGGTAATTTGTATATGTCCAAGAAAAAATATTGCACACAGATACAAGTTAATATCAGGGTTGCATTTGTTTCCAATACAGTATCTAATAGCCAGGTCTCAGTTTTGAACAAAAAGCTGTCTTTCATGTATTCATTCGTAATGAACCGCTCTGTGATTTTCAAATGAAGGGCAGTATACAAATTTAATTAAAAAATGAAATGTATTTAGTGCTAATAACACAACTAAGTGCTGAACAGAACAGAGATGAAATGTGTTTGGTGTTCAGGAGACCTATAGTCTAAGTATACCGCAGAGGAGTAAGTGAAAAGACAGCAATAAGTCTGGTGGAACATTGAAGTCCAATAAACTGATTATTGCAAATGCTTTATTCCATACATATATTATCTTGAGTTAGCAGACGGACACACATTATCACGGGAAAGAGTAGCAGCAGGAAGCATTGGCATTAACTATGGCAAGGAAAAGAAGGTGATGCGATGGAGACTTTAATAGCATTTGACCTTAATAGCAACGGTGAGGCCAAACAGGGAGAAGGAAAAGGTGTTCCCGAAATGAGAAACAACATGGGAGAAAACATGAAGTATGCAGGTATGCATATACAGATCAATGAGCTTCCTCAGAGAGAAGAGGTGTAAATTGGGCAGAAGTGGACAGCTTTAAAATGAAAGGAGGAAAATAAGCTTAAAGTTGATGCAGAAAACACCAGAGCTAGACACAAAAGTGGCGAACTTCATAGCAGCAGCTGCACTATTCACAAAACTATTCCGGATAAACTGCAGGGGGGAAATGGAAATAAAGAATAGCTATGTGGTTAAGGTTGGAAGCGCCCCATCTCTAAAGCAGTACCTTGTTTCAAGGCTCCTTCACCAGCTCGGATGAAAGCGATTTCGTTGGAGTCCACCATGTGACTCGCACCGTCCTCTAAGACAAACCGTATCCCAGAAACCTTGTGAGCCGTCAAAGGGCCTTTTTCGCACGCCTCAAGGAACCCCTATAAAAGAATGGCCTCAGCGTTAGCGACTTCAGTTCAAACGGTGGCAAGTCCTTTGACATGCAGGTGGCTGGAGGAAAAGTGTAGACAAGTAGGCCTTTGCAGCCAAAATGACCATGCCCGACTTGAAAGGAAAAGGAGCAACAAAGCTGGTATGTTAATAGTTATCTGCAAAAAATGGTTTCCAACTCAAGGGACAGCCCAGAAAACACACTCCCTCCCCCTTCTCTCCCTCCTGCACAGAGCAAACTCGAAACCAAAGTGATTGATGAACTAGCATTACAGGTATACCAACATTTACTATGGTTAATTTCTAATTAGTTATTTCAGTCCTTATATACCACATTCATTTTTTTTAAAAAAGACTACAAGAGGAACTTAATAAAAATTAAATGCTGCATATAAAAAGACAAAACATCAGAAACCCATAAAATAAGATTCCACTCACTCACTACCCAAACCAATTCCACATCCACTTTCTCTCAGTTGACCTGCATACATAATCACCCACAAACAGCCTCTGTACCTACAATGCTAGCTCAAAACCAGGGTCTCTTAGCTCACCTAGAACCCTGCTCCAAATTTCAGCTTATAGAAGTAGGATATGAAACAGATTTGAAGGGTATCTTACCAGAACCATCACCTTTTTAAAAACAAAAATGAAACAGTAACCTTACCAAAAGGTAGAAGATACAGTCTCTCTTGTTTGCAAAAGAAAGAATACCTCTCTGCCTCCCTCACCACTTTCACAAGAGCAAGTCAACATGGATGAACTGCAGGCATTTATTATACGGTGATGGCAAAAGCTAAGCAGAATGCAATGGACCAGCCTATTTAGGGAATGCACTTAGGAAAGACAGTCAAAGGGCCCGAGGGCATTTAAAGCATGTTTTCCACAGAGATGCAAGCAGGAGGCAGAACCAAAGGAGCTTGCCGTCTCCTTGAAGGCCCAAGCAAGAGGTACTAGAAATCCAGTGTCAACCAGACTAGTTTGCAATCACCTATGCATTAAGAATAAGAACATATCTTTAATGCATAGGAGTGGTCTTTCTCTGCACTTTTATTACCTAGCAAGATTTTCTGGTGTGGGGGTGCCTGTGTGTGTACTTTTGAATTCTTGTTTTCATTCCCTTGTGTCTTGTTTTTACCATTTTCCTGCTTGGATCTAATTTGGCTTCATAGCCAACCTGTTTCTTGAGAAGATGCCCATCGCCAGCTTGGGATCCTGTCAAAACTGCATTGACTGGGGAGTGGGGTGAGGCAGACCTCACCTTTTCAATGGCTGGCACAAACTGCTTTGGGATATTCGTTCCGACCGTCTTGTCAACGAATTCCACCTTGGTGTAGTCTTCTTCGTCCAGAGGCTCTAAATAGCCTATCACTTTGCCATACTGGCCTGCTCCACCAGACTGCCTTTTGTGAGTGAAGTCGAACCTGTGAAAAGACATGAACTCAGTAAAAAGAAAGGAAGGGAAGCAATGCCTAATCATTTTGCTCAGCACACATGCATAGCTCAAATCCTGGTCTTTAGATCTACAGGCAAACACACAACGTTCTCACCTGGGTCCCACCTAACAAATAGCCAGAACTTCCCCGTCACCATATAATCTCTTGTAGAGGACTGTATGGAAGAACCACAACCCAAACAAGCTTTTACAGCAGGGATGAGAAACCCCAGACCTGTCTCTCCTCCAAAACACTCCCCATTGGCCTTGCTTCATACCTCCCTTGAGCGTTTGTGCCTGGCTGAAATGTGTCCTTGAACTCTGGTAATGCTTCTTGCTTGCCTGCCTCAAAGGCGGAAAGATCAGGTCTGCAAGTGTATATCGAAACTAGCATACTGTACGATAGCAAAATTCATATTCATTATTTTGCCCGCACTGACATGTGACCCCCCCTGGAAGGCTGACCCAGAAGGGAGTGTAGACCTTGGGCTGAGAAAGATTCCTCCTCCCTCTACAACCAGACCATTTCCATGGTGGTATTTTTGGAGCCTCTCTAGTTATGGAAGCAGCAACTGGGAGGCTCCATGCAAGAGTCCTGCTCATACTGACATTTCCCCCGTTCGATACCTAGCACAAGTTGGAATTGGCGTGGAGAATGAGTGGCCAGTCCACATGTCTCTGCTCTTCAAAGCAAAGGGCCTTAAGCTGCCATGGTGACTCAGCCTGTCTAAAATCAGTCACTCTGCACTCTGATTTGGCACAGGAACATGCATCTTATTGGGACAGGATGCTAAATTACTCTCTGGGCCAGTCGAATGCTCAGTCTCCAAGTTCCGCTGCATTTTAGAAAAGTCTTGAGAGGAAGGCCAGCCCAGACAGTGGCGTAGCGTGGGGGGTGCCAGGGGTGCCGGCCGCACCGGGCGCAACATTTGGGGGGGGCGCGTTTGGCCGGCCCTCCTCGAGGAAGCAGGAACCCCACTGTCCTCGGACCTCCTCCGAAGGCTGGCGGTGGGGCGGAGAGACCTTCTCCCCGCGCCAGCCTTCGGAAGGCTGTCCTGAAGACTTGTGGTGGGAGCAGTGGCGTAGCGTGGGGGGTGCAGGGGGGCCTGCTGCACCTGGCGCAACATCTGGGGGGCGCGGAAGAGACTCGAGTGCTAAAATCCACGGGTTAGGGGGCGCAAATTACTTGCCTTGCCCCGGGTGCTGAGAACCCACGCTACGCCACTGAGCCCAGAACACTTTGCTGCTGCAGGTGATAGCCAAAGATATGAAAGGAAGAAGAAGAAGAAGAAGAAGAAGAAGAAGAAGAAGAAGAAGAAGAAGAAAGTGGTTTAGATTTGATATCCCGCTTTATCACTACCCAAAGCAGTCTCAAAGCGGCTAATATTCTCCTTTCCCTTCCTCCCCCACAACAAACACTCTGTGAGGTGAGTGGGGCTGAGAGGCTTCAGAGAAGTGTGACTAGCCCAAGGTCACCCAGCAGCTGCATGTGGCGGAGCAGGGAATCGAACCCGGTTCACCAGATTACAAGTCCACCGCTCTTAACCACTGCACCACACTGGTATCCCTTTCTTGGCATCAAGTGAAGGGGACACAAGCTATTTTCCAGCTGATATGATTGGCGCTTTTTTCGAAGCCCTATCTGACCTCTGGAACATCCAAGCGGCTGGGACTGAGAGCCCTCTCCCGCTCTGCTGTTACTGCAAATGAGGCTGTGTTTTGGCTGAAGTGCGCTTTATTTTGCACCTTAGTTGATTAGTCAAATGAGTATTAACTTATGCTAATTTATGCAGACTTCATCCTGAAATAAAGAATAGCTGTGGGAAGAAAACCTTATTTGTGGTTGTTTCCGATGAGGCATGCACATATTTTAGCAGGCACCCTCTTGCTATCAGCATCGCTCCCTCCTGTGTGAGAGAGAAAGAGGAGTGCATTTTCTATGAGCCCTGAGTGGTGCTGCCAGACCATCTCCATTATGTCCTAGTAGAGCTACAATCCTAACCCCATTTATCTGGGAATAAGCCCTGTTGAAGTAAATGGGATTTATTTCTGAATAGACATGGTTAGGATTGCACAGCAAAGCTTAAACAAAAATGCTTGCTAATCAGCATCAGCATCTGTTCACTGTTGAAAATGAGATGATAATGCTGCATTTAACTTTCCAGAATTTTTTAATTGTATTGTTGCATATTTGTATGATTTTCTGAGCTGCTCAAAGAACTCTATGGGGTGGGGTGGGGTGGCCTGACCCATATACAGTGGTCCCTCGGGCTACAAACTTAACTCGTTCTGGAGGTCCGTTCTTAACCCAAAACCGTTCTTAGCCTGAGGCGAGCTTTCGCTAATGGGGCCTTCCGCTGCTGCCATGCCGCCAGCGCACAATTTCTGTTCTCATCCTGGGGCAAAGTTCGCAACTCGGAGAAACTGCTTCCGGGTTAGCGGAGTTTGTAACCCGAAGCGTTTGCAACCCAAGGTACCATTGTATATAAAAAACAAATACAGAAAGTACTGGACTAGTTCCTTTGTGTGCAGACTGCATTTGCTGGTTATTTTTGACACCACAAACTTTTCTGCTTCCAGTAGTAACAACAGCAGCCCTTTATAGGAAACACAGCAGAAATCCAGGACTTTATCACTGTAGCAATTTGGCAGCAATGTCCTCTTCCGCCCCAAAAAAGGAAAAAACAAAGCCCAAAGTTCATGCTCTTTCAAACTACAGTGGTGTGTGATGTATTTATTTAGTTTTGTAAAGCCTTTCATGATAGGAATAGAGAAATAAACTTTCCGGTACTGTGGTACCTCGGGTTAAGTACTTAATTCGTTCCGGAGGTCTGTTATTAACCTGAAACTGTTCATAACCTGAAGCACCACTTTAGCTGATGGGGCCTCCTGCTGCTGCTACTGCACCACCGGAGCACGATTTCTGTTCTCATCCTGAAGCAAAGTTCTTAACCCGAGGTACTATTTCTGGGTTAGCAAAGTCTGTAACCTGAAGCGTATGTAACCCGAGGTACCACTGTATTACAGTCTGTTACTTAATATCATTATTTTACTTATACTGGTTCTCTAGCTTCCTTTGTAATTAACTTTTTACAGGGCTGAAGCAGTGCGTTCCTTTTATATTTTTACAAAGATTAATAAACCTAGTTTGTGTGCTTTTTAAGCCTCTCACCCCACAGCTGCCCTAAACTCTATGGATATTTCTCATTTCAGAACACTTCGGCTGCCGAGTTCATATTCCAAACGGCAAGCCATCTAGAGGCACAAAAAGGGATGGTGATGCTCCATACGGCATCGGAAGAAGCAGGTTGCAAGCTTTTGCCGAAGTAAACCACCTTCATCCCAGTCCTAAACGCAGCTACTTGCTCCCTGGGAAGCATCGCGTTTTTGAAGCTGCGCAATTACGAACGATTCCTCTTGATTTCAGCGGGGTTTTATTCAGACGTCATTCTCGACCTCTGCCAAAATCCCTTGGCTGCGGTCCCGGGAATCCCATGAACTCCCAAGTAAACATGCACGGGTCGTCCTGTTTGCCCTGAGCGGCCCAATATATACACGGATCTTTGGAATTTTGACCTAATGGTTCGTTTCCAAGCGCCCCCATCTCGACTCTCTTCCTTGTAGCTTCGCCGCGCAAGATCCACCCCCGGCCCAGATGGGGAGCCCGGGCGCGCAGATGTTGCGCCTCTGCGCCCCAGCAGCCCCCGCTCGGCTCGCCCTCTTCCTCCTCCTCCTCCTGCTGCTGCCGCCGCCGCCGCTTCCTGGTTCTCTCCCGCCGGCGGCGCAAGAAACCCCATTGTGCGCGGCGGCGGCTGCTGCAGCCACCGCCCAGGCCGAGGCCCAGCCCCGCCGCCGGGCCCCTCTTCCCGCTCCGCCAGGGAGGAGCGAGCGTCGCCGAGGCCTCTCCGAGCGAGCCTCCGCGCGCCCCGGAGCCGGCCCCATGGAGATCCCCCCGTCGCACTACCCGGCCACGCGAGCCGCCGGCGTGGTCGAGAACTACATCAACTACCAGCACGGCAGCCCCAGCAAGATCTTCAGCGTGCGGGAAGTGCGCCAAGCCAGCCGAGAGGTAAGCGGGGCCGGGGATGGGAAGGCGCGGGCGCGGAGGCGCTGCTTTCCGGCGCGCACGCTTCCCTGGGAAACAAAAAAAAAAAACCAAAACGCCCCCAGCAAGACTTATGGCACCCTAAATGCTACCGCAGGGCTCTTCCTTGGTTTCGCTGCAGCAAAAGTCGCGCTCCCCAGATTTAATTTGGAAGAAAGGCCCGCTTAACGTGGCGGGACCTGCTTGCAAGTCCATCTGCAAAGCATCTGGGGGCGCCTAAATAAAAAGGCGCTTGCAGAGTCTCCGCTGCTTTCTCCTCCTCTGAGCAACTTCTCTGCAAAGCTGGATTCCTAAAAGGGTTCGAGGCTGAAGACGCCAATCACTGCAGAGGTAGCAAGCGCGCGCACAACACCCTCTTCCCCATCTCTGCTACTTTTTAATCCAGGAGAGCGGGGCTCATCCTGGCCCGCGAGAAGCGACACTTTCTTTTCAACAAGGCACACAAAGAGACCAGGGGCTGCGCCCCAAGCGATCGCCATGATCGGCAACGACAACAGCTGTTGCTATAGCTTTCTCCTCCCTTTGTGCGCCACGTGGTCCAGCAGCGGCAAACCACCTGCCCCATCGATCGGTAAAAAACGAAGTCCACAGAGTTATCTCGCCTATTCAAGGCGGAGTAAACTCGTTGCCTTAACCCTTCTTGTTTCAGGCTTCCTTCTAATGCCAGTCTCTCCCATGGGCGGAGGGAGGTAGAATCTATCACTGCTGAATTATAGGGATAAGCCGCAGAACCAGTTGCAGTAAAAACAAATAGAAAGCCTGGTTGATCCTGGCAACTGTTTGCTGTCCACAAATAAGGGTGTTAACCTTTCTGAAACAGGCACACACCTGCAGAACCCCACCCCAAATCGAAGCTGGTAGAAAATAACCCAGAAGTGTCTTTTGGACGCTTAACTGCAATACAAGAATTCTCAACATGTCCTAAGCATGTTACATCCGTTCCAAAGTATAATGATGCTTTTTATCCACCTTTCATCTCAGCAAATGTTCTAAATAATGGGGTACTTCGAGGCAGCTGGACACTGCTTTTAAACACTGGACACTAGCTAAAGTTAAGCATATTTTTACACCTCGCTGATTTCAACAAGGGAGTGTTAAGCTTACCTACTGAGATCAATGGGATTTAAACATGCTTGGCCTTTAAAAAAATACCTTCCACAATAGGTTAACGTTTTTGATACGGATACTGAATACATAAAGAATACCCTCATATTGTTAGGGTCCCTGGAAAGTCCTCAGAAGTCGAAGTAAGATAAACAACATGTACTCTCTTTGTACCTCAGGAAATTCCAGGTGTTGGGCACAAATATCGCCTGAAGTTTGCAATGGAAGAAGAACTTCAGAAAGTAAGTCCTGCTCCTTTGCTTGTTGTTAGTTGGGATTCATTTATGGCAAACCTCAAGAGGGTACAGAGTAGACTGTATCACAGCCTGTATGATTCCTGAATGAGATTTCTCCAGCCATAAACTACCTGGAAACCACTTCAAAAAGCAGAGGGCTGGTTCTAGGACAAGTCGACAACACCACATTCTTAGGCTGGTTTCAATAGCCCCCTGGGCACCCTGATCCTAAATTCATTTATCAAGATGCTGCCAGGAGTCTAAAACTTACATGCAACACGCAAGAAAAAGCGGGACAGGTTCCTGGCAGAACTTTGGGTTATCACCTCAAAATGAAAATCTGAGACTATTGCTGGTTTAGAGATTCATAGTCATCACTCTGCATGTATGAATCAGCCATTACAAACAGAACCTCATTTGTCACATCAGTCTTCAAAGGGGTAAGAAATCAAGTGATGTACAGACTTGGAAGGGACCTTAAAGACCACCCTGCCAACATGGGAGCCCCACGACCACATTACAATAAGGAACTGCATGCAAGCCACTTATTTGTAGCAAAAGCATTTGTTGCTTCTAGAATGTAAAATTTCAAACAGAGTTTATTTTAACCCTTAAAAAAATTGGTACCTGACCTTGGACACCCCACCCACCATTTTCATATATGCCCCTTGAAGTAATGGGGTTGCATTGACACAAAACCACATCTTGCTAATGGATCTGTTACCCTCTGATGGAATATCTAAACAAATGCTCCTGCTGTTTTCGCATAACAGTTCACATCACCAAGGAGCAGACAGCACACTGCAGCTCAAATCACCCATCACAGCGGGAGTGGGGAACCTTTTTCGCCCCAAGGGCCGCAATCCCTCCTGGGCAACCTTCTGAGGGCCACATGCAAAAGTGGGTGGAGCAATGAATGCAAATTTTACCCCTGTACATTAGGCAAGTTCCAACACAAACTCACACACACCCCTCTCTGTTCAGACAATCAAGAGGCATTATGAGAGTTCAAAGACACATTTGAGCCAGGCAAAAACACATTTCTGGGGGGGGGGTAAGCAAGATGAGAGGTGTTGCCCAAGGAGAGTTCTGATGGAAAAACAGAAAGATCTAGGCCTGAAGTTCCCTACCCCTGCATTATAGGATGATTCCACAACAGGGGGAGGTGCAATGTTCAATAGCAGAGCAACTGAAGAAAAGGAGAAGAGAGATAATAGACATAACACTTCTCTTGAATAGAGAGCAATATACAATTATTCTGAGCAAGGATTTAGGTAAGAGAAGGATATGGATATTCTAATAGTAATGATGGCTATTTTGGTTAGGTGATATTGGTAAACAAGGGCGAAGCAAAATGTGTTTATCATTAGAATAGCAAGCTCCTTCCAATAAAGTTTTTTAAACTTATCCGATTATTTCTCCAGCAGGGCAGTCCTGTGAACTGCACCGCTGAAATCCTGTATCATCACGGCGACCCACATGTTGCTCCCGAAGTGCATTATACAGTGGAAGGGGAGTTCGGGACAAATACAGAGGAAGCAGACAACAAGTTTTACAACAGACTCAAGAACCTGCCAGACCTATTAGAGGCACAAAATCTTCCAGGTTAAAAATTTTTTAAAAAATGAAACTTGAAATTACCTTTATGAATGAGGTGTCAGTGTTGAACTTAAGGTTTTGAAATAATTGGTAAATGTTGCCTGCAACAAAATGTTGCAGCGTCTCCTCCCTTCTAACAGGCAGGCTTCTGTTTTGGATTCCATCCAGCCGTTTCCTCTACTCCCTTTTTTCCCTTTCAACATTACGTATGGAGTATGCTCAGACATTAGGCCACTGTGATTTTTTGCTCCCTTTTGAAAAGGGTTTTTTGTTCCCTGAGCATGCTGTTGTTTTCTTCGTTTCTCAGTGGCTCCATTTGGGTTGCCACTTGTGCTGTTAGGAGGGAGTGGGTGCTTGAATACATGTCCCACAGCTTTTCTTTAGTTAAGCTACAGGCAAAGAATATGGAGCTCAAAGACCAGTTCTTTACTCCAGTCCCACTTAGGATGAAAGCAGCAAAGGGCCAAGACAGAAAGTCTTGGTAGACCAGCTGAAGTTCCTACATTGGCTGCCCCTGCTTTAAAGCAACTGCAACTAGATCTTAAACAATGTAAACACAGTTACAGATAGGTAGCCGTGTTGGTCTGCCATAGTCAAAATAAAAAAATTCCTTCCAGTAGCACCTTAAAGACCAACTAAGTTAGTTCTTGGTATGAGCTTTCGTGTGCATGCACACTTCTTCAGATACACTGAAACAGAAGTTGCCAGATCCTTCTATATAGTGAGAAGATGGGGAGGGGTATTACTCAGAAGGGTGGTGGGAATGGGAGATTGGCAGATAGCTGAGATGACCCTGTTGACGACTCTTAACGACTCTAATAGGTCTTACAGGAAAAGGCAAGGGGTGAGAAGATGAAGGTCTTTCCTGTAAGACCTATTACAGTCGTTAAGAGTCGTCAACAGGCTCATCTCAGCTATCTGCCAATCTCCCATTCCCACCACCCTTCTGAGTAATACCCCTCCCCACCTTCTCACTATATAGAAGGATCTGGCAACTTCTGTTTCAGTGTATCTGAAGAAGTGTGCATGCACACGAAAGCTCATACCAAGAACTAGCTTAGTTGGTCTTTAATGTAAACGCAGAATGACCACTTGTGGAATTCAGCTACTGTATCAGATTACAAATAAAGTACTCAAAAATACAACTCGTTGCCATGTAAATAGGTGACTTGAGATGGTCAAGCAAGCTGATCAGCCAGAGACTGGAATGTGTCTGCAACAAGTAGCAAACTACACGGAGCCGTGTTATAGTACATTTAGTGTGTGCAACAGATCTCTGGAGCAGAATTTGGAGAGCCACCGCTTTCATTTTCAGTAAAGCAGGTGTAGTATCTCTATAGCCACAAATACAGAAACAGGTTTGCGGTACCCACATACAGTGGACGCTCGGGTTGCGATTGTGATCCGTGTGGGATGCATGTTAGCAACCTGCAGCGGCACATCTGCGCACGTGTGGGTTGCGATTTGGTGTTTCTGCGCATGTGCAAAGCGCGATTTAGCGCTTCTGTGCATGCACGACCGCTGAAACCTGGAAGTAACCCGTTCCGGTACTTCCGGGTTTCGGCAGGTCCGTAACCCCAAAAAATGCAACCTGAAGCGTCTGGAACCCGAGGTATGCCTGTATTTCCAACAAATGTATGCATGCCTTCTGCAGCTATGAGTCCCTTGCCCATGGTTCCTAGTCAGGATGGGCCAACTCACACGGTCCTGTTATTCCCAAACATAGGTAAAAGGTAAAGGTACCCCTGCCCGTATGGGCCAGTCTTGACAGACTCTAGGGTTGTGCGCTCATCTCACTCTATAGGCTGGGAGCCAGCGCTGTCCGCAGACACTTCCGGGTCACGTGGCCAGCGTGACAAGCTGCATCTGGCGAGCCAGCGCAGCACACGGAACGCCGTTTACCTTCCCGCTGGTAAGCGGTCCCTATTTATCTACTTGCACCCGGGGGTGCTTTCAAACTGCTAGGTTGGCAGGCACTGGGACCGAGCAACGGGAGCGCACCCCGCCGCGGGGATTCGAACCGCCGACCATGCGATCGGCAAGTCCTAGGTGCTGAGGTTTTACCCACAGCGTCACCCGTGCTATATTCCCAAACATAGCTCTGCCTTTTTTCCTGCCACTGGTTGCCAAACAGAAATCCAAGTTCTGGATGAAAGGTGGAGTATTCAGATTGTGCAAAGTTGAGATACCTTCAATGACCTTTTTTTTGGGGGGGGGGTGGTGGCAAAAAATGCAATTTGTGTCTAGGAATTACTTTTTTTTAAAAAAAACTATACTTGCTTAATACTTTCCCAGTTCGATTCAAGCTATTTGTTTCTGTTGCCAGACAATTTCGGAAATGTCTCTGAAGAAATGAAGCCAGTTCGGCACTTAGCCTGGGTTGCCTGTGGTTACGTAATATGGCAGAATTCGACAGAAGACACTTGGTACAAAATGGCAAAAGTGCAAAGTGTCAAGCAAGTGGTAAGCGAATGGATCAAAGAGGGGAGTCTGACAAGTTGTCCTATGGGAAGAAGAGTTCACAGTGGAGTGCAAAGTTGAAGTATTTTTTGAAGGAAGTCACAAAGTGGAGATTAACATGGGATTCTCAGTGTATACTTGCCTAAGAAAGCCTGACATATTCTTAATAATAAGAATAAGAATAATTTATACCCTGCTTCTCCATTTTGGCTTAATTTTTGTTAAATAAATCAGGACATGGTGTAATATAATATGTCAAGTGTGGTTGTTCCTCTGAAGTTGTATTTACCTAATTTTAAGGCCTGCTGTTACTATATCCTGATATGTAAAACCACAGAATTTCCCCCCCCCCCCAATTTTACTTCATCTTTAAAGGGAAACTCTTCTGTTCAGTTCTCCTGACCAAGCCCTAAAGGATGTCAGGTCACAAGAACCCAGAAGCGCACAGAGTCTCCATAGTGATTTAATACTAAGACAAAAACAAGCAATGAGTCAGTTCTAAACCCATTAAATTGTTTATGGAAATGAGAGCATTCCTTCTTATAAGAATAGACTCCCTTTTCAGAATTAAGGAACGGCAGGGTTTTAAATGATGGGTCTTTGCCTTCTGGATGTTAAAGGGAAGCAAGGAAGGAAACCTAGTTCCCTCCTGGTAGTTCAAGTTCTTCAGTGTTTCCACGCTCACTGAACAACATTTGAAAGTGGTTAGCTATACATGGGTGGCAGCCGTACTTACTAAAGTCAGGGTATGTTTCCTCCCCTCTTTTGTTGGTTACAGAAAAGGAGTGATGATTACCTGGAATTTTCCTATGTGGTTCTGATCCATGATATTGTCTCCCAGGTAAGTAACAGAATTGTAAAGCAAATAAAGGAAGGGGCAGGGGGAGAGAAGAGGACCTTTCCTGAAAAAAGCAATCCTGAAACAGTGATCACTACAGTATCAGGCTGGTAGGACAGGAAAGAGCAACTCAAGGGCCCTAAAGCTGTTCACAGGCTTGTACCAGGATAGCCAATGGAGGGCCCTGCATTTAACATGGGACTCCCAACTCCTATGGATGATGGCACTTGTAGATGAACAATACCTGGGAGGTCACGGCATTGGGTATCCCTAGGCTTTCCTAAGAGCCTCCTGTGCAGTCTGCAGAGTACAGCAGAGCAAGGGATAAAGACAGTCTGAAAAGCAAGGCACTGCCAACCTTCATGGTTAGGCACAGGTCTCGGCACTGCTTCAGAACCAGGACTAAGACCCATGATATGGAGCAACAGGATTTACCTTTCTCAGAATCTGTATTCATTTAAAACACAAATGCACACACAGACTCAAGCTCAAGATACTTCTGGCCACAAATATAAGACTGGAAGGGTGTTGTCAGTGCCTGCTGCACTCTCAGAAGTTAGATTTCCAGAGGTAAGGAATAGACCCATTGGGCAAAGGGGTTTGCAGGGGATTTTTGGACTAGATGGCCCTTGGGGTCCTTTCCCACTCTACAATTCTATAAGCAGACTTTGCAAAAGTGCAGGATTCCACCAAATGAGATTTTTTTAAAGCAAATGTTCATAAACTATACGGGTCACAGAATGCATGGTGCAGAATTTGCGTTGCCTGTTAAGGTTGCAACTTTTGTCCCACTGATACAGGTTTCTATTCACCAGCAATCTGATCTGCAGTAATTAGCATCAGTTCACTCCTACCATGAAAGCTTCACTTCCCGAATTCTACAAGCCAGCCTTCCACTAAAGGCAGAGGATAAGGCTAGGCTGTGTCTACCTCCACCCTAGCCGATTAACCAACCCTACTTACCTAGATTACAGTATGCATTTATTTATTTAACGTGCAGAGGACACAAACACACACAGCCCTGACTATATCCTAACTTGAAGCACCCTGTTTCTTTAGTTGCATTTTCCTAACTTTACTAGCTGAGCACTCCAAGAAAAACCAGCTCTAGGCAGTCAGAACCCTCAAAACAGCACACAGTGGGGAGAAGAGGGGAGATTGTTCAATATAGCAAGCAGAAATTCCACCGAGAGGTTCTGTCATTAGAAGGCTCCTTCTGTCAGAGGAAGGCTTTGGATTCAAACCGTGACCCCTGCCAGATTAACCCCAACTGTGCCATAAGCAGAGAACAGGAGTGAACAAAATGCCCACAAAATGTCCATCTCGTGGGTGGGTGCCTATTCAGCAAATCACTCTAGATCCCCCAACTATGCAAAAGCGCATGCTACACAGGAAGGCAAAGCTTAGCCGATCTGACATCAGATATGTAAACTTGTTGATCCACCATATTGCAATCATACATACCTGCACACAAATCACAGTGCAATGAATCGCTTTTCATCTAGTGACACCTCTTATGTACTACAGATGCCTTGTATTGCAGAGAGCTTGTGTCTCCCCCTCCTACCCACCCCAGCTTCTCTCATTTAGATTAAGGTGCAGGAACCAGAATGGTTATATAAGAATGCAACACCAAACCAGAGGTACAAAGGAAGCCCACAGGAAGATATAAACCAGGGGTCAGCAACCTAAGGCCCATGGGCCGGTAGCAGCCCACAAGGCTTGTCTAACCGGCCCATGGTGACCCCTGCCACAGGCTCTTACCAGCGCGGCGCAGGGACTGACTTCCAAGTTGATTGCGCCTGTGCGCATGCGCACGGGTGCTCCTCTGACCTGGAAGAGTGCGTATGTACACACGCTCCGGCTCATCCTCAGATAAGGTTGCCAACCTCTGATATAAACCTTATTCCCAAGTATCGTGAGAACAAAATTTGTAGATGGTGGCCTAGTGAGGCTGCTGTCTATTGAACACTTCTGGTTGCATGGTTCCCTATGTGCATGAATTAGGCAGAGAGCACGCCAATATTACAGGTTTGAAAAGTCAGCCTTGAAACAACACTGCATGAAACAGTAGGATGTGGAGGAACTACCTGGCAATCTTTCATTGAAACAATTCTCTCCTTTTCCTGCCATCCACATTCTTGATTGCCTTGCTCTATGAGAGTCACTGCACTTTATTAAGAACTCCAGAGTTGGAAAGAGGAGGAGGAACGAAATGTGACCTGGCCCGAAGTTACTAGATAGGAAAAGAACGTGATTTTCCAGATATGCAGAGATAACAATGCTGCTCCTTGGTTTCTCTTAATACCCTGGCTGTTCTAACATTTGGGCTTTTTCTTTTTTGTAATCCACAGGAGATTATTCCCTGGCACATGCAAGTTTTATGGAACCCGCAGCATGGAGTTAAAGTCACACGGAATAGCCGTCAGCCAAAACGTGCGGCACAGGATTAGTGGCCACAGCCTTGACCCTACTACAGTGGCACCTTGGTTCCCGAACAGCTTAGTTGTCAAACAAATTGGCTCCCAAACACCGCAAACCTGGAAGTAAGTGTTCTGGTTTGCGGACGTTTTTCGGAAGCCAAATGTCCGACGCGGCTTCCAATTGAGTGCAGGAAGCACTTGGTTTTCGAACGTTTCGGGAGTTGAACGGACTCCCAAAACGTATTAAGTTCGAGATCCAAGGTACCACTGTATTAGAGGTTGTTCAGATGTCTTTAAAACAGCTTTGTACAGCTAGAGGAAGGGCTATAAAATAGGCCTACGCAGGTTCAGAAACCCCTACATGTATAAGGACCAATGCAAATTAATTCCTGGCCTCGGTGTGGTGCCTCTCACATGCCAGAGTGAACACTTACGGTACAGTTGCCACAATGCTCTCTCTGAATGCTACTTTAGGCTTCCCGGTCTCACAAGGACAACCATATTCTCTTTCCATTCTCTAGGTAGAAACAGCACCAAAAAAAAAACAAAAAACTGATTAAAATGTGTTGCCAAATGGGTAGCGCTTAGCATGATCTCACCTAATTATTCCCGAATGCTACCTACAATCACTGGGAAAATGTCCATCTGTAGTATCTCTCTAGTTAATTAGAGCTTCTTATATCTGGACCAGATAGAAGTCCACCCACCCAGAGCAGATTTGGGGTTTTTTGAGTACTTTTTTGGTCCACATCCTGTACATATGCAAAATTTCTGACCTTCTATATATACTTCATGAGCAAGAATCACAAAAAAATTGCTAGCACAGACCCAGCTGAAGAATTACAACCGGCACTGTATAATTTATACATAGCCTGATATGAAGCTGGGGAGCACACTTAAACTATAAATGCTGAATTAAATAAATACTTTTGCCAAGTGAGACTCGGTAGCACACTTGACCAGTGCAATCTTGTAACAATCACCTGTGCATAGATTTCCAGGTGCAGTTCTCCCATTCCTGAAACAATGGTCTCTTTGCTCTCGCTGTCAAAATGAACTCTGAAAGTGGGGTCTTCCCTCGTGAAGCGGTTAATGCCTTTTGAAAACTTATCCAAGTCATTCTAGAGGGGGCGGGGAAATAAAACAAGGGTAAATTAATGTCTTTCGCATCACTGAGTATAACAAGATAGTCAAAAGTGCTGGGGTTACAGGACAAAATCCCATTACAAAATGGAGCTAGATGGTTTCTATAAACTGTAGGGTATCAATGGAACGTGTTGGCTTCAGAGCATCACAAACCTGAGACTGCTCCACTCAGTACTGCATTGACAAGTACTGTATTTTTCGCTCTATAGGACGCACTTTTCCCCCTCCAAAAATTAAAGGGAAATGTGTGTGCGTCCTATGGAGTGAATGCAGACTCCTTGGCTTCAGCGATAGCAACGCAACGCCTCCGAAGCGCGCGAGGGAGCGCTCCCTCCGCGCTCCGGAGGCTTCGCATTGTTTTCGCTGAAGCCGGGAGAGCAAGACTCTCCTGGCTTCAGCGAAAGGAACCTGAAGCCTCCGGAGTGCAGCGGGAACTCACGCTGCGAAGGCTTCAGGGATAGTCTGAAGCAAGACTCTCCTGGCTTCAGCAGAGGGAGAACTGCGCAGCGCCCCTTCAGCCAAGCGGGATGAGAAATGGAAGGGGCTCCATTTCTCCTGCTACTTCGCTGAAGGGGCGCTGAGCAGAGAGGGGGAGATTTATTTTTTTCTTATTCTCCCCCTCTAAAACAAAGTGCGTCCTATAGAGCGAAAAATACGGCAAATACCCAACTAGGATTGATCACACAAAATTGCCAGGGCATCAAGCCTATTGGAACTCTGCAGCAGGAGAACCGCCACACCAAAGGATCAGCTTCTCCTGAACACAAGAACCAAATGCAACAGAAACTTTACAGTTTTCCTCCAAGAAAAATCAGATCACAACATTCCTTACAGATTAAAGAAAACTTTTACTATTCACCCTCGTTTGGACTTCCGATGCCTACCTTGTTTGATGGCTTCATTGCCACTGAAATGACAGGATCAGGGACATGAATAGATTCCTATGAAAAGGAACACAAGAGAGAAACCAAAGAAGCATTTGTTAATATAAAAACACTTGAAAATTATCTTTCCAGATAATTATCTTTACTTTTAACACTCAAACCCACAGGCAGCCTTCCTCTTTCTTTTTAGGACTTGAAATTTATGGGGTTTGTTAAAACAAAAGTTTTGTAATAAGGGATCAGATCCTAGTTTGTAGTCAGAAATTAAACGACAGTTTCCCTGTTTAGATGTTATGGATAAATCAGAATTTTTTCATTATGGCATTTAAGAGAAGGGAGGAGAGAAGGAAGCAGGAGTGGGCATAGCACTTATCTTAATAAACTGAGATTGCTACATCTGTATTGTGCTGTACTCTTCATAGAAGGGCTGGATGATACATTTCTGATCATGCTCATTCATTTCAACAGAATGCACAACTGACGTTAGCATAAACTGATTATACTTGTAGGTATTTTTTAAAAAAATAATTGTAATAGCTGTAAAAGCAGACTCAAAATAAAACATTTTTTTAAAAAAGTGAAAGTTTCTTTAGTACAGAGGATATTTAGATTAAGGAATAACATCTGAATTGAGATTTTAAGAAATATAAAAAGAACACACAGTTCAATTCAGAGGAGGAACTTACCATGGAAAG
This sequence comes from Podarcis vaucheri, assembly GCF_965113315.1. Classification (NCBI taxonomy): domain Eukaryota; kingdom Metazoa; phylum Chordata; class Lepidosauria; order Squamata; family Lacertidae; genus Podarcis; species Podarcis vaucheri. Next base: position 21,909,119 of record NC_138763.1, read on the forward strand.
GTCAGTGTTACATTTTTCTGAAAATGTATCCCCACTAGCACAGTCGATGCCGAATAATGCACAGATGTCTCCTGCATAAACTTCTTCCACATCCTAGCAGAAACAAAACAAAAAATTAGCATTTTAGGTGCTTTTTATGGTATTGGGCAAGAGTGCAACCATTCTACAGCAGTGGTAAGACATGCATGCATAGTCTACCCCTGATTATAACAGGGTTCTCCTAGATTCCAAGCTGCCACTAGAGGCTCTCAGTGTTTCAGTGGCAAGGAGTACCTATGCCCTTGTTCCAGCTGGCTGACAAATTATAGCCATCACTACCATAGTCTAGGTTTTTGATAAGCTCCTAACTGGACTACTGCAATGAACACTACGTAGGGCTTCGCTTGAAGACAGCCCCAAAGCTGCAATTGGTGTACAATGCCACTGCCCATTTGTTGTCTGGGGCAGTAAAATGGGATCATGCCATGCTGATCCTGAAAACTCACTGCTAAGCAGCAAAGTCTGATTCACGCTGACTGGTAAAGCTACCTGTCAGGAGTTAGATAATCACATTTTTTTCTGCTAGATTAGCCAACATGTCAAGACAGTAGTAACCAGAGAAAGATGAGGAAGAGGATCAGGAACTAGGATCAGGAACGAGTGGCTCCCAGAGAGGATGGGGCGACTGATTGCCAATATAACAAAAGCCATTTCACTAAAAGCATTTTTACTATCAACTTGAAAGGCAACTTTTGAGACTGTACTAAGATGAACTTGGAGACAAATTTAGCCCTTAAGAATAATTGAAGAATGGCCCATTTTGGCCTTACTGTTGAAAGATCAGTGGGCAGCAATGCTGACATCCACTTCCAGCTGTTTTTATAGGGTCGTGATGCTTAAAAGCTAACTGGGTGTGAATAAATCGACTTGGGATTCCCCAGGCAGACATTTTACAACATCATGGGAATGTTTCGATTTTTCATTTGCGAAGAAAAGGGGTTCTCAGGGCAAGGGGTGGATAAAATAGGGGAGCAGTTATGGGGTGTCTGTGGTCTATCGCCCCCCCCCCCCCAGAAAAAGCTCGACAACTTTGATGAACCCTCCCCCCAAGAAGATCAACAGCTCTGGTGATTCCTCCCCAAAACAAGCTCAACAACTCTGGTCAACCCAATGGGTAGATCACTGCCAGTTTATTGATAGAGGGAGTAGATTGCAGTCTCTTGGACGTTGGACGTGCCTGCTATAGAAGCCTTCCTGAGCTTGCAGCTTTGGTCAGCAGCTGTTTGGTTTTTTCCAAAAGAGGGCCACGTATTGAATGGAGCAGCGAAGGCTGGCTGGCAAGGGCTCTCGCTACACCCTCCCATGGTAGCCGAGACTCAGGCAAAGGGATCTTTAACCTCTTCTTCCCCCGTGGGAACAGAAACTTTAAAAGGGCTCTTGATGACACTGAACAGCAACAGCTGTATCTCCATCTCTCCATCTTCTACATCCTGTCTGCCTACACTACATAAGGCATGAAATGCTGGTGTTCATACTACTTCTCAATTCACATGGGAGAAAGCAGCTACAGAGAGGTGTCCTCAGGATCAAGGGCGAAACTGAGGGAGGAGATGGCAACAGTATTGCGCTGTACAGTCAAGCAGGGTATCAACATATAGATGTTTTTGGAGAGGAAACAAATTTTAGGAGCAGCATTTATCTGCAAATAAAATCCCACCACACAGGCAAGGAACTGAAACACCTTTAACTAGAAATGCCTTCTCTTTGACCCAGATTGCATATAAAGAATGCCGTAGCGAAGTGGTTCCCAAACCCTTTTTTCCTCATGGACCACTTGAAAATTGCAGGTGGCCTTGGCGAATGACTTGATGACTATTCTACTTGTTGCAGCGACAGTAATATGCTGTGCTTGCTGCGGTATGCTTTGCAGAAGTATTTCTATTGCTTCTTTTATTTCTTATATTGCATTTTCTTGCATTACACTTTGCATCCCATAGAATCTGAATCATTACACAACAGAATACAACATAAGAAATAAAAGAACAAATACAATTTAAAGATCAATGCAGACGTGATAGGAACCACCTGACTGAAACTCGCCCAAGAGTCACAGTTCGGGAACCCCTGCCTTTGTTTACATCTTCTTCACTGAATGGAAAGGGATTGAAGTGGAATAAAATGCCTCACAGACTGGGTTTTGCCTCAATATTCACCTCCATCGTGTCTGCATGCATGCGGACCAGTCTTGGCACCCGAACCTTCTTCCCAGTCCTGGTATTGTAGATGGAATCGCCTTTCTTCAGCATCCCCTGATAAACGCGCACATAGGTGAGCTGCCCAAAACGCCCAGCCTGCAAGCGGCAGAAAACAGCAGCCAGTCAATTGAGGGAGACAAAACTTTAGGAGAAGCAGAGGGAATCAGCGCAACACACATGCTGAGGTGTGGAGCAAACGGCCCCTAGCAGCTCTGTCCCAACAAGTTTCAGCTCAGTTGTCCTTAGTTAGAAAGTTTTGTAGAAAGTTTAAACTTGACCTACCTCAAGTTTAAATGCCAGGCCCAAAAAAGGCAAGGAACTGTCTCTGGCAGAGCTCAGCGAAATCATAGATTTTTCCTTGGAATCCCTTGAAGAAGAGAAAAGTTAAGTTTAAAATGCAGTATTTCTACGGTACTTCTCAATCCATTCTTGTTGTGAGGATCTGTTCTGAAGGATGATCTAATGAGCAGCCTTAACAAGCTCTGAAGACCAATGGCAGATGTAGAATTATTACTAAGAACAGCCTTAGTTGGGTTTATGTCCCTTTTGTATTTACCAGTCAAATCAGTCCTACCTGGTTTCTGTGCAGGTTTTTAAAGGAAAACCCTTAAAAATCCACATGGATTGTGTGTGTATCCTTCCCTGCAAAGGGAAATTTAAGATGTGGTCGAAGCGCTGCCTCTCCTTTCTTCCTTTACAGATTTTAGCTACTAGGAGCAGCTAATGTATGCTAACTCCTGCTGCATGGATTTAAAGAGTTCTGGAATTCCCCCCGGAAGCGATGGGCATAAAAATATGTCATTGATCTCAGAAAGTGTGTAAGGGGGAAATTATGATTGTCCCCCTGGGTCCAGCAGCTTCCGCACTCGCCATGCCATCTCCCTGAGAGTGACTGCATGTCATCACGTCCTGTTGCTGCCAGGGGGAATTGGAGGCACATTTTCAACCCATGCAGCCAGATCCACATGGGCTAACTGATTCCAAGTAACTAGTACATGAAAGTAAAGCCCAAAGAGTCAGCTCTCAGGTCACCTCACTGGGGAATCGGGCAGGAGCCTTGCCCAATCCACACATCCAAGGAGGTGCAGGTAAGGTGTCTGCTGTAGAATCTGAACTCACCAAATTCCTTCCTAAGAATTCTTAGGCTTGATGAAACGTGCACTGCTGGAGGTGTAAGTGAATTAAGGCAGATTTAATACCTATCTTTTGGAGTTGTAAAAAACCCGATGCATTTCTGTAGAGAAGCACCCAAATATTATACGGACAAGTACAAGCTATGATCTCCCGAGAAATCCTAAAATTCTCCTTTAGATAACTTCATTCTGAAGTCGTTAATACTGATCTACAGCTGATTACTGCACCACCAACATACAGCAAAACAAGTGTATTTCACAAAAACGGAAAAATAAAGACATTCCCATAACAGGATAAGGGAAATCTGGTGAACTCTCTTAATGTTATAGCTTACATACGAGAGAAACACAATGTATAATAATGAAGAAAAGAAACTTATTGAGAGAGGGGCCTTGTTTTTGCACTATGGAATGACAATGTAAATGACACTGTTTTTCCTTTTAATTTATTCATGGTACTATAGGTTTTCTGTTATGTTGCCCTGTTCCCACCTTCAAGTGTCATTTCCCTTTCCTTTCCTATAATTTCTGCATATGCTTACTCGCTATTTTTGAAGTTGTTTTTTTTTTTTTACTGAAACATAAATAAATCTTAAGTCAGCCTCTAAGCATCTTGCAGTATTGGATTCTGTAGAGACAGCCAAAAGGGTTTTTTTAATAATAATAATGAAAATAATAAAAAGAGAGCACTGAAGGTAGCTTAATAGACACATGCCCATTTCTTTTGTCTAGTGTCACCTCTAATCAAACGAAGTTTCCAGGGTTTTAAAGGACTACAAAAGCCAGCAAAGCTCGTTTACTAGAGACAACAGTGGGATGAGCATCCACATCACAAGCAACAATGCCTCTATTATATCATCTTCTGTTCTTTCTTTTTTCAAAGATGCCTGATTAATCACTGGGGATGAGAACAAGAAAACACCTACAGCTTTTGATGTGTCTGCCACCTACAGGCCAAACAGGTGTACCCACCAGCTTAGGAGACGAAAGCATGCCTCAAACAAAGTGGGCTTTATCTTACAAAATCACTGCCTTTTATCCTCAACTGTAGCACAGGGTACTTAGCGGCCACGTTATAAATAAATATAATTTTTTCTTCCAATTTAGAAAAAAAAGGCCTATGCAAACTAGATCTGTTTTCCTCTACTTTCTGTACTTACTCCTGGTTGGAAATTGCGTAGTTCTGGACTTCGGATGGGTTTGGGAGGTATTCCAGAACAGCATCCAACAGAGGCTGCACACCTTTGTTCTTCAGAGCACTTCCTACCAGCACAGGTGTGAAGGATTTGTTGAGTGTTGTCCTTCTGATTGCAAGCTCGGGAGAAACAGAACATTCACAGCGTTAACAGCTGGGTTCTTAAGGGCACTTGGCATGCAAGAATACAAAGCATCATGCTTTCTGTTCCCCACCAAATGAAAACAATTGTAAGAAAAGCAATGTTTGTGACTACACGATACAAAGGGGGACTTTTTCAACTGTGGAAAGAAGCTTTAGAACAGGACACCTGCTCAGTTTTTAAACTGAACAAAGAGGCTTCCCTGAAAGGTTTGCTTTCTTTACATCTCTCAGGAGGTGGCCAAAATTCACACAGAAAACAAGTCCTTAGTGTAATCATCACACTTGCATTTGAGTGCGAATGTCATGGTGTCGAGGATTAACCTACTAGATGCAAGAAAAAGCAAATGCCAAAAGGGAAAAGAAAAAAGAAGAAGAGAAGAAGAGTTTGGATTTGATATCCCGCCTTTCACTCCCCTTCAGGAGTCTCAAAGCGGCTAACATTCTCCTTTCCCTTCCTCCCCCACAACAAACACTCTGTGAGGTGAGTGGGGCTGAGAGACTTCAAAGAAGTGTGACTGGCCCAAGGTCACCCAGCAGCTGCATGTGGAGTAGCGGGGACGCGAACTCGGTTCCCCAGATTACGAGACCACCGCTCTTAACCACTACGCCACAAGTACGCATAAGCACAAAGCTGCTACCAAGTAGAAACCGGGATTTGTTGGGCTTTAACAAGTTGGAAGAAAAGCCGCAGCCAAGCTTGCATTGCAGCGACTACAACTGGAACAACGCTAACAGGTTTGAGCCCCACATTGAGCAAAAAATTCCTACATTGCAGGGAGTTGGACTATATGACCCTCGTGGTCCCTTCCAGCTCTACAGCTCTATGATCCTATCAACCTGGGATAGTTCAGTTGACATCCCTGTGTTGTGACAGGGGAGAAAACTCTGTGTATATCTGTAATTGGTGCAGCAGCTGTCGTTTCAGCTCTAGCCCTGCTCTTTCCTGTCGGGGCCCAGCCTGGACCTGCCACCAGATGTATTCGTCTCTAGACCTGTGCTCAGGGCCTCCAAGATCAGCGGCTCAAGCTAGGAAAGGGCCAAGAGCCAAACTCCTGCGACTAATACCAGGCCTGGCAAACCTAAAGGTTTAATACCATCTGTCAGACTGGAGAGGCCAGCCCTGTACATCCCTATTCCCTTCTAGGTTGGATGAGGACTTTGGCTCCACATTACCTTGGCAGGCCAGATCTGAAGTACCAAGTTTAAGCCCTCAAAGTACCTGATCTTCCTTCCTCTCCCTGCAAATAGAATATGGCATATCGCAGACAGGAGACAAGATTAGCACCCTGACTGGAAATAGCTATGTTCTATTCACAGAAACTGCAACTCCCTCCTTGCCTTTCCCACCCCCCCCCTTTATTTCTGCAGATGACTTTTGTACCCTGACTTCAGCAGCTGCGGCACACCAGTCAGGGTTTCAGCCTCAGGAGTAATGTTTTGCTGTCAGCAAACGAGATGTTTATTTAAGTCCATGATGCCTAAGGAGCACGCAAGAAGAACCCAATGCGTTTTCCATGAAAAATTATTTTAAACCAGAACTTGGCTGCCTGCCACAGGCTAGAAATCCATCACTGGGGACAAATTAGCACAAACAAACCTGCCTCTTGGCCTTTCCACAGCCATTAAGTAATTTGTAATTAATTAGCTCTGGGAGAAGGGGGGCTGGGGGGAGACAAGGCCGCTTTGAACCAGAAAACTGTTTTTGCCACCCATATGACAAATGATTTTAAGATGATGTTTTTTCATCCTAGATGCAGAGCCACAGGATGAATCGACTACTTTGACCACATGCACACCGCACCTTTAAAGCACTATGAGAACACTTTAGACAGGCATGGCTTCCGCCCAAAAATTCTGGAAGCTGCAGTTGGTTAAAGGGGCGGAGAGTGACAGTTCAGAGTGGCTTAACAATCAATCTCTCTTCCAAGGGAACTCTGGGAATTGCAGCTCTAAGAGATGAATAGGGGAATCCTAACAACTCTCTGTGCTTCAACAGACTACAGTAAATTGTTATCATTTAAATGTGTGGTGTGGCTGTGCCCATAGCAGCATGCTTACATGTCTTAGAAAATGCTTTTTAAAATGTTGCTATGTATCCCCAACTCTGTAAGAGGAATATTTCTCTTGAGGACTCCAATCAGGCTACAAAAGGAGCTTGCAGTCCTGTTCATGCTTTCTTGGGGGGGGGAGAGCTGTCAGAAAGGGGAGGGGGAAAGGAAAAAGCAACCTTTTCTCTTTCGCACGTGAGACTTTCCCCTGCTGTGCTAAACGCAGCTGAGGTGAAATACCACGGAGAGCTAACGCCAGTCAGAACAGACAACACTGAGATAGTTGGGATAATAGACTTGGCATAAGGCAGAACCCCAGCATTAGAAGACTCAGGTTTGAGAGTGTCAGCCCCAAATCCTAGCATGTTAGAACTATATAGCACTGCAGGCAGGGCTCTGGGGAGCTTCCTCATACAATGCCCCAGTAATATGCAGGGAGCGAAGCCTTTGAGCTCACAGCACAACTGCCCTCAACCCTAATATTCCCTTTTAGGGTACTTGCTATATCTATATCTAGTAGACTGTACCACTCCAGTTTCCTCCACACACACACCCCGCCGCCCCAAGTGAGATCTCCACATTCTTTACAGCTTGGAAGTTCACAGGTGCTCGCTGGTTTCTTCAGGTTTTTTAAAAACACCCTTCCTTCTTTCAATTCGCAAATGTGTGTACGTTTGCAGTCCTAGGAAGTCCCCCGTGTTTATAGAAACTGCTAACTTATTTTGGGCAACTCGGCTTTGCTTCCAAATTAATAGTCACTCAGCCACCAGTTAGAAGGAGCGACAGCTAGAGCTTCCACACATTTGTCTAATCCTTTTAAAAAGCCATCCAAGCTAGATGGGCAACACTACCATTAAGTTAATTTCATGCTGGGTAAAGAGTTAAAAGCATGCCTAGGATCAGAAGGCGCTCTAGACGGCCCAATCTTTTTTACTCTTTTTATTTTTAGCACAGATCAAGAGACACATATTTGACTGGAGTACGGAGTTTCTAAAAGAGGATGAAAAGAGTCCAAGGGTGCAATCCTGTGAACAATTGGAAGTACAGTGGTGCCTCGCAAGAGAAAATTAATCCGTTCCGCGAGTCTCTTTGTCTTGCGGTTTTTTCGTCTTGCGAAGCACGGCTATTAACGGCTTAGCGGCTATTAACGGCTTAGCGGCTTTAAGAAAAAGGAAACAAACTTGCAAGAACTCGCAAGATGTTTCGTCTTGTGAAGCAAGCCCATAGGGAAATTCGTCTTGCGGAACGACTCAAAAAACGGAAAACTCTTTCGTCTTGCGCGTTTTTCGTCTTGCGAGGCATTCGTCTTGCGAGGTACCACTGTAAATCATAGAATCACAGAATCATAGAGTTGGAAGAGACCACAAGGGCCATCGAGTCCAACCCCCTGCGAAGCAGGAAACACCATCAGAGCACTCCTGACATATGGTTGTCAAGCCTCTGCTTAAAGACCTCCAAAGAAGGAGACTCCACCACACTCCTTGGCTGCAAATTCCACTGTCGAACAGCTCTTACTGTCAGGAAGTTCTTCCTAATGTTTAGGTGCAATTGAAATGCAAAATGCAATTGAATTTTGGTACTTTTTCTGAGTAAAAGTATATGAGGTTACAAATCTCTCCGTTGAATTTTCAAATGACGGCACGGATACGGATATCCAGATTATTTGAATGTCCCTTGGACTGTTTGGTTAATGGACAACATCAAAAGCTGTAACTAGGATAGAGGTTTCAAAGTTAATATTCCTACAGTGTATTTTGACTCTTGGGAGCAACCTGATCACTCAGCTGTGCTTAAAACGGGCTTCTTCCTCTTAAGCATTTTGTAAGAGCCTGGAATACAGAGGGAAACCATTGCATAACAACCACCATGCAGCAATTCTCCAGACCGCAAAGTCATCAAAGGCTAACAAGGGTAACGGGAGATTTATTTCCACATTCAAAGCTCTATATTCCATGCTCATCAAGTCCTCAAGCCAAATCCAGTCCTTGCCCAAGAGGGTTCAGCTACGGTGAAACAGTGTCTCCTTACACCAACTGCACATCAATTTAGACACAAGAGGATGGGGGTGTTGAAATGCTGTGAAGGATTTCTACCTGCATGTAAACCTGTGTCGGAATATACAGATCACAGAGCGCATTAGGCTCTGCCTAGAAACAAATATAGGTACGCAGATACATATATTGCATTTATATTTATAAGGAGAAGAGGAAGAGATCACAGATGACCTCTAGGATCTGTCACAACTTTGTCTGTCACACCAAACAGCTGGTCTCCTTCTGCCAGCTATTCTCCCCTCCAGGCATCTGTTGCTATTAATGCCTGGTACTGAAAACCTGCCACTTCCCTGGATAGCAGCAAAGCGTCATAACAAAGATATTGCAGACACAGAAAGCCCAGCTCACTCGTTTAGCTTCTAAAGGCAACAAAATGTGATGTCCCAACACACAAAGCTGTCTCTGAATGAGAGCTGGCAATATAATTATCCCATTAAAAGCAAACCAACCAACCAAACAAGCAGGGTCATCACAGCTTTGCTATCTTTAAAAAAAAACAAATCCTACCTAATTCATTTAAAATTATAGTCTAACTAAACTGTAGGATAGATTTTTATTTAAAGACTTTATATTTCACCCTTGTAGATCCCTGCAAGTACGTTTTATGCTTTTACTGCAAATACTGCATATTATAATATGCAACAGCTATTATAAAATTATATTTCACAATTGTGCATATATATAGAGAGAGAGAGTTATAGTGCACATCTAGAGAGATCCAATGTGGTACAGTTGTTGGACAAATCCCTACTCATCCATGAAGATCACTGGGTGACCATGGGCCAACTTCTGTCTCTCGCCCTAACGTACCTCACAAGATTGTTCTGAGGATAAAACAGAGGGGGGTGGGAATCATGCATGCCATCTTCAGCTCCTTGAAGAAAAGGTGGGATACAGAGACAGACTGATAGATATCGACAGATGGATGAAGCCAAAACAGACCATCTAAGTTATCCAATATAAGCAACTGAAGGGCAGAAGTTCAAACGTCCACGCTCTACCCATCAGAACAGGGGCAGCACCTGAAGGCCCCTGGATGCCAAGCCAGAGAAGAAGGCAGTGTGTTACTGACTCCTTATCTTAAAAGTATATGGGTCCCTAAGAATTGGGCCTGGGAGATGTCTCAATACAACATCCAGAACCAGTTTGAGGGCCAGATCACCATGGCGTTTTGACCTGCTGGTGTATCGCAGGTGGTGCTTTCCGGCTTGCCAGTGCCTTAGCTTCCTTCTCCGACTAAGTGGGTGGGCTTTCTTCTTCCTCCCTGTGCTAGGTGCTGGATTCAAGTTACAAGAAAGGAGATTCCGACTAACCATCAGGGAGAACTTTCTGACAGTAAGAGCTGTTCGACAGTGAAACAGACTCCCACGAGAGGTGGTGGACTCTCCTTCACTGGAGGTTTCCAAGCAGAGGTTGGATGGCCATCTGTCATGGATGCTTTAGCTGAGATTTCTGCATTGCAGGGAGTTGGACTAATTGACTCTTGGGGTCCCTTTCAACTCTACAATTGTATTAAACGGTCTTGGGTAAGCCATTCTCACTTATTTCAATTCTCCATCTGCAGTATGGAAGGCTAATTTCTTTGGGACTACCTTTCAGGGTTGTTTTTAATATATAATTAACTAATTACATTTATATCCCATTTTTCCCCAAGCAGCTCAAGATGGCATGCATGGTTCTACTGAGATGTATGTATGTATGTAAAAAGACACGTTGAACGTTCAAAGCTCTCGCTATAAAAGCTAGGTGTTGCCATTATTTTCAGATAGCATTAAGGAGTTTGTGACTATAGGACATGTAACCAGTATTAGTCCAAGGGAAGTGTGGGGAACCTGTGGCCCTCCAGATGTTGTTGGACCACCGGCCATGACTAGTTTAAGGCTCTTATCCTTGATTAATTCCAATGAGAGTGCCCCACCTGTTCGCTTTTACATATGCAAAACATTATACAGCAAATGCATACATCAAAGGACTTTGGGCAATCCTTCAGGCAATGGGGAGAGAACTGAAGTCCCTTTACCTTCAAGTCAGTCACTGTTGGGATTTTCTCTTCAAGAAAAAGCTCCCCAATCTGTTCGTCTAAGTTTGCAACACATTCAACCAGTTCCTGGCGGCGATCGGTAGACTCTGCTCTGAACTCAGGAGGAATGTCGTCATATTTAACCGTTTGGCTACAGAAGCAGAGAAAACAAGCAGACTATCAGAAGCCAACCAACTAGAAATGTTAGAAATCTCACATGCTCCTGTGGGCTTCAGTGAGAACCACAACCATCAATTTATTCCGCTCTCATGAGTGACACATTTTCAGTTCTTTTTACACCTGCAAATCTAGCAACAAAGCTCTGCTAGCAATAATACACATTTGATTTAAAATTGGACCCCTTGTACCTTCTGTCTAATAATATTCACAAAGGCTATAATCCTATGTGCCTTTAAAATTGTGGGGTGTAAACCAGGATTGACATCATAAGGATACAATAAAACCAAGATTGCTGGGTGTTTTTCAAATAATGGACATTTTTCTCTTAATGCTCTGTTGTGATGAGTACACAATAATTTCAGGTGTACACAAAGATCCATATAAATATGACACTCTTGGATGGGTTGTTCCTGTGACAAACACTGTTCTACTAGAAAGAGGCTCACTTAGCCATCTTACGCAGAAGGAATCACAGATACATTTAAATTTTTAAAACCCATGCTGGATAGAGCAAAGTTATAGCTCCAGTTGAGCAACTGCTGTTTGAGGGTATAAATATGATCATATTTATATTTCAATTCCTATTCAATTCTCATTCCCCTATGAAAATGTCACTCTGCCTTATGAGCAAACAAATGTGAAGACAAAATGGCCAATGAAATCTTTTTCCACTCAAAAGAACCAATATTAAAGCTGAAAGGCTTCACTCGCTTTACCAGAGAGTAAGCCCCACTTTCTTCTCAATAGACATGTTAAGGAATGAACTGTAAATCTCTCACTGCAGCTTCCTGCAAAGGTGAAGGATCCCTGAGTATTTTCACATACCAGAGATTCAAAAGCCAGCCTGGAGTTAACTTTCATTATATGAATTTTGTCCACCCAAGGCAAGATGGTGATTGCATGGCTAAACTCTCCCACAATAAGAGCAAAACATATTTAATTGCCTGTCTGCCATGCAATTATCACCTTTCCTCTTTCACAGAATTCACACATAATGAATGTGACCCAAGGGTCATTTGCTGTGCAAATCCACAGCCAAACATATTCACCTAAAAAGCCCCGACAGCCACAGCCCTGTACAAGCTGAACCATGGTTACAGCAAACAAGGATTCCTTAATACAACAGGGTTTACTAACTTGCTTCAAATTCTGTTAAGATAGGAACCCGGGGCTGCAATAGCTATGGTGGCAACATCACCTTCATTTATGGTTATTAGCAGCCAAGAAAATTTGAATAGAGAGGCATGGTGGGGAGGATTGTGTTATACTTACGAAATGAGGTGTGTTATGGCTATACTAATCAAAACTAATTCTTCCTCAGTAACTAAAACACTAAATTATACTTCTTATAAAACAACAACACACTACTCCCAAAGCATGATCAGATGTAAAATGCCTCCATATTTCAAACTGCTCAGAACCCTTACCCAAAGTCACCTTCAAAGTATATAGCTTTTTCTTCAATGAGATCAATGATCCCTCTGAAATTTCCCTCCAAACCCATAGGTATCTGAATAAAGGCAGCATTGTGGTTCAACTTGGATCTGTGAAGTTAAAAACAAATACAATTCTCTTAAGACAGCATTTCCAGCTCTAAAGAACTGCTTCTCCACATACAAGTCCATCTGCCCATGAAGATCTGAAGCGGAGGCCCTGATAAGGCTCTAGATCAAAAGGTAAGGAAGGCCAGTTGCCATAACAGAACTTTAGAAAAGACAGACAAATCATCTCAAGATTTAGAATGCACCTTTTTGGACAGACTACCTTCTGGTGGTAGCAGGATTCTGCATGTATATGGGGACACCACAACCCACGCTGGGCCAGAAAATAAAATGTCTTACAAGGAACAACATCAAACATCTAAGTCTCTAGTATGAGTAAGGTAGAAGGGCAAAGGCTCAGGGGGTGAGGTCTGGTACCCACTTCGTACATCTAAGCCAGCCTTTCCCAATCTGGTACCCTCCAAATGTTTTGGACCTTAACTCCCATCATCCCTGACCACTGGCAGAGTCCTGCCTGAGGCTGGGGGGGGGGGATTATAATCCAAAAGATGATGATGATTTATTAAATCTGTATACTGCCCTTTCTCTGTAGATCTCAGGGCAGTTCACAGCATAAAAGTACAAGATAAAAAACACAAAACATATAATAAAAATAAGAACAAAAGCAAACTGATTACCACCAACAACACATTTAAAAGGGTATTGGACGTTAGTCAAAGGCCTGTCTGAAGAGGAATGTTTTCGCCTGATGCCTAAAGCTGTATACTAAAGGCGCCAGCAGAAACTCCCTGGGGAGGTCCTTCCACAAAAGATTTGGAGGTCACCAGGGTGGGGAAAGCTGATGTAAGCTATTAAAGAATTTAGTTAGCAAGGATCCGTCAACATTTCATATGTGACACTCAATGTTGACCACATTACCCACTTAACCTTTAAGAAGGATGGCAGCCCAGAACAATACACTGAAGACACACATCTTTTGACATTGTTTCTAGAAAGATTTTCCATCTTCCTCTCTGATATGGGCAGGGGGCTGGGGGGAGGAATTCTAACTGAGATGTTCATACCTAAGTTGTTGGACGGCTCTGTCTGGACTTGCACCCATTCGATCCAGTTTGTTGATGAAGGACAAAAACGGGACATTATACCGCTTCATCTGCCTATTCACCGTCATTGTCTGGCACTGAACCCCTCCGACAGCACACAGCACCAGGACGGCTCCATCAAGAACTCTCAGTGATCTCTCTACCTCTATAGTGAAATCAACGTGTCCTGAAAGGGAAGTAAAAAGATACAGGAACGTTAAGGCTTCCAACTAGCTGAGAATTGCTGCGGCATTTGGTTCTCTTTCCTGCTGTCTGCGCCTGGTGGGAGTTGCAGTCAAAAACATACAGAGGGCATCAGGTTGGGGAAGGCTATGTTATGCCCTAAGGACTATGCACTATGTCCAACACAACCAGGCTATCAAGAGTAGGGATTTTACAAGTCAGTTGTAATAGGACTAGTTCCAAGTTTCATTTCATACATTTGCTTTGAAGAACCTTACACAACAGAATTCCAGGCAGCATTTACTGTACAGGTGAAACCAAAGCCATCTAAATCCCCTTTACACTGAGCTGTAGGGGATGGTGGTGTTGGGTTAAGAAGACATTTCTCTTCTCTCACCTCTACCAGTAGAATCAGCCTCCCGCCAGCCATCAAACATGCTGTCAAAACAACAGGGTGTTTAACAGGGCGAGACCTGAGTTGGTCTTACTGCCATCAGGCACTGACAAAGGCCACCATCACTGAGCCAACCTGGAAATGGCACAGCGATCAGGCCCAACTGCCCTGCCCCACTTCCTCTGTGGCCACTGTGATGGTGCTCCAAAAAGCCCAGTGGGAAGGGAGTAGAGCTTAGGCCTTCAGCCTTAGAAAGCAATTTACAAAGCAGATGTCATTTTGGCTACGAGTAAAAATTATACACTCTTAACACTTGGGTATGTTTATCATGCCAGGCATACAAGTGCTAGAAACGTATTTAGTACCCTACATGACTATTACCTGGGGTGTCAATTATATTAATGTTGGTGTCTTTCCACATGGTAAAAGTTGCTGCAGACTGAATAGTGATCCCCCGTTGTCGTTCCAACTCCATTGAATCCATGACAGCACCAACCCCATCTTTCCCTTTTACCTAAGGTGAAAGAAAGCATATCAATATTTCTGCAAGTCAGTGCATTTCTGCTTGTACACTTGTGTCCTCTTGTACAAGGGAAGGATCTGCTCCGAGATGCTTTACTGCCCAATTGACAGATCAAAATTTAAGGTCAAATCAAACATCACACAAGTAGACTCCCACTTGCACAACAGGGCTTTCCCTTCCCTTCCTCCCCTCTGCAACCCCCTGTGCTCCCTCCAAATCTGCTCTTTGCTTATTCTGCTCTGGAGAGTCCCCCTCCTCTCTGATCACATTCAGAAGTACCTCGTGCATTTGTGCTATCCTTCCTGTGTAGAAAAGAATGCGCTCAGTTAACGTAGTCTTTCCAGAGTCAATGTGTGCAGAAATTCCTATGTTGCGGATCTTTTCATTGGGAATAATTCCTGAAGAGCACCATCTGCAGCTATTAAAAAACAGCTGAAATACAAAAATGGGATGGAATGTTATTGCAAAAGATTACAACACACAAGACAACAGTAAGTGCAATACAGAAAAACTGTCAGTATTATTGCTAGGATTCATTTAACAAATGGTGTTACTTCTACAAAAGGGATTCCCCACTTTGCCCCCTGAATTGGTTTGGGGGGATTGAGAGAAACCCCAGAACAGGACACAGAAGGAGGGAGGATCATTCTGTTTGGAAGGTGATATTCCACCAAGTTGCGGAGGAAGAGAGGACCAGAGCTACTCCACCATCTTTGTTGAGGGACCAGCCGCCTTTGTCTCTCCCTCAATGATCTTTCTTAAATACCATACTTTCCAGTGCCACCTGTTTTACTTCCTGCAGTGACAAAATTAATAGCTACAGTATCTGTCTATATTTGTACTCCCTTGTGTCCACCTAACAATACCAATTAAAATAGTAATAACTTTCTAGCTACACTAGTAGTGTTCTAATTGTTAGAACATGTTCATGTTTAACTTCCAACCCTTATAGTAATTGACACAATATCCTGAGTTTTAAGATTCTTAAAGTTATAGTATTCTGGGCTGAATATGTATGATACTCCCAAGAGTTATGATAACTAAAACAAAATGTTTATTTTCTACAAGAACTGGGGTTAGAGTATTATGAAGTCAAGACTTCCAACATTCATTAACAGAGTGCTATGCAAGTAGCTGACTTACATCCTTCACCCATACAAGAGGCAATAATTTAGTTTAATGTAAACAAGTCAGGGTCGGATTTAGGTTTGATGAGGCCCTAAGCTACTGAAGGTAATGGGGCCCTTTATATGTCCAGCTGTCCTTTGTCAACAACAAATTGCCGCTGTTTTTTGTGTTGAATATATGCTATATGGTAATTTATGGACCTAATAGGTATCTAAAGCCATTTGCCACTGTTTCTGTATGTAGGTTTTATTTTTTATCTTACATTTTGGAAATGTACATCCAGGTTTTTTCCCTTTAAATTTTTAGGGGCCCCCAAGAAAGTGAGGCCCTATAGCTTGTTTAGCTTATATGTAAATCCGGCACTGAAAGAAGTGTTCAACATGGGTTGAGGAGGTTTAATAAGGCTGCAATCCTAAGACCACTTACTTGGGCTGGGAGGAAGCCCCATCAAATTCAAAATCTAAGGTCAAATCAAACATTGAATTCAACAGGACTTACTCCTGTAAGCCCTATATTAAGAATGCAAGAAAAGCCCTGCTGGATCAGGCCAAAGGCCCATCTAATCCAACACCCTGTTCTTACAGCGGCCAATCAGATGCCTATGGGAAATCCACAAGCAGAACCTGGAGTGCAGGAGCGCTCTCTTCAGTCGTGACTCCCAGCAACTGGTATCCAGAGGCATACAGCCTCTGGCAGTGAAGGCAGAACATGGTGAAGGCAGAGCACAGCCACCATGACTAGTAGCCATGGCAAGCCTTATCCTCCATGAAGTTGTCTAATCCTCTTTGAAAGCCGTCCAGGCTGATGGCCATCACCACATCCTGTGGGAGCAAACTCCATAATTTAACTATCTGCTGTGTGAAGAACGACTTTCATTTGTCTATCCTGGGTTGCATTATCTCAGCAGCAGTTTCCTCTGCTGTAAAGAAGTGGTTGGTTCCCCCTACCCCATCTTTTATAGTTTACTGTCAATTCTAATACATTGGTACCGCAGGTTAAGAACTTAATTCGTTCCGGAGGTCTGTTCTTAACCTGAAACTGTTCTTAACCTGAAGCACCACTTTAGCTAATGGGGCCTCCCGCTGCTGCTGTGCCGCAGGAGCACAATTCCTGTTCTCATCCTGAAGCAAAGTTCTTAACCTGAGGTACTATTTCTGGGTTAGCGGAGTCTGTAACCTGAAGCGTCTTTAACCTGAAGCGTATGTAACCCGAGGTACCACTGTACCGATGTTATCTTCCAAATGCAACTTTATTGCAAGTTACCCCAAGGAATCTTTACTGGTGGGTGGCCAATATAAATGTAAGGAACGAACGAACAGGCAGGCGGAATACCAAGGAGGATTTCCCCTAATGCTGCAGGGACACCATATATTAAATGTGCGTGGGTCACACCCCCGAGAATCCTGGGTTTGCTAAGGACCCTGGAAATGGTAGTTCTGTTGGGATGTGTGTGTGCAAATCCAGTTGCCATAAATGAAGCCATGTGTTTTTAAATGTACGGTGAGGCTCCGCCCTCCAGAAGCTTCACCTGCAGGTTTTCTGTCTGCCATTCAACTCTATTTTTAGAAAAGCAAAATTTCGAGTGCCGTCCCCGTTGGGGATCCTGCCCAGGCAACGAGGCTTCTCGTTCTCCTATCGCACCGAAACCGTGCAAGGGGTTGCTCAGCTCCCTTCGCCGCCCTCAGTACCTGTCGCCGAGGCAACGCGGAGCCCACGATTCTCCGGCACCGCAACATGACGCGCAGCGCACAGGCTTCCAGTCCCCGCCGCTGAATGTCACGCCGTCCACGACTCCCAGCCCCACTTCCTGCCTTAGCCGGCTTGTGCTTCCGGGGTAGGGCCATAGAGTTGCCCTGCGGGACACTCCGCTGCAGCGCCCCCTTTAGGGAGGAGGGAGGAACTGCTCCGAAGGGGAATCTGCTTTGGAAGCGAGGAAGCAACCTTGCTTTTTCCCCCGTTGCCTTGTTTGCATGTTGTGTCCTTTCCCTACCCGCCCCGCAAATGGATTATTTGCTGCTTTAAGCTACAGTTCGTTTGCATTCATGGGTCTCTCCTGAAGGGTGTGAAGCTACTGTTGTGGGTTAGAGCGCTTTTCTTCCTCCCATATCCATTGCCTCTGAAATCGAAGTGAATCAGGGCCTTAAGGTTGCTGTGCTCTAAGCAAAGGAATTCCAACGTGAAGCTGCTGACATTTGAGATATATGTTCTTAGGAGCCACCCTGTATTTGTTTTAAACAGTATTATGTTTTTAAATTGGTGGGACCTTACAATGAAGCACAGGTCATACATAAATAAAAACTGCAAGTGTTGATGCAGGTATTTTCAAAAGTAAACTTTACCCCAGTGAGCACACAACAAAGCTGAGAACTGAATCTCAATTTCATCCCGAGTGATAATCCCAATTCTATAGAAATCCTGATTCTAAGTGCACACACAGCTCTAAAAGCCCAGTGATGTGAAATAGCATGATTACAGCGGTGTTGTGTATTTGTGTATTGTTACTGATGGGACGCGGGTGGTGCTGTGGTAGCCTCTTGGGCTTGCCGATTGGAAGGTTGGCGGTTCAAATCCCTGCAACGGGGTGAGCTCCCGTTGCTCAGTCCCAGCTGCTGCCAACCTAGCAGTTCAAAAGCATGCCAGTGCAAGTAGATAAATAGGTACCGCTCTGGCGGGAAGGTAAACGGCGTTTCTGTGCGCTGCTCTGGTTTTGGTTTTGCTGCAGAAGCAGCTTAGTCATGCTGGCCACATGACCCGGAAAAACTGTCTGAAAACACCGGCTCCCTCAGCCTGTAAAGCAAGATGAGCGCCGCAATCCTAGTGTCGTCTGTGACTGGACTTAACTGTCAGGGATCCTTTACCTTTTTATTGTTACTGATGAGTTATCTCCAAGTTTAAAATGTTTTTATACACAGTTCTTTGAGAAGAAACTGATATACTTTAGTTCAGCAGTCGGCAACCTAAGGCCCAATGGGAAGCTCCTGCAGCCAATGGGAAGCTGCGCACACCTCCGCGCTGGAAGGAGCGGTAGGAATAGCGTTTGCGCACACGCGCACACTCCAGCCCACTGTTGCATCTGTGAGACCGTGAACCGGCCCAAGCCACAAAAACTTTGCCAACCCCTGCTTTAGTTGTTTTTTTCAAGTTTAAGATTCTTGAATATTTGGGAGGTCAGCGTAACTAAGCAACTCAGGCCGTGAGCCAAATAATCTAGCCAGAGACTCATCAAGCTTCACTACTCTATGTTTGGCACTTCTAAATTGAGAATTAAAAGGCTGTACAGAATGTGGAATGCCACAAGCACATGCAGCACGGCTAGAACTTTGGAGGATCTTTCATGGGGGCAGTGAAGAGAACCTTTTCAAACTAAAGCTTTTGCTGACAGTTTGATCCCAGCCAAAAGCTAACTTTCCAAGCTTTAAAGATTGCTGTAAAAAGATATGTTCATCCCGAGTCAGGAAATGTGTTTTAAAAACTTTGCAATTACACATAAACTTGGCATTACTAGTACTGGTAACATAAAACTGTCCTTTATGTATGAAGTGGCAAATATAAACTAACTGATCAACTAGGTAACTAAACTAACCTTGTGAAAGGCCAGGAACCACAGACACATGGAACTTAGGCTTTTATCATTGCCAACTAGAGGGGGTGAGGCAAAATTTGAACCGGAGGAGTTCACTCAGTCACAGCACTACTGGCATCTGTTATGCAACTCTGCTTCTGGAAACTTGACTCAACCACCTCAAAAATTCTCTTTATTCTTATGGTCATAGACCAATGAGCTTGCTGAACTGAATGTTAACTTTGCACCGTTGTTTTAATAGAAACAGAGGTAAGGGAGTTACTATAGATTTCACTCAAAAATCCACGTAACCTGGCCAGGAAAAGTGGCATTATGTAGAACACATGCTGTCCTATAAATGTGGTTTAATCCATGTAGGAGTTCCCTACATTAAGAGCAGGGAAGCAAGCTGAACAGGTGGCAATTTCAAAATCTTTGCACTTCTTAGCTTGATTACATGCCAGCCATAATCTTAAATGGTAGGTTAATAAATCAAGGGATTTATTTCCACATCCCAGGGCAGAATCATGTTTCCTGGCAGCATCTACTAGATTCTGTGAACCATTTCCACTAGTTTTAGAGAGCTAGGCTCCTATTTTAGGGAGCTAGTGGTTTATGGACTACAATTCCAGCAAACAGAGTTGCATTATAACAACATCTCTCCTACCCCTCCTGCCCAGAAAAAGAAAAAGAAAAAACGTCTGGGGAATTGAAGGGTGTTTACAACAGCATAGGTAAATTACAAGCTTGGGAAATGTGATGCTAATACTCGCTTTTCTTAAAATACAATCATGCTGTTTCTCAGATATCCACTATATG
Organism: Podarcis vaucheri; assembly: GCF_965113315.1. NCBI lineage: Eukaryota > Metazoa > Chordata > Lepidosauria > Squamata > Lacertidae > Podarcis > Podarcis vaucheri. Next base: position 21,929,320 of record NC_138763.1, read on the forward strand.
AAATGCCTATTCCTTAGCAGAAGATGTAACTCTCACAACTAGATGACAAGTATAGCATTATGTTGAATAGACCTTTATTAATAAAGTGGCAAGTGTTATTCATGAACTCTCCATTAGATTCATAAATTTTGATGCAATACTAGCAGCTCAGATAATGAGTATTAGCCTATCGTTTAATCAACATGAAGAACATACATACATATAAATGCCATGTGCAACTTTAAAGGGTTGAGTAATTGGGTGATAGTCAGTGGTAATCATACTGAGAGTAGACCTATCAAAATCAAAGGATCTAATCACAGTATGAGTAAGCTGATTATCTTCTACAATAACATGCTGAAATATAATTAATTTGAACTTTCCTTTTTGTATATGTTGTACCTTCTGTTAATTACCTAACACACAACAATTCAAGTGTCGAAAGTTCAAGAAACTATACAAGAGCAATATTTGAACTGGCAAGCCTTAAGCTAACTTGTAGAGTAACTCATTACTTCACTTAATTTACAGCTAACTGGCAGAATATGACCATACTTGGAAAAATGCTTTATGAAGTCTGATCTCTAAAACGAATGGGAGCCTCCTGTATATTTTGCAGTGAAGACACATCTAGCAAATCAGCTTCTTCACTGTTCTCTGAATCTAACAATGGATTTAAAATATGCCTAACTCAGTGTTGGGTTTAAGCCTAAGAAAGCAAGTCTTATTACAATTTTTTGTCTACAAATTCTCATTTTGTTTTGAAGGAAAACCCTCCACAAATATCAGAACACCCCCATCTTCCAATTTTTTCATCAACTACAACAACTTGCAAAAGAAAAAGAGAAGAAATCAACCAATAGAAGAACCAAATAATAATGAACAAGCAAGGGGGTAAAGTATGGTCACAAAAGAAAAGAAGAAGATGCAGAGCATTAAATTGTTATGTGTAATATTAGATAGAGCCCTCAATCACCATTAGTGGTTTTTCTGCATTTTTGCTCCCATTTAGAAGGCTGAAGATGAAAAGGGCTTCAGTGGTCACTTTCTTTGAATTCCTACATGCACTACCAGCATCAAGTGGCCACAATTTATATCTCTTAAAGGGAATTATTAGCATTATAATATAAGGAACTGTAATAATTAGATAGTGAAAGAAAACCTACAGTACTTTATTCAACCACAGGGGAAACAACCAGTACAATCCCGATACATAGAGATCCAAGTGAGTCATGTTGAGAAATTTAGAACCCATTTCTGGAGCTTATGTAATATCCCAATGACTTAAGTGCAGCAATTCAGATTCTTCGTGTTCTTTGCCCCCAGAAAGTCTTATGGGGTCTATTTAGGCAACCTATATTGATAACATCTGAACAGCGATCAGGTGCAACATGGAAACTGGATCAAGTTAGTTCATGGTTTTTCTATTCAACAATTCATTTAAAAGCCCATTACATCTAATAATTAAATCCAGAAACCGTTTTTCCTTCACAAGAATGTCAACAAATTATACTCTAGGTTGTTCTCTAGTTCAAGTATGACTCCTAACTTCAATCTGCCCAAAAGGTTAGAGCTTGTTTTAATATGTAGGACAGTAACTTTCTTGCTATAGGGAAGAGGCTAGTAACATGCATTTTAATCTTAGAAAAGAACATGGTAGAGCTGAAACAGAGGATTATCTTTCAAGGAAGCAGAACAGCCAACAATTTAGGAAATGGTTGTTGTGTAAAGAGATATGCAAAACAGAAAAATTATGATAAAATTCAATTTTATTTATGCAGCTTATCTAACTTTTTTTGCAAGGCTCATCAATATTGACTGTTACACATCAATATTGACTAGAAGTGTAGTATACATGCTATTTCGTAAAGTATTGCTTAATAGATCTAGATACTTCTTTACAATGCTTTAGACACTGACAGATTGGATCTTCACCAAAACTACACCCGTAATGCTTGAGTTAAAAACTGAAGTTTATTAACTGTACTTCCTTGAATACCTGTACATGTAGCTGCAATGATACATGTTTTGTTTTGTTTTTGGCTCTACACTTGCTGGAGCACTGTTAATGCAAACTATTTGCTTTGACATTCTGCCTAATCCTAAAAAAAAGAAAATAACTCCGTAAAGTGCTTTCCAGCATCAGTGTTTTCCTTAACTACTCTCAAAGCCAAATGTTACCGAGGAGCTGGAGCTATCACAAACATTCAATAGTCAAGAGAGCAAAATTCACTACTGCTAGAAACAGAGAGCTTGGTCTTAGTCGTTGATCCAGAATTATTGCGTCCTCCGAAGAAATAGCCTGATGACATGAAAAGCCAGACAGCAATTTATTTTTTGCTGGTTTTGAGCGGAACATGTGATCCCTTGATATTGAGCTTCTCCACAGAAGGTTTAGGCTTCCTGGGTCCCTCAATGGATACCCTTGGGCGGGGGGTCTTCTCTCTGAAATAGTATTTAGAAAGATAGAATACTTGATAGAATACTTGATGTTTGGGAAACAGGTTAGGAAAAATAAGGGCACTGAACTCTCATAGCCAGATAACAACCAAGCAAGCGCAAAGGCTATACTGTATTATTATCAGTTTCCTCACAAAACTAGAAGGTGAAACCTGGGGTCAAACTCTCCCTGCCCTCTTTCATTTCATTTAAAGAATTACAAGACTACTGCTTAAATCAATATACACCCATAGTTAAATGCAGAGACTTTCCTAATGGGAGAGGGAGTGAAGTAGGCAGATAAGACACAGCCTTTCCCCCCAGCCCAATTTACATTCATCTTAATCCATGCAGGACCATTAAGTTAATCCCTTGTTTCTTCCACAGGCTCTTTTTTCTGAAGGCCCTTCTCATGAAGGTGTCAAACTGAAACTGGAAACAGATGGGTAGCCGTGTTGGTCTGCCATAGTCAAAATAAAAAAATTCCTTCCTGTAGCACCTTAAAGACCAACTAAGTTAGTTCTTGGTATAAGCTTTCGTGTGCATGCACACTTCTTCAGATACACCTAGAAACTGGAAAGTTCAGGATCAAGACTGGGTCTCCCACACCTGCAATCCAGCCGCAACACAAGTGTGCTTGCATGGGTGGTGCATCACAACACTTGTCAACAGCAGCCAACAAATGTAATTGCACAAAACTGTCAAAGGAGACATCTACTTCAGTGAGAGCATTCTGACATTTTTTTCTTACAGAAAACTGGGAAAGCAGCGAAGCAAGACAACAATGATTTATACCTCCTTATTGCATCTTCCTTGCTTATGTGATGGGTGTTTCTATGTCTTGGTGCATCTATACCATTTCTTATTCCTGGGGGTTTGTACTTCAGAATCTCCTTCTGCCATTGTTCATCAAATGCATGAGCTTCACCTGTGCAACAAATGACATTTTAAAGTGAGCATCCTTACTTGATGCAACCAGTGCAGGAAGTGTTTAAAAGTACTATATCCCAATACAAAACACGAATAGGGGGGTGAAGTGGAGAAAAAACATCCATACTAAATTTTATGTATATGTATGTGCACCTCTGTAAAACATTGGCAGAACTGTGTTACTACAAACAAAAACCCATGTAAGCCACAAGGTTTCTTACCTTCATCTAAATTAACAAATTCTTGATTCAGTTCCTCATCACCAGTTTTGTTGTTCTTGGCCTTCTGAACAACATGAGCACGATCTTGAATGTGATGACCAATAGACATTTTTTCAAGCCCACTTTCAGAATCTTTAAGTGCTTTTCTGGTTTCTTTAATCTGTACACACACACACACAAATAAATAAATTAAAAAGTCACCACTGAGAAACAATATTTTCAATTAGTATTTTGGATTTCCCTTTTCAAGCAAACTGTGCAAGATTATGAACACAGTGTATGCAAATATCTTGTCTCTGCTGTAAACAGGGAGTGAAGTGAAAAGGAAACAGCATGTCAAACACACAACAAATGCTAACATCTGAACACAATATAGAACCAAACACAGTTGGAGCTTTACCTTCATTTGTACTGCGGCAGTTGCCATTTTGAAGAGATAAGCAGCTGTTCCATTTAAAAAACAGCTTGTTTCTTCAGCAGCAAGAACTGATGCAGCAAAAAGAGGGCAGACAAGGCAAATACCCAGTTGTGTACTTAATTCACTATTACTTGCATTCACTATTACTTGTTGAACTATGGCCACAACATGCATGTCTATGATCCACACAAAAAAGGAGCTGGGATCTATTCCTACCACCTCAAGGTCTTGATATTATTCTCTGTTAGAATGGTTTCAAAAACCACCAGAGCCTAATCTAAATATAGCCTGTGAATGGACCTTTCGGCTTCAGAGATAAGTGTGTGTTGGTATTTGCTACATGAAAGGGACACCAACTATTAGTATGTCATGCTAACCAACTTGAAAATCTTGGCTTCTGCTTATCGGCATGCTCATAGGTATATTATTAGAAGCTTTTTGATAACCAAGTGCTGGCTAGAGCTCTGAAGTGATCTGCTATAAGTTATTTTCAACAGCCTTCTGCTTATATATAATCATTCATGAACCTGACTTCAGGGTTCAAATTCAAATTCAAATTTCTTAACAAAATTAGATGTAACAGCTGTGAGGAAGCCAATGAAAGGGCATCTTAAGCATTATATAAGCATTTAAAAGTCAAGTACTTGGTCTGAACAGATGACACCTATTTTATGCCACTGCCAGTTATTTGTAGCATTGTAGGATATATTCATGTGTATTGTTGCTTAGCTTCTTCAACATTCCTCTTCAACTAATCTCACTGATAAATGCCATAAGAAGCAGTAGGCCAAGTTACACAACACAAACCCATGGTTTGGCACTATGGGATGAACTCTATGCTCACAAACTCACTTGTGCCCACAACTTAGTTGTCTGCTTCCAGGAAACCACAGCAAACCACATCTAAATAGGGTTTGTACTTGCTCTGCAAACCAGGGTTGTAAATGGGGTTTAAAATGGTAAAATTACAGTTTGTTATGAACATGAAGATTTACAAAGCTTATGCTCCCTCTACATTATTACTGCCCCGTCCTTCATTCAAAATCCGTTGATTCATCTCAACGGGGAACCCCCAAACCCCAAGAGACTAACTTACCCCTCCTGGAGCCACACGTGTCTGAGCTGAAGCCTGGAAAACCTTTGGAGGTTCATCACCCTTCTTGGAATAAGTCATCACTGAAGAAGAACTGAATGAGTGAGCATTTGGATCAAGTGCCATTTTATCCTGAAGTTAAACATAATAAATGATTAAGAACAGCGTAAACACCAAGACAGAAGTCCATAGCAGAAGCCTAGATTTAATGTTGTACAATGCTCCATTTAGATTAGGAAAGGAGAAAATCTTATGGGACTGCAACTCTCTCTAGTATTCAAAATGCCATAATGGCCATCCTAAGCCTGCCAAGTGTTCAGAATGACTAAGCAGTGAAGCCATTCACTTGGAGAACAGAATTTAGAACCATGCTTATTGTACATAACAGCAGATTTGTAAGCAGTCGCTTGCTTGGACACCTGAAGCATGTAAAAATACACTCCAGGACACCATATGAATTTAATGAAGAATGCTTGTGTAGTTTTTAGTTTAAACATTAAGGAAAATACAAACTTACAAAATTTCTGTGCAATTCCATCATACTGTTTCTCATGTTTGACATCATTCTGTCCATTGCAGAGAAATGATCCCTGAAATCCATGTTCTGCCAGAAGAGAATTGAAAAGATAATTAAAGAGAAACATACATTCACCATGAGGTTCTTGACACTGTGTGTGTGTGTGTGTGTGTGTGTGTGTGCGCGCGCGCACAAATACATTTTTACTTCTTTGAAGGGCACAGCAGAAGAAGGGAAGAGACCACCTTTAATAATCCCCATTAAAAAAACCACAAGCGAACATTAAAAGCAAGCAAGAGTACCAGGGTAAAAAGTACAAGTACAAGGTACAACAACAAAGATTCCATGTGTGTGAGGTGGTGAGCACATGATGCTTTTTAAACCAAGTATTTTGATTTGATTTGTATCTGTCTTTTCCCCTCTGCAGATCTAATAGCAGCTGGGAAGCAGGGAGTAATTCAGAGTGCAGAAAAGGCATTAGTTAGAAAGGCTTAGGCACCTTCTTCCAAAGCGACACTTCCCCAATTTCCAAAGCAGCCCTGTGGGGTTTCTAATTAGCAAAACCAAAACCATGGCAGATCCCATGTCACCTCTAGTCTGGCCCTTAGTCTACTAGAGAGGAAAGTGTGAGAGGCTTTTTGAAATACAGTTCTCTAGAGGGATCAGAAAGGCTTTTCTTATTAACCTCAAATGAACTTGGTCAAAGGATGGACTGATTTCATGTAAGAATTTTTAGGAGAGATTTCCCAGCGATTGTAAATTTCTGAAATCCTACTGCACAGTAACTGCCTGAAGTAACTATCACAAAGGTAACTAAAGTAATGTTGGAAAAAAAGCCAACTCAAAAAATGAAAGCCCTCCACAAGTGAATTTGAGAATGTTGCAAGGTATTAAAAGGCAACACCTTGCTCCTGCCTTTTTTCTTTTATACAGTAACATTATGTAGTTATTCACTGGGGTAAAGGGAACAAAAATTAATTATTTTTTATCATTAAATGCTCAAAAAAGCTGCACTCTTTTGTATGGACTATTTGAATTGGCTAGGCCTAGATCAGGAATTTATGAGTTGATGAAAGAATCTATGACTCAGATTCCAGTCTATGATTTATTATATGTAATTTAGGAATAAAATTTCACTTGCTGCAAAGGAGAATATGGTCTGTTGAGAGTGCACAACAAGTTGGCTTATATGAAAGACTGTTGACCTGGCTCCCGTGTCTGTTATGACTTCTCAGTTACCAAGGCTTCCGTTTACATAGATACCATTTGTCACATGCATTCCAGCCGATGGATTACTAGCACAAGACACATGAAACATTAGCAGAAGCATGCAAAAGCCTTTATAGGAAGCAAACTGGGCTCACTGAGAGGATTAATGTAAGATATAATGGTGACTTTATGTACCATGTATTGTGGAAAATGCAGGAGGAAAAGCGAGGAGGTGTAGGTTTGGCTTTATGCAGCCAACCCTTCCTGTGAGTCCTTGCAGGAGCACTCCTGCCCTTGAGAGTGGTCCAGTTAGGGCTTGATTGCCCAGATTAGGAGCCCATATATGCACAGGTGAGGGCTGTGGACACATCCAGCCCCACCTGTTGAGGCAGGTACAAATGGTGCAGGGCAACGTGGTTGAGGAGAAAGCGGATGATGGACCAAACACTGCTGAGGCTTCCCACAGTTGGATCTGGTGGAGGGAGGGAATTGTTTCTTTGGAACTGTTCCTTTGGGGTTATTTCTCATTGTAAGAAGGTTTACTGTTTGGGGGGTTTTTTGTTGTTGCTGTTTGATGAGATTTTCCTATTCTGTTCAAATAAAAATATATTTTCCTTCATAGACTGACTACAAAAGATCTTTTAAAGAACCTGCAGTGTTAATTGGCAAAACGCTGTGTGCCAAAAAGCTTCACATTTATTGGCAATTAAACCCAAATTCTGTGCAGAACTGGGCACATCTTATAGATATTTGCTTGGTATAGTCTATGCTAGGCTGCAAATATATCTGTAATTTTTGAGAAAAGGGCCCGGGAAGCAGAAAGAAAGTGAAGCGAATAAAGAAATGGCCAGGAAAATTGAACCTCAAGAACAGTAAATGGTATACCTTCCAGAGAAAACAAGAAGCTGTGGTATTAACTTCCAAGCCATAATTTCTGGAAGCTTCATTAAAGCATCTCTGATTATTTAAACTTCAACAGACAATGGTTCCCATACATTTATAAACTGTCTTCTGGAATTATGTAGACCAAAAAATACAGAAGTTGTTTTTCTTATAAGCGCAATGCTCCCTGCATTCCATGACCAGTGAATCCACAACCCTGTGGAATATACTCGGATGCAAAACATAATGTGGAGAGACAATTCAGATTGATAAGAAAATTATTATGAAAGGAATATATTCGTATCTCTTACTTCTTTCTTCCTTTCTGCTTTTATTCTTTTCTTTTTTTGCTCCCTCTACATAAGTTTCTATATTTTCTTTTTTCCGTTTAAGTTTGTGCATTTTGATTTATGTATATGTGGAATAAAGGTAAAGGTACCCCTGCCCGACAGGGCCAGTCGTGACCGTCTCTAGGGTTGCACGCTCATCTCGCTCAAGAGGCCAGGAGCCGGTGCTGTCCGAAGACACTTCTGGGTCACGCGGCCAGCGTGACGAAGCTGCATCTGGCGAGCCAGCACCAGCGCCGCACACGGAAACGCCCTTTACCTTCCCGCTATAAAGCGGTACCTATTTATCTACTTGCACTCAAGGGTGCTTTCAAACTGCTAGGTTGGCAGGAGCTGGGACCGAACGACGGGAGCTCACCCCACCGCGGGGATTCGAACCGCTGACCTTACGATCAGCAAGTCCTAGGCACTGAGGTTTTACTCACAGCGCCACCCGCGTCCCTATATGTGGAATACAATCAATTAAAAAAAATATTATTAGCTTCAAAATTATACTAGGCAAAGCATAGAAAGAAAAGGAAGCAATTTTTCAAGCCCAGCAAGAAGTCAGCAACAGAATGCCAACAATTAAGCGTCAAAGTTGTTAGATAAGCTTTTGAAGACAACCAAACTTCAAAGAATATCCCAACCACATTTAGCTAGACTGTCTCCCTAGCTTCAAGTAAAAGGCATTGTGAGATACCCATTCTACACAATGGATTGTGAGGGAGGAAAGAAATCATTTGACTGCTATTTATCTTCTTGCAAGCAGAGAACCCAATGAGTTCAAATCTGTACTTTAACACTGAAGAGGGGACCAGACCATTAAAATAATTAACATTTTAAAAAACAACTGTTTGCCAACTGCCAGGACAATGTTACAAGGATGGGGGGGTGGCACTGCAGATGTTCACTGCTTCTTTAAAAGCTATGTGAGTGCTCCTATACTGGAATAATCCTGCAAAACAGCAGGCTAAATACCACAGAGCAGTGCAAGGCACATGGATGCGGAGAATCTCGCTCATCACTAAAGGCAGGGGTAGGCAACATTCTAGATGTTGTTGGACAATTCTCATAAGTCCCAGACAGCATGGCCAATGGTCAGTGATGATGGAGGTTTAGTCCAACAACATACGGAGGGACAAAGGTTCCCTGCCTTGAGTAACGGTATCACAGACATTATACACTCCATAGCAGCAGCAGTGGACATGCCAACAGGAAGAAGGGCAAGACGTACTTTGAGAAAAGAAGAAATCAGTAAACAAACAAACAAACAAACAAGTTTTTCCAACTTGAATGTTGGGGAAATGTGGTGCCTCTATAGTAGAAGTACTACTTTTCAACATTCATTTGAAAAAGGTCTCAGAAGAAACCCAAAGGTGGAAAAGGAGTCCAGAAAGAAGTTTCTGGGTATCTACCACATTTCACAGAAATGTTATTCAAGGTCAAAGGAGAGAAGCCTATGTCATTAGCATAGTAGACCCAAAGCTGAACCAGCCGCTTGCTTGATATAGTGCTATTCTCTAGTAACGTAACTTTTTGGAACATGCACTATTCTATGCATATTAAAAAGAAATAGTCCAATAAATAACATTCTAGACCTCTCTCAATGCAAACACCACTACTGTACTCCAATTCAATGTAACAAAAACAGTTCAGAGACTTTATGGAAATCTTGTGTGTTTTTACCCTTGTGGCAATTTATTTCATGCATGCAGAAAAGAGAGATGGTCTTGCATATTAGCATAATTTCAGTCTGCACAGGAAGTTTAATAGTTAGTTCACAAATGGGGGGAGGATTCTAAAATGCATTTCACAAAGCTTACTGCATTGTGGGAGGGGGCAGAACCAGAACCAGACAGACATGCCCACATCAGCAAAAAATTAGAAACTCGTGTTTGTTTAGTATACTAACCATGCCACCAAAACAGCCAAAAGGCATAAGGGGGGAACTCATTGCCTGAAAGAGAAATACCAGCTCATATAAATTACTGCATTAGTGCTACTGTCTAAAGCAGCCTTCGCCAACCTGGCAACCTCTTGATGGGAGACTACAACTCCCATCAGCATGGCAAAGTCTGATCTAAAGAATGAAAGCATGCAGGGTACATTCAGATTGTAGTTTTTCATGAAATCATCTGCTGCTATTTGCATAAGTGGCACAGCTCACACTTTTTGCCACTTAGTTTACCTTCTAAATTTTGAGTGACATTTTCACCTTACTGAAGAGGCTGTATGTGCTACTGGTGCAGGCAAATGTCTTGTACCATCATCCTGCCTTGTCTCCTTTTTTACTGGAACTTTTGTCACCCTAACACTTGAGTTTTTAAACTGTTAAATTCCAGCACTGCACTTGATCACCTAGGAATTTCATAAATTTCCAGCTGCAGATTTAATATGCTATAAACTAACTTAGTTATGTCATAATCCCAAAGCTCAGCTACTTCATTAACCTTATTACCACTGGCCCATTTGAGACAAATTGGGACAATTTGGGGAGCAGACCAGTGCAAATGGAATCGTGCAAATTCAGCATTGTTCACACAACTTTTAAAAAACTGAACCTACACTTCCAACAGAGTGGAAGAGGAAACTTGTATGCAGGAGATGTATTTTTTAATTATTTATATTTTATTGAAAACATTTCAATTAAACAAAATAAAGTGAAAAAGACAAAAAAAGAAACTAAAGGTGCATAAAAATACAACAAAAAGAAAAGAAAGAATGGAAAGAAAAACACTATAATTCCATACATACATGTAAAATACAAATGTATTTAAATGAAATTATTAATTTAATCCGTATACATTTATTTTGAACGTACTATATTTTTTATAAATGCAGGAGAAGTATTTTACAGTTTCTTCTGAGACAGAGAAGGACCAAAATCTAAAGTGAATACTATTATGGATGGGCCCTTAGGACAACAACATGCTTATATCACCAAGCATTAGAGATCTGTATTTTAGTATACTGACCATGCCACCAAAACTGCCAAAAGGCATAAGCGGAAAACTCGCTGCCTGAAAAAGAAGCATCAGTTCATGTAAATTTGTATATTAGTAACATGGTTTAAAGATTAAAATACAGAAGGAAGGCATGCCCAGATCACCAGAAGACAGAGTTTAGCATTTAGTATACTAACCATGCCACCAAAACTGCCAAAAGGCATAAGGGAACAGCTCGTCTGAAAGAAAAATATCACCTTATGTGAATTGCTGCATGGTGTGTCAGATCGTTCAAATTAATGGGGGGGACGGGACTTAAAACTCTCTAGCTCAAATTTAAATAAGGCACAGCATAACCAAAACAATGAAGGACCAAAATAGAAGTGACGGTGGCAGCCATACTGTTTACATGCAAGCAGGGGGTGGGTTTAATTTTTACTACTGGAGGGATAAGAGACAAACCCTCCACCACATAATCTTCTTATGATCCATTATACAAACTCCTCCCATAACAACCTGGATCCATTATCTGAAGTGAACTAGGCTGAGTGAACAGTGCCATGGGCAACAAGCTACAGACAAGTAAGACAAGGGAAGCAGGATTATTCCATTCCTCTCACCCCTATGCATCCCTTTTGATGCTACAATTAGATGCCCCCCACCCCTGCTTTGTACATGACCAGGGAAATGTGAAGAAAAATGGCTGCTTCTGTCACATCTAATGTGGTCCCTGAGATTGTATAAACTATGTTTAAATTGAAAGTGCCTAAGTTTGAATACATGTGCTTTTGTGTACCAAAGTATTGCCATGTACCTTTAAGTTCTGTACAGCACTTTACAGTTTTCCTGCTGTTCCAGATATTCAATTCTATTTATTTGCAGTCACGATTAGCCAGTTCAGATGGAGAGAAGTTGATTAAAACCAACAAATCTGTTCCTACTCAACAGATAAATTTTGGTAACTAAATTTCAAAGAGCTAGAATAAACTGCAGGTCACAAAAATTAAAATAAGTGATGCAGCTACTCTGCTACAAGCATTCATTTTATGTAAAAGCAAGAGATTAATGTAGAGTTAGCAATGAAATACATACATATTCTCTAAAATATTCATAGAACCCTGGCGTTAAACCAAATCATCTCTCCCATGTCAGCAGTTTCAAAGGTCATTGCAAAGAAGTTCTGAGTAAATCTATCACCATATACAGAATGGTCTGACTTATAAATCCACAGTGAAGAAATTATATGCTAGTACACACATATAAATAGATGATGCTATAAACACCATCTAATATGAGAATTCAGCCAACTGGTCTTGAATATCTCTGCATGAAAAAATGATTGGAGAGTCTGGATATAAATCTGAATTCCCCAAAGCATGCATGAAAGGTATACTTACATCAAGCTATCACATCAAAATGTATTTTACTACAATAGTCATTTTGTACTTATTCATTTAACACTATGTTTTACAACGCAAAGGCTCATGGACATGCAAAACCAACTCTGCCCATCTATCACCTACCATCTCTATCTCCTTCATTCCTAAAACTCATTTATTTCTATCCTCATGTAATCCCTACTCCTTTGTTTCCCCAGAGTCAGACAACAGTAACTTAACTTTATTTTGGAGGGCAGGAGGAATTCAGACACACACTTGGAAAATCTTCCCAGCACTCAACCAAAGAGGAGTATTTATTCTGGTAAGTGATGCTGCCACAGCAGCCTGTTTTGCAATATAGTAAAAAGTAAGTAAGCTTATGCACATTCAATTTGTGTGCATTCAGCTTTATGTGCTTCGCCAAAAAAAAAAGGGGGGGAGCAGAAAGGGAACAGGCATCTGGGGGGGGGGGAACTTTGGCAATCCCACCCACCATTGCACCTCATGTATTTTGACTATATGCAGTTTTGGCTTTAGGTGCAATCCTCAGAATGTAACCCCCACCTAAGTTGCAGTCTTAGTGTGTATTGTTTAGCCTTCCACAAATACGGACTAGAAGCTTTTTAGCAGCAGCTGGAATAGTGAAGGTTGCTCGAATTGGTGTTAAGATTAATCTCTTAACGAAGGAATATTTTTAACATTACTTATGACCAATCCCAATTAGACTACTGACGGCTGCAAAAGACGTGGGTTGATTTGTGTTAAATGGGCCTGATTTCATGAGGAGAAAGGAAAGGAAATAATAATGCTAAATAACAGACAAAAGCAATATGTGGAAGTAACATAAGCTCACATCATTTCAGAGGGAGAATCAGTTTAAACATTACTCTTAGAGAACTTGATTCTTTCCAGGTTTCTACACATTATGTCCTTGTAAAATGAATGCAATAACACACAGTCTGTGTAAATCCAAGAACTAATAATATGATCAGGTGCAGAGGCAGTCATCAGCACAGCAACCTTACTTCCTAAATGCAAAGCCCCTCCAGCTGGGTAATTCTATCCCCCAGTCAAACTCCCACTGCTTTGGTGTATCCTTCTGTAACTGGATATATTGAGACCTAGGATTGTTTTCAACTCCTAAAAAAGCATTGCACTCTGGTTATAAACTGCAGCCCCTTTGTATGCTTATGCTTGAAGGGCTTATTAGGGTCCCCCAACACACATTATAATCCTAAATAGCATTCTTACAAAGTTTGGGGGTTTTTTTAGACCATAATAAGTCACATACAATATACAGTGTTAAGATACATAGAGTCATTGAACTTTAAAATAAGCTACCATGTGCAACCGAGAGTGTTGTATGTTGACACTGTTTCAGCGGCTGTCAACTAACATGATTTTTTAAATTTATTTGTTCAAAACACAATGCTAGGCTACAACTCTCATCATCTTTGACCATCAACCTTGCTGGCTGGGACCAATGGAAGTTCAAAGTTCAAAACATCCAGCAGGCTACAGATTCCCCAGCTCTGCTACAGAGAAGTTTTAAGACACGACTAAATGACTAAACAACAACAAAGCATATAGACTGGTCCGCATCAAATACTTAAAAAAATTTTTTTTGCCATTGCCAGAAAAACAAGCTTGTAAAAAACTTGAATGACTGAAAGAACCGGGAGCCGGTTGAAGCTAAATCCTTCGAAGACAGAGGTCCTGTGGCTGGGACGGGGCGATATGGGATTGGGGGGGCAACTCCCATCTCTTGCGGGGGCGCAATTAGTGCCAGCACCGTCCGTTAAGAGTTTGGGTGTAATCTTCGACGCCTCCCTTTCCATGGAGGCGCAGATTGCAGCTATAACAAAGGCGGCATTTTTCCATCTCCGCCAAGCTAAGCAGTTGGCTCCTTACCTCTCTCGCCCTGACCTAGCCACTGTGATCCACGCGACGGTCACCTCCAGACTGGATTATTGTAGCTCGCTCTACGTGGGGCTGCCCTTGAGACTGACCCAGAAACTCCAGCGGGTGCAGAATGCTGCAGCGAGACTCCTTACGAGGTCTTCGCTGCGAGATCACATTCACCCGGTGCTATACCAGCTGCACTGGCTCCCGGTGGAGTACAGGATCAGGTTTAAGGTGCTGGTTTTAACCTTTAAAGCCCTATATGGCCTAGGACCCTCGTACCTACGGGACCGCCTCTCCTGGTATGCCCCACAGAGAAACCTACGGTCTTCAAATAAAAACATCTTGAAGGTCCCAAGCCACAGAGAAGTTAGGCTGGCCTCAACTAGAGCCAGGGCTTTTTCAGCTGTGGCTCCGATCTGGTGGAACACTCTGTCACAAGAGACCAGGGCCCTGCGGGACTTGACATCTTTCCGCAGGGCCTGCAAGACAGAGCTGTTCCACCAGGCCTTTGGCCAGGGCACAGCCTGACTCCCTCCCTCGGCAATCTTCGCAGAGCTCTGGCCCAATGGTTGCTAGTGGCTTGAATTAATTAATTTTTATAATGAATGATTTTAGAATGTTGTTTATGTTGTACTTTTGTACTGTTTTATTGTTGTTAGCCGCCCTGAGCCCGGCTTCGGCTGGGGAGGGCGGGATATAAATAAAATTTATTATTATTATTATTATTATTATTATTATTATTATTATTTAGAAACAGTGCTTAGGCAGTCTCTATGTGTTCCAACAATTGTTGTACCAACTTGGCCCATCAATTTAAATGCAATTGTTTCAGATAGGTGAATTGAATTGGCATACTAACAGATACCAAGTATGTTTATAAGGAACATATTCTGGGCCCTTTTCTGTTCAACCAGGTCAGAATAACTCCCCAATTTCTGATCCGGGTAAGATATGAATCTCCACAGCCAAAAAGATTTCTACTGTCCAGTGTAGAGTTGTGCAATGGTTTAAGGTAGCTCCCCAAGTTCTAACGTACTCTTAGATGTGCAATATGTATGACAGGCACTCAGAGCAAGAGTGTTTGGAATTTGTAATAGCAAATAAAATGTGAGGGCTTTAATGGGGGTGTTTGCATTGCTCTATCTGGTCTTTTTAAAAGACAAATGATTAGTTAACTATGTATTCTTTTCTGAATTGTAGATATAAGCCTGTAATTCAAGGCAGGGGTGGGGAACCTCTTTCAGCTCAAGGGCCACATTCCATTCTGGGCAACCTTTTGAGGGTCACATAACAGTCAGTACAGCAGCTAATGTCATTTTTTTACTTCTGTACAATACACTAGTTTATGCATACATTCCCACACACCCCTGTATCCTCCTGGAGACAAGCAAGAGCCATTATCAGAGTTCGGGAAAACATTCAACTAAATGTAAGTTCCCAGGCTTGCAATTGCAACAAAAGATGGAGAAGCCCAAGTGCATCTTTGCATATCTGATTAAATGTTTAAACATTTGCTGAAAAGTCTGATGCTGCTCACAAAAGCAGAACTGAATCTGAAGCAAACCCAACTGTTACGTTACAAATAGAAATGATTCTAAACTAGAAGCACACAATCCGGTGGCTACCCCGCAGGTGACAGTTTCTGCTGCTGCTAGCTTTATTAAAGCATCAGTTCCCACTGTATAGTTTACTGATCTTGGCACAATTCCACACCCCCTGTGGTTATGTTACCCATGAATGCAAATTCCACAGGCTTAGTTTTGACACTAAGTAGCCAACAGAAGATATTGTAAAAGTCAACACACCTAAATAAATACAGTCTTCCAAACCCCAGGAACCAAAATAAAAATGTAACCATCACATTTTTTGAAGCAGAAATATTACTTTATCATTACATAAGTGGATACCTTGTACAATCGTGAATATATAAGTAAAGCAAAACGTATTACAGTTACATATTTGAAGTTGCTATGTCTATTAAGTTTCCTGTCAATTTATTTAAGTTCTTTATCAGCTGATGCCAAGACTTGCAATGCCAGCAAGACTGCAACCCTAACCATGTCCATTCAGAAGTTATGTCCTTTTGAATCCAATGGGGTTCAACATTAGGATTGCAGCCTTAGATGGAATATACTATCACGTCACTAAGCATGATGTTATAGTACTGTTACAGGTTTGCATAATCAAATAAACTTAAGGATCAATGTGCCAACTAATACATCTTTCTACAGGAGACGGGATCAGTTAGAATGCAAGTTTCAACACATTAAACCTTGTTTAATTTATTTGCTCCATGAGTTAATATTCTAGTTTTTGGTGGTTATTTACAAGGAGAGTTTAAACATCATTATCTCTAATTTACATGAGAGATGCACCAAGAGTAAACTGACTGGCCCAAGTACCAAACCAACAGCTGGGGGGAGTGGGGAAGCAAGCTGAGATCCACCATACTTTGTCACTGATTGCAGGTAACCTGCAAGACTATAAAATGACATACCTTGTGATTGTCTCTCAAAGCAACCTGAGAATCAGGGCGTCCTCTTTGATGTAGAGCTCCTTCCCCACCATCTTTAATTGAGAGAAATGGATCTCGTCCAAAAGGTTCAGAAAAGAAACGACGCATATGATCATTGTGTGCGGCAAATGGATCCCTAAAGATAATATTAAGGGCGGGGGTGAGAGAGAGAAACAGCTCATATATAGCCATGCATTTAGAAAAAACAGACAAGATTCCAAGGTGTAAAACTGCTATCTTGATGGAGAGAGTGCAGTGTTTACCCTACTTAGGACAGCCATAGCATACTGCTGTCTTAAATTAAAATCAATACACATTTCGCTGTTACACAAAGAATATTAGGAAGTGGCATACTCGAAATAGTGACTCATACAGAGTGGCAACATGACATCCTCTAAGGTCAGATAATTTTGTAACAGATAGAATGGGTTCATTCAATATTATCATTCCTAATACAGACTCACAGCAAAATTTATTATTCTTAAAGGAAGCCAACTGAAAGGCTTTTAGAGCTTTATAGGAGTCTAAACCATTTCTCTGAGCATGCAAGTAGTTCTTCCAACTGACACTGGTGTGTTCTGGCATGCAGTTTAGAAATGACTGAGATAGTGTATATAATTGTTCTGTCCTTGGCACCTGAATATGCATCATTTCAACATCGAAACAGCAGCCAGTCTGCTGTGACTGTTCTCCTATAGATTCTTATCCCTTGAAAAGAGCTTAGTCTGCATAATTTATTTATTTTTTAACAGAAATGCTTTATTAGAACAGACAGTTCAGTACAAGAGACCAGCCACAGCAGATGACTGTAATATCAAGAGTGAGATAATACAGAGAACTTCTTGGCTAACTAAATGCACAGGACTGTCTTTTGCAGGAGGGAAACTGTTTCTGCACCTGTCTGCGCTATTCAGGAAAAAACTTGGCAGGACCAGAAAACATTTTGACTGAGATCAACTAGAGCTTCCCTGGAACAGCTGCTTGGTCAGGGAGACATTTATAAAACCAATTTTATCCTAGACAGTATTTCTAGCTTGCCAGATCAAGATCTATCCTTGTGAGGCTGAGGAAGCTTTCCTATTAGTACACAGTTTTAGAAATTAGTTCCAATGTGAAGTAGCCCTATCCACTTGCATGATGATCTAGTCTGCAATGTCTAGAATAGCACTTGCTATTATAATTTGGATTAGACTCTGAACAGCTTCCAAACCAGACAATGGTCAGCCATTATGGCTACTAAAATAACAGAACTGCACAGTCCCTACATGGTGTGTGGGTACACACACACACACACATTTTGTAATTGTTTTATTTTGTAATAGTTGGGAGCCCTGAATTTTGGAAAAGGGTTCATAAAATTGTGAGATTTGAACTAGGAGCTTCGTAGTTCACACTTCCTTTCCCTATACTGATAGGATTCTATTTATCAGACTACCATTACATGTTGACAGCTTCTATATAGGACTTTGTGCATTGCTGGCCTCAGCATCCATCCATGGTTCTATTGCTTCCCACATTACATAGCATGGGTTCTATTAACAGGTACTCCCTCATGTCAC
Source organism: Podarcis vaucheri (assembly GCF_965113315.1). Taxonomy (NCBI): domain Eukaryota; kingdom Metazoa; phylum Chordata; class Lepidosauria; order Squamata; family Lacertidae; genus Podarcis; species Podarcis vaucheri. The sequence continues at coordinate 21,947,640 of NC_138763.1, forward strand.
TCCAAATGCAAGAGAGTAGGCAGACAATAAAGAAACCAAAACAAACATCCTGTAGAGACTATTCCCAAAACGCTTTAGTGGGTGCTTGCTATGCACTTTTAAAACTTAATTTCTGCTAAATTGCAAAGGAAATTAGATGACTAGTAAAAGAAACTAGGTGCAGGATTAATTTGAGGCTCAGAGTCAGTAATGAACCCTTTGGTCCCAATCCAGCAACACTACTGTGGACCTTTCTAGAAGTGTAGTATCCATAGGCCAATACTTTTGCTTCATTTGCACCTCCCATCTATTTCTTCCTAAGCAGCAGCAAGATACGTTTAGACTTCTACATGAAGACTAAAAGGACAAGATTGTGGTTAAGAAGAGGGAGGATCGAGTGCAAAGGAAAGAAGCTGCCTGTGCATGCAAGCCTTTGGATCAGTGCCACTGGATTTCAATACAGTAGGAGTTGGCTGCAGAGCTGACATAAAAGCTGAGAACCTTGTCAAGGACTTTAAAAGAGCAATCTAAAAAGTTGCTGACACTATGTAAAATCATCCACAAGTTCCATTCAGATTTCAAAGGATGTGTGACCTTGTACAATTTTAGCTTAAGGGGATACACCAGAGACAGGATTGGGTGTGTACTAACTAAGGGAGTTCCCAAAACCAAAACACCTGCATATACAGTGTTAAGAAAGCATTAGGCCTCCTGAATCCAGCTTAAACTGAGCTATATAATCAAGACAGATTACAACTTTTAAGTATGGACCTAGGCATGAAGATGGCCCACTGAGTTATATAACTTCTGTTTGGGCATTCATCAAGCAAAAGCTAATACTGTATCAGAATTGGGTTTTAAACCCATTCTGGGTTTAACCAGGCCATAAAAGTTAAAAGGTCAACCACAAGCTTGCTATATAGGTCCTCCCCCACCATGTCAAATGCTGGTTATTTAGGGTTCCTTACAAACATGTAATTAAAGGAAAGTTGCAGAACTTCAGATCCTATACATGTTGAGTGTAAACCACACAGAGCTCAATTAAATATACAGAGGATCACAGCCTTATATTTTTTTATAATACCCATCTACTCAGCCTTATTTCCAGGTAAGCCTACATAGGATTGTAGCATTAAAGGATGACTATGCAGTGTTTACTCAGAAGTAAGTCCCACTGTGATCAATGGGTTTTATTCCTAGTAAGTGTGTTTAGGATTAACCAGATACAATGCCTGACATATGTAAAATTTATATGAACAAGAAGAATGATTCCCGGGTGCATTTGGCCTAGATTACTGCAGGAGAAAAGTAGTATTTAAGCTATTTAAAAGAACATAAATCCTTTTCTCTCCCCCCACCCCATGTTCTATTGTGACAGAACAAAATGAAATACATTATATATCATTTCCCACAAATTGAAGAAAATGTTTGAAATAACGTTTGTGAAAAAACAGAGGCTTTTTTGTTAGGCATTTTAGGTACAGGGATTCCGAAAGAGCAGAAAAGACTATTTATGTATGCAACAGCAGAAGCAAGAATATTACTGGCCCAGAGATGGAAAGAAGATAAAGTTCCAACCAAAGAAGAATGGCTAATGAAGATGATGGACTATGCCGAAATGGCAAAATTGACCAGGAGAATCAGAGACCGGGATGAGAAGAAGTTTAACAAAGAATGGGAAAAATATAGGATTTATTTAAGAGAACATTGTAAACAACTAAAAACTTTGGCAGGATTAGAGTAATACTTGTAATGTACAAAACACAATGGAAAAAGGTAATACTGTTGTTAACAAATTAGTTAAAACATGGATAAGCTGAAAGAAAAAGGGATTGACATTGAAAACCAGAGAAGGGCGGTGCGAAGTCTAGGGATTCTGAGAATCCTAAAAGTGAAGGGCAAACGATACGTTTAAATTGTAATATGTTATGTACAACTCAATTTTTAAAATTATATAAAAAAAGAAATAAGTTTTATGCCTTCTAATTTTCAGTACTTACTCAACATAAAAAACTGAGTTGCAAAAGGGTCATTAACTGCTCTCTAAAAATGTCTTTAATTGTGTTTTTCCTGCTGTGCGCTTTCATGCTATTTCATGCTACTGGAGACCACTTTTTTATACTGCAGAAGTAACAATGATAAAGGGAACACATGAAAAGATGCTAGGCTTCTGAAAGTAAACACAGAAACAACAACCACTTGTTATCTGAAAAATAAAAATAAAAAAACACGCAGTGTTTTAAAAAGGCTTTAGAAAGGCATCCCTTTCAGCATATCAGCACGGAACTTAAAACTTCTTGGGAGCAAGAGAAAATACGGTTGTTTATATAGGTGCCACTTTCAGCACCTTGGAAACATGGGGCTGAACCCCTTTTACTTCCAGGTCCCGAGAACAGCACTGCTCACACCAAATCTTAGCAAGGCACCAAAAGAACACTCCAACCATTCTTTTCCTGAGGAGGCCGGTGGCTCAGTTCCAGAACTCTGGGAAGGCTTCAGACACACACCAAAAGGGGGGGGGACCAGGGGCACCTTTAAAACCAACAGCTTTATTGTAAAGCAAGCTTTCATGAACTACAGCCCTCTTCTTCCATTGCACGCCTCATCCAGGCATAACACAGTTCCGTGGGAGCAGAGGGACTAATCTGGACTGGATCCAAACCTCACTTAGTCGAGCTTAGGGTCCCCCAAGGAAATCAACGAGAGCCACAACGCAGTTATTATCGCTTCGATTTCAAGGGGTGCAAGTTCAGCTAACTTAAAGAGCATAGCTGTCAACTTTTCCCTTTTCTTGCGAGGAATCCTATTCGGAATAAGGGAATTCCCCTTAAAAAAAGGGGAAAAGTTGACAGCTACGCTTAAGGGCCTGCACCCAGATCCAGCGAGGACATGAAAGTGCAAACTTTTTTTATTGCACCTTCGCAACGGGGGCGGGGAGGCAAATTCTGCTGAAGGTGAATAAGCAAGGTTGGGGTGGGGGGGGGATAGTAAAAGAGAATTCAGCGACCTTAAAAGGAGGGTTGTGAATTATTGTTGTGTTTGAGGGTGTCCCCCCCCCCACGGTCAGGCTCCGCTCTCTCTCTTTTTGACACGTCTGGAGAGAAGGAACGTCAGAAAACGGTCGACAAGAAGAGGAAAAGGCGACGGAGAGATGCGCATCCCAGAGGGAATGTCTATGGGGCAAATGGGGGAAACGCCAACGCCGCCTTCACCGCCGACGCCGTGAGGGACGGAGCCCCCCCCCTCCACGAAGCCCCCCCCTCCCCCTCACCGAAAGAAAGGATCCTCCTCGAAGATTCTGGACCAACCCCCGAACATGGCTCCGGCTCGTGAGGCGCCTCTCGCGCTTCTCCTTCAGCCCGCCGCGTCCCGCTCGAGGTGTTGCCGCCGCTGGCGGGCCTCCCCTGACGACGGGCTCTAAGGAGGCGAACCGCCCGCTCGGCCGCCACGCCCCTTTCCCCCTCGCCACGCCCCCCTCGGAAACCGGCGCTTCTCCTTCCCATTGGCCCTGGCGAGCATCCAAGATGGCGGCGGGCGACAATAGGGCAGGAACGCTGCCATGGCAACGGGCTCCGAGGCAGGGCCTCCCCGCTGGGGCCCGGTTGCCTTAAGTGGTCTTCAGTTCGCTCTTCCGCCGCCGCCCCTCTCCCTCCGCCCCAAAGTTCCGGCTTCCGGGGAGAAGCTACCCGTCATATGGGTATCGCGGTGCCAAGCAGGCAGCGCCGAGTTAACATGAAGGCTGCCCTCCCTCCCTTCCTTCCTTCCTTCCTTCCTTCCTTCCTTCCTTCCTTCCTTCCTTCCTCTTTATCCATCCTTGAGAGGTTTTTTTGTTTTTTAAATAAAATTTAAATAGGAGTCTGATATAACAACGAATACATAAAAAGCGTGCACATCTTACAAACGAGAGAAACCAGCAGCAGTTTTAAAAAGGATAATATATCTGAGTTTAATTGTTTTATTAATATGTAATTTAAATTGCATGCTGCTTTGATGCATTTTCCAACTCTCTTACCATTTTTGAGAGGTGGCAACCAAATCTATATACAGCATTATCAGAATAATTTGTTTTATTATCACCCCGCTTCTTTCCAAATGCAGCTGCATCATGGATTAGTGAATGCATTTACATTTAGATTTTAGATTTAGAAGGGTGTCCCAAATTTAGATAAATTTATTGTCATTGTCCGTATATACACAGTATACACAACAACGAAAATCAAACACAGACCCAAAGACCGGGTTCACACATACATCTGCACGCATCTCCGACACTCCCATCCCATTCAGACACAATCCATAAAACACAACACAATCCAGAACATAGCATGACCCACTAAAGGCACAACATAACCTAAAACCTATCTCATTCCTTCCTACTCCCTGCTTGCTAAACCTTGCAACTGGCCCTGAGATCATTATTTAGTGCAATCAGAGCTCTTGGATAGAAACTATTCAGAAGGCGTGTGGTTCGTGTTTTCATTGTCCTATATCTTCTGCCCGAAGGTAATAGTTCAAAGAAGTTGTGAGCAGGGTGGGTGGGATCTCTCAGAATATTATGTGACTTCTTCAAGATGCGAGACGTGAAGATCTCATCCAGGGTTGGTAGTCGGAGCCCAATAACATTCTGGGCAATTTTAATTGTTCTCTGTAAAGCTTTTTTATCCGTTTCAGAGCTGCTCCCATACCACGATAATATACTATAGGTCAAGACACTCTCGATGGTACTATGATAATAGGACAGAAGTAGGTGCTGGGATAGATTCAGTCCCCTGAGCATTCTCAGGAAATACAACCTCCCCTGCACCTTCCTCACAACCATATTAATATTTGCAGTCCATGAGAGGTCCTCCGAGATATAAATGCCCAGGTATTTAAAACTACCAACCCTCTCCACTTCCTCGCCATTTATGTGCAATGGTAAAAATACACTTTTCTTTCTCCTAAAGTCAATTATGAGTTCTTTGGTTTTTTTGGTGTTAAGCATAAGATTATTTTCTTTACACCATTGAATTAACCCCTGTACTTCTTTCCTATAGGCAGTCTCATCGTTCTCACTGATGAGCCCCACCACTGTTGTATCATCATTTAGTTTGACGGGCTTCCTCAACCTCGGCCCTCCAGTTGTTTTTGGCCTACAATTCCCATGATCCCTAGCTAGCCAGACCAGTGGTCAGGGATGATGGGAATTGTAGTCTCAAAACCTCTGGAAGCCGAGGTTGAGGAAGCCTGGTTTAGAAGCAGTAAATGAAGGTGCTGGAAGTAGAAGGTGGCTTCTGTTTTAGGAGAGTATGATAATGATGAATAAGGAGAGAGGGGGGGAAACCCCACAAACACCTTCCCTTTATTGGTGAAATTTTGTAAGCCTTGCACACCCACCCAATCTTTTGAGGAGTGTGAGATTCCAGGGGTTTGGGAGCTTACCCAGGGTTTGTGTTTCTCATTTGGAAATGAGAAAAAACAGCAGAGACAGTGGTGTCTTTATTTACACATATGTACACAGTGGTGTACATATTTACACATATGTACAACCTCCGATGGAGGGGTTCTAAGCATTGCACTCCAAGATGGTCCAGTTCTTCCAGTTCCTGCAACCTCTGATTTAAACTGTAAGCCCACCTTGTACTCTGACCCAGTGCCGGATTTACATATAAGCTAAAGAAGCTATAGCTTAGGGCCCCACTCTCTTGGTGGCCCCCCAAAAAAATTTAAAGGAAAAAAACAACTGGATGTACATTTCCAAAATATAAGATAAAAAAACCAAATAAAATAAAACCTACATTCAGCAACAATGTTTTGTGTTGTGTCGGATCCTATGATGTAAGTAATGGGCCCCACCTGGTAGCCTGCTCCCTAAAATATCACTGATTTGCTCATTTCTATGCATAGGGTGCCTACATTCTGCATGGACTGGTTGCATGACAACATGGGCAAATGGCTTTAGATACCTATTAGGTCTATAAATTACCATATAGCATATAGCTAAATTCAGTGTCCGACAACCCATCTTAACACTCCAAGCATTGAACTCCAACACTTAACTAAATCCAGGAATTATTGGTGTCTTGCACCCCCAAACTCTGGCACCCCCAAACTCATAAGTAAGACATGGTTTATTGTTCATTTCCCCCTTTTACTTGACAAAACTAAGTACTGGATTCTTGTGATGGCAGCGGAAATATGATCTGAATCATTAGAGGAAGTAAGCTGTCCTGCTTTAAATTACATAATCATAAATGACATTCCATTCTTAGGGCTCAGGTGATGCAATATGTTTGAAAAAATAAATAGCTAGACAAGTATGTGTCCTTAAAACAACCTTAAAGTTACCTCCTTTGACAGAATGATGACTCAGGATGCCCAGCTGGCATGAAAAGACATACTAAGTAATAAATCAAAATTCAGTAATCTGGAATAAGAATTAGTTATGCAAAACAACCATACTTGCATCCCGTATTTTGTATCATTTATATTTTATTGGCCCATTTGTTTTAGGCGTTTTACAGCACGAGATCAGCTGGGATGCAAGAGTTTGGGATTGGGGGATCTTGGGCTTTCTTGGCTCAGCTGGGGCTACACTGGCAGTAGTTGCTCAGCCAGCCTAATTTGCCCTAGTAAATCCTCAGAATGGGGCATTCTGGGGAAGTGGTGAGGGCAAGACAAGACAAGGACCTATACAAAGCCCTGTTCAGCATGGTCATGTGACCTATGTGCAATGCTCAAAACTTGGGCCCACCTCGCCTGCTGGTTCAGCCTGCAGAAGACCCTCCCAGGGATTCCTGGATGGAATTTGGAATTTCAAAATTTCTTACTTAGGAATGCTCTGTTAATCTGCAAGGTTTTTTATGCTAGCATTTTATTCTACTGTACCATGTGATCTTACTGTTTAGCTGTCTTGATTTTGTAAGCTGCTATGCGAGCTTTGGCTGAAGACTGCCTTAAAAAATTACTTACAAAAATAATAACTGGAGTGCTTGGTCTTAAAGGATGGCATTGATATAGAAGACATAATGGGCGCCTGGTAGAAGGGAGAGAACTAGTGAGACATGGTTGTCTCTGGATAAAAACTCTACAGGAAGGACAGGGAAGGACGTATTGGAGGTGGTGTAACCTGGAGGTCAAAGAGAGCACTGAGTCCAGCAAGCTAGAAATCCCAAAAGGGGCACTCCACTGCAGAACTGTTGTGGGTAGTGATACCAGGCTCCAAGAGTAACATAGTGCTGGGGACATGCTGTTGTGCCCCTGATCAAAAGGCTCAGGAGATCTTGAGGTAAAGAATGAAATCAAGGAAACATCAAAAAGTTGCAACAATGGGTGACTTCAGCTACTGCTTTATAGACTGGTTACATAATGTGTTCATCACAACAAAGAGCTAAAATTTGTAGATACCCTAAATGATTGTGCCCTAGAGCAGCTGGTCTGCCTGGGAGGGCGGTGACCATGGACTTAATATGGAGTGGCACACAGGACCTGTTGCGAGAGGTTGTAGATCCAAGTGACAGATAAAAGAAAGTACTTCTCCATGCAAAGCATAGTTAAACTATGGAACTTGCTTCCATAGTAGTCAGTGGAGTGCCATTTATTTCAGGCTACATGAGATTATTTCGCAGGAGTACCAACATCTCTGCTTATTAAAAAGTAACGACAAATGATCTTAAAATAGACTGTTTTGCAATGGAATATATCCAAGAGCAGGTCCTCTGAGTATCACTGTGAATCTTTGGATGTCCCTGCTGTCAAATATAAGGTAGGCAGTAATCAGGGAAAGGACCTTCTCAGTGGTGGCACCCTACTTCTGGAATACGTTGCTAGTGTTGTTTGCCTAACACCTATTCTGAGCTGCAAATACCTTTTTATTCTACAAGGCATTTTAACTGTGAGTTTATTTCCAGTGATTAGTTTTTATGCTGCTCTCCCACCTGCTGTTTTAGATTTTATTGCTGTTGGGTTTTTTGGTATACATACAGTGGTACCTCAGGTTAAGAACTTAATTCGTTCTGGAGGTCTGTTCTTAACCTGAAACTGTTCTTAACCTGAAGCACCACTTTAGCTAATGGGGCCTCCTGCTGCTGCCACTGCGCCGCCGCTGCACGATTTCTGTTCTCATCCTGAAGCAAAGTTCTTAACCCGAGGTACTATTTCTGGGTTAGCGGAGTCTGTAACCTGAAGCATATGTAACCCAAGGTACCACTGTATTATCATTGTTGTTGTATAATGGCACTTGAGCATGTTAAATATGTTGGGACGCGGGTGGTGCTATGGTCTAAACCACAGAGCCTAGGGCTTGCCAATCGGAAGGTCGGTGGTTCAAATCCCCGTGACGGGGTAAGCTCCCGTTGCTCGGTCCCTGCTCCTGCCAACCTAGCAGTTCAAAAGCATGTCAAAGTGCAAGTAGATAAGTAGGTACCGCTCCGGCAGGAAGGTAAACGGCATTTCCGTGTACTGCTCTGGTTCGCCAGAAGCAGCTTAGTCATGCTGGCCACATGACCCGGAAGCTGTCTGCAGACAAACGCTGGCTCCCTTGGCCAGTAAAGCAAGATGAGCACTGCAACCGCAGAGTTGCCCGTGACTGGGCTTAACGGTCAAGGGTCCCTTTACCTTTACCTTATTTTAAATATACCCTAGCAATGTTTCTTTGACGGACAGGATATAAATAGCTAAAACAAATAAATCACACACAGAGAAATCTAAAATGGTGCCAACTATCCCTTCACTTCACTTCCCAGCTGATTCCTATATGCAAACACATTCTCAAGGTCAAAGCATGCCACCACTATACAAGGTAAATGGGTATCTGAATTACAACACAAATGAGAGAAATATGAACAGAGCACTTTGGATTGTTTTAAAATTGCTTTGTAGAAAATCAGTGTGTCTGAAAACAGTTAAAATCTTCCAACTGGACTGAAGAAAGATTAGTCTTAAAAGAGGAGGCTGCCTGATTCAGAACAGGACACAGCCACCTGTGGTTTTTATAGGTGAGGAAAACTGGAATAAAGAACAGCACAGAGAAAAGATTTTAAGCAGGCCACACTGTTTATTGAAAGGGCTTACAAAACAATAAATTTGCCATAAAATCACAGCATGAGAATGCCCCCTTTAAAATGCTTATGCCATCAACATAGTAATAATAAGACATCAAGGCCAAACTTAAAACTAACAGAGATTGATTGTTCTCAAAACTAAGAGCCTGTGTAATTTTACCAAATTAGAGTTTAAGATGCTTGGCCTATAAAATACAACAAATTTTTAAAAAAGAATAGAAGTAAAAGCTCCCTCATCTGTGTCCTTTTCAGGAGATCTAAAACTCCTTAAAACAGATCTAAGCTTATCCAGGATCTCGGCCCCAAATGCCAGGCATGCTGCCTCAGATTGTGAATTCACCAGAGTTCACCCCAGCCTAAGTTAGTCAAACTCCTTCAGGGAGCCTGATGAGTGCAACGGCTCCCTTTACAGTGCTGTAGTTCATATGCCATAAATACTCAAGAGTTTTCAAGGGGTTCCAGACTTGAATTCATTTCCCAACTTCCATTCATTCTCTCCCTCAAAAGTAATTTATGTCAAGCTTTTGCTAACAGAAGTACAACTCACTTACAACAACTGGACATCACGTGGGAATCTAGGAGGGATTTAATCACTCAGTTCAAGAGAGTATTAATTACAGTGCTTTTATAGCAAAAACATAATCATACAATTAGTATATTACTCAGTTCATTATGTAGCTGTCGCTGTTGATTCCCAATGGCAATCCCATTTCTCAATACTGGCGCAGTTTGTTGGGTTTTAACTTTCAGCATCGAGTGCTTAGTTTTAGATAAAGGCAAGAGGATACAGAATTTGCTGGCTGTCTCTCCTAAGATAGAGAGACACACTGGGTGAGGCATATTCTGTGTTGAGCGTGTTCTGATAACTGTTTGCTTCTGTGTTTTCCCAAACAGTAGCTTCCAAACTTTGAGTGCCACTGTTCAAGGATGTATATAAACAGTGTAACATTGTGGAAGGCTTCACTGAAGGTTAAGATGCTTCTAGCTAATTAAATCACAAGATTTTCTAACCTTTAGTTTATGCTGCTACAACTTTTGCTTTGGACAAAAGGAGAGAAGCACTTGGGATCTTTAAAATACTAACAACTTGTCTGTGGAAACTGAAAAGCTTTGAGGGGTTGGGGACAAACCACGCCCAGTTCAAAAGCAAAATAACCAGTAGGAAAATAACAGGGTCTATCCCATGCTCAAGGCTGGATTAAGTTGGCTGGCGCCCCTGGTGTAATTCACAAAATAGGGGCTCCTTCCTCAAAAAAACCCCAACAACACAAAAAAGGTATCAACAAAAGTATATAGTTTCCAGATCAAGGGAAGTAATAGCCAGTAGATATTCTAAGCTTCCACTGTTGATCACATACCCTGTGCAATTTACAGGCAATTTACCATATTTTTCCATGTATAAGACTAGGTTTCCCCCCCTAAAAAATAATGTCAAAAATTAGGGGGTGTCTTATACTCTGAGCCATCTCCCCTCCATTTTCTTAAATCAGAGTCCCCAAAAATAGGGAGCATCTTATACATGGGGGCATCTTATAGACGGAAAAATACGGTATATCCTGTTGGCCTCCTCCTATCTTCAACAGGTGGCAAAACTGAAGAGCCCATCTATTTATCTGTTAATATTTAAAGTGAATTTCACACATGCCAAACACTATTATGTTTATTGGATGTCAAGAATGTTATAAAATGGGTGTATTTTTAGCAAATAGCAGTCCTTGATTCTCCCCTGAAAGGTAGGATAGATTTGACTCACTCCAAAGTTGTGCACAGCTGAGGCTTCCTATTGTACCTATTTTCAACTAATGAAACAATTCATTATTCTTCATAGTAATATACCAGCATTTTCTTATTTATCTCACATCTTGCAGCAGTAAAATTGGCCCTAATTGAGGCATGCAGACTTTCAACTTCTGGAGTGTATTATCCCATGGAATATTTGCTATTGCCTGGTTATATCATTTTTGCCATCTCCCACACTGAGTTAGTTGAATAAATAATGTATGCTGCATTCATTTGTAGTTGATGTCCAGAGAGTTATATCATAAATTAGGCTAGAACACACAGCGCAGCCTTCTTAGGATGTTCATTACAGAAGAACAAAATTTCTCTCTCTTCTTTACCATTAACAAGAGAGCAACATGAAGCCTTTGGCCTGCTGTGGACAATGCGTATTTACTGATTTCTCAAATATTATTTCAGTTTAGGAGATAGAATCTCCTTCCTCACCTCCTTCAAATCTCTGAGAATGTCCTGTTGAACAAATAAGGAGGAGGAGCTTCAGAAACTTAATTATTTTTGTGTGTTTGAGGCAAAAGACACTCTTATTAGGAAGGAGCTCATTACGAGACCCATACTAACACACTAATGTCAGTAGCCCATTTCTGAGAGTGATGTCTCTAATTGCTCAGGCCTTTCTACGATTGTTGTCTGATTGAGTTAGATTTCTTTTATACAGATAAAAAGGATTTGGGAGGGAATCATCTCGCAGCTACAGGATTGTCAGTCTGGAGGGCATTGCCAATGAGATTAATGATGTCGCCAGTAATATATGAAAACTTTTGCATAAATGAGATTATGGAGTCTGCAGAAACCTGCCAAGTGGTATTCATTCAGAGTAAATATCTTTAATTAAAAGTTTTGAGGTATTTTTATTCCTGAACTAATGAGTTCTGCTGCGATTCCCCTTAGGAATTAATTTACCTTCTTAATTCTTATTCATTTCCAAGATATGGCTATTTAAATCTCATTCAGAATTGGCAGCCTTGTTAAGCACATTCATCACGAACAAAAAGGTCATGTTGCAATATTGCTGGATTGTTGGTATTAATATTGTTCAGTTCTGTAAACATTATATGGAGCTTTTAATTTTTTACCATAACCAAGGGTGCAATGCAACTGGAACTTCTCCTGTGCAGGCACTCCTTAAATCGACAGGGCATATTGCAGAAATCCCATTAATTTCAATTGTGGGGTGTGCAAGAGAAAGATTCCTGTTTAGCAATACCTACTCATCTCGCCGTCCATTCCACCTGTATCACGTGCATCCTCCTAGGACAGGGGTCTGCAACCTGCGGCTCCGGAGCCGCATGTGGCTCTTTTACACCTTTGCCGCAGCTCCGGGGCGGATACTAGCGAGGGGAGGAGGCGCATTGTGCACCCTGACACTCCCCACTGTGGCGGGCGCTGTACTGGCTGTGACGTCGCATGGGAGTGGTGCGTGCATTAGTCCCGACGTCACCTTCCTGCCCACTGTCAGATCGCAGCTCTGGAGATATATTTGTTTTAAATGTTGCAATGGTTTTGCGGCTCCCAGGTTTTTTTCCCTTCGGAAACGGGTCCAAGTGGCTCTTTTTGTCTTAAAGGTTGCAGGACCTCAGGGCCGTGGTCATGACTTTTCCCATATTCCAGCCAAATGACCTGGAATTCATTCAGTCATTACCCACTTAATTAGAAAATCGGGGGACAGGGCCCTTTCACCGACAGGGGTGATATGCAGCCAATTCAATTGAGTCACACATGAATATTTAGAACTTGTCTTTGCTTAAATGCCATTTTCTGCCTATATATATATTTTCCCATTATCTTTCCGTCTTAAAGGTAGGTAGACCTTCATCAATACTGCAAGAAGGAAAAAATAGTAAGTTGGATATCTTAGCTAACTGAAGCTCCTGCAGTAAGATGAACATAATATGGGATAATCTAGAGCAGGCACCCCCAACCTTTGGCCCTCCAGATGTTTTGGCCTACAACTCCCATCATCCCTAGCTAACAGGACCAGTGGTCAGGGATGATGGGGATTGTAGTCCAAAACATCTGGAGGGCCGAAGGTTGGGGATGCCTCATCTAGACGGTGCATTGTAAAGTTAACTAAGGACAGCCAACTGTCAGCTGCTTGGGGTTTCCTCCCCCTGATACATTTCAGTTTTCATTAGCAGGAAGAAATTTGATCCGAAGGTGAAAATTTCATTACAGATCATGGATACACACAGACCTGTTTAGGTAGGCAAAGTTCCAGTGCATATTGCAGACATTAACAACTGGCAACTGGAAACCGATGCCATTTTAGACATGCTTCCTCCTCCTTCCTTAAAGAATGCTGTTACATTACTGGTATCTTCTGCACATCTGCCTTCCAACAAATTCGTAAATATTTCCTTCTTCCATGAATAAACACTGCAGATCAACAGTGCACTCCTCTCAGAAGCAAGTCCCACTGAGTTTAGTGGGAACTTCTTCCCAGATGTTTAGGACTGCAGCCTAAGCAATCAGATTAAGTAGCAGCATATTGCATATACAACATAATGTGCTTTGAGGTACTAAAAAAAAAGTGCTGGAGCCTGGGTTGTTGGGTGCCACCTGCTGGTTTAAGATGGAATTAACATACTAAACAGAAGGCAAAAAATCAAATGTAGCTGTGATTGCCCATAAGAAAAATTCCAAAATAGGCATTAGGATACGCGGGTGGCACTGTGGGTTAAACCACAGAGCCTAGGACTTGCTGATCAGAAGGTCAGCGGTTCGAATCCCTGCAGTGGGGTGAGCTCCCGTTGCTCGGTCCCTGCTCCTGCCAACCTAGCAGTTCGAAAGCACCTCAAAGTGCAAGTAGATAAGTAGGTACCGCTCCGGCAGGAAGGTTAACAGTGTTTCCGTGTGCTGCTCTGGTACGCCAGAAGTGGCTTAGTCATGCTGGCCACATGACCCGGAAGCTGTACGCCGGCTCCTTCAGCCAATAAGCGAGATGAGCGCTGCAACCTCAGAGTTGGTTACGACTGGACCTAATGATCAGGGGTCCTTTTTATTACGTTTATAAGGCCAAACAAGCTTCACAGAACAATTTCAACTGGTTTTTAGTGTCCTACCAAATTTTAATCAAGGTATATTAAAAGCTTGTCCACAGTTCAGTTATAAGGAAACTAAATGTTGTCCAGCAGTAAGAAATAAACACATCCTGTACCTTTATGTCTCTTTAAGATCTTGTATGCCATGTGTAAGCATACATCTCTATGCAATATAGTAGCCCCACAGAAATGAACGCACATAAGCTAGTTATGTCCACTAATTTAAACGGGTCTACTCCAAGTTTGATTTTGTGCGATGCAACCAACAATGTTTCACCTGCCTGTGTTTCTGAACTTGGGACCCTTACTGGCAGATGGTGCCAGCTTCATTATGGAGCCAGACCTTCTGTGAAACAGTTGTGCCGCTGTTTATGTAGCGCCATCCATGTTCTTGGAACTTCAAGACAATGACAGATCCCTGCCTTAAAATGCAACACAAGCAAGGCAACAGAGGGAGGGAGAAGAAGGCAAAGGTAAGCAGAAGATGAGGAAAAGGTAAAGGACCCCTGGACGGTTAAGTCCAGTCCAAGGTGACTGTGTGGCGCTCATCTTGCTTTCAGGCCGAGGGAGCCAGCGTTTGTCCACAGACAGCCTTCTGGGTCATGTGGCCAGAGGAACTAAACCACTTCTGGCACAACGGAACAGTGCGATGGACGCCAGAGCGCACGGAAAAGCCATTTACCTTCTCGCCACAGCAGTACCTATTTTTCTACTTGCACTTTTTTGCGTGTTTTCGAACAGCTAAGTTGGCAAGAGCTGGGATGGAGCAATGGGAGCTCACCCTGTCGAGGGGATTCGAACCACCGACTTTCTGATCAGCAAGCCCAAGAGGCTCAGTGGTTTAGACCACAGCGCCACCCGCATCCCTTTTGAAGAAGGTGAGTATGCACTCAGTTCAGTTACCTGCCTATAGGGTTAGTCTGAGAAGGGAGATAATATGTTGTCCAAAAGATACTCCAGAAAAGGTGGGTTTTGAAAACAGAATATGGTAGGACAGGCATTTCCCTGCTTACGCAGCAGTTAAGAGCCCTAGGTACTGCATGTATACATAAAATATGGTGGGGAACACCATCTAAAAAACCTGCAAAGACCCTCTAAACCTCTGGGAACCCTTGAAAAAAACATTAAAAACCTGCAGCACTTACCAGATGCAAAAAATGCCAACTTTCCACCGTCCTCAAAGGTTGGTGCAAAGGATCCTGGGATTGCTAGCTGTTTTCCCCACTCTCTTCGTACCATTTTTGTGGTTTCCCCTGGTTACCTGTGCATTTCTGGGCACGATTCAAAGTGATGGTGACTTTTAAAGGCCTAAATGGTTTGAGACCAGGGCATTTGCAGGGCTTTCTTTCTTCACATGAAGGCCTTGCTTATGGCCTGCCTAAGATCAGTTAAATTGGTGGTTGCTAGAGACGGGGCCTTCTCAGTAGTGGCTCTTACCTTCTGGAACTCCCTCCCAATGGAAGTTTGCTTGGCTCTTTAAAAATGGTAGTGATGTGTTCTGCTTTATTGCTGTGGTTTTATTCAGTAACTTATTTTTGGGAAATCAATCCAAGTATGCATGTTTACAGAGAGCCGGAAGATTCCCCCCTTTTCATAATACGTCAATGACAAGAAATATTAATAAAATAAAATATAGAATTATTATAACATATTTGAAATTCACATTTGCTTCACAGAAATATCTGATAATCATTGCAAATTCTGTCCACCAAGTTTATCTGGACTCTGAAGAAACAGATAACGCATTGGTTCCATTTAAGTGTGCATTGTGCCATACTGGTATTCTGCTTGGATCTTCTGATTATACAAATGATATAAACTCTGTATTTTTAAAGTTTATCCCCTAAAGAACTGCACTACAGTGGCAGAAAGCTTTTCAGAAAGCTCCAGAAACCACATTTTTTCATACCTCGACTCTATGCAGAGATGCTGTTTTATGATTCTACGTCTGTTGCTTTGGAAGATGTTTTTATACTGGTATATTATAGTATTGTTTTTCTGGACCCCCCACCCCAATTCTGTTATGGTATTATGATGTATTGCTTTACAGCAGGCTTATAAATATTTAAGAGCAGGGAGGGAATCACTTCCTCCCAAACTGATCTCAATTCTACTTTGACTATAAACCGATGTGATTTTTTTTTTTAAGGTAATGACTGTTGAAAATATAAGTCCAATTCTAATTAAGAATATCCTGTACATCCCTGAGTGTGCTTGGATGAACTAACCCTATCATTAGACTGCTTAATGCATGAGACTTCTTTTAATAGACTCTGTAAATTACTTGGCGATTGGGAGGGTGGGGAAAATCTTTACATGTTGCTCCTTCCCTCTTAGGTATTGGTAGTGGGCTCTAAGAAATCCTTTACACACACCGCAGAAAACAAACCCATCTTCCAGGGTTCGAAGCTCCCCGCATTAATCACTGATAACAACATTTAAAAACTCTCCATTAGCAGATCTGCCATTCATCATTGTTGCATAAACAGAACCTACACTGGGACCAACTATATAGATAGATTCATCATTGATTTCTACAGGTTTTCGACACACTTCCACTTATAAGTCACTTAGAGGACCATCAATAATTTACCAGTAAATAAATAATGCTTATATACTGCAGTCACGGCAACAAAAATCTTTCATACTGTGTCAGAGGTCAGCAGCCTGTGATGTACCTCTCAGAAAATATTCATAAGGTTGCAAATCTATAAAGCAAGTACTTGTATTGGAATATTTTTGTTGTTCTTTGAAGGAGGCATTTGTCTACGACTGGTGCTGTTTCATTAAACTTCTTTGTTATGTTAAGGGAGAGCACCATGTCTTCCACGCTCACCATCATGTCAATAGCTGCAAAGTGTTAAGTAAGAGGTGTGTGCGTGCGCGCATAGCTTTCTTATAAGGATTTTGTCACAATTTATTGGAGAAGATTTCAAACTCGATTCACAATGATGGTCAATTCACATGACCATGTTGACACACTAAGAATGAAAGTATCTAGGCTGACTTTACAGTGGTACCTCGGGTTACATACGCTTCAGGTTACATATGCTTCAGGTTACAGACTCCACTAACCCAGAAATAGTACCTCAGGTTAAGAACTTTGCTTCAGGATGAGAACAGAAATTGTGCTCCGGCAGCGCAGCGGCAGCAGGAGGCCCCATTAGCTAAAGTGGTGCTTCAGGTTAAGAACAGTTTCAGGTTAAGAACAGACCTCCGGAACGAATTAAGTACTTAACCTGAGGTACCACTGTACAAGCATAGATTGCAACCTATCTTACATGAGCCACAATGCATTTTTGGAGTTTGGCAGATACAATAAACAGTTTGGTTTTATGACTCGACTCCAAGCTTCCAAGCTTGTTCGTTTTCTTTTAAAAAGATGTCAAGAGGTTCTCTATAAAGAGGGGAAAGGACTTCTGGCAGAGGCAGATACATGGACTACTTTAAACAATACACTGAATAGAAAAATAAGTGCCTAGAATAGCTGGGACTTGCAGCTTACATAAACTATGCAAATTAAACACATCACAACATTTGCTTCAGCAAATCTTAGGAAGGAGCAAGGATTTATGGAGGGTGCTGAAGCTTTCCCAGCTGGAAATCCCACTCAGCACCTCCCTCTGCTTCTGAAATTTAATTCCCCCTACATTTCCAAGCTTACCTTTGAATCTGTACATCTCTTCCAACTACGAAGTTTTCATCCTGACATTGTTTTATGTGTAAGCGGTCCTCAGATTTAAACAACTAAAGTGCAGTATTTAAATGTCATAAATGAATAGAGGGCTTCTGAGATGGAAATGAGTAGCAGTACTGGGTTAGATCAAATTGGGCCCAGCTGCTAACAAGCAGGCTATAACTAGAACAGGCCTCCTCAACCTTGGCCCTCCAGATGTTTTGAGACTACAATTCCCATCATCCCTGACCACTGGTCCTGCTAGCTAGGGATCATGGGAGTTATAGGCCAAAAACAACTGGAAGGCCGAGGTTGAGGAAGCCTGAACTAGAAGAAGAGACAAATACCATGAGCACCAAAGTTCCTTTTTTCAGAGTATATCCCCTGTGGTTGCTCTCAGGACTGCCAAGAGGCAGGTTCAGCAAAGAGCTCCGGACTCCAAGCTCTTCTTCTTTTTTTTAAAAAAAGTAAAACTCTAGCCCCCCACGAAAGAAACCTTTGAAGCAAAATGTGCAGTTACCCTTCTATGTGATTTCTGTGAGATGAGCCAGTAGACAGTTGCCTGCAGCACCTTTCTGAAGGCACTTCAAACAGCAGCAGATGAAGCTGGCAGTAGTATCACAGAAAGAAGAAACTTACAAAGAAAATTTATTGAGAATCAGGAGACAAATGAAAAGTCTTGAGTATTATTTTAGAGAGGAAATGTTTTATTTGTGTTTTGTTAAAACAAAAACCCAGTATATGAATCACTGAGACAGCTTTCAGGGGGCGGAATCCATGGAGAACAATGTTGCCCATCATTTGTTCTGTTCTGATGTAATAATAATAATAATAATAATAATAATAATAATAATAATAATTTATTTATACCCCGCTCATCTGGCTGAGTTTCCCCAGCCACTCTGGGCAGCTCCCAATCGAGTATTAAAAACAGTACAGCATTAATTATTAAAAACGTCTCTAAACAGGGCTGCCTTCAGATGTCTTTTAAAAATAGGATAGCTGCTTATTTCCTTGACATCTGATGGGAGGGCGTTCCACAGAGCGGGCGCCACTACCGAGAAGGCCCTCTGTCTGGTTCCCTGTAACCTCACTTCTCGCAATGAGGGAACCACCAGAAGGCCCTCAGCACTGGATCTCAGTGTCCGGGCTGAACGATGGGGGTGGAGACGCTCCTTCAGGTATACAGGACCAAGGCCATTTAGGGCTTTAAAGGTCAGCACCAACACTTTGAATTGTGCTCGGAAACGTACTGGGAGCCAATGCAGAGCTCTCAGGACTGGTGTTATATGGTCCCGGTGGCCACTCCCAGTCACCAGTCTAGTTGCCACATTCTGGATTAGTTGTAGTTTCCGGGTCTACTGCACATTGCAGTAGACCAAGCGAGAGATAACTAGAGCATGCACCACTCTAGAAAGACATTCTGCAGGCAGGTAGGGTCTCAGCTTGCATACCAGGTGGAGCTGGTAGACAGCTGCCCTGGACACAGAATTAACCTGCGCCTCCATGGAGAGGTGGGAGTCCAAAATGACTCCCAGGCTGCGCACCTGGTCCTTCAGGGGCACAGTTGCCCCATTCAGGACCAGGGAGTCCCCCACACCCGCCCACCCCCTGTTCCCCCAAAACAGTACTTCTGTCTTGTCAGGATTCAACCTCAATCTGTTAGCCGCCATCCATCCTCCAACCGCCTCCAGCCACTCACACAGGACATTCACCGCCTTCAGTGGTTCTGATTTAAAAGAGAGGTAGAGCTGGGTATCATCCGCATACTGATGAACACCCAGCCCAAACCCCCTGCTGAGCTCTCCCAGCGGCTTCATATAGATGTTAAAAAGCAAAATATCCATGGCAAGACACACTATTACAAGAGTTGCTTGGACTAGCTCTGCGAACTAGCTGTGTACAGAGCAAAGAACCACCAGGTATACAGTAAGGAGCATTTTCCTGGGCAGCAAACTGTTTACAGTACAGACACTCCCCACCCCAATTATGTGCGTTCAATATGTGTGCAACTGCAAACACACGCATCATGCCAAACCAGAAAATGCCACAAATAGGGGCAGAACGGGGTGTTTGCAGGATTTTTCAATAGTGTTTCAAATATATGTGATTTCACACGCAGTGCCTTGGACTGTAACCCCTGTGTAAACTGGGAATTTCCTATACTGGACCGGCTCCACCCATGAAGGTGGAGAGGAACTATTTAACTGGAAGGGCTATAAAACTTTACTCTTTTGGCTAGTACTTCGGACAACAATAGCCTTCCTGGATCTTCTGTGGTTTTGCTTCTTGCTCCCACACTATAGCTGATGATTGACGATAGCCCAATGTGTGGGATTCAATTTGAAGAACACATCAACAAAAGAATACACACATTTCCTAGATAACATAGGATCCAGTGGAAAGATATGTAAGAATGGTAATGTGGTTTTGTTCTTAGCAAATCCCACTAATACAAGTGGGTCATGCTGTTAAGGTAATATGAATTCACTAGAAAGACCTGAATGTTTAGTGAACTGTGTTTAGCACAAGATGCATTGACTTAAGAGAGTAAGAATACAAGAAGGACCTTGCTGGATCAGACTGAAGGACATATTAGCCGAGCATCCTGATTCCCAAAGCAACCAACCAGATGCCTATGAGAAGTCCAAAAGCTGGAAGGGGGAACACTAGAAGATCTTCGACTTTCTAGCAGCTGATATTCAGAGCCTTGCTCCATGTGATCCTGGAAGTTGTCCATGCTATCATGACTAGTAGTCAATAGGAAATGAGAGAGGCTGTGTGAAATATAGGGCTGAAATAAAGAGCTCATGTGCCGTATATGCCCAGTTACAACCTGGTACCCCAAAAGCCTTTGACAAAAACGTATGATTTGTCTTTTGACAGCATTCACAGAACTATGGAAACCTATATGCCTGAAGGCAGACCACAGTCTTGCATTTTTGTGACATGTTCCTTTCTTGCTGGAGCAGCTAAACGTTGCATCAAAACTACAACTGATATCCTTACCCCAACCGAATAAAGCAATTTCTCTCTTTTTCTCCTTCAGCTTTCTACTCATATTTCACATAACAACATATTTTAAGGGATGAAGCAAAGTTTAGTTGGCAACATGATGCTTCAATAATTAATGTAACTTGTAACTACAAATGTATGGGAGAAGATACAGATATAATCTAAGGCCCTGATGCTGCTTGTGCATATGTAATATGGCCTCCATAAGCAAGAAGTATATTTGCAATACTGAATGCTTTTATTGATTTGCTTTCTATGTCCACCTCACAACTGAGTGTCTTAAAATCTAGCCAACAATGTATGATGGGGAATCAGGGTTACTTTTTTACCTCAGTGAAGGTAAATCATCCATCATATACCTTTGGGTATCTCATTCTGAATAGTGTACTGATTTTTTTTGAGCATCTGTCAACAGCAAATGTTTCTTACTTTGATTCTATCCTTTCACTTTATTCCTAAGAGTTGAATATACATAAGAGTAGACCTACTGAAATTAATGGCTCTGAGTTAGTCATGTCCATTAGTGTTAATGAGTTTGGTTTGAGTGGAACTAACATTTGATACAACCACTAGTAAATAACCCATTAAACATGAATTGAGAAAAAATATATAATATATGTCATTCACATGTAGCAGACAATCATGTGCTCAAAATGCCACAACTATACCTTCAAGAATTTGGTCCAATGAAAGCTGTAGATCTCCTGTCCCCCAGAATGTATGGCATGATAAGAGAGAGTTTCTGCTTAACCCTCAAAAAGAAGGGCATTTTTGCTGACCAGGTTTAATTCAAACCCATCAAACCTCCTTTGGAGAAGGTTCTCAGGCAGGGTGGAAGGAGAAAGAACTTGCCCATGTGAAGACCACCTGGTGGAAACCCTTACACATATGGTTCTTAATTGTAAACTATATGCTGATCTCCGTCAGCAATTTCTAGATCAACTCTGCATCCCCAAATGGAAACCAGAGTTGGAGGTCATACATTTTCTATTACTGGGGAATGATCAGGAGCTCACCAAGTTAGTGGCTAAATATCTCCATCTGGTTTTTTGTCGTTGAAATACACTGCAGACGTCTAATCTCCTTGGAGACCTAGAGATGTGACGATAGACTGCTCTGCCTCCTTTCCTTTAGCAAATGTTTTGTGCCACTGGGGAAGTGGTAATTCTGTATTGACTTGTTTTGGATGTTTGTATGTGATGTCAATAAAAGGTTTGATGATGATGATGATAAGATTGCATACTTATACATGATTTTTTTTGTGCACAGCTTAGGATATAGCTCAGCTCAATCTTTTATACATGTGAGAACGTAATAGGAGAGTAGTGGATCCAGAGAGGCCTGTGAATATTGTGCAAAGCAATTTCCTAGGCACATGAGTGTTGGGTTGAAATAAGCGACAGACTGGTCACTTCCAACAGCAATTTCACTCACCCATCCAGAGGCTCCTCCGACTTTCAAAGCAGGGCTTGAGGGCTGCCACTGGTGGGAGTGGAGAGAGAAACTGAAATGTCCTTGCACATGTGTGAAATAGTACACACAGTACTTTGAATCTCAGCCACTATTGGGGAAATAGTAAAATGTGGACACCGCCAAAGAGGAACACCTGCTTTATCAACTAACAGCAACCCTCCTTTCACTGAGTGGAAGTTTGCAGTGTCTTTAATATGACATTGTTTGCCACTCGTCTAAAAATATCCAAATAAAACTCAAACGGGAGACTGAAGAGTGCATAGCTCAAAATACTCTTTTATTTAAAGAACCTTGAATTGTTAGCAAAGCGTACTTAGTAAGATTACACTGTCGTTATGTAGTTTAGGGATAGTTGGTGCCTTTCCTATACAACTGCCAGTTTCCAATTCTTATCAAGGAGCTCCATGCCTGGACTTTGAATGAGCATCAATGGGGAAAGTGTCACAGAATCTAGTGGTATGTTTCACCCTTAGAGCACAGAGCTATTAAATAGTATCTTAATACCTTACAATTGCATCTATATAACTACACACTGGAGACAGTTTAAGAATGAAAACTGCAAAACACCAAATGATCTCTTCTCTTTCCCCTCTATTTGTCTGTGTCCTGTATTCAGAATAATTTGTTGAACAGGCAGCAAAGCATATGATTACATTTTAATAATGATAGAGAACAGAGAAAGTTAGGACTTGCCTGCTTCTGTTGGGAGGAGAGAGGTATTAAATTGTTAAGGAAACAAATCCTAAACGTTCTTTCCAACGGGACTGAATTTTGTCAAAACACCACCAGGATCTCTCAGCTGCCTTCAGGACAATAAGGCATAATTTCTTATATGCAGTAATTTAGCAGATCTTCCCTCTCCCTCTCATCTCGCCTTCATTCTACCCACCATCCATTCAGATACGCGCAGTTATGCTAAGACAATTCTCAATTAAAACAATGTTGGCCTCAAATAGAAGCCAAGGTAAAAAATTTATTTCTTGATAGGCCATGCTTACTTGGACACTCATCCAGTTTTACCACTGGATTTTTATAGCACAGAAGACACTGAAATTCTGTAGGCTATTTAATTCACCCAGGCCACAGGACTGCCCATTAGCCTCTCTTGACGAAGAGAAATCAACCTCTGGAACCATCTTTCTTCTGCTTCTGCCTTGTCAACAAATAGCTGTAAGAGAGGAAGAAAAGATACAACATGTAGACATTTTGCTGAGGATTAATATTTGTGAGTATTGAAAATACCCCATAAATCCATTGCCAGAAACCTCAAGCAATCAGTAGTGCAGTGGAAAACCCACACTGAGATGCCCTCATCAAAGTTAGGATTTTGTTGTGTTTTTCCACGGATTTTCAGCATCTGTCAAATTGTGGTACGATCTGCATCAGGTCTTAGCTTAGAGCATACGCCATATATCTGTACCATGCCAACTGCGTAACCACAATCACTATCCACTTATCTAGGCACTTTTGAGGTCTGGCATCACTATCTATAAATTAATCCTGTGTCACATCACTGGATCCTTCAAGCATCTCTGTAGAATTGGAAAGATCTCTGCTGCAGCAAGTGAAGAGTGCCTACAAAGCCTGAATCTAATTACGGTAGACAGAAGTTCAGGAAGATAGGTGCTTCCTCCAAGTATGCTAAGAGCATGTAAGAAAGACAGATTTCTATATTCTGATGTATACAATGCAGTGCGGGCAATTCAAAGGAAGTTATTGAAATGTGGGTACGTTTGTATACCATAATGTAGCTAAAAAAGCTTTGAAGTAATAAATGGATGCAATTTTCAGAATACCCTTTTTAATACTTCTTAAAAAGAGAGGCCATCCTCTGGAATGTAAGTGAATATGAGAGGTAAGACTGCTTCCCCCCTCTCCTCCCCCCCACCCAACAGTTCATAAGTCTGAAAAATAAATAGAAGGAATGAAAAAACCCAGATTTAGCTCTACCTAAATCTGGTTATAGCAATTTGATTCCCATATGATTCCCACATTTACACGGCAATGCGCATGCTAATAGTTCTAGTGTTAAATGTTTTGTGAAAGTTGTTGGACTTTATTCAAAATAACCAGCATACACATAGGAACATATATACACATAGGAACATAACCTAATCTCTCCCCTTCCACAAGAACTTTGTTAGATAAAGGCTGTTGTAATAAGCATAACCACACTCACATTAGGATGGGCTAGTGAGTTTTCATCTTGGTATTTGATAGCAGTAGGAATAATTCCAGGCACTGTTTCTTTTTCAATAGATGTGAGAACAGAACTTCCCAGTTCTGCTGCTGCAGCTTCGCTTTTGACTTCCGCGGGTTCTGTTGCCTAATTGAGAGTGCAGGGTAGGGGATAAAATTCACACACAATCTTCATAGTCTAATTAATTCCACTCTGAATAATATGAGAACATCATTGTCCTGTGACAGTAGACTGATAGTGAGAAATATACTGAATAACAGGAATTTCATGTTAAAGAATTTTGCCTAAACTAACCCACCATGTCTATTTTAGTGGATGCATGGAAGCACCAGAATGCCTTGGAACCTACAACTATAGACTGGACAGAAGCCAGTTTGAGATTCTGAACTTGCTGAATTCTAGAGCAAGGAATTTCATTTATCTTTATAGGATCCTAAATCCTAAAGTCTCAAAACAGTTGTCACAAATATTTGTGCATTTCTCTTATGAAACCAAATTAATAAGATAAGGGGGGGGACTGTTTCCAAGGGCTCACAAACTAATATATATCTATTTGCAGCAAGGGATGCTTTATCATATAAGACATATATAGTGAAAACTGCAAAGGCCTGCTTGAAGAGATAGGATACTATGCTCCAGCTGAAACTAGAATAGTGCTTCTGCAATAGTTCTGTAGATGACTATGGCACCGTCTAGCTCAGTCCTATTTACCCTGACTGGAAACAGATCTCCGGGGTTTCAGATGAGCTTTTCCCCGCCGTACATGAAGATTTCAACAACTGGTCATCCACGTGATACACACAGCACTTATCATCTTATTTAGCATCCCCCCCCAAGAGTATCCTTTCACTCACCTTTTACATGACAAAGGGCATGCATTTCCTGACACACAGACTAATTTCAGTGTTGGAAAAAATAATGACTGGAGATTCCCTCCAAATATAGTTTGTCCAACCCGCACCTAACCCACAACTCCAGTGCAGGAGAACTCCCTCTTAATCATCAGCCCAAAGATCTTTGGAATTATTACTGCTTCAGATCTGGAATATCTTTATCTGTTCATTTGGGAAAACGTGATATGGTAAACCGCCCCGTGATCTTCGGATGAAGGCTGGTATAGAGATTTAATAAACAAGCAAGCAAGCAACATTCATATGGCACTGGATTCAGAGAAGACCCCACACCTTGATGTGGGGTGGGAGTTGGAGGGCTGATTCGGTCTGGCGGTAGCTTCTCCCATTGCAATACATGCTGCTCCACATGACCTTGACAGAGGAGGGCCTTCCCAGGGTGATGCCATCAAAAAGGGGGAAGACAAAAAGCCCTCAGATGTGCAAAAAGCAGCCTTGTATTTCTCTGTACCCAAACTGGCAGTTTAATAAGTTGGATTGCTATATTAAAAAAATACGGCATTTGTGTCAAAAAATGTCAATACTTAAAAGCGATACCTGTGCCTTGCTGCAACCAGAACACACTAACTGAATTAAGCACATTATTGTTGACAAAACCTGCATTCCTTTATTGTACCTAAATGCAGAATCACATCATTATGGGATCCATATATTTCTGATGACTGGGATTAGGATTACCAGTATGAAAGTCAAAGTCAATGTCAATGTCAACTGCATTAATGTACCGGCTTTCCACCAGCTCACAAGGGGCTCTATGCAAAGAAAGAAGATTGAAAACTTACCTTTTTGACTTCTTTACTTGATCTGAATGTCTGTGGAACAAAGGAGTCACTTTCAATTGCTTCAATTTCTTTTACTCGTTTCACTTGCTCTACGAGGCTGGTTTGGTCTATAGAAGAGGGTATAATGTCAGTATAGTTTAGCATAAGCTTAAGATCAGCACTGTGCAATATTCTTCTAAAGTATTTCCTCTGCTCGAAAAATGGAAAACTCTAAGGTAAGTGATGGCTCTGCCAAGGAGAAATTATTCTTATTTTGTTCAGCAAAAAAAAAAAAAAAGGATAGGAAGGATAAAGCAGATTCTAGACAATGGAATTGAAATATTTGCCATTTACACCAGATACAAACAGGATGGCGCTGCTGAGAAAACATCTGGTAATCATGAGTTTGATTCCTGTTGCAAAGAGTACAGACACCCCCCACCCTCTGCCCCACAGTTCAATATAATGCCAAAAGAAGGGACTTGGCATTTTGTTTCTTGACTCAATAAAAAGTCCCCTAGCATCTGACCACGGTTTGAGCCTCTCAATGGGGTTCCACCTACCACACTGAGAATCACTCCAAAAAAATGATGGGTAATTCTATACAGAGCCCAATGTATCCCTAAAGTAGCTCTCTGTATGCTTATTGCATTCATGTAAACCATGTTAATATTCCAGCACTGCTTTATGTGACATTTTAAAAAGTTTTTCAATCTTTTAACAATTGAAAAAGTTGAAGAATGTGCTAGAGTTAGGAAAATTTCATTTTACAGACTCGCTTGTTTCCTTTTGAGCTTCACTGTAATAAATATGAATGCTGCATTTTTTCCACTTCTGTTGGAGATGAAATTAGTAAGATCAGGCATATATATACTGACAACAAAAAGATCCATCAGAAATTTAAATACCATACTTTGATCCACAATAGGAAACCAAATAGAAAAGTTCTTCAGATAACATAAGTATTCAGCACACACTAAGGAACACAATAGTCTGTGATATTTGCTGGACTGAGAAAGGTCTCTGGACAATCTGGATATATTTTTGGCACCCTTCCCTTTAAAATGTCAGCACTGTATCGTGCTAAGCCCATCAACTCTTATCCAGAAGAGCATTCCAGTATTTATGTGGACAAACAGTACATACAAGTTTTATTATACGTAAAAGCTTTGCTTGATCAGAGGCAGACAGAACAGAACCTTGCACACTATATAATTTAGAGCTACTCTATGTCAGTCAAATAACCAAGGAAATTTAAAAGAAATTAATGTTGCCGTACATAAGCAACGGAAAGAAATTTAGCTCTGCTAATCTACACTTTCGAACGACTGGACTGTAGCGGACACAGAAGGCTAAGTCAAATGTCTCACTGTTTTTTTATGCATCCACTGAGTACAGCCACCACCACTGGTATAATGTCAACTTATTTAGGTTTAGGTTTCTACAATGTTGTCATTCAGGTCACATGTTGTCCTTTCTCTCCCACTGATGAACTAGTATGGGACTTGTGAGACACCCTTGCCAGTCACTCCTATGATGGAAATGGTATCAAGATTTTATAACCACGCATAATCAAAAAGCCGGATACTGTCATGACAAGCTGCCTTCGATGCTCAGGTATATCTGTGTCTGCTTCACTTATGGTTTTTCCAACACCGATGACAGATATCTGTGTAAGAAAAAGTGTATGCACTATATATAAATATATTGTCACAACTGACAAACATGCACCTGAATGTTTTTGTAGTTTAAGCATTCAATGGGAAAACCGTTGTAGACAGGTTTGACCTTTGGTATTGGCGAGTCACAATGTGGGGAACATGGTCCCCAAGAGAAACAAAATCACAGAATGTTTTCCAGAATTACTTCAGTGACATTAACTGGATAAAAATGGACTGGAAGGAAGCTGTATCCATTAGTCTACAATATTGTTGACAAACACATTATTGGTATATAAAATGACTTCCATATAGTGTTTGTCAGATGTCAGTAGAAAGGATATATATTTCATAGTAAAATCAAAAATAATGGAGTCAGAAAGCTAAGAGGGTAGAGACAAAAAAAATCAATACTAACTCATTGGACAGCAAGTCCTTTCACTCTGGTCAGACTGAAAATACAGAACTATTTGTATCAGTGACTGTTGATGCCATTTTTCATACATAAATCATTCCTTCTATAAGAATTACAATTAAGCTTGCTCCCAGTAGCTCTGTTCTTTTTATCTTATTACTAATGCGGGTGGGAAAACTTGGAGAAATAAGCATACATGGGAAACTATCAATGCACTTGTGTGGGAGGCTTGTCAAGACCTTTTTGTGATAACCTTCAGTTTTAATGTGTCTGCTCATACAGGCTTACGTCTGTAAGTCAACACAATCATACAGCAGCAGTAACCTTCTGAAAACAGCAGGTGGCATTGTATTACCAGTTAAACCACAATGCATAACAGAAGGGCTTCAGAGGCCTTAAGTATCCAGAATTCATCTTATTTCAAAAAACCAAACATCTTTCAAGATTGTGACTCCTTTTGTTTTAACTTAAGAATATTTGTATTAATGATTTCTTTTTTGTGTGTAAACCTGGCTTTCGTAAGTACCTTTAATGTATGTGCTGTTCCTATTTTTAGGGGGGGGGGCAGCTTTTTCAGTGGCTAACATGATATTGTTGTTGTTTAGTCGTATCCGACTCTTCGTGACCCCATGGACCAGAGCACGCCAGGCACTCCTGTCTTCCACCGCCTCCCGCAGTTTGGTCAAACTCATGCTGGTAGCTTCGAGAACACTGTTCAACCATCTCGTCCTCTGTTGTCCCCTTCTCCTTGTGCCCTCCATCTTTCCCAACATCTTTTCCAGGGAGTCTTCTCTTCTCATGAGGTGGCCAAAGTATTGGAGCCTCAGCTTCAGGATCTGTCCTTCCAGTGAGCACTCAGGGCTGATTTCCTTCAGAATGGATAGGTTTGATCTTGCAGTCCATGGGACTCTCAAGAGTCTCCTCCAGCCCCATAATTCAAAAGCATCAATTCTTCAGCGATCAGCCTTCTTTATGGTCCAGCTTTCACTTCCATTCATCACTTTAGCTTTAACTATACGGACCTATATGGCTAACAGGGTATGTGGCATGTAGCAATTACACTTCACAAACATAATTAGGAGCTCCAGCACAGCCAGAGAGGAAGTAAAAGGGGGCAAATATTTCTTTTAAAAACAAAAACATAATCTATATAATACAAAATGATAGAAAACTAGTATCTTGTGAACCACTCTATTTAAATGTTACAACCCCAAAAATGGTATGCCAAAATATGCTTATCAGACAATTTTCTAATAACAGAACTCTGCCCAAGGAAAAGCAACAAGGAAAAACAACAAAGAATCCTGTGGGACCTTTTAAGATTAGCAAATTTCTTACAGCATAAGATGTTGTGGTCTTCTGATATAGCTGTTGCAGTGTTTTAAAGGACACTGCAACAAGAAACCATTAAATTACAATGTTTCAAGCGGTTCAATTCTGTCACCTGTGGCTTGAATTGGGCTAATGGGCTTTTATTACATTACACGTGTTAATTAGCTTACCGATGTCAGGATGTTTGTGTTATCGTTGATGCTGCTTTGTGAATGGTCACTGTTAATAATAATAATATAATTGTCGCTGTCTGTGCTTTCTGAGTCTCTTTTCCCTCTGGCCTCACTGTTTACAATCCCTTCCAACCATTTGTGTACTTGTATGTATGTCACTCAACATCAAAAAAAACGAAGATCATGGCCACTGGTCCAATCACCTCCTGGCAAATAGAAGGAGAAGAAATGGAGGCAGTGAGAGATTTTATTTTCTTGGGCTCCATGATCACTGCAGATGGTGACAGCAGTCACGAAATTAAAAGACGCCTGCTCCTTGGGAGAAAGGCGATGGCAAATCTAGACAACATCTTAAAAAGTAGAGACATCACTTTACCAACAAAGGTCCGTATAGTTAAAGCCATGGTTTTCCCAGTAGTGATGTATGGAAGTGAGAGCTGGACCATAAAGAAGGCTGATCGCCGAAGAATTGATGCTTTTGAATTATGGTGCTGGAGGAGACTCTTGAGAGTCCCATGGACTGCAAGAAGATCAAACGCATCCATTCTTAAGGAAATCAGCCCTGAGTGCTCACTGGAAGGACAGATCCTGAAGCTGAGGCTCCAATACTTTGGGCCACCTCATGAGAAGAGAAGACTCCCTGGAAAAGACCCTGATGTTAGGAAAGATGGAGGGCACAAGGAGAAGGGGACGACAGAGGATGAGATGGTTGGATAGTGTTCTCGAAGCTACAAACATGAGCTTGACCAAGCTGCGGGAGGCGGTGGAAGACAGGAGTGCCTGGCGTGCTCTGGTCCATGGGGGGTCACGAAGAGTCGGACACGACTAAACGACTAAACAACAACAATGTATGTCACTGATTTGTTAAGTCTTTTTAAGAGGTCAATGGACTCCGTTGGCTTTGTTGCAACACACTCACCCTTCTGAAAACTGTCAAGGAAAAGGGGCTTTAAAACACTTACTGGTAAGCATCAAAATAAGTTCAACATATACAGTATCCCTACTCAGCCATAAAGCCCTCTGGGTGACCTTGGGCCTGTCAAGGCCACAAAGCATAATCTACCTCACAGGGGGTTTGTGGGGGTTAAATGACGATTGAATGCCCAGGCAGCATGGATCCCAAAGGGTATTGGGAGGGGAAACTGCCAGGAAAGGAAGCTGTGGGGAGGAGGGGGAAAGGAAGAAGAGAAATGTCACAGGTCCGTGGAACCTTCTCATGTGGCCACTTTCTTACTCTCCAGGTTTCTGCCCCACGGCAATAAATATCTGAGGACGCAAGAAAGCAGGGCATTTTCGGTGGCAGCCCCAGTTCTATAAAACACATCTTGGTACCATACATTTTAACCTAGGGCTAGCAACTTTTTTAAAATTGAAAAAGGGCCATATTTTATTACTGAGCAACAATAGAAGGGCCAGCAAGAGTGATCCGACCCAACTGAATGAATCCTGGATAAGTCAGGACTTGGGAAAATAGGCCACTTAAGTCTCCTTTTCAGTGTGAGAAGCAAGATGAGCTTTGACCCAGCAACTCTTCCTTTACTCACCTCAGTTGCTCACCACCTTCTCTCATGCTTTAGGTCTGGAGCTAGCACAGCTAAAGTGCATAAGAGTTGTGGTGATGTCTCAGCCAAAGCTTTTCTTGCTCTCTGTTGCTGTTTTTTAGCTTAAAAAGATTTCTTCCTCGTGTAAGTCACATACATAGGTCAAATGACACATTAGGTTTTATCCAGCATTGGTCATACTCAGAGTAGATCTATTAAAGTTAATTGGCCTGACAGGTCCTTTAATTTCAGTGGGTTTACTCTGAGTAGAACTTAATTGGATACAATCCCTTTCTTGTATTGGGTAAATGTACTTTCATTCAGCAAAATGATTAAGATGTTACACCAATGTTAACTCAGTGTTTTCCAGCCACCTAATGTGTATATAAAAAAGACATATAATTACAAAGAAAGGTATAAGAATTCATAGGACAAAATGGTACAGAACATCAATAATATCCTGAAGGATGCTGGACGTCTGCTGCATTTTCACACACACAGAGAGAGGCTGAATAAAGTTTCATCTTGCAGCATATGAGCAAGCCAGACTGCAGCCTCTGCTGTTGCTGCTAGCTGTCCATTTTAATTCTTGAATTCTTATTGACTCTAATTAAAATTCTATAGATGGAAGAGCTGTAGGTTTCTCAGGAACTTGCCAGTGAATGTTGTCTGCCAGCCATCTCCAAACACCCCATAACCACACACAACCAGCCTGTCAGGAGAGCTAATGCAGACATTGTGGGGCACACCACATTTGTCACTGTGGCTAATATCAGAGATACTCAGCTCTTTTTTTCTCAGCACACAAAAGCACGATATGTAATTCAATGCTCAATTTACCCTTGTCTCGTAGGAGATTTCCCCCTGCTAATTGATAGAAATTAAGCCATTAATCAAGCCACTAGCCATCATTCAAACCAGAGAAGATGAATACAAACTTTCATCATAACCACCTTCCCCATTTTAGTGTTCATTAGCATTAATTTTTAATGCAATTATGCTATTCTTTTACACTGAGCTCATAAATTACTGCTCTTTTGTTGCTGGTTGGCCTTGTAAAATCCAAAGGTAATGCTTTGTGCTCTGATCTTAAAGGCAATTACTAGCTTCTTCTATCTTTTATATATCCATAGTAAAAAAAACAAACAACCCAAAAAACTTTATATAGTATATATAACACATCTAAAGTATGTGGCTTATTACCAATATATAGCATACACATTGTAGTTAGACATGTAGGTAGACAGAAAGAGAATACAAGCACACAGAGAAAATCACTAAAAGGGTCATATATATACATAGGCCACAGAGCTTAAAAAGAAACTATTCAGTTAGAAGCAGCTGTGGCTCTCAGTAGCTCTCATTCAGTTCAGTTGCACATACTTTTATTCTCTCCCCTCCTCATATAAGTGAATAACTGGAATCACTGCCATTCCCTCCTCCAGGGAAATGTAAAACTGTGACGTTGGGCACATGGCTGGGATGAAGGCAAAACCAGACCACCTCCACCCCAACCAACACTGACATACAGTGAGAGGGGGTTCTCAGGGAGCGCACAGTGATGCACTGCCTAGCCCTGGTGAAACCCCTACAATAAATGGACCTTCAGTGTCAGCCCCACCTGTGGAAAAAACACGGGCATTTTGTTAACATTAAATAAGCACGACTGCAAAAAGCACCCTGCTTATAATCAAAGATGTGGAATGCTAATATTAAACAGATAAATTAAGCAACAAGCCTTGGGAGGCTTTCAGTTATAATTTATCCTAATTGGAAAAACAGCAACTGCGCAGACACATTTTTTTCATGCTGCTCATTTGCTACACATGTGCCACAAGATCAAATGAAACTTTCAGAAGACATGAGCATATATATCCCAGAAGAACACAAATTGCCATGTGGCAACATGTGGTACAAGAACATGGTTTTACTTTAATTCAAGTAATGATCCATCATGAGGAACCACACAGAAGTTTGTTATACATCCAGCTGTACCATCCATATATATATATATATATATATATATATATATATATATATATATATATGCTTTCGTAGATTTTCACGGGTACAGGAATGCAGGTTTTGGTGTCTTCGGGTGTCTTCCCGTGTAAGAGTCGGGGTGTCTGGGCGACGTTTCGACGAGGTCTCACTCGTCATCTTCAGGCTGGAGCTTTACTGGCTGGAGCCAGTAACAAGAAGCCGAAAGCTCCAGCCTGAAGATGACGAGTGAGACCTCGTCGAAACGTCGCCCAGACACCCCGACTCTTACACGGGAAGACACCCGAAGACACCAAAACCTGCATATATATATATATATATATATATATATATATATATATATATATACATATACACACACACACACACACACACACACACACACACACTCTGCAACTGCTGGCAAAGAAAGCCTGTAGAAGAATGCAGATGTATAAGAAATGCAGATTTACAGGAAACTACTACTACTCTGTGCCATGACCCCAAAGTAGCTCAAGGAATCCTTGATCTCCCTACACTATTGATAGCTTACAGCTGGATTCCCAGCAGAGATAACAAAATCAGTGTGGATTACAAAATACTTTGACTCTTCTGATAGGTGCAGTAAATGTTCTTGTTTTGGTTTCTTGTGCAGTTTTTGCTATGTATGATAGATTAATGTTTACTGATTTTTTAAAAACATGTTTTGGGGTTTTGTGTTTGTTTCAGTACTAGAACAGATCCATCCTGAAAAACGGGGAAAGTGGAATACAATTTCATTATCTGCCTAAGGGGTCACTCATAGCTACAGCCTTACGTCTCCGAAGAAAAGCTTAGGATACAGTTAACATGGAGATTCAAATGCTTGCTTTGTGCTACTAGTTATCTTCACTGTTATTTGTAAAATTCCCTTTCTCAAAGAAATTACCATTAAGAATCACTTGGAGTCAATCTGATCTTGTTCATACAGATGAACAAATTGACAAGTTGTTGTTGTTGTTGTTTTATACCCCACCCATCTGACTGGGTTACCTCAGCCACTAAGAGCAACTTCCAACATATATAAAAACATAAAAATAGTATTTTTTTTTAAAAAAAGAAAATCAGACAAACAACAGTTGGCTTATTTCCCAGTGGCTGCTGTTTATTTCATAGCAGGTAAGGTCCCCTGGATGGTTAAGTCCGGTCAAAGGCGACTCTGGGGTTGCGGCGCTCATCTCACTTTTCAGGCAGAGGGAGCCAGTGTTTGTCCACAGACAGCTTTCCGGGTCATGTGGTCAGCATGACTAAACCACTTCTGGTGCAACGGGACGCTGTGATGGAAACCAGAGCGCACAGAAACACTATTTACCTTCCTGACGCAGCGGTACCTATTTATCTACTTGCACTGGTATGCTTTTGAACTGCTAGGTTGGGTAGCAATTTCCCAGGGGCTACTGTTTATTTCATAGCATTCCATACCAGAATAGACACTGCAATACAGAGAGGTTGGGATAATATTTTATATATGTAATGTTTATTTTTTATTTTAAAGAAAGCAAACATTAAATAAACAGATGCTCCGGCGAGGGAATCATAGTTCATTGCACACAGAAGGCCCCAGCTTTAATCTTTGGCATCTCCAGTATGATACCAAGTGGCTGGAAAGGAGTCTGCTTGGAACCCTGGACAGCTGAAGCTGGTCAGTGGAGGGAAAGAAAGAAAGAAAGAAAGAAAGAAAGAAAGAAAGAAAGAAAGAATCCCTCAATTTTTATGGGCTTAATGCTTTCATTGCCCTGCAGCTGCTATGTTCTCTTAAATCCAGGTGCTCAGTTTGGGAGCTTTCCTTTTGTTGTGCCTCATCCAACCACAGAGAACTTATACTACAATCAAGTGTTATATAAATTTTGTTAAAATTCTTGATGTTAGCCTGCACCCATTGAATGTGTGCTGAACCACCAGGGACCATGGATTCATATCTTCCAGTTTGACTCAAGTTTTGGGGCATTTACCTCAAACTATGCTAGACATTCAGGTAGTAAAAGTGTTTAGCATTTAATATTCTGCTGTGAATTGTTTTAATTGATTTTAATACTGTATTACTATATTGTTGTAGCCCGTCTTGGAGCTTTATGGTGAAGGGCGGGTAAGAAAGCCTATAAATAAATAAAATGACATTTGAAATTACCACAAGATTGATATGACACAGGGAAGTAATCAAAACTTGATCTACCAGGACAATTTGTTTACAGAATATACTTAATCCATCACTTGATATTCTGATTAAAAATGATTGGCACTAGGCAAACAACAATTTGTACTTAATGGATTACAGACTTGTTAACAAATACTCAAACATAATTTTGTGTTTGGCATTACATCCCACCACTTGTGTACCAGATGCCAGTGACCTCAAAAATCTTATGGAAGGCAGCAATTGTGAAGTCTGCAGATGTCATAAAATAACTGAAAGTAAGAATTGGATATACACAGTAGATGGTGATAACAGGAGAAATCAGAACAATTGTTACGTTTCTCCTCTGCTAATGCAAATAATCTTAATGAGCGTTTCCTCTGACCTCCATGCAGTATCCCATGTGCTACAAAAACAGAGCTTTTCACTCTTGACATCAGCCCATCTTGCCTATCTTAAATTAGAAATTATATTGGTAAGAAACCTTGAAAGCCCTGGCAAAAGGTGTAATAGCAAATGAACATTAGCTTCAGATATAAGGAGGAAAGTTTGGCATCAGAAATATCCCCTTGCCATATGGGGAAACATGTTAACTTGAATTTGCTATTCTTGAGTGGGAGATCAGGAGAAAGGAGAAAGAAAAGACAGAAATGGAAGAACAATGAAACTTGAGATAATTCCTTGTGACATGCGTAACAGCTGCCAAGGAGACAATCGTTTCACCAATCTCATAATACGAAGTCCTCTTAGATCCATCTGTAAAGAAATAGGTTGCTCTAGCAGAACAGAGCTGTGTGTAGCACAGAAGTACAAAGCAGAATGTGTAGATTATTTACTTAACTTAAATAGTGTTAAATCAGAAGATTTTAAAATTATGAAATATTTTAACAACACACAAACAAACAAACAAACAAGCTATAAGCACTTCACATTTACATTTCACCATAAACTGCTTCCTTAAAATGGCTTACATGATTTTTGAATAACTTTCACACTTAGGATCTAAACAACCAGGAAACGAATTCCAGAAAAAGGTAACAGCCACTCAGAAGACATCTCTACATGCCTCTGTTATTCCTAAGTGACCAAGAGAGGATGCAAAGAAGAGGATAGTATTAGCTGAGTGTAGGGATTGTATGCCACCAAGTTAATACAGAGCCACATTTAGCAGCTTTTGTTTTAACTCCCTCTACTAGGGATGAGAGAAAATTTCAAAGTACTATTCTAGAATAATCACTCCAGTTCTTAAGGCTGGAGTGGGGAACCCTCTCCTCCCCAACAATTAGGGTGTTTCTTTTAAGGCTTCCATAGGTGACAGTGGAAGCTTTTTAGAAGCACAATTGCTGCCTGGGTGCATTTTCATATGAGGGTCTGCAGCTAAAGAACGAAGGGCATGTGCTGCCCCCTCCCCACCCAAAAACTGCTGCTCCTTTAGCTAGGCAATTAGGCTTGAAAACAGCTTTCCTTTGGAGCCAATTTGAGGCTTTTTTCAAGCCTAACTGCCAAGACGGAGAAGGCAGCTAGGGAGTAGGATATTAACCCTCCCAGCACCGTGGGCTGCAGTCTTCAAGAAGATCACCACCTTAGCCATTTAGCTTGGGGGGAAAGCTCCAATGTTTTCTTCAAGCCTAATTGCTTGGTGGTGGGAAGTGACAAAATATGTTTTGTGTGTGTGTGTGCGAGGGAGAGAGAGAGAGAGAAATAGGTGTGGGTGTGAATAAACTGCTGTGTGTTATATACACACTGTGCTATTTTTCCAGAAAAAGAGGTGCCAGAACTCAACATGAACACCTACCTTGTTCTCTTATAGTGGCAATGGCACCCACCTGAGAGATGCCAGAACTCAGTTCCAGTGAGCTCCAACTGAAAAAAAGCCCTGGTTATATGCGAGAACACATATGTGTGGATTCTGTAAGTGTGTATGACCAAAGAAGAGGTGTATCCACTTTTTGCATTGGCCCCACCCAACACTGGTAAACAGATCCCAGAAGTCAAAATAAAAAAATTCCTTCCAGTAGCACCTTAAAGACCAACTAAGTTAGTTCTTGGTATGAGCTTTCGTGTGCATGCACACTTCTTCAGATACACAGATCCCAGAAGGTTAGTTATGAAGGAATATGGTGTTTGCACATAAAAAGGTTTCCCACCCCTTTCTTATAGAAACATTATTTTTTTTGGGGGGGGGGTTCAATATTAACATATGATGTGTTTGTGAAACAACTAAGACAGAGAAAAACATTTTTATTATAATTACAAAAAAAACCAAAACCATAAAGGCTTTTCATTCACAGAATGGCTTATTTATAGATGCCAGAGTGATTCATTAGCTCGGCAAACGTGGACCATGAGAACTACAGCAGAACTGTAACCCGGTTTTTAAAAGTGCAGCTTTTCAAAGGTTTTGATTCTCACCTCAGGGAATCAACTACGAACAATGTACAATTTTTTTTAACGAGTTCTTCTTATTTTTATGTCACAAAGCATTAATTGACCACAACTGATAAATATTTGGTGAACTTTTGATGATTTGATTTTCCCCATCAATGCCTGCAAAACTGATAATTATATCAGAAACTTTTCATTCGGCAGTCTTTGTTCTGCCTACAATCTAAGGGCAAGATCAACCTCTGACCCATATACATGGAGGGCAGGCACAGCATGTGTAAAAGACTGTGGGCAAGAACCAAGGCAATTTTTAAATATTGTATAGCACAAAGCACATCTATAGGTGATTTAAAAACAGCAAATTATAGTGACAACCACCACCAGAAAACCAGCTTTGGAATGCTTCAATATTGCTGCGCAGGTACTAAACTGAAGGAGGTCAAGGATTAAACATTTGTGTACTGTATAAAGCTGGCCAAATACATAGTAGCCTGTATGTTTCATGCTGCATAATTCCAAGCAAACTAGAACAATCCATGGATAAATCTATCAAAGCAAAGAGATAATGTCTTGACAGAATGTGTACTGACAACCTGAACAATCAACATGCTTTGGCCCTAAAAATAGCAGGATAGCTGGATTCATGTATAGGATGGGCATATAGACCTTCCTCCATTGATTAGCATGATTAGCATGCTGAGGGTGGATGGATTGCGTATCATGTTGGGTGTGTCTGTGTGTGATTGTGTTTGTCTGAATTAACAACTGGGCTATATATGGCTCCATAATAGTTGAGCATGGCACTGATCATCCTGTGTTTGGAAGGTTCGCAATGTTACCTCAGCTACGATTTGTGCCTAAATTTGGAGCAAGCAGCTTCACTTGTTGGTCTGCTTCACTCAGTGATCAATCTACCACCTTTATATTAGCTTTTTAATGTTAAAATTGTCATTTCCCCACTAGTTTTGAGCACATATTAGAATGACAAGCTTGATGTTATTCCTCTCTTTTAAATACACTACAGGGTGTTGCACTCACATAATGTATTGGTGTATTTATAGGAAACTGTTTCTGGCAGTGATCAGGTAATAGTTTTTGACTGAATTGATTATTCACTGACAGTACTCAACTTAGCCTTGCAAATGCATCAACTATGTAATAAGGAACTATTAAGACCATTGATTTTCTGATTTCAATTGATAGCTAACAGGCCAAAGCTACACATCAATATTTGCGTAACTAATACCCAAGAGCTAACAATTTTGACAAATGAAAACCTCAATAGGCCAAACAGTGCAAATAAATGGAAATTTAAAGCCTAACCCTCAGAAATTTAAATGAGGTACTTATATTCACGATACATATTAGTCTACAGGTATCTCATGATGACATGAGTTAAGGGAATAGGCACATACATACATTTATTTTTAATCTAAAAGACAATATATAAAAAATGTAGGGGGGCCTAAGAAGTCCATTTACTGCTCATAGCATCCAACCCATAACGTTTGAAGCCTTATGTAGAGATGTGCTGCAGTATTATTAAAAATAATCATCTTCCAGGTAATTATAAAATATTTAAAGCCTTCTCTAACAACCATGAATTTAAATGAAACCCATAACTTGCCCAAGGTATTGCTGACCATCTGTTTATATAATTCACCTAAATGTTGAAGATGAGTTTAAGCTACTTATTCATGCACTTTAAGCACGTGGGATCTTATTTCCATAATTAATTACCTTGGGCTCCATTTATTAGAAATTCCATTGTGTTGCGATAATGACACAAGGAAGACAAATATGCCAGAAATATGCCAGAAAGCACATACAGTGGTATATCTAACTTGGGAGGACAAGGGCTGTATTAGAAATGTTCATGATCCCAATAATCAGAGGTTCCAGACAGTTCTCTGAAGCCAACTGGCAATAAAGCAGCTGTAGAACATCTGTAGACTCTTAAGGAAGGTCTTTCGGCCTGAAAAGCCCTTTAAAGCATATCAAACTAATAATATGGATTTATGTTTTCATCTTGTGAGGTAGCTGCGGGTGCCCCTTGCAGTTTCTGCTAATCGTCAAGGATAACAGTGTTTTAACACAAAATCTCCTTCACAGCCCATTTTCTTCAGTTTTGAACTTGCAATCAAGCCAATGCTAAATTGGTAAGACCGCAGTCCTTCCAAAGCCAGATGTAATTTCACAAACAGATTTATGACTTTGCTGCATTAGGTCTGTGAAGAAAATGTTGTAAATAATGCAACTCTGAAATCATATCCTTTCAAACTGACAGCTATTACTTCAGATTTTCTGAAGCTCTGTATTTAAGGCCCGCTACTGCTAAACCCTTAGTTTGTGACCATCAGCAGGATTGTAAAATAAGACCATTTGGCAGCTGATCAAGAACAAAGAACTACTAAGACATGCTTCTCTGCCTCCTTTGCTGGCAGGAAGATGCACCCCCCCCCCCGGCAATGTAAGACTGGCTGTAACCTTTAGTCAAAAACAGGTTTATGTTAAGTCACACTTTGATAGTAGAGACAATGTTTTAACATAGAATATATAGATAATCAAATAAATTACAAACGGATCAAGGGAAAGTAGGAGAGAAAAGATATGTGGACTGGGTGCAATTCTCCTCTCATGTCAATCAATGCAGACCCAATGCATTCCTTCATTTCCAGTAATATCTAATAGTAGAAGAGCCCTCCTGGATCAGGCCACCCAGATCAGGTCATCCTCTTCTTACTGTGGTCAAACAGATGCTTATGGGAAGCATGCAAGCAGGACTTTGCCGTTCCTAGCAACTGGTATTCAGGAACATACTGCCTCCAACAGTGGAGGCAGATTATAACCATCATGGCTACTAGCCACTACTAGCCTTATCCTAAGGCTACATGGTGGCAGGAGAATCTCTACAACTGCAGGGAAATGGCCTTCACAAAGAGGAACATTTTTTTGTTAAGCTAGCCGGCTACTCTGCAATGGTAGGTACATGCAATGTACAGCCTGCCCCTGACCTTTACTGATCAATAGAGCCCAATATTAAGGACACTTCTCATTTTTATAACCGTTAAAATGAAAACAGCGTTTAACAAATAGCAGAGGTTTCTTGACATATTGCCATTCCAGAGTTGCTCTTTTCTCTCTTTCTTCTTTCTCAGAACTTCAGCTTCACAATATTATTATACAAGCAATCTCACATCTGGATATATTAGAAAAACACAAACCTATAAAAAATAGAGGAAGAATAAGGTCTTACTGGCAAAACCCTATCGTTGGTGATTAAAATATAAGCACGTTTTAATGCCTCACAAAAAACGTCCGTGATTTTTATAATGATGAAATTGCAGTTGGTGAATTATTTATGTCAGATCAGCACTTATTAAAATTTGTCCCTTTGACTTGTCTAATATTCCAAATAGTTAAACAAGCCATGATCAAGCAGCAGCACCAGGAGCCAATACATTAAAGATTGCAGTCTCTGCTCCTTTCTCACATCTGAAGAAAATTTGACTTTTCAGCTTTTCCTTCCAATCCAACCTCAACCATTCTGTGGTCATTATACTAAAAATAAATAAAATAAAACTGGTGGTCTACCATTTTGGCAAGTCTATCACAAGTCAAGTAATATGAAAGTACCACTCTAGAAACTGTTGCACAAGTACCGCAATGCACTCGGCAAAGTGTACAACAAGTAGTGTTTAACGATATCTGCACAACAAAAGGAAACAGAAATAAATTGTTCCATTTGAACCAATCCAATACACATTCTTAAATGAACCAGTCCTTTATTGATTCCATCTCTCCCCCAATTTTACAGCTGGAGAACTGAGACAGATAAGTAACTTAGCATATTCATGGCAAATAAAAAATTAAAAATTCAAGCACACCACAAACAACTTACAACAGAAATATTAGACCTCAGATTAGTTACTTGCATACTTATGTGTTGAGATGGAGATACTGATCTGTATCAGTTAGGAAACATCCTGTGAAATTTCACAGATGTGGTGGTTATTTTGGGAGCAAGGACAATTCCAGATACTCCTCAACAATCAACTTGCTAACTTCTCTCCCCAATCAGTTCCCAGCCCATGCTACCATACAAAGGGCCTCAAGTTCTTGCCTACAAGATATTTCTTTCTATTCTTGATGAGCTCCTGCTAACTGAACCTAACATCCAAAACACCATTAAAGAAAAACCATTTGACTCTATCCAAACATCTTCAACTTGGCAATACTACATAGCTGAGAAGGCTAGGTAAAATGAAAGGAAGTTCTGAAAGGCAGAGAAAGGGTGAGCAAGGAGGGGAAGGAAACTATGAAATGTCAATCATTCTTCTAACTACTATATGAAAGGCAAAATTTAAAGTACACAAGAATATTCAGTCTAATTAGCAGCAGGTCAAGGTGAAGACGAAGAGCTTGCAGGAAGGGATCAGTTTATTTTATTTTTTGTTGAAGAAGAAATCTTAAAATATAAAAACTGAAAACAGGTGAAGATTTTTGTTTACATATTGCCATGCAATTTTTGGCGGCCATAATCCATAGTTAACCACAAACAACAGTTGCCACAGAATAACAATAAGACTTGACCAATATTAGCAGCATTTCTTAAGGTATTTCAATTTTTTGGGTGCATCTGTGTTCTATATGTTGCTTTATATTAAGCTGAATATCTCAAATAATGTACACCATATTAATTAATCCATTTGTCATAAAATTACAATAAAAGATGAAACATACGTAAAAGGAGATCACAGTATGTACCAGATGTTACAAATTCTCAAGACACTGGAAATTCAACACCAGGTGGTTATGTCGGCCTAATGAAGCAACATCTCTACTCTCCAGGGACATGAAGGGTGCAGTTGGAGGCTCTCAGATATTGCTTAAAATATGCCATTTGTTAGGCATTAATTGAACAGTTTGAAATCCTGCTTTTTGTATAGTGGAGCCATATACGTGTTTAATTTACACAATATCATATGGAAATTTCTGCTGAGTGTTTGAGCCTGCTTTCATTCAAGTTAGATACTTTTGTTACTTGAGCTTACAGTTGATCAACCGATTTTGATTAATGAAGCAATAACTTAACCATATGTTATCTAAAATTAAAATTGAATTTCTTGCAGAATATATATATACTATGTGTTAAAGGCCACACAGCCAGAGTTCAGGTCACTGCCATAACAATAAACTTCAATAAAATTAGCGGAACATAAAGTGCGACCTTTGGCAATCTCTAATGAACTTAAGGGCATCTAAATATATTTTCTTATCATTGAGTACTGCACTCTAAGTTATTACAGCTATGTGTGCCACGTGGTATGACCTCATGCAATTGAATCCTCCTGTAGCAAGTTATGCCTAGTTTTCAATGCGAATTAAACTAGGGAATAATATGAGAAGTAACCATCAGAAGAGTAAAGTAAAATGATTCCCATACCTTGCTAAATTTAAATCTAAATCAGGGAAGCATATATGGTGCCCCCCATGTGATGCGGGACTACAATTTCCATCACCTGTGACCATTGGCTATTCTGGCTGGGGCTGATGGGAGTTGTAATCCAACAACATGTGCAATGTCTGCCTCTGATCTAGATATTGTTAAGAGTGAACATCATCTCAAAAGTAGTTTCCAAAA
The DNA here is from genome assembly GCF_965113315.1 of Podarcis vaucheri. NCBI lineage: Eukaryota > Metazoa > Chordata > Lepidosauria > Squamata > Lacertidae > Podarcis > Podarcis vaucheri. The sequence continues at coordinate 21,990,835 of NC_138763.1, forward strand.
GTGAAAATACAAGGTAGTAGATGCAAGACAAAGCAGGGCCAGTGCTCCTCAGTTTCTTCCACTTTTCTTTGGTGGAAACAAATACAGGAGAAGCTAGATAACAATTTAAATTCACAGAGCTCAATTAAAGGGCTCTGTGAAGCTCTTTAATTGCACATCCTTCCAGTGGCCCCAGACCAGCAATCCTCAGATGCAGATCCTTCCACAACAGTAGTCCTGAGAAGGAGTTGGAGCCACCCCCAACCTTTCCTCTGTGAAACTGCTGGCACATCTCATGTGCTGAACCTTGAGGAGATCCTCCTGCCACTGGACTCTTGATGACCAGACCACAGACTCCTTGGAGGGATCAGGAGACCCCCCCCCAAGCCTTCCTCTAGGGCATGGGTAGGCTAACTAAGGCTCGGGGGCCAAATTCGGCCCAATCGCCTTCTAAATCTAGCCTGCGGGCAGTTCAGTGTCCTTTTATTTAAAATGCACCTCTGGGTTATTTGTGGGGCCTGCCTGGTGTTTTTACATGAGTAGAATGTGTGCTTTTATTTAAAATGCATATCTGGGTTATTTGTGTGGCATAGGAATTCGTTCCCCCCCCCCCTTCAAAATATAGTCCGGCCCCCCACAAGGTCTGAGGGACAGTGGACCGGCCCCCGGCTAAAAAAGTTTGCTGACCCCTGCTCTGGGGAGTCCTCACAGCTTGAAACTCCAGTCTAGAGGAACATACCAGTCCTTTAACAGTCTAAGTGCAGCATAAAGCAGACAGGCTGCCATCTCTTCCAGTTGCTCTAAGAAACCACTGTGTAACTCCTGCCTTAGCTAATCTTGGTCATTATCCTCGCTTTGCCTACCCTAGTCATCTGTTACCTTCCCTTCTGGTTCCTGGCCTACTGATTTCCACCTTGTTTGGGTTATCACCTTCCTTTGGTGGTGGACATCACTATGGATCAGGACATCATGTGGCTCAGTCCCTTTGCCCATGAGCGTGACATGAGATCTGTTGATGCTTCATCTTGACTCATCATACAGAAGCTTAATAAAACATGCAAGGCAAGTTAAAGAAGCATTCACTCAATCCACGTGCTGCAGAGCATAATGCAAACTGACCTTGAATGTGCACCATCCAGCAATTTGCAGGGAATAGTGATTCAGATGTGTTAAATAAAAGGAAATTTCTAACTGTTGTCCTTAATGTAATATGCTGAGTGTCCTTGTCCTGAGTTCTGTAAGTAGCAGTACGTGATCAGTTATTTAGCACAAAATTACCAGGACAGAAATGATATATTGTATACCTATATTCAGACCTTCCTAAGAAGCCTGTAGATTATCCGAAAGAGAACGTCCTTTTGAAGTAACAAAAGTATTTCAAGTGAAAGTTAAAGATTATTTAATGTTAGTGAAGAGTGGGTAAAATCCTTTAACTTATGGACTGAAGGAAGGAACAAGAAAAAAGTCAGAGCTATGAGATCACATTTAGCGGAAGTTACTGCATGAATATTGGTAAATAGTCTATAACACAAGCTACTCTCCCTTTCTTACACACGTTGCTCCTAATAATATCTGTACCAAACAAACTTAAAATTAATGCAGTTTCTATATTCAACACATCCTGTAGAGTCTCTTAGCGAGCATGAACTAGATGGACCAAGAAACAAAAGATAAGTACAGTGGTACCTTGGGTTACGAACAGCCTAGTTAATGAACTATTTGGATCACGAACACTTCATCCCTGGAAATGAGTATTCCGATTTGCGTATTATTTTTTTGGAAAGCGAATTTGTGGGCTCTGGCTGTGGGAGGCCTTGGTAGGCTGTGCCGTGGCCCGGAACTAGGCCCCAGCACCTGTGTGGACTTGATTCAGCCTCCGCTGCCGGGCTCTCACCGCGGGAGGCCTCAGTAGGCCACCCCACGTCCCAGAGCTAGACCGCGCAACCCGTGAAGCCTGGAGTCGGTCCCCGCTGTCGGGGGAAGAAGACACCAGCCACAGGAGGCCTAGCAGGCCACACCGCGGCCCTCATCCCGCCCCCAAAGCCGCGGAAGCAGTGCCGGCCATAGGGGGCCCAGCAGGCCACACCGTAGCTCCAAACCCCGACGAGGAACACTTACCTAACCAAGACCAAGAGCGAAGTCCAGCGGTGAACCTGGTAAGAAAACAAAGTGAGCCTGGGCCGAAAAGCATCAGCCCTTTACTGGCCCTGGCCCCACCCCCAGCTGGTAGCAAGGTGAGTGGCACCTGGCCAGGTAAGTCCACCCACCCTGTGGGAGGGGGTGAGGGGAAAATTTTGGGATTCTGCTTTGTTCCATTGTTTTTGGGAGTCTGCCTTGTGCCTTTGTCTCTGCTTTGCTCCTTCGTTTTGGGGACTTTTGGGGAACTCTGCCTTGTGCCATTGTTTGGGGGACTGTGTGGAACCCAGTTCAGCTAACTTATTGATTGACTGTGGGACTGCTGACATGGATAAAATTAGCAAAAGGAAGAGAACCATGATAACTCTAAGAGGTAAAGAAGCAAATTATTTCTAAGCATGAAAGTGGGGTCCGTGTAAGTCAGGGGTTGGCAAACTACGGCTCCCGGGCCGGATCAGGTCGGCTGAGTCCTAGATCCGGCCCGCCCGGCCATTTAAGAACCCGCCACAAAGCCGAGACTCCTGGCGATGGCGACGGGTGGAAGAAGCCGAAACACCATGCCTGATTTAGTACCTCAGTGTGGCACGGGGATGTCTCTGCTAATCAAACGCCTCACCTGGTTTACCTCAGCGACGTTTGATTGGCAGAGACGTCCCCATGCTGCACTGAGGTAAACCAGGTGCAGTGTTTGATTGCCAGTCCCGCCGCTGCTCGGCCTCTTCCTCCTGTTGCCTGCGGAAGCTCCGTCCGGGCAGTCAAGCTGGCTTCCGGCGGTGGCGCTGCGGCCGCCATGCAGTCCTGCGTCATGATGGGCCGCTCCAATGACAAGAAAAGGTGCAGGTCTGGGTGGCACCACTCAACTCGTTCACATGTCCCCCACTCCTTGTTTCAGGTAGAGGGCCAAGCTGCCTTTGCTTGCTTACTCACCCTGATATCATTAATATTATTAGTATTAGTATTTGTATTGTTTTGTGCCCCCAGAAGCTGAGCGTGCGCACAGAGTTAGATGGTGGAAGGACAAAAATCCCCTTCCCCCTCTTTCTCTCTGCTTTCCCACCAGCCTTTCTCCTCTTGTTCTCCCTCCAAGTCAGGCCATTGGGGAAATAATACAGTGGTGCCTCGCAAGACGAAAAGAATCTGTTCTGTGATTCTCTTCGTCTAGCGGTTTTTTCGTCTTGCAAAGCAAGCCCATTGACGGATTAGCGGATTGGCGCTATTAGCGGCTTTTAGCGGCTTATCAGATCAGCTGATAAGCGTCTTAGCGGCTTAGAAAAAGGGGGGAAAGGGGGAAAAAACCCGCAGGAACTCGCAAGACATTTTTGTCTTGCGAAGCAAGCCCATAGGAGATTCGTTTTGCGAAGCACCTCCAAAACGGAAAACTCTTTCGTCTAGCGAGTTTTCCGTCTTGCGAGGCATTCGTCTTGCGGGGCACCACTGTAGTAGTAATAATAATAATCTTCTCCCGCCGCTCCAGCTGCCCTGGTGCGCCTATGGGCCAGAGAGCGGAGCGGACGAGCTCACTCTGCCTACCCGCTTCACAAGAAGAAGCAGTGGTGGTGGTGGTGGCGGCTGTGGCAGCTCTTTCTCTAGGCGGGGAGGAAGCCCGTTTCGCGGCGGCACCGCCAGGCCTTTGGCGAATGAGGCAGGTGGCAAACCGAGGAGGCGGCTGGGGCTGGGTGGAGAGGACTCCTTGCCCCCCTCGCCTCTTCTTCCAGCTCCCTCCTGGTGCCGCTTCTCCAGAGCTGCCATCCCTCCTTTGCCTCGGCCATTGTCTGCATACTTAACTTGCCACCATTTTCTCTGTGGGGTGATTGTGGGTCTTGGTGTGTGTGTGTGTGTTTTGGGGGGTGGCGGGAGGATGAGCAGCGTGATGGTGGGCGAGCTAGTCTGTTGAGGAGCCTTGCCCACCCCAATTTAATGCACACTATTTTGTTTTGTTTTATTTTATTACGCCTGCCCTTCCCTCGCCCCATTCTTCCCAGTGTGCATAGGAATTTGTTCATTTCCCCCCAAAAAATATAATCCAGCCCCCCAACAAGGTCTGAGGGACAGTGGACCGCCCCCCTGCTGAAAACATTTGCTGACCCCTGGTGTAAGTGATCTGGCAACGAAGTTTGGTATGGCCAAATATACAATTTGTACCATCTTAAAAAATAAGGATGCCATTAAGGGGGCCAGTGTTGCAAAAGGTGTTAAAACACTCACAAAGCAACGAACACAGACAATGGAAGAAATGGAAAAACTGCTTTTAATATGGATAACCGAAAAACAGTTGGCCGGTGACAGCATTTCTGAAAGCACAATTTGTGAAAAAGCTTTACATTTGCATGCCGACTCATCGCAAATGCCCCTGTAGCAAGTGCTGAGGTTGAGAGTTTCAAGGTAAGCAGAGGGTGGTTTGAAAATTTTAAGAGAACTGGCATCCACAGTGTTGTGAGACATGGTGAAGCTGCCAGTGCCAACAAATTAGATGCTGACCAATTTGTTTTGGAATTTAAAGATTATGTTGAGTCACAGGGCTTCGTTCCCCAACAAGTTTTCAACTGTGATGAGACAGGCCTCTTTTGGAAGAAAATGCCAAAGAGGACCAACATCACAAAAGAGGAGAAAGCATAAGCCCATGAAAGATAGGCAAACCCTTTTATTTTGTGCAAATACAAGTGGAGATTTTAAGTTGAAGCCTTTGCTAGTCTACCATTCTGAGAGTCCCAGGATATTTAAGATGAACAATGTCATAAAAAGCAAACTGCATGTGATGTGGAGGGCGAACAGCAGAGCTTGGGTAACAAGACAATTTTTTATTGAGTTTGGGCCAAGTGTGAAAAAATACCTCCAGGACAAAAATCTTCCAATGAAGTGCCTGTTTCTTATGGATAATGCTCCAGGTCATCCTCCTTGGAGGATGAGTTGTTGGAAGAGTTTGCGTTCATCCGTGTAAAGTTTTTGCCCCTCAATGCAACTTCTCTCATCCAGCCCATGGACCAGCGGGTCATATCTAATTTTAAGAAGCTTTACACCAAAGCATTGTTCCAAAGCTGCTTTGAGGTGACCTTGGACACAGAGCTAACCTTAAGAGACTTCTGGAAGAATCATTTTAATATCCTCCATTGCTTACATATGATAGACAAAGGATGGAGAGAACACTGAAGGCAGCATGGAAGAAATTGTGGCCAGAAGCTGTCCCAGAACATGTAACAGAGGCTGTTGAAGAGGATGCTCTTCTTGTTGAGGATATTGTGTCTCTGGAAAATTCCATGGGCTTGGAAGTGAGTGGTGCTGATGTGGAGGAGTTAGTGTAGGAGCACAGGACTGAGCTCACCACAGAAGAACTTCAAAACATTCTGATGGAGCAGCAAAAGGCGGCAACTGAGGAAATATCTTTGGAGGAGGAGGAGCAGAGAAAGTCTATCTACAGCAACAATCAAATAAATGTTTGCAAAATGGGCTGAAGTGCAAACTACTGCTGAAAAATATCACCCTGATAAAGCTGCTGTAAGTCATGCCACTAACACCTGCAATGTCTTACTTTAGACAAGTTTTTAAACATCGGCAAAAGCAAGTATCAATTCTTGGTAAGGAAAAGATCCAGTGAGTCTGAACCAGGGGGCAGTGGTGTAGGTGGCAGTGATGTAAAAAAAAGCAAGGGAAGGAATGGCAGGAGAGGAGTCACCAATTGTGAATCTGGAAGAGGACCCCAACCCCCCATCCAAACAATGACTATCATCAGTGTAGGTAAGAAAGAAAAAAAATCACATTTTCATTTTTTTAAATCATCAATACTGTTTTATTGATTGTACAATACAGTACATTGTTTATTGCTTTCATTTTATGGATCAATGGCCTCATTAGATATTAAAATTCATATTCAATTGCTGTTTTAGGGGTTGTTTTTCATCATCTGGAACGGATTAATCAGCTTTACATTACTTTGTGTGGGAAAGCACACCTTGGTTTAAGAACGCTTTGGTTTAAGAACCGGCTTCCGAAACGGATTAAGTTCGTAAACCAAGGTACCACTGTAATGAGGGTGCCAGGCGAGCCTCCCAGGGGAGAGCATTCCATAAGCTGAGAGCCATCACAGAAAAAGACCGTTTTTGTGTTTCCACCCTCCGGACCTCTCGTGTTGTCTATGCAGGAGAAGACTGTAAAATTTTATGTAGGAAAGATACCTGAGTGAACACAATGCCTGGTTAATGCACCCAAAAAGTCTGATGCACTGCAATCTTGGGACCGTACCACTTCATAATGTGGAGGTTGGTTCAATACCCCCAAGTCAAAACCTTCCTGCTCAGGAAAGCTAGTTTATCAGGAAGAAGTGGTCTGGATGTGCCCTCATCCCAACATGCTACTTTGATTTATCAGAGAACACTGAGATATAGAATCTGCCCTCTGTGTTCTAAAAGGGAAAAATATCTACATTTTTTTTAGTAACTAAACAAATAGGACTAGCAGTGAAATTTATCTGTGTGGAAAGCTCCTGACCAAGGTCCTATCCAGCCATGCCCTCCTCTGGGATACGCCATTCTCCCTCCCCTCTGCTTTCCTTTTTCTTTTTTCCCAGTCCATCTTTTAATTTTTTTTAAAAAATTCTGACATTACAGAACTAAACTCAAATGTATTAATTCCACTCTTACATCTCATGACATAACAGAAAAACTTCATGAGCCAAGAAAGGGGGAGAAGCGTATAAACTAAAATATGAATCAGCATTTTAACAGCTGAACAGAGAAAGGGAATTAAAATGCTGCAATTTTTTTTAAAAAAAAACATGAGTAGATGGGTAAAGCATGTAGAACTGAAAATTTACAAACTAGTTAAAACCTGGAATCGCTGACTGCTCAGAAACTACACAGATGGACCGTGGGGATGAACAGCAGAAACAGGTAATGAGTGAGGCGGTTGCATTGTCCTAGATGCTTCCCATTCCACCAGTCTCCAAAGAAAGCCTGATATTAATTAGATATTGAGCCAGGCTAATGCTGGCTGCAGATCCAGTTATGGTAACCTGCCTGTCAGTAGATCCTTCCACTGGATTGGCAATTTTGATCTGCGCCCCAGACATCTGGCGAATCTCATTGATCTTGGCGCCTTGACGCCCAATGATGCATCCAATCAGATCATTTGGAATGGTGAGTTCATGAGAAATAGTTTGAGCTGATGCATCCAAACCATGGAATCCAGTGTTGCCATGAGACATTGGAAAGTGGGACTGTTGCATTGCCAACTGTTGCAGCTTGGTCAGATCTGGCTGTGGAATGGCACACTGTCCTTGAATGGTATAGGCCTCTTGAGGTGGTCCCTCCCGGTCAGAGTTGAGGCACACTGATGGGGTGGTGTGGAGGTTACTTGCACTGCCGCTGCTGTACCTGTCCTGACCGCCTGCAAAGATGACAGGAGAACTGGATGGCTTGGGTCGGTAGGGGATGGTGACACCCTTTAGGGGAGACTCCAGCATGACCACACATAACTGCCTCCCCTCTGGTTTTCTGACCATCTACTGAAACCATGCATAACAATGCCCACTGAACTGTTTCTGGTGCCCCTCTTAGGGTTTTTCTTTTTTATATATAAAAAAGGAATTCTACAAACTTTGGGTCAAGTCTGCTGGTGCATGGAGGCTGCAGAATGGGGGGTAGCAAGACTGAATTCTCTTCATTATAAATAAAATAATATTCTCTGAACTAAGTATCAGACAGAAGGCTGCATTAGAATCCTGCTAGTTCCAGCCATTCTATGTACAGGACACAGACACCTATCCCTATCCCTGAAGGTGCATGCACTTCTGTAATTCCTACACTTGCAGTCTAAAGGGCTGTCACATGGAGGTTGGAGCAAGCTTGTTTTCTCCTGCTTTGGAGGGTAGGACCCAAACCAATGGATTCAAGTTACAAGGCGATTCCCACTAAACACCCAGGAAGAACTTTCTAATATTAAGAGCTGTTCAACAGTGGAACAGTCTCCCACGAGAGGTGGTGCACTCTCCTTCACTGGAGGTTTTTAAACAGAGGTTGGATGGCCATCTGTCATGGATGATCTAGTTGAGATTCCTGCATTGCGAGGGGTTGGACTACAAGACCCCTGGGGTCCCTTCTAACTCTATGATTCTATGACAAAGTACAGAAGCACCTTGATGAGTCATTTCTATCTGCAGAATGGAACTAAAAATCACCTTACACCACAGGTCTCATTGTCAGAATAACAAAGAGAATGGTGCGTTTAAAAACTTACATATCACACAAAGCATTAACTGCATGAATGATACAGATTGCAACTGGAATGTCCATGCTCTCCAGATTCCTAATTTCTGACTTAAAGAAAAAACATCCTAAAGGTGCTAGATGCAGCCCTTCAGTATTGTATTAAAGATCTTACCATATGAATCTGAAACAATATTTACAAATGTTACTTATAAATATTTTGAAACTACAGTTATCTTCCCTAAAGAACAATTTGGTAAACATTCTGCTGATTTGTACTCACCCTTTCTTTCTGCTCACGTGGGCTTTATTTCCAAGCCTATTCAATATAATGTTTTCCAAGCAGGGACCATGTGAATTGTTCATATAAATAGAGCAAATTAAACTGTCTCCACATATATCCTATCACATTTGTAGCCCTGATTTCTCTCCTTAACACGTGGCCAAGACAGCGTATTATCTCCCTGCAGAGGTTGACCTCAGGATATTAGATTCTGCCACACAGCTCTCTTGTACTAAACTGAGGGGAAACACTTAATCACCCCTGCCTTTTCAGGGAAAAATCAACTTTAAATTTGCCATGATGAAAAATCAATAAAGCAGTAATTGCTTGGCTTATCATTGTGTGGAGGAACAAATTGGGAAGCGAAGCTTAGCGTCCACACAGATTTCAGTGAAACACATGGAGTTTCAGGATCACTAAGCTAGAAAAGGGAAAGGTCTCAGAGCGATAATTAAATCTACTCATGCTGATTTTCTGCCAAATTTATTTCCCAAGTGTATATAAAATGTTTCACTGCTTACTAGCTAGGCATAACTAATCAATTCAACACTGGGCCAACACACATGAGAAACAAAAATGCAAATTCAAGAATGAAGGCATCAGGATAACATATTCATTTAGCATTAGTCAATATTATTTCTTGAATTCAAAGAAACGAGTCCTTATTTCACTCTACCCCTTTGATATTTAAGATCACTTTTACAAATGTCTTTTCCCTATAATCCCCTCTAAATTTTTTACACACTGATTCATTCCCGGTACCAAAATAGTGTTATCACTGTCAGATATTTTAATCATCTTTCACTTCACATTTTTCAAATTGTATGTTTTCATGAGCAGCTCCATTTTAATAAATCAAGAAAACTTTTAATTGTATTATGCATGATATATTAAAGTCAACCGTTTAAGCACCTCATAGCAGTAATCCAACATGCCTGGTTTTAATATGGAAAAGTACCACTTTCTTCTTCAGCAGTATTTATATTGCACCTTATCACAGTGCTCTTGTGGCCACATATTTAATTTACTTTGAGTTTGACTAGCCAGGCCTAGAATTTAAAGAAAATCAGGTCTGCCAATAAAGCTGTCATAAATCCTGATGCCATCATAAATAAAATTTAAATGCTGTTTTCAGTTAGTCCCAAATTAAAACACCCTCTGCCATTGAAAACATTCTTGTAAAAGTGGTGTATTTTTATTAATAGACCTAATTTTATGCAGAAAATTAGCATAGCTCCAATGGAAGTGCAATTTGGCTCTGTCAAATTCAAATTAGATGGGGGAAATCTCTCACACCTCCCCTACTCTGCTATAAAAATTATTTTTGTGAGGGAGTCCTTCAACTGGTTATAGGGACTGTGATAATTAAAACATTTAAAGTAGCACAAGCCCCCTTGTCTCTAATCTGTAGCTCAGGTCAGCTGTCTGTAAATTCTAATTTGTCCTCCATTTGTATTCATGACAGGAAAATGCCGCATATGTAACAGCAAACCAGCAGGAGGCTGTAGTGGTGGGCTTGGAGGTCAAATAATTTGATTTCTGAGCAGATTACATGTAACATCCAACATCTAATCTCACACCTGATTTGGCAATAAAATTATAATAAAAGTAATGTTAAGACACCATTACTAAGGGGCAGATAAAAGAACAACCTTTCTTCATGTGCTGGAAAACAATATGCTTCTTTATACCACATGTTTTCCTTAGCAAAGCAGTCCATTTCCAGAATCCTGCTACTTTCCAAAGTGCTCCTTTAAGACTTGAGAGAGGGGCAGGGCAATTTCTTGCATTTATTTTAAATACAAGGCAAAGCATGGGGAATAAAAGCTAAGCATCCAATGAATCGGTAATTTCAATTACAAATCAATATTTATTTTCGACTAATAGTTTTTGCTGGCTGCAGAGAATTTATAAACTATATGAAGTTGTATCCAATGTTAGTTCTACACAGAGTAAGCCCATTAAAAATTATGCACATGACTAACTTAAATCCATAAATTTCACTGGGTCTACTCTGTGTATAACTTAGTTGGATACACCCTGTATTCAGATAAAATATGTCTAATGTGTGTGTGTGGGGGGGTGTTTCAACAAAAGTTAAGAATAGTAAGACAACAATTATTCCTCATATTTCCTTCGGATATTAACTTTCATACATCTAGCTTTGCCGAAAGCACCTATAAGAATTTTGTGGTTATCTGGTTTACTTCCCAATTAAATGATTTTCTAACATGCTAATTCCTTGAAATCATTTCAAAAGGTATTTTGGCCTCAATCTGGATTTCATTTCAGATTATTTTTCAAGCAAATTACATCAGCATAATTCTTAATACTGACAGTATCTGTTACTGAACCAGTGGCAGAATTTGTTACAAAATTCAATCTTCAAACGGGGACATATTTTCAAAAATACAGGAAACTATTGTTTCCCCTACTGGTCAAAGTTCACACTGTAAGCTCTTTGGGGCAAATTACTTTTTAAAGAACTATGGCAGCCTTCTTTAACTTCTAGATATTCTGTCTTCTAGATATTCTGGACTACAATTCTCATGGTTGTGCTGACTGAGGTTGAGGCTGATTGGCAGTTGTAGTCCAAAATATCTGCAAAACACTAGGAAAAGGCTGCACCATGGGAAACACTTGGGAAAGGCTGCACTATGTACATTGATGACTATGTACGTTTACTGGCAATGCCAGGTATTGTCTTATTTCCTGCCCCACATAAATGACTGCAAAATCCTGACACACCTTTTACTTTCCTTGCTGGAAGGACTTCCCCTCATTGACATTCAACTCCCTCTTGCAAGATCCCTTTAGAGATGCCATACTCCCTCAAAATTGCCCTCAGTTTTACATACTGTTCATTTTAATTTCTATCTGCTTTGCTAATCTTTGCTGGCTCTGTTGGATAGCTCAGAGACAGAACCTTTCAGCAGTGTATAGTTCTATTGGTCACTTCCACCCAACCAACTTTCTGGGGGCTCTAAGGCTGGTGCTAAATTGTGGTCATCAGGTTTGGTGGTGGGGTGTATGTGTCTATTTCCTTTTAATTCAGTTCAGGATATGAGTGAAATATGCTTGGACTCTGAAGTGGTGACAGTAGGACCAATATAACTTGTGCCTTCCCCCAGATTTCTTTACATGCTGGATGACACTGGACACTGTGATGGAGCCATCACTTCAAGATAAGGATGTAAGAACCTGCCAGATCAGACCACTGGCCCATCTGGTCCACCATCTTGTTCTTACAGTGACTGATCAGATGACTATCCCTAGATCAACAGCAGGACCTAAGCACAACACTACCCATTTGTGTGTCCTAGTAGGAGTGGCCGCCGAGACCATATAACACTGGTCCTGAAAGACCTTCATTGGCTCCCAGTACATTTCTGAGCACAATTCAAAATGTTGGTGCTGACCTTTAAAGCCCTAAAGGGCCTTAGCCCAGTATACCTGAAGGAGCGTCTCCACCCCTATCATTCAGCCTGGACACTGAGGTCCAGCTCCGAGGGCCTTCTGGTGGTTCCCTCACTGTGAGAAGTGAGGTTACAGGGAACCAGGCAGTGGTGCCCGCCCTGTGGAACACCCTCCCATCAGGTGTCAAGGAAATAAACAACTACCTGACTTTTAGAAGACATCTGAAGGCAGCCCTGTTTAGGGAAGTTTTTAATGTTTAATGCTATATTGTGTTTTTAATATTCTGTTGGGAGCCGCCCAGAATGGCTGGGGAAACCCAGCCAGATGGGCGGGGTATAAATAATAATAACTATTATTATTATTATTATTATTATTATTATTATTCCACTTCTGACAGTGGTATAGAAAAAATAGTTATCATGGCTAGTAGCCTTTGATATGTCTTATCTTCCAATAACTTGTCTAGCTCTCTTTTAAAGTTACTCAGGGTGATGACCATCACTACTGGTTGTGGAAGTGAATTCCATATTTTAATCAGGTGCTGTGTGAAGAAGCACTATGTGTTGTCTGTCCTGAATCTTCCAATGTTCAGCATCACTGGATGCCCTTCATAGGAAGCAATTAATAAATGAACTACTACTAAATCGTTTCTCCCCAAGAATTTAGTTAGTATCGTTATGGTTCGCAACTGGAGTTTCATTTACTCTCAGAATCAATTGTAAACCCAGAACAATACGGGAAATGAATAAATCTCTGTGCAACCAGTATATAGCTCTTGAATAGATTATGGACTGCATATCACACAATATCTTTACTGAACTACAAATGGGGAAGGAGTATTTTGGACTTTTACGTAGTTTGGCTTGAAATATAGCCTTAATTTGATAGACATTTTTTGAAAGCCAGATAGCACAACACTTCTGATTAACTTTGGAATAAAGAATATAAACTTGTAGCTGGGAGTAAAACTGCATGTATCTTGACGTGGGAGCTCTGTGATAATCTTTATAAAAACTTAAAAGCAGCCTCAGAACAGCAGTGCCTTGGGAGGTATTTAACCCTTCTCTCCTACATCATTTTCTCTGGTTGAAATTTCCCACCCTCAAAAAAGAAAGAAAGAAAAAGAAACCCGACAACAGATTTGCTGTGGGGGAGGCACAGTAGGAAACCTGTCTTATCTCTCCTGTGGATTAATAGCCACTGGGCAGGGTGTGGTGGTGGAGAGAGATGGAAAATGAATGAATGAATGGCACAACAGGAAGCAGGCTCTCCCTCACCTGCTGCCCAAGCTCCTTCCCTCTCCCCTGGCTGATGTGTGCACAATTCTCCCACATCATCTGTGCTTTGCTCCTAGGACAGAATGGATTGGGAGGAGTTTTGGGCCCTAGCTTCTGTTTTCAAGTTGACCAGGCTCTGGCATCATAAAGATTCCACAAAGGCAAACAAATCACTTTCACGTTGAACAAGTTGCCCTGGGATCTTAATACACTCCTGATGTAACTTCTTACATGAAAGCTCCCAGACTTGAAAGTGCTTAATCACCTGCTGAGTACTATTGAGATGACAGACTAAGTTAGAGGAAGCTACATTCCACTTTGAAGATAGGATGTCCATGAAGCACAGTTGAGTTATCCAGTTTTACTTTCACACAATGCCCTTTTAAATACTTTCCAATTTAAGCTTTAAGTCAAAGTAAAACTACAAAAACCTACCCAGATGCCTTAAAAGCATGCTAGGGTCTCAAGGCAGGGGAAATGCAGGTAACTCTTGTTCTCGGTTATTACTGCTTCAAGAGTAGAGGTACTGGCCTAGAGGTGGCAATAACTTTAGCAGTTTTATCTTTTGTCACAATGGACATTGCTAAATGTGAGAAGCCTATATGTCTATTATAATACATGCACACAGTGTATCTGGATAACTTAATTAGAAAATTAACATAAAAGAAAAGATTTTCTTCAGATGTAATGAGTGCCCAGTGTGCTTTGAAGTTAAAGGGAATAAAGCTTCAACCATTTTTGAATAGATCATTAAACTGAAAAGTTTATGAAATTTGAACATCTATAATCACCTCTGCTTCAGTTACTGAGAAGCAATAAAATTATTAGCTTAAAATCTATGAGGCTAATTATGTTTTAGATTTTCAGTTTTGCATTGCACATCAGGAAAGTTCAGTATATTGTGTCAATCAATTGCCTGTATATTAGGCATCTAGTTAGAGAAGTTCTCCATCATCCAATTTAACTATGCACACCAAATGCTGATATTTAGAGACCAGGAAGACTTGGAGACAAGATAGTCTGGCCTTTGGGATTACTATAGGCAGAAGGGGGATAAGCTCTCTCAATATGTCTGCTTTTGTCGGAATAAAAATTACATATCCCAATTCACTGACCTCAAGTTTTCAGGTTGTATTAAACCAGTGTTTCATACAGGAAGTATTTTAAAGCTTGCGAACATGTTTCTAGCACAAAACTTGTGGGGATCTCAAAAAGACTAACTGGAGGAAACAGAAGGCTACCAATGAATCAACCTACCAATGTTACAACCTAGGGTCACTCCATAAAAACATTTTTCTATGTAATGAAGGCATGATTGGTAATTTTTCTTCAAGTTAAGTCTTCAGTTGCAGGGGTACCTTCTGAATGTTGAAAGCTCAACATTTTAACCTAAAATGCTATCCCCCCTCCCAATAGTGCAGCTGCTACTAGGATGAGTAGAATGTAATCTTATGAACATCCATGGACATCTATTGAATATTGTATGGGATCTGCCTGCTGATGAGCAATTCAACTCCATTCCACACCATTTTGTTAGTGCTTCTCTCCGTATCAATCCATCAGAGAAACACTTGTCTACTATTTTTAAAATGCAATACACCAAAAGGCTAATCCTCTCCCCTAGATATCAGAGTTCTCCGTCTCAGGTGCTTGAACATGAAAGTATTTTTTTTTTGTAGGAAACTGAGGTGAACAGCAGTATCTATAGCTACTAGTAGGAAACATACATGTGCACCCACTTGTAAATGAAGCTTCAGTTCTTCAAGAATAGATAATTATTACTGGCTGATTTTGGACTAACCTCTTCCCACAAAACTAAATGTTATGAAGTAATAAAATTCACACAATCCAACATTGTGTCCCATGTTCAACTTTACCTACTCTGTGCAGAAAAGCTGATCTACTTAATAGGTATGTCCTATGTTTTCTCTGGTGTAAAAATGTCTTATTTTCTACTAATCTGGAACTACTACTTGATTCTAATAATAAACTATGTGTTTTGAGCTATGCATACACAACAGTTCAGTTTTAAGGATATTTTGGAAGTACCTTAACCATTCAGGGGAATAATTTGAGAGATACAAAGTACAAATGTCTCTCTTTCAGACTTGTCTAGTTATTAGGGTCCTATTGCTCTGTATATGCCAAATAACTGACTTGTTTTGGGTTGTACATATACCAGGGCTTGCGTATGTATCTGTATCTATCTCTCTATAAAAACAGTACTTTTAGTTCATCTAAATTTAATAGCTGAATTACCTTCTTCCTTTTTCTTCTTTGCTTCTTCTTCACTTCTTTCTTTAGCTTTTAATGCTTCATCAGCTTTTGCTAAAAATAAATAAAATGCTGATTAGTTGTTCAGTAATTAACATTTTTGATAAAACAACTTCTTATGAGGGATGGTCAGAAAGACACTTCTTGTGTCCGATGGAAAATGCAATTTACTGTGGACACAATAAGGGATTGTCTCAAGTCCCAACTTGTCCCTGTATAAAATACATACATGGTGCTCAAAGAAGAAACCATTAGAGCAGCTGAACATTTTCCTTAGACTATCTTTGAGGTATGTGGATGCTTTGAAGTATCCCACCACACATTTTCTTCCCAATACCTTTCCACTAGATAATAGACTGAAGCACTCATGGGCTCTATGTCTCCAGTGTTTGGGCTCCATAAGCAAAGCATGCCATACCCTGGTGCCCCCTTTGCAACTGGTCTGCTGGATGAAGAAACCTTGTACTGCTTCCTGTTTCCTTCTGTAGACATAACAGAGTTTCACTTGATGGATCAGGGCCTCTACATATATTTTTCTTCAGTGCAAGTCATAGAATCATAGAGTTGGAAGAGACCACAAGGGCCATCGAGTCCAACCCCCTGCCAAGCAGGAAACACCTTCAGAGCACTCCTGACATATGGTTGTCAAGCCTCTGCTTAAAGACCTCCAAAGTAGGAGACTCCACCACACTCCTTGGCAGCAAATTCCACTGTTGAACAGCTCTTACTGTCAGGAAGTTCTTCCTAATGTTTAGGTGGAATCTTCTTTCTTGTAGTTTGGATCCATTGATCCGTGTCTGCTTCTCTGGAGCAGCAGAAAACAACCTTTCTCCCTCCTCTATGTGACATCCTTTTATATATTTGAACATGGCTATCATATCACCCCTTAAGCTCCTCTTCTCCAGGCTAAACATGCCCAGCTCCCTTAGCCATTCCTCATAAGGCATCGTTTCCAGGCCTCTGACCATTTTGGTTGCCCAAAATGTCATAGCAGCAGCATTTAATTCATGTTATTACAGCATCTTCTAAGAAGAGTCTCCTTTCCTTTAGAAACAGCTTCCCTTATTACTTAATTATCTACAAGTTGCTCAACTGCAGGGGTTTTAAACACTTTACTACAGATGTTAAAGAAGATTAAAAATATACAGCACAGTAACAAGGGACTATCAATATACTCTGTAAATTAATTAAATTTCTGTTCTAGCACATCATTTATTCCAAAGCGTTAATGTCTCAAAGGGGCCATTCTCTTTTATTGCCATCTCACTGCCTGATGAGTGAACTTGGAATAAGTCTCTAATAGCATTATAGTTGATGAAATATTAAGTTTTTAAAAGTACTGCCATGTCGAAAGATGAAGAACCAAAACGTGGGTAGTTAGACTTTAGACCAGCCCTTAATATGTAATAAATCCATTATATGCCTAGTATACCGGCTGTTTTGCTCTACGTTAGTTTGCTGCACCAATACATTAGTTATATGAATATTCAATTGACATAGTGAGTATGAAGTACATGAATGACACATGACCACAACTTTCAAAGTCTAATGTCTCTTTGTATTTAGTAGCTACACCTTCTTGAAATATACAATTTAAATACTGATGCTCTGAAATGATAGAAGCAATTACAGAGACATCTGTTTCCATTTCCAAGCTTTTAGACACACTTAGGCTACATTTAAAGTCATGAAATATTAAAACTTTTCTGCCAGCAATATCTTTACAAGAATCTATTAAATTAGATAATAAAAACAAACCACTGATAACTGTAAAGACTTTTACTTCATTTACACTTTATTCTCCCTAGTAGCAGGATAAGGATAATAGAAATTCCATTTAAATTCAATTTTGGTTATACATGTAATTGTAGCTATACCCCTTGAGTCATGTAAAATGCTCAGCTTATGTTTCTTTCAAATTATCCTGCTCAGATTCACATTCCACTCCTTACAACCATCTTCAATATGTATTAGCAAAGCTCATTAGACTGAAATTTAATAATGCAAACATTAGGTGGGTCTCAAGATCCTCCATTATCAACACAAGATGGATTGCTTATATATAGCTCTTAGGCTAACCAGGCAAAATTTAGATTCAATAAACTACGAGGCTTAAATTTGATTTATTTATTTCTCTATGCCAGTTTGTTCTTCATAACTGATTTGTTCCCTGCATAGGAACAGTTCATCATATTTTTGAAAGATAGCAAAATTATAAGTTTAAAAGAGAGAATGTTATCTCATAGTTAGGCATGTGTTTCTGTGTAACCTATACTTCGTTAATTTTCTTGACTTCTATGTACCAGTAGGAATTTTTAAGGTATTTTAAAGGAGATGCTTATTTTCCTTTCTTGGCCCATTATTTGAGCATGGTAGCAAATGCATAACATCCTAAAATGTTTTAATATGGCCCATAAATGGAGATGCTCAGCCTAGCCCACTTAGAAGAATATTCCAGCGAAACAACTGCTTCCAAGTGAATGTGCTGAGGAATTACACATAATCTATTTTGAGAAGTTTAAGATGTCACAGTTTAAAATCAGGAGAATAAACATTTTTGTTTTTCTTTCAGTGCAATACTGGAAAAATACTGTGTGCATGCAAAACTTCTAAACCAAATATTCCTGTGTTGAATTCATAAAACAGTTATTTGGAATTCAAAAGAGCAAACTGTTCCTGAAATCTATTATCCTTGCACTACTGTGTTCCATGAGACTGCTAAATCAGGGCATGTCTGCATTGCTGCTTTCTGTATGTTTCTCATTAGCTATCATCCAGAAGGATAGGCATATTTTTTCCATCTCAAGGATTATCAACAGGGTAAGGAGACAAGTTTTAGAAATTCCACACCAACATTTTGAAGATAATTAAAGGGCCACTGAACAACCAGCACTAGCCTTCAAAACCTACACCTTAAAGAGGAAGTTGGTTGTCCATATAACATACAACTAATCAACTGTAAAACCGTATGGGGATGTGCCTTTTGTTTCAGGTTATGATAAGCTAATTTTGTCTCATGTGGCCTGTGTTCTCAGCAAATCACTCCTCCACAATGACATGTGACTATCCAGCCACATATCAGCAACTGAGGAGTGATGTGCTAACAGCCTGTAGCAGGTATGAGCAGACTCCAGGATGGCTTTTGTTTTTGTTTTAACTAGAACCACAAAACCTACCAACCAGAGTCTGGTGCAAAATACAAGGGTTTTGATTACCAGAACTGAACTAAAGGCCTTAATTCTCTCAAAAAACAAAAACAAAAAACAAAAAAACCCCACTCCAATTTATCCTGCTCCCATTCCACACACAACTTTATTCAATTCAGCAGCCTACTTTGCTATTGCCATTGTTAGAAATCCTTGCTGATACTTCAGATCACCCAAAGATCTAGTGGTGAATCCTGATCTACTTTTTGCCCACCTGGGGTCTAGAGCTTCTCAATAAAAGTCATGGTTACTTTTGTGTTTTTGAATTACAGGATACAGTGGTGCCCCGCAAGACGAATACCTCGCAAGACGGAAAACTCGCTAGACGAAAGAGTTTTCCGTTTTGGAGGTGCTTCGCAAAACGAATCTCCTATGGGCTTGCTTCGCAAGACGAAAATGTCTTGCGAGTTCCTGCGGGTTTTCCCCCCTCCCCCCTTTTTCTAAGCCGCTAAGCCACTTATCAGCTGATCCGATAAGCCGATAAAAGCCGCTAATAGCTCTAATCCGCTAATCCGTCAATGGGCTTGCTTCGCAAGACGAAAAAACCGCTAGACGAAGAGAATCACAGAAGGGATTCTTTTCATCTTGCGAGGCACCACTGTATTTGAGAACAGTCATAACAACAACCAAAAACACATTTCAATTCATTTCATCTTTTTCTGACCTGTAACACTTTAATGACGTAAGATTTTTACTGGTTATAGATGGCATCCAATTGCTGTCCTTCTACAATTTAAATGCATCTGCCAGCAGTACAGGGATTGAGTCAATTTCTCCCCATAGCTAAATACCTCAAAACATGGCCCATCTGCTCCAGAGGGTACTCCAATCATCTAGAGCAAATTGGGAGGATTGGGGGGGGGGAATTGCAGAAAATGGCCTCTCCTCCCATTTCACCAACAGATGTCTTCCATCACCAGAAGGACACCAGTTGGGTGTCACTGTCAGAAAAACGATCAAGTATTGCAGGTCAGGCAATTGAAATGGTCCTCATTGCCACCCAGATCAGCCCAGCTGGATATATTTTAAAAGCCCTTAAGAAGATATGAACATTATCATACAAAAATATTATCTCACCCTAACCAACTTTCTAAAAGTATAATGAAGCATAAGACAATGTACTCTAACATCCATAAATAGGCTAAATCCCACCAAAACAGTTGCCTAACACTTGCTAAGCAGTGTGAATCAAGTTCAGCTGGCCTTAAAAGGTAAAGGTAAAGCTACCCCTGCCCATACGGGCCAGTCGTGTCCGACTCTAGAGTTGTGCGCCCATCTCACTTAAGAGGCCAGGGGCCAGCGCTGTCCGGAGACACTTCCGGGTCACGTGGCCAGCGTGACAAAGCTGCATCTGGCGAGCCAGCGTAGCACACGGAAACGCCGTTTACCTTCCCACCAGTAAGCGGTCCCTATTTATCTACTTGCACCCAGGGGTGCTTTCGAACTGCTAGGTTGGCAGGCGCTGGGACCGAGCAACGGGAGCGCACCCTGCCGCGGGGATTCGAACCGCCGACCTTTTGATCGGCAAGTCCTAGGTGCTGAGGCTTTTACCCACAGCGCCACCCACGTCCCTTCAGCTGGCCTTAATGGTCACCTATTATCTTCAATCATCTCTAAACTCCTCCAAGTCCTTTCACACATGTAGAGAACTAGAGTGGTCGTGAGAAAGGAACTGCAATCCAGAAGAGGCTCTTGCTGGAGGAATGGGCTTTTTACCAATTTCCCCCTTTCTTTTGCAGCCCCTGCACCACCATTTACATTGTAATAGTTTTTGGAAAGTCCAAGAACACTTCCCAAGAAGCTGAGACAGACCTTAGCTTGGCAGAAGTCATTCTAATTATTCTTCGGCAAGACTTGTTCTTCCATACATAATTTTATCTTTAATACTGCTTTTTACCAGTTTACCCAAAACACATAATTAAGTAGCATATAATTTCCTGGATCACCTCTGCTCCTTGAATAGCTTCTTATAAATCTGGGTTACATTAGCTGATTCATATCACCAGTTTCATATGGGAGAAGAAGGACCCAGGTTCCAAACTAACCATGGTTTTAAAGGTCAAAAACAAAGCTTTGAATTGTGCACAGAAACTCAGAGTCTAAGAAGATATTTAATAGGTGTAATGTGATCAGACTTGCATGCCCCAGTCAGCAATCAAGTTGCCATGGTCTAAAAATAGAAACTGAGGGAAGAGCCTTGACTCCCAGTACATTTCTGAGCACAATTCAAAGACCTTTAAAGTCCTAAATGGCCTCGGCTCAGTATACCTGAAGGAGCATCTCCACCCCCATTATCCAGCCCGGATACTGAGGTCCAGTGCCAAGGGCCTTCTGGCGGTTCCCTCGCTGCAAGAACCAGGCAGAGGGCCTTCTCGGTTGTGGCATCTGCCCTGTGAAACACCCTCCCAGCAGATGTCAAGGCAACAAAGAACTATTTTACTTTTAAAAGACAACTGAAGGCGGCCCTGTTTAGGGAAGTTTTTAATGTTTAATGCTGTATTGTGTTTTTAATATTCAGTTGGCAGCCACACAGGGTGGCTGGGGAAACCCAGCCAGATGGGCGGGGTATAAATAAATTATTATTATTATTATTATTATTATTATTATTACTCCTACATGGCAAGAAGATAAACCCATTATGAAATAGAAATTATGGGTTGAATCAAACTAAGAGATACTATGAGGAGACCTAATGAAATCAATGGACATGACTGACTTTAAGTGCAGCAATTTCAATGGGTCTACTTTGAGTATGGCTTGGAATACAATCCAGGTTATCTGATTTAGCTATTGTCTACTGCAAAGGGTACAAATTAGATATTAAAATTTAATCAGCAGCAACAGCAGCAATATTTTTTGAAACGCTTATATCTCGGCTTGTAAATTGAAAGAAACTGATTTACAAAGCATCTTTGCCCCTTTACTTGGTTGCTTCCTTAGGTCACAGCACAGTAATAATTATATATCAGAATTATACATACACACAAGTCTGAACATGCCCTAGGATAAAGAAATGTTGGAGGTGATTTTTGTCATTATTGAAAAAATGACTGGTCAAAATCTTTACCCTCAATTTGTATGGTTATGTAAAACCAGTAATTTCCACAGAAGACTGAAAAATTATCATTTATTTTCTCACAGTAACTGTAATGTCTATCAGTTGTTATGGGGTGAGGGCAAGGGAGAAAAACCTCTATATTTCAGTGGCTATTATAAATTTGTGTAAATGAACAAACTGACTAATTTTGTTCAGAGACAAGGAAGGTTGACAGGCTAATAACATTTTGATTGAAAAATTAATTTTATTAGGTATGGGACCTTGAAGGATTCTATAAAACCCTTGGGTGCAATTTAAGAAACTCATGAAATATGTTGTTTGATTGGTATTTTTAGGTTGCTTACAAAAATGTGAATTATGTTCTTTATATTTCACTTTATGAAAATATGTACATAATCATGAGTGGATTTAATTATTTGACTCTGTGTGGATAAGTAGGTGCCATGGAAGAGAGACTGCACAATGGAGGATTTGTGGAAACCATGGGTGGTGATAATTCTTGTTGGAGGCAAAGAAAGCCATCTGACATTGGCCAAACTTGGTGAGGAGTTGCCGAAAAACTAATGAGTGTAGTTGTTATTACTCTGGAGGCTCAACCAATACACCTGAGGATTCAAGAGGCCTGAAATGTGCTTGGCCAGGTGTAGGCAACCCAAGGCCCGGGTGCAGCCCAGTTGCCTTCTCAATCCGTCCCGAGGACGGTCCGGGAATCAGCATGTTTTTACATGAGTAGAATGTGTCCTTTTATTTAAAATACATCTCTGGGTTATTTGTGGGGCATAGAAATTTGTTCATTCCCCTCCCCATATAGTCCAGCCCCCCACATGGTCTGAGGGACGGTGGACCGGCCCACGGCTGAAAAAGGTTGCTGACCCCTGTCCTTGGCTGTGACTGACTAGATGTTGTGTTCCACCCAGTCCAAAAGGAGGTCCTGAGATCAAGGGCCTCCTTGTCTGTAAATATTGGATTTTGCTGTGGTTGATGCTCATTGATGCTTCTGCAGGAGACCACTGACCTTGGTTAACCAGATCTTTGCAGTGAGCTCCAAACCCTGTGGCTGGCTTTCAAGCTGATCGTTGTTCTTGGAGGTTCGTGAAAGGGAGAGCTCTTCTGAAGATTGAATCTGACTGTCCACCATTGCAAGGCTCAGCTTGATGTATAGATGTCTGCTCAATGTGATGTTCCTTTGGTATGGAAGAGTGGGCATAGTGCTTCGCCCATGGAGTGATGTGTGTTGCTGAGAGGCCCAGGTCATGGGCCATGAACATGAGGTCCCGCTTCTTGGATTTGATGAGAGACTGAGCTTCTGAACTGATTTTTTCTATTCTTCCCAGGGAGAGGAAGGCCAGGCCTTTGGAAATTAGTCTCTGTAGAGCGAGCCCAGATTAGCAGGTCTAGCTAAGGAAAGATGTGCATGCCCTGGATGTGGGGGTGGGCTATCAGGGAGATCATTATCTTGGTAAACGTGGGGGGTGGGGATGGAGGCCAAACCAAATGGGAGGGTTCTGAACTGGTAATGTGTGTTTCCAATAGCAAAATGTTGCTGTGTGGAGAATAATTGGAATGTGTGGGTAGGTTTCCTGGAGATCTATTGATGTGAGTAGGTCTTGGGAGTGGAGATTTTCAATGATGGAGGAAAGAGTCTTCATATTGAACTTTCTGTAGGCTACCCATTGGTTTAGGAATTTCTGATCTAGAATGCCCCCCAGTGCAGATAGTCATTGTTGTTGCTGGCGGTTAGACTTGCTCTGATTGGGTATGTTGTTTTGCTGGAATATGTTGGAGACTCTGGGCTTGTTCAACGATCTGTTAGGCTTAAAACCTCTATTTCTGCCTTGCTGGCAGAAATTACAAAAGGACATACAACTGCATTACCTGAGAGGATAATTTATCTGTTTTCTAACATTTGTATCCCACTTTTCTACCATAAGACATTCAAAGTGGATTATCAAAAATATAAAGATCTAATTATTTTCAATGAAAACAATAAAAAATGAACTCAAAAAGCAGCATGGTAATTACCAACCACACTTAAAAATGCAACAGTTTCCAATTTAAAAAAAAACAACACAGTGAAGGCCAGTAACACAGTCTCTGCGTGTAGGCATACAATATAACAAACAGAATACAAAACAAAAAGAGGAGGAGAGGGGGAGGGAGAGAGAGAGAGAGAGAGAGAGCAAGAGAGAGAACAGGAATGCCAGTCTTTGCAGCTAACCAAAAGGTTAATAGGGCCAGGACAAACCACCCTAGAGAAGGTGTCCCAAGTTCTAGATTGCATTATGGAAAAGGCCCTCCTGTGGTCACACAACATACATCTGACAATGTAAGATGATTGATCTCAGTGCTCTTAAGGAAGGAGGTTATCTTTGACATATGCTGGTTCTAGCCCTTTTAGAGCTGCAAATGTCAAGGCTGGCACCTTGCTTTGAGCCCAGAAACAAACTGGTAACCAACACAGATAATATAAGACGAAAGTAACATGATCTCATCAACAGACCCTGGCAGCTGCGTTTTAGACCAACTTGAGTTTCCAAACTAAAGCTCATTTGCAGTAATCTAACTTAGAAATCACAAGGCCACAAATAACTGAAACAGGATTTATTTCTCCAGAAAAGGGTCTAACTGGCATACAAGCTGAAACTGGTAAAAGATGCTCATAGCTCCTGCTGCTACCTGGTCAGCCAGGGCTATAAAGAGCAACAACCCCTGACAAGCTATGAAACTAATTATGAACTCTGAAACATGTAGATCTATAACATTGAATTTTAAAGCTTTGTAAAAATTTATTACTATTGTGTTCAATATTCAAAAACAATATTATTATGTGGCTATTTCCAGACTGACTGAAACGCACTGAATTCCTTTCACGCATTTTTTTCGACTGTGAAACTAAGTAGAAACATTTACATATCGAGATCCCCGGACTTTTTCTTAAGCTGATAGTATAATCACTTGATTCAGATGGATGTGCCACTAGAGGTACCAATAAGCCTCCAGAACATTAGAAAACTATGAACATGTTGAGTACGCCACAGTATAAATAAATATAAATGGTTTTATGGCCTTACAGCTAACAGCAAATATGTGAATAATCTTTAATTGAAAGGACAAAAAAATGGAAGAAACTCTGGAACAGACAAGTAACTTTTTCAATAGCACATCTTCCAAGATGTACATATAATGTTTTCCAGAATTTCCTTGAGAATAAATAAGATTGGTCATTATTAAAGATTTCACAAAGGCTCCATCCCTGAAAGACAGCCAGCATTAATGCTATTATTAGTCATATATAAACACATCTCATTAAATACATCCCCTTAACAGTAAAGTGTGGTTTGCAACATGGACCTTAATTAATGTTTTGATTATCGTTATGCATTTATTTATTTTAGCTATTGTGTGCTGCCCTGAAATGCTGATGGGTGAAGGGTGATTAATAAAATGAACTAGTAAATAACATGCAGCATTATTTATACAACAGACATTAAATATCCATCTGAAGCACAGAATTCAGGAGAATGAAAAACAAACAAAGCTAATAACGATACATACTCTTACACAAACCTGCATGTATTTATACGTCTCTCTATAGCTCTAAGAAGAAATAAATTAGCCACACAACATACAGGGGTGGTATGTACAAAACACCCAGACCTGCTCCCAAAATGAGTAGTACAAGAATAGGTTTCACCTACCTATTTTTACTGAACCTGAAGTCTGATTTTCTGGAATATGCAGAAGAGAGTCTCCATCCCCAATGTGTTTCAGAAGAACAGTTATTTACATTTTGCCTGATTCACAGCCCAGTCCTATGCCTGCTTGCACAGAAATCATTCTCATCGAATTTGATGGGGCTTCCTATCCAGGAATTTATGCACAGGATTACAGCTTTGGTGTTTTAAAAACCATTAAACTTTGTTTTCCTCAGAAAAGCTGTGGTATAGGTTGTTGATCATCACTTCACAAAGTAGACGATACATCGATTGTATCTACACTTTCACTTGAACGTACAAGAGTAATCAGAATTTAATGCCTCAACTGGTTTCATTCCAGCTGCAGTGCACAAAGTACAGGTGCAGGGCTTGAAGCTAAAAACTAATTCTGAGTTATGTAGATAAATCCTCCAGAGAAGTATTATGTTGATATAAATCAGCACAAATATAAACTACTTGATCTGGAGTGCCACAGGAGTTTTCTGCACAAACTGCATGTCTGCATATTATTTACAAATAGAATTATTTCCCAATATCTATATAGTGTTCTATTCAGAAAAGGTAATTTAAAACTATGAATTGCTTTTTTTCTTTTATAGACTAAAAATGAAAGATTAAGCGCTTTTCCAGAAATCTATTAAAAGTAACAGTTGTATTAAAACTTCTCCTGTTTCAGACTTCGTATTTGGAAAAGTGAAAAACATTATATCTGAAGACACAACAATATTATGTTGAGGGACCTACAGTATAGCCATACCAAATCTTTGGTTCTATTTTAATGACTTTCTTCTAGTTTCTGTTGATGTAATCATTAAGGTGTCACTCAGAAAATCGAATATTCACTAGATGGCGCAACTAGAATAATTTATATCTTTATTTAACCATGCTGTGTCTGTCTACAGGAATGAAACAAATGAGATAACGCATAAAGCACTCATTATTGGGGGTTTGTCTAATCCTGAAGCATTAAGTTGAAATGAAACCTTTTGATCTACTTGTCCCACGGATGATTTCAGCTAAGAAAATACATGCTGGAATAAAATTATGCTAAACCAAAGGATGGTTTTAATAAGAATATGTTACTTTTATTTAAACTGGCATTAGAAAAAAGTGGCTCTTCAAAGAAAGCAAGTGTGATTCATTTCAATTCTATTTCTTGAAGGTTAACTGATTATAATTTTAAAATGTTGCTGAAAAAATTCTTTTAAAGACTTGCTTTTACCTTGAATCAATGACTAACAATAATAATTACCAAAAAAACAAAGATTAACAGTATTTATGTGTTGATAACACAATATATCCTTCTGGGAACTAATAGCACCAAAAACCATAAGGAATGATAAACTGTTTTAATTTCAGCTAAGTACTCAAAGATGGGTACATTACATCTAATCGTTTTTGTTTTTCTGCTAATACTATTTACTTTGTTATTACTTTGTACCATAAGTCAAGAATGTGGGGATAAAATTTGTGTTTGCAAACTATTCAGAACTACAGTACAAGGTATTTTAATTAGCTGGGGATTAGCAGAGGCATCCTAAACTTTTATTGTGAACATATATAGTCCAATTAATTACTGAGGACTGTATTTATAAGAATAAAATATTTAATTCTGGTAAAAAGAAAACTGGAATAACTGTTGATTTTAGCCTTTTGGTGAAGCCAGTGTGCCAGTCAAAACAGGCAACTCTCATTAGTGTTGAACAGCAGAAGAGCATTACAAACATACTGTGAGAGAAGCGGCTATGAATAAGAGCATTTTCCATTTCATGGAAAATAGTAAAACAAATGCTGTTAGTGAACCCCTCCATCCCAAATTAACAGTCTGCAGGCATATTTAGTTGCACTATTTTTCTTGCTTTCTTTTTACTTACATTAAAATGAACTTTCTTTTTTACACTTCTAAAACATTTAAACAACTCTCTAAAATGCAAAGCACATTCTCCTATTACTTGCAAGGCATTACCTAATTTACATACCATTTTCTGTAATATATTACATGTATCAGGGCTTCTAAAATGTTTCCCCCAAAAAAACTATTCATAGAGGAACTCTCAGGTTATTACATTGTCAAAAAAAAAAATCTGCATACACTTCTAAAATCATATATTACATATGTATATCTTCCTGCACAGCTCTATTGTCCATTCACAATGCAAACATTTTCATAACCCTTAGTAATATTGTTAGGACAAAGAACAATGGTAAGGGTATGATGCTGTGTAATACCTTAAGTGGTTCTGTGTGTATTCATTTATGTATTTGAATTTGTCTGATATTACTTCAAAACCATGAATAAGTGAAAGATCATCTATAAAAATTTATTCAGTTTCACTATTCTAAATTAGTTATTTCATGTAAATTACAGTGAATGTCCAAAAGCACACGGGAATTCTAACAACCTTGCACATATCTGGTGAATGCCTGAGAAATGCAGATTGCCCATCACTTGTCTGTCACGTAATGGTTATTGTTAACATTCACTAGTGAATCTTCATAATTTGAACATTTACTAGATGAGTGTTGGATTCCCCTGTGGTTGTCAATAGTTTTTTGCTTTCAAGAAATCCACTGTGTTATGTACACTTTTAAAATTTATTTATTTTTTAAAATGATGTGTTACCTTCCAGGGTAAACCACACCCAACACAGCTTGTAACAAAACCATAGTAGATGGTATAAAATAAGTACAAAGGACAAAATATAAAAAAGTCCAGAATTATTTCATTATCAGCTATATACAAACACACTTTTAAAAATAAACTAAAACAATGCATTGTGTTTCTAAAGGGCAGCAATTATTTTTCTTCCCAACAGTTCTCAGGAAAGTTTATGTCTTATAAAGGTGAACTCTTTGAAGTGGTGCCTTGCAGTGGGTTTTATACTACATTTTATTAAAGAAAAAAGTTAGTAAACTCTGATTGCACTAACAAAAATGTGACATTTTAAAATACAACAGTTTCTAAATGTGATTGCCCAATATACATTAAATATAGGCATGAACAAAAATTTATATATTTTTGGAGATGTAGAAATATGTACAGAACTTCCAGCTGCAAAATATGAAAAGATACTTTTACAGCTAAATACGACAAACTTCTCTAGAGAAACTGCAGATTTACCGGAATATTAGCATGCTAATCATAGATCAGCAGAGGAGGGGAAAGGTACCAAAAAAAAAAAAAAGACAATGATTGTTAGGAAGGAATCAGTAACAATTGACAGATAAAGCTCTGTAATAGCAATCAAGAGCAACCTCCCCAAAGACTCTCTAAATCCTGGTTACTGCCTACTGTATTAAGACTGTGTTTCTCATCACTTAATGCTTATTTTCATCACTTTGCTTAAAATATTGATAATCAATTAGGGCTACGTCTGTTTTGCCACAGAATCTGTGTCACAGTCTATCAGACTGTCAGGGCCAATTCAATCCTCATTCAAAGTTAATTTTTTCTTCATAAATCTGCCTTTGGAGGAGTCATTAGGCGCAGAACATAGCCTGAGGTGCAATCACCTATTCTCTTTCATTAGTGGCAGGCAGAGAAGGTGAGGGAGATTATTAGAACTTTGGAATGATCACAAAGCAGCGTGCTGCCTGTCAGATCCCCCCAACATTTAATTCATCTAGCCAACTCACCAGCACTGTTGCCAACAGTTTTAAATGGACATTATTCATGAACATCTGTGACATGCTGAATATTCCGAGCTACAAATGATGAAAAAGCAGTGCCCCGTTTGACTTTAAAATTAATTCTATGGTCAAAACAATTAAGAATATAACTAACGTGCTTTCTGATTTTATTTTTAGCTATTGTTTTCCCTTATACTTCAGAAAGAAACCTATTTATGAAAAAAATGTTTTTAAAATAAGTGCCACCTTATAAACTCTGTGCTGAAAACCAAAAATATTATACACAATCGTACGCAAGGTAAAATCAACACAATGTTTTCTTTACCAAGGAAGTGACTAATTTTCATCAGGTTGTTTTTACAGATTATGTAATTAGCTAGCTGCACTATTGGGTTTGTTGATATGATGCTAAAGGGTTGCCAAATGAAATGACATATTTGATTTTAAGACAATGCCATATTAAGTTACAGTGTACTTTTCTCAGCATATAACAATCAGTTATAGTCGATGAGAACAGATCTTCCAAGTCAAATATATTACATTTATTACTTCTTACTCTGGTTATAGATACAAAAACAGAAATACAAGTAGGCATTTGGTAGACATTATAACGCGAAGAAGAAGAAGAAGAAGAAGAAGAAGAAGAAGAAGAAGAAGAAGAAGAAGAAGGCGGCCATAATCACATTCCTGCTTCATTTTGGGTTTTTTAAAATGAAAACTGTTTAAGATAAAAAAGCTGAATTCACTTTTTAAAAGACTAATTTGAAACTTTTGAGTTCTTAAACTCGAGACTTTAGAATGAGCATACAAAAACAAAATAACGAATGTATAAAAAGACCCCCCAAAACCCCCAAACCTGTAGAATTTATTTGACACGAAAAGGGCATTTGGAGACCAATGAAATAGGGTACAAGAGTTTAATCAACTAGAGAACCTAAAAAGAACACATCCCACAAGGGTGTCTTTGAAATTTACAAAAAACTGTTTCTTAAAAGTTTAAATTGGATTTTCGATCACCCATTTTTATTTGCTTTACTATAAAGCAGTTTGCACATGGGCAACCAAATTTCCTCTGAATGTGATATGCGTCAGCTACCACACACCCCTTTCTTTTTGGATGAAAGGACTGTGGAAGTTTCTGTCTTCCTTTAACTGCACTTTGTCTTTTCAACTTACATGGCAAACTATGGTTAGCACAACACTGATTTCAAACAAGGCAACTTCAAACCATGGGTTTCTGAAGCTAGCTTATTTTAATTAACCATAGTTATAAATATATAAAATGCCAGGGTTCAGTACTGATCAAGTAAAGTAGCTGGAGCTGATGCTGGTTGGAGTGGAATGGCAAGGGAGTTAGGAAAAGGACTGGGGAAGCCTGAAGGGGCCAGGAGCAGAGCAGCAGCAAAGTTTGGCATCTGAAGGGAAGCAGAAGAAGCAACCCAGGAACTTATGTCCCTGGAGCTACTGGCAAGTGGAGCTACTGTCAAGTGACAGCTGGTTCTTGTGAATCGAAGGTGACAGTTGTCGCTGGATCAGGTTGAAAACCAGAGTTGAAATCCTGTGAGAAGTCTGAAGGACTCCAAAGTGAAGGAAGTAAGGACCAAGTTGGAATTTACATCTAAAGTGTAGTGAGTTGTATGCTAGCTGGAGGAGGAGAGTGGTGGAGTAATTCGAAAGGGCTGAATTTGGGGAATAAAACTGTAACCTCACAAGCCACATTCTTAAAGGGATAGTAAGCATAGTGCTTATACAGTGCTATTTTAAGTTGCAGTAACTAAGTAGAACCACAAGAACTAATCCTTTAAACCAGGCTTCCTCAACCTCAGCCCTCCCGATGTTTTTGGCCTACAACTCCCATGATCCCTAGCTAGCAGGACCAGTGGTCAGGGATGATGGGAATTGTAGTCTCAAAACATCTGGAGGGCCAAGGTTGAGGAAGACTGCTTTAAACAAACATTAAAGGTAAAGGTAAAGGTACCTCTGCCTGTACGGGCCAGTCTTGCCAGACTCTAGGGTTGTGCGCTCATCTCACTCTATAGGCCGGGAGCCAGCGCTGTCCGCAGACACTTCCGGGTCACGTGGCCAGCGTGACAAGCTGCATCTGGCGAGCCAGCGCAGCACACGGAACGCCGTTTACCTTCCCGCTGGTAAGCGGTCCCTATTTATCTACTTGCACCCGGAGGTGCTTTCGAACTGCTAGGTTGGCAGGCGCTGGGACCGAACGACGGGAGCGCACCCCGCCGTGGGGATTCGAACCGCCGACCATGCGATCGGCAAGTCCTAGGCGCTGAGGTTTTACCCACAGCGCCACCCGCGTCCCACGTCCCACGTAAAGGAAGACTGCTTTAAACAAACATTACGCTCTATTAATATTGAGAATAATAAGCTTCAATAAATTTATAGTGCCTCATTTGTAACTTTAAGGCTAGTTCTCTGGTCTGTGCTGTCCCCAGAGAGAATGAAGAGGCACAGGGTTCTGCAAGGGAGAAGACAGGAAGGGCAAGTGCTTTGCAGCTTTGAAGCCAAGGGCTTGCTTCTACGTTTTGGCAATGTAAGTCTACTCAGGCATTTTCTTCTTCTTCCACTCCATTTAAAATTAAAATTAAATAATTTAAAATGAGTAAGAATAAACAGAATATACAAATATACAATTCCCATCAACCACAGCCGGGATAGCCAATAGTCAGAAATCATAGATGTTGGAGTCTGGCAACATCATATTAGCCACCTTTGATCTATGTTATGATCTCCAAAAATGCTAGCATCTGGAATGTTGAGAAACTCCCACATGATTAGCAAACTGCAGGAACTATTCACCCTTTATAGGTATATTCTACTTATTTTGTTTGCCAAATGATGTTGTGGCCTTTTGTTTTCCAACCAGACCCCGTTTTTTCCTCTTCAGTGTGGCAGCAACAAGTCAAATACACTATTTTACAATCTCCTCATTAAATTTGACAGATGACGTTTCTCTTTGCAGTTAACAACCAAATTTAACCTGACAGTTTTCCTGCAAACGTGAACTGTCTTATGCTAAAGCATGAACCTTACTTTCATCTGCCATTTTAAAAATGTCAGGTATCCATACAAATGAAAATCATACAGATGACAAAAGACTTTGACTATGTAAAAGAAACACATACAAATAAGATGTAGAAAATATATTTCTTCATCAAAATATACTACATGAACATATGTGAAATATATTTGTATATGAACATGATAGTAGTATAACCAGCTAACAACTCTGCAATTAAGAAGTATGTGATCATCCACTATTATCAGAGATGTGTGCATATGAAACATAAGTTATAAATTATAGCTTATATTTCACAAGCAGAAATGTGTTCTGGCTGTCACCAGAAATCCATATTGGAATTCTTGCTATTCAATTTTGCAGTTAACATTCTAAAGGCAGCGCTAAAAAGCTGAACTAAATGTATATAGCAATTGAGGTTTCTAGGTGATGTAAAAGTACTCTTACAATTATCATACCCTATGAATTAGTCCCGTGGGACGCGGGTGGCGCTGTGGGTTAAAGCCTCAGCGCCTAGGGCTTGCCGATCGAAAGGTCGGCGGTTCGAATCCCCGCGGCGGGGTGCGCTCCCGCTGCTCGGTCCCAGCGCCTGCCAACCTAGCAGTTCGAAAGCACCCCCGGGGGCAAGTAGATAAATAGGTACCGCTTACCAGCGGGAAGGTAAACGGCGTTCCGTGTGCGGCTCTGGCTCGCCAGAGCAGCGTTGTCACGCTGGCCACGTGACCCGGAAGTGTCTCCGGACAGCGCTGGCCCCTGGCCTATAGATGTGAGATGGGCGCACAAACCCCAGAGTCTGTCAAGACTGGCCCGTTCGGGCAGGGGTACCTTTACCTTTACCTTATGAATTAGTCCTATGTATGCCTCTGTTATGAAGGTAAGCAAAGAGAGTATTAATGAAGTCAATAACAGTTAATTCAGACCTTGATAAAACCCTCAAGGGCTGAGGCCTGTTGGAACAAAAAATACAAGAAGCATTAATGGTATAGCTCTGCAATAAATCTGTTGGCTACTGAGTAAAAACTCTGACCAAGAACTGAAGAAAATCTAAGACAGCATGAAGAGGTTGGTAGTTCAACAAAACAATTCTATTAGCAGCACAAGATCTGTGCAACACTCAATACAGATGTAAAAACAACCAAATACTTTGAACCAAAAACAATATTCAAATTAGATACAACATTCAAAAAAGTAATATAACACTCCAGAATTCTTACAAGATTCTCCTAGTAGACAAAGTGAAAGTATAATTGAAAGGAAGTCTAACTTAAATGGACTTATCTGGGGAATGGGTAAGAGAGAGCCCAAAATCTAACGCTTCATATTCAAGTTGCTTTTGAAAAGCAGACAGAAAAGCAAATCACTACGTCAAAAACAAAGCACAGCGGAACAAATATAAGCCATCACACATACCCTTAAATGCTTGCCAGATTACCAATTTTTGATGAGGCACTAAGTATTCATTTATATAATTAATTTATGAATAGCTTCCCATATATCATCCCAAAGCAATTCAGCAAAAAACACCAACAATTAAAAAAATATATTTAAGAACCATTTCAATTCCAACAAAGATACAGATTGGGATAAAAATATCCATTTAAAAGGCTTGATGGAAAACTTGTTGTTCGACAACTTGGACCCAGAATACCTTAAGGGCCAAGGTATATCCCAGCTTGATTACTGAGATAATCTGGAGGAGTGCTGCTAGATGTCCCTTGTGTTTCAGAGATCTGTCAGACTCTCACTAGAAGTCCGGCATTTAGTGTTGTCGGTTCCATACTGTGGAACACTTTTCCAGCAGAGATTTGGCAGGCATCCTTGCTTTTGACTTTCAGGCATCTTTTGAAGACCTTTTTATACCTATACAGTATAGTTGTTTGTGATTAGCCAGTCATCCTAATGCCCTGATATCTTATAACAGCATGGCAAACAAATAATAGGTCCTGAAACAATAAGAGAGTCAGCATCTGTCTGAAATGTAAAGGGAGGAAGTCCCAGAGCGTAAAAGACACCGCACTCAAGGCCCAATCCCTATACTTTACAGAATGGATCTCCTGATGAGAAGGTATCTGTGAGAGGCCTGCTCCTGCAAAGTGCAGTGGTTGGCTGGGTATATAAGAGGAGAGACAATCTTTGAGGTATCCTTGTCCCAGGAAATATAGGGCTTTGTACTCCACTACTAGAACCATAAACATAGCCCAGGAGCTAACAGCCAGCCAGTGCAATTCTTTCAGCAGCAGTGTAACATGATATCAATATTCTATCCCAGTGAGCAGTCAAGACACCACATTTTGCACTTGCTGCAGCTCCTGGGCCAATCTCAGGGATAGTCTAATCTGGAGGTTACCAGTACATGGGACCTCAGTGGTCAGGCTTGTTAGATCTATAAATGCCTGTAGCTATCTTATGAGCCAAAGCTCCCAGCCACTGAGGTCACATGGGACGTTAGTGACAGAGTTGGGCCTAGGAGCAGACGAAACTGTTTCTTCAAGGGGAGTACAACCCCATCCACAACAAGAAGGCAACCAATTATCCAGCCTTGGGACTACTATCCCATAGCAGTTATATCTTGCCATGATTCAGACTCAGTTTGTTGGCCCTCCACAGTCCACCACTGTGTTGGGCACTGATCCAGGGCTTGCATGGTCTTTTCTGATTCAAAAAAAGTTTGTTGTTGTTTAGTCGTTTAGTTATGTCCGACTCTTTGTGACTCCATGGACCAGAGCATGCCAGGCATTCCTGTCTTCCACTGCCTCCCGCAGTTTGGTCAAACTCATGTTGGTAGCTTCGAGAACACTGTCCAACCATCTCTCCTTGTGCCCTCCATCTTTCCCAACATCAGGGTCTTTTCCAGGGAGTCTTCTCTTCTCATGAGGTGGCCAAAGTATTGGAGCCTCAGCTTCAAGATCTGTCCTTCCAGTGAGCAATCAGGGCTGATTTCCTTAAGAATGGATAAGTTTGGTCTTCTTGCAGTCCATGAGACTCTCAAGAGTCTCCTCCAGCACCATAATTCAAAAGCATCAATTCTTCGGCAATCGGCCTTCTTTATGGTCCAGCTCTCACTTTCATACATCACTACTGGGAAAACCATAACTATACAGACCTTTGTTGGCAAGGTGATGTCTCTGCTTTTTAAGATGCTGTCTAGGTTTGTCATTGGGTATCATCAAAATACCAATGAAGCATCACTACATGGAAGTCCAGAAAAACACCATGGTCCAGGAGTCATCAACATGGTGCCCATACTCACCAGTGTGCCAACCAGTACCTCCAATACACCTATAAAATTTATAAGTAAACATCTTGTTTGCTCTTCCTGCTCAGACTTGTTTGCACAGGTTCCACCTCTCCTATCCTGAACATGCCCCCTTAAACTGGCCCACATTACATCAGATGCCAGGTATAGGCACCCATCCTACATTCCATTATGAACAGAGGACAGGTGCAAATAGCTTTTGTGGCTTCCATGGGTATATGGGCTTCCTCATTGAAGTATCCCAGGCAGCCATTCTCAACCCTAAACTCCAATGCTTAATTCTCTGCCAGAAGCTTATTTTGGCTTAAATAATGTGCTGATGATTCCACCCAGACAGGGAATTTTAACTGTGTAATATTACTTTATTAAGTGCATGTTTAACAATTTCTGATTTTACTCATATTTTGATATTTTTTAAGTGGAGCCTGTTTTTAAAGTTTGATTTTGGGGGGAATATTTTTAATCAGCATTTATATTTTGTGAAAAATGCTTTGAAGTTAAGGTTGATTAAGTGGTTCGTATATAAATCATGTTAAATAAATACACAAGAGGCACAACTTCCCAATGTCCCCCCCCCCTTCTATCAGGGTACCCAAACAGCATAAACACACATGCTCTTTTAAAGGGAAGCTGTTGTCTGGAAGTGATGTCAAAGACTTGGTAGAGGCCCACTTAATAATTAAATATGTGTACTTATTTCTGGGGGAATAAAGAGAAAACCTTTCAGGGCAAACACAAAAGCCAGCAGGATTTAGTGTATATTAAGTGAAAACTCGTAAGGCAGACAACCAAAAGGATTTGACACCTGGCATCAAAAGAGAGAAGGTACATCAAGGAGAGATTTGTGTAAAAAAGTTATTGCTGATGCCAAGACACTCTCAATTACACAGCCAATAGCCTTGAAGAAGGCACAGTTGACTTTGAAAACAGCATGCCTCAATATTCTTAGAATATATCTCTGTATCAGAAACCAATGATCCACACACAATATTGAGAGAAACAAATTCTGAGAAACTTTGCTGGATTTTTATCTTAAAGCCACCATCTAAAATAATAATTCACTCACTATTTGTCTTATTAAATACCCCCGAGAAAAGAATCAAAACTGCCTGTGCATACCGCTTACAAATTCAGTGGATGAGTTTTAGATTTTAGTCTGGTATAAGGAGAAATATGAAGAAATGCTATTATATGCAAGCAATTTATCTTCACTACATATAGTGGTTTACTCTTGGAGCTGTGCCAAACCTATCTGAGCTTCAGTGGCTGCATTAAGAGAAAGCTGTACTGATATTATGTTGAATATGAACAGGAATACATTGCTAAGGATATAGGTAAAGGGTTTTTCTACATTGATTTGCCTGTAACTATTACATTTTTTAATACATTCAGAGCAAAGTTGGTTTAGAAGGCCATGCATTAAATCTGTAAGATTTGAAATATGTGTTAACAAAGACCTGCTTTCTTGAACAAGTATTTAAGTAAGATTTGTTGTCAGCACAGAAAGTCTTCTCCAAGGACATGTTTCATAATATACACAAGCATCTTGCTCATTTGGAACCTTGAAAGTCCCAACTTCACTCTCATAACTCTGAGGGAATAATATTAGCACAGACATGTGCACCAATATATTTGTATACAGCTACAAGAAGATAATAAATAAGCAGTATTATTCAGCATAAGAAACTAGATAAAATCCACCAATTACATTGTATCTGTCAGGTTTTGACCCAAGTAGTTGCGGTCTAAAGCTTAATATCTTTTACTCTGTTGTTCAACTGAGGAAAACAATAGAAGCATTTTGAAATACTAACTAAAAGTATTAATGTTGAATGTTTACTACGCTGAGATCTTTTATGAAAATCTTCAAGAATGGGCACTTGTGTGTCCTGAAATGTTGAAAATAGGTGTCCAGACCAGTTATCCATGTATTTCATAGATGGCTGCAGTTCTGAACACATACAGGACCCTGTAGTGGGACAGCGAGTTTTTGAAAAAAGATAAAATCATGGTAGGCAACTTCCATTGTGTTCGTTCCCCAAGGTTGTGGGCTCTTAATATACTCTTTCAAATCAGACTTCTTTTTGTTGTTGTTTTGGTCCTTTCTAGCACCCACGCTTGCATAGCTAATTTGCAATTGTAAAAATCTACAATGTGGTATTCATTGGCACAACTTGCCCACTCATGACATAGATCAGGGACAGTGGACGGAGGACTTCTGCATATGCACTAAGGCAGGCACATCCAACTTCCAAGAGACTGTGATCTACGCCCACTATAAAAAAAACTGGGAGAGAATGAAACTATCCTTTTGAGGCAGAATTTCAGTGATTAAGATGAATGTGCTGCCAAAGATGTTGTTTTTATTTCAGTCAATCCCAATTATAAATGGAGTACGTAATTTTAAAGAATGGCAAAAAATAATTACAAGATTCATCTGGCAAGGGAAGAAACCAAGAATTAAATTTAAATTGCTTACAGATACCAAGGAAAGAGGAGGTTTCTCTTTACCAGATTTGAAATTGTATTACGAAGCTTCATGTCTTTGTTGGTTAAGGGATTGGATTTTATTAAAAAAATACAGCTCTATTAGATCTGGAAGGATTTGGTAATAGATTTGGTCGGCATGCATAATTATGGTATGAGAAGGTAAAAGCTCACAAAGGCTTATTGAACCACATAATTTGAAAGTTGTTATATGAGGTGTGGAATAGATATAAGACTTTATTAGAACACTAAACACCATGGTGGCTGCCTCTGTTAGAGGCTACAACCGTAAAAAAGTTAAATATGGGGGGCACCTATGGGCCACCTATGGTGATTTGTTGATGGAAAAAGATAACCAGTGGAAATTAAAACCATATAAGGAAATTAAAAAAATGGTAAATGATTGGTTGCACTATTGTCAAATAAATGAATTTTTTAGAGAAGATTGGCCAATGTTGATGAGTTTTTTGGGGGGAACCTTCATCAGAGCTTTTTTCGGGGGGGTGCCTCTGGGTCCCGGGATCTACCAAGGACACCCCATGATCAACCAGTAGATTGCGACCAACCTGTTGGACAGCCCTGCACTAAGGCATTCCAGATTTCATATTCCAGTTGCAATTCCTTAAGTTACATAGGAGCCTGCCCATTAAAACTACCTGAAGCAGTTCTTGGGGAAGAGGTATAAAGTGACCCAACTGTGCATAGTCTCTGGTCTCTTTCAAATGAATCTTACTATTGTCCTCTTAATAAGGTGCTGCTCAAGGAGGTTTTAATTATAAAAATAAAACGGATCAAATCAATTTGAAAAACTGTTGAAATGTGGGTCCTGATCAGTGGCGGAGCTTCATGCTCCAGCACCGAGGGGGGGTGGAGAGCAGGCGGGGAGGCGCATCCTGGGGGTGGGGGCACGCTGCCTGCCCCACGTCCTGGGGCATGGCACACCACATGCAGGGGCGTGGCACCCAGCGCAGGGGAGCAGTCGCGATGGCACCATACCGGGATCACGCTACCCAGGGCAGTGTGTGTGTCCCCCCCCCCTCTTCCTCTGCCAGTGGTCCGGATTACACTATGAAATGTACCTTAGAATAATTTTCAGCATCACTGTTAAATCTGTTCTCCTCTATGTTGCACAACATTATATTGCTTGTCTTTTTCAAATACTATCCAACATACTGAATATTAAAACTTTTTGGGTGTAAATGTAGTGAGATTTCTTATTTTGCATGAGCTTGGACAAGCCAAGAACTGGTGTGAAATAAAAGTGTCCCTCAGATATATTATTCACTCATTTCACAGGGTTTCCGTTTTTAAAAGACAGATCACTGCTCTAGGTATAACAACTTATGAGTGTGATTTGGTGAATTATGCAAAATTAGAACTAGTAATAGCTTACATTTATAAAACTCCATAAAAGTTTGGAAATTCATAAACAATGTATATCAACACATAACTGAAATAATCAGGATATACTAGTTTTACTGTGATAAAATAGGCTACAAAAATATGAATAGTCAAGTGGGATGGGCTGTGAAGAGGTCAGCTCTAAATCCCAAGTAAATATCTTGTTTATATCCTGAAGCCCTGTTTCATGCTTGCCTTGCCCTATTCCTCATTCTATCAGTAGGGTCCCTTCTGGTCTGGTCTAAATACAGGGCCACTTCACCCTATCGATCGTCTTTAAATCCCCAAGAATAATAAATTTCAAGACAACACAGCACAAACTGACTAAAGCCCTTTAATTACAAAACTGCTGAAAGGAAATCATTGATCAATGGCATTATGGGAAAATAAACTGCCCCCCAAACCAGATCAAAGTCAGTGAAATAGCTGACTAGCTGCCCCATTTGGGACTTTTGCTAGATTAGTGCTCATAGACAAGTAAAAGAGGCTATACTAACACATGCTGCTTAGTTGCTTTTTGAAGCTCTCCCTGGCAGGTGTCACGCTCTGAGCATGGTTTTTGATTACTCTAATTAAATATAATATTATCAACAGATCTTCATATTGATCTCTAAAACCCCTTTATAAATAGAAAATTAAAAGCCCTGAGAGAGGGCCTCAGAGGCTAACAGGTAGGTTTAATGATTTCATCATATCAATTTTCTCTGCTGCTTCCTGCTATCAATATCACAATTAAAATAAGTTCTGATTTTAGAATTTGTGTAAGAGAAATTAGTGCTTGCTAGTTCACACCTTTTGGCTTATGCAACAAATAATGCTTATTTCCATAGAGAGAAAATATTCCAACAATAGTGAATGAAATTTGCTGTATAAATGCGAAGTATTGAAATGAAATAGTCTTTATTATGCACTGTTATATTGCAAAATAACCTATAAACCCCTTGCTCCTTTAACCTTTAGCTTTCACAAGGCCCATTAACTGCTTGCATGTACACCAACAGTGCATGTATATTACCTTTTTGTTATTACAAATTCCTTTTTTTTAAACTAAATTCAGATCTCAAAGCTTTACTTCAGCAAAATGATTTACTGTTCTTATTTGTAATCGCAAAACCAGAAAAATAGATATCATGCCATATATTACCATAAACACCCCTTTCTTTTTTTAGGTATTGCTTTTTTTCTGACAGAAGTCTGCTCTGCTACAATAGTCCTGCTCACCATGTTATCTCTCTTCTTATTCATTTAATATTCCCTCAGGTAATTCTCATTGCTAAAACCCAAATGGCATCAACCTGTTGTTTAGCACATCTATAAAAAGGCTAGCCTGCTGGCTAATTTACCAAGGGATTGAAGCCCTGAAACCACTTCAATCTGTTACTTTGTTTCCATGTAAAAGGCTCTACCCATGGCCATGAA
Organism: Podarcis vaucheri; assembly: GCF_965113315.1. Classification (NCBI taxonomy): domain Eukaryota; kingdom Metazoa; phylum Chordata; class Lepidosauria; order Squamata; family Lacertidae; genus Podarcis; species Podarcis vaucheri. The sequence goes on from NC_138763.1 coordinate 22,031,608, forward strand.
CCTCCCATGTGAAACAAACAAAAATGCTCTTTTCAAGAAAGAAAAATTCAAAGTAAAAAACATTTAATGCATGACCCTCAGATACCAAATATACTACTACAACAACTAAGTCAATCAATATAAAAAGGTCAATGCTTGCAACAACTTCACAATTTATTTTGCTTTTTTATATCTACAACATTGTAGGTGCAAGATTCATACATTGCTAAGTCACAAAGCACTAGTAATTGCCTTGCTGACTTCAACAAATTACATTTTAAGGATTTCTGAGTGTTATTTAAGAGATGCGTTTTATCACTAATTGTGAATGTCCACCCACTTTTGCAACTGGTTTCTCCTCCCTCAACTCCCCACCATGAGCCCCCCCCCCCAAATCTTTTCATTCAATTTCAAAGATCTGGAGGATTCAAGATATCTGGAGAAGATTTTGGAGATGCAAAGGGAAGGGAAAGCCCTATTTCATAAGCACATATCTAATTATGCCACACTGGATTTCACCCTAAGTCTTTTTTATTTGTTTTAACTCCACACTAGAAATACCAAAGTGAATCTGTTTCATTAAATATAAGCACAACTGTGTAACAGGTTTTAAAAGGGGATACATTCTGGAATACAAAATCAATGCTAAAGGAGTGGCGTGGAGCCAAAGCCTTAGGAGAAAAATTAATGCTTATTTATTATTTACTTAAGGCATTTGTATACTGCCCTTCCTAAGCATTTATCCCAGGACAATACAGAAGGCAGTTTAAAATCCAAAACAATATAAAATATACAATGAAACATTTTCATAATTTTGAGTAAGGGAATAACCAGCACATTTACTCTTGTCACATTGTTTCCAACCAATGTTGGCAATACTTGATAGAACTTTTTTAATGCTACTATTCAAATATGCACTGTCACACACCCTCTGTCCTGATGAGGGTTTGCTTGGCCTTCTCAGCCATTTTACATTACCAATCATAGCCCACAATCCTAACAAGAGTATATGATTCTCAGCATACCTACACCTGATTTGCACTAAGCCACCACAATTGCCAAGCCACCCAAAGAAATGGGCTGCACGCCTGCAAATGAAATTCAAACAACTAGAAGCAATTCTGAATCAAGAGAATGTTGGATGTTCATAAATAAAAGAATATAAACTCTGCCTGCTGGTCACTGGGGGTGGCTTTCTAAATAATATTTATACAAGTTATAGAAAGCCAAATCTGGAAATCCACCACTGGAATCTATGCAAATATAGACCCAGATGTGGATCATAACTGCTGTTCCAAAGGAGCTCAGTTGTTTGGGGTAAAACCCCAACGTACATAATCATATTTTCAAAGAAGTTTACAGTAATACTGATTTAAATGATTTTTTAAAAAAGTTTCTTAGCTTAGTTCTTCAAATTGTAATGGTTTATCCCCTTGATCTCCAACATGACCCATGTTTTCATAGCATGTTTTCACTTATGGGGTGGAGCTAGATGGCTTGGATGAAAAGGGGCATATAATCTCAGAAGAATAGCAGTTGAGACAGGTAGATCAAATTTCTAGATAAGCTTTGTTTATCTCTCAGAAGGCTCTGTTGAAGAGTGATAAGCAGATACCACATATGGATTTTTACTTCTATTTTTTTGGGATCCCCGCTTTTAACGCAAGCTGATGTCGTATTTCCCCTGCTTTTTAGGTTACAAGAAATACTTTGGGATAAATTAATAGGGTACAATTAAGGAGATGAACGAAACACTTGGTACTCCCCATATTCTTTTAAGAAAAAGGAACAGCAATTCTAGTCTATTAAGGAATGACAAAGATGTGGTTTTAAATGAGCGCTATCATTCAGATTACTTTTTTAAACTGTTTATTGTTGCACTGAAAAAGGAAGAGAAACATTAAGCTCATTGCTTCAACTACTACAGGTTTCACCACTCGATTAAAGAAAGTAATTCAATCAGTTTGCATTTTCTCGGGAAAATCTCATTCAGATAAATTTTACTGCCGTCTTTCTAAATAGTAAATAATTATTATTGTCTCAAAATGAATTTTTGCTTGCCAAGGGCAAACCATTGCTGTTATTGTAGAGCTCTGTCAGAGAAAACAAGAAGTTAAAAAGGTTATAAAGATACCATTAACATCATGGGTCTGCTTTGTCAGGACTCAAAAGTGCTTAGTAATTGAGGCTTTTATTCAGAGTGTATTAGGACCCATATAAATGGCACAGTTAATATGATGCTTTAGGCTTTATTTTGTTGCAACCTGGCATAATCACCTACAACAGCTGAATACTGTAAATTTATCTGCTGGAGAGCACAGCTCATTCTATCATCTGTTTCTAGCTGGAGTCTTTGAAGAAAATGTTAATAGCATACGGCTTAAAGGCACATTTTAGATTCAGCCAATACAAAAAATAGCAAAGTTTAAAATAACTAATTTGTCTAAGCAGCATGCATCTCCTCTGGAATTATGAGGGCAAAAGAGGGACAAATGCATTTGCCTTAATGGCAGAAGCTCATATTTTGTCAATGTTTGAAATACGGTGGTTAAAAATATAAACACACAGTGAAGTGTGACCTCAGCAGACAAGTTCAGCAATAATGATCCACAGCAACCAACACATTACTGATCAACACCATACCCAAATATATTCATGGGCATCTTTCTGCTTATATACATACACCGTTGCTACAGCATGTACACTACATTGGTATCTGAGTGCATTGCATAAAAAGGCCAATATAAATGTAATAAATCACTCAATAACCACAAGGTATAAAAATGGCCATAGAATCAGAAACACTGCAGCTACCCAGTTAATCTCTTGAACATATACAGTTGTACCTTGGATCCCAAACGCCTTGATACTTGGACGTTTTGGCTCCCGAACTCCGCAAACCCGGAAGTGATTGTTCTGGGTTGTGAATGTTCCTTGGAACCCAAATGTCCGGCGCGGCTTCCATGGCCTCCTATTGGCTGCAGGAGTTTCCTGCAGCCAATCAGAAGCTGCACTTTGGTTTCTGAATGTTTTGGAAGTTGAACGGACTTCCGGAATGGATTCCGTTCAATTTCCAAGGTACGACTGTATTTTGAAACTAGGTGGAAGAGAATATTTGTATCAAAGCCTAGGCTCAGCTGGGGAGCGATACACTGGATAATATCTAAGCAAATTTTATTCAGAGGAGACCACTGGAGTTAATAAACTTGACTTACATTGAGGAACTGTATGGGGCAGGAATTTATAGCTTCTTGTGTCTAGGTCTGGAAGTTTTGGGGAAAGGTTGAAATACACTAATAGCATCAGCTTTGGGGTTACTTTGGGATGTGAAGGTGTTAGCTAACTTATTGGCAAGCGTTTTGCTCACCTGCTCATTTTGATAGTTTTAAATAAACTGTTTTGAGTTATTAATGTAATGTTGCAATGATTTTATAGTTTTTATGCTTATTCTATAGCAATTATGCACCCCACAAGCTTGGGCAAAAGAGTAACTTTCAACTTTGCAATAGGTTTTCACAAGCAAAATAAACAATTGTGTTTGCTTTTTTAATTTTAGGAACAGTGCTTGTTTCACCTCACCTCAAAACTATGCATTTAGATAATAACAGATTATAGTGAATAATATCTGCTTGTCATTTAGGGGATGTATTTGCAATTTCAGTGGTCTCCATGATAATGTGCACACAGGCTCTTTCTTCACATGCAATATATAGAGCAGGTTTCACAATGAATTTAAGCATCTAAAAAGTATACTAAAAATCTGGATTATTTTTTTTTAATGTGCAGTTTTATTTTGGCAACAACATCAAAAGGATTCTACCAAAGCAACTTTTAATTGCAGGGTTGTGGGTTAGAGCCCCATGTTGGACAAAGATTTGCATTACAGGAGGTTAGACTAGATGATCCTTGTGGTCCCTTCAACTCTATGATTCTATGTACAATCTCACTCTCAGGCATCTATCGTATGTGTGTGTGATATATACTTAAATGCAAGGAAACCCACCAGCTAAGATCAAATTGCACAGCTGAGAGTATGGAACTTTCAAGAACTGATATTTGAAATTCTCTGCTTTCCTCTTCCCTCCCTGTCCCTTTCATCTTTCATATCATGTCTCATTTGAAACTAAGTCAGGGGGCAAGGAGTGTCATATGTTTTAACCTTTGTACCTGCGATATGGGTTTATCAGGAAATTTTGCACTGAAAAAAATTCCAACGCAAATTAAGCTAATTTGCATCAGCAAATGTTCATTTCGCACTGGAAAATTTCAGATGTCCAAGACAGTAATCTAATTTTGTATGCTTATTTTCCTTGTACATAGTGAGCACAGTTAAGAACTTGGATGCTTCCAAGTTTATCTACTATTCTATTTGCAAATGGTATCCCACACAGAGTTACTAATAAATTTATGAAATAGAAAATATTACTCCAAAAATAAAGCACAGGAAACATATATTGGTAGGAATTCTACCCTACATCACTACGTTTTACAGTGCTTATAAATGTTATCTGCTCTTTTTAAGTGATAAAAACAGCAACAAAAGAATCTCTTATGTCTCATGAACCTGTTTTAGAGATTGCTGATAATCCAAAGAGACAAGAGGAGATCTGTTTGTGTGGCTTTCCTGGGGGCGGAGGAGAGACAGGAGACCAACAAGCTGCATCTTAAGTGCTCTAGGATAACTTTCGCAACATAAAACAGATTGCTTTTAGACACAGGTTGTGTATGGATAAATAGAATGATATTTGGAACGCATTTATAAAAAATACAATGACTTATTAATAATTTTATACTTGCTAGAATAACTGTACTACTTATATACCCATGTGTCGTATTGTATTTTTAAAAAATCTCTTTCACTTTATGTCTGACTGAAAATACTAAATAAAATAGAAATAAATAATAATAATAATAAAAATAAATAAATAAATAATAATAATAATAATAATAATAATAATAATAATAATAAAGTGTTCTTTAAATCCCTTCCTCAACCAAGAGAGATTTGTTACAAAGACTCTCCAGTTTTGATGGTGGGGGAGCGAGGACATAGGAGGATTTTGTGAGGCCACAGTACAGATTGCAGGCATGGGGGAAACCTAGAAGTATTAGCACTGCCCGGAAAGCAGGGATTCTTTGAAGAGACTGGCTATCTGGACCATTTCAACCTGGATTCAGGCCCCCTTTCAGAACCAAATCAGCCTTAGTTGTCCTGATCTTACTTCTTCTCAGAAGCTTTTCTTACCTCTGAACATAGCATTCTATTGCAATACCCCTGTGGGAGGGGTACTCATGGACACTGCTTTAGTTGTTCTGATCCTACTAGAAGGTTGGGTTCAGAGAACAACATTGGGAAAGTGTCTCTCTGCCCCCTGGCACTTGTGTTATAGGCTGCCACAAGGCACGATACAACTACAGATGCTATTTAACTTTTATATGAAGCTGCTGAGTGTGTGAATATTAGGTGGGACTATTAGGGTGTTCCTGGTATGCCAATGATGCCCAGCCCCATTTCTCCTTAACTTCTGGGACTGATGCCTGGCAAGATGGAAATACTACAGATGAGCAATTCTCATGTCTAGGAAATAGGTCAGTTGCCTGTTCTGGACAAGGTTGCACTCCCTCTGAAGTTGCAGGTACACAGCTGCAGGTACACAGCTTAGATCACTCCTGGATCTAACTTTCCCATTTGAGGCTCAGATTTCCTCAGTGGCCAGCTTTGAATGGTGCATCAGCTGTTCCTGGATCAAGAGAGCTTGGTCAAGCACTGTTAATCTTGTGGATAGATGACTGTAATGTGCTGTGTGTGGGGCTACCCTTGAGGCTAGTTCAGAAGCTGCAGCTGGTGCAGAATTCTGCAGCCTAATTCTTATCAGATGTTGGATACCACCAACATGTAACACCTGCATTGATGGAGCTGCCCTGGCTGCTAGTACACTACTGAGTCATCTTCAAGGTCTTACTATTAGTGTATAAAGCTCTAAACAACATGGGGCCAGTGCACTTAAAACATTGCCTTATTTCTTCTACCCAGATGGGGCAGCGGGTAGGTCCTTTGCTTTGGTCACAGTCGAACACTACCTATGGCTAAAGATGCGGACACACAAGGCTATGGTATTGAGCAGTTTGTTTTCATTAACAAAGCAAACAGCAAATACATTTTCTGAAGAATGAAATGAAGCACCATGAGTAACTGTCACCATTAGATTGACCTCTGGAAAAGCCTCAAGAAGGGGAATTTGTAATTATCAAGTGTCTTACTTTGCAACCCTAGCACTTTTTAAACATCATTTTTGAATGACTAATTATAACAGACCAAAACTACATATTCAACTAAACATACATATTAAGGAAAGAACCTATAACATACTTGGAAAGAGAGAAAAGGCATTAAAGTATTTACAGGCTTGAGATAGTGGCTTTTTATGCAAAAGCTGCAGTGAGTAATATGAGTGTTTTGAGAAAATATGCCTTTGCAAATGTACAATGTAATATCTAAAGATTTATTCAGCCAACACCTCATAATCAACTCTAAATCTGAAGGGACATAAATGCATTTCATCAGAGATGAAAATCTTCAGTGACTGCTAAAATGAGAATCAAAAATTATTACAATCTAGTAATTTGGCTTGCAGCATGCATTAATCAGAAATCATAATAAATCCACATGCTTCTTAGACAGCACATTAGTCAAACAGTTTTGTATGATAACGACATTGACTAATGGGCTCCAACTTAGAAGGGTCAATCATAAACTCATCAAATGCTTCATTTAATTTCTTAATTTGGACAAACACAATTTGTTTATGGGAAAGATATCAGGTGTTCATGAATGAATAATGGCTAGGAAACCAAACTCCATTAATCAGCTCTTGATTACAAATGACTCCAAGATTGTTTATTCTAATTTCATTCATTTGGGTCAACAAAGAAAATATGAGCAAATGAAACTATTTGGTAAAAAATGGCACTCTTATTTCTCTGTATTTAATGAGGTAGTGATAAATACTGTTTCAATAACACAATGATTTTATTACCTGCGTTAAAAGCATTCTTGTTCAACAGAGAAATTAGTTCAGATGATTTATAATGAAAGTACAGAGACATAAAAACAAAGCTATCCTTTACAAGTAAATAGGTGTACAACTGCATAAGATTGTTCTGTTCTCAACAAGACCGACTTTCTACTGTAAATTGACTGAGGCAAAACCCAAATGTGTCGAAGCCTTGCGAAGAGACAGGGCAAGCAGAGATAATCTAGCACGGATGAGCAGAATTTCAATTACTATCAACTGCAGACCAGATTATAGTAGCCCATCAACCATACCTGGCTTAAGAGCAAGAAGAAATCCTCATCTGTCACAGCTTCCATGCCTGATATGCTACCCTATCCTTCCTTGAATGCATTTCTAAATTCATGAGAATTTGTGGCAGGAGGAGGACTTTATTTGGGGGCCATGAGCAAATTTGAAATGAGTGAGTGGCAACAGCAGCCAGTCCAGCCAAATTTGACGTGATAGCAAGCAGCAGAACTGGCTTGCTGGGAATCTCTCAAAATCTGGCACGCCTCTAATTGGGACAATGTGCTTGTAACAACAGTGTTAGACGGGCTTCTCACCCAGCATTTCCCTGGGTCAGCTTGGGTCATTCCACCCGGGACAAGAGAAATAGCCACATACTAAATGACAGCAGGGAGGCATAACGACAGCAGCCCCAGAAGCACAAAACATAGTAAGTTGTGTTGCATGGAGTCAGACCACTGCGCTCATCTAGCTTAGTACTGTCTACATTGACTGGCAGTGGTTCTCCAGGTTTCAGGCAGGGTACACTCCCAGCCCCACCTGGAGATATGGGGGATTGATGCTCTACCACTAACCTGCTCTCCCATTGCACTAGGGACCAGCTTCATCTTGTGTGAGGATAGCCTGTTTTTCCCCCTAAGTTTCCTGCTGTGCTTCTAAGTGAGGAAGTTGTATACAAGTGAACTGAGTTCTCTCCACTCTGTATCATGTACCTGTGTAAATGCCTCTGTGAGTGTCTTTGCAGATCTGGCTGTCTCAGGGATCCTGCAGACCCCTTCCTTGAACATTCAGGTTCAGTGAGGGGAAATGCTTGTGGAATGTTCTCCCAAGGAGGTTCGGCTGGCACCTTTAGGCGCCAGGCAAAGAGGTTCCTCTTTAACTAGGCCTTTGCATATGGACATCCAATGCCCTTTTAAATGTGCTGTGGAAGTGGAGATTATTGGTTTGTTGTTCTGTTTTTTATTATGTATAGGTAGATGATAGATAGATAGATAGATAGATAGATAGATAGATAGATAGATGATAGATTTTATGTTGTGAACTGCCCTCAGATCTAGAGATATAGGGTGGTATACAAATTTAATAAAACAACAACAACAACAGGTTTCCTGCCCTTTTCCTTATAGAGATACAAGGAAAAAGATGCGGGCAGTATTCTGCCCAATAATTCAGCATGAGGCAAACCTGCTCTGTTTCCATAATTCTAGCCAGTGAGTTACAACAGAACTACGACTGCTGAAGGGCACTTTCAGGTTTAATTGCATTAAACATTGCAAAGTTTTATTTTAAAAATCAGTAAGTTTTTTTAAAATATCATTTTGAATAGATCAGTGATCTAAAACATTTCCTTAAAAATATTCTTATTCTCTGAGACACAAGCAATAATCACCATTCCATAGTTTCAGATGCAGATTTTGACAGATTTCACATTCAAAGAGCAAATAGTGTCCCTATACATTCATAAATTTTATGCATGGCCATGAGAAAGAGACCGTGTACTGAATAGATTGAGTATTTTTAAAAAATAAACAATGATGCAGACATATATACTATAAAACTGTAACCAAAACCTCTCCACTATTGCTTCTTTTGAATAACAAAACTGAAGGATGATAAGCATCCAGAGATTTACAGGGGAGTTACATCGCTGCAAGTTTTAGGATTTTAGAGAAAGAACAGTTGTTTTTATAATAAATGGTATTTCTTTGCAGATAATAAGAGTTCTCCAAAAAGTTAATGCAGCTTGGAGACAGAAAATGCCCAAAGCTTTAACAGAAGACTTCTCTCCTCTCCTCCTGTTGAGGCTCAGTCCTGCTTCGTGGAAAAGCACAGAGAACAGGAACAATAGAAGTGTGATTTTTCTTTGAGTTCCCAGTGCTGACTACTTGCCATGTATGTTCTGGCATTGGCAATAGGATCCCTAGCTCCTAATGCTTGATGATTGAGAGAGGGGAGTCCTGCAAAGGAACGCCTTTCCACAAGTATTGGTCTAGTTGCCATCGTCTGAAAGAATCTTTCATGAATTTGGACTGCAGAATTCAGCAGTGATGGTTGTGAGCTCTATCTCTCTGGAAATGGAGAAGGAGCCCTGGAGTGGGTGGGAGTGGTGACATGTACAGGGCAAGATGCCTATGGCTGAGGCCATCATGTCCAGGAGTTGGGATAGCTGCATGATGTCCACTGAGTGGGCATGCAAAAGAGGACTGATCATGGATACCCTCCTGAGAGAGAGAGATGCAATCCTGCTTCGTGTCCATCAGTGCTCCCAAGTGCTGAAGTTGGTGGGAGGGAGATGGCTCTTCGAGGAGTTGAAAAGAAAAAAGGTCGTTTAGATGGGCTAGCATCAAGTGGAAGCTAGCATCACGTGCCTGTGAGAGAGAATTGTAGAGCAGAACAAGAGGTTGTCCAGGTAAGGGTATGCATGTACACCCTGAGGCTGAAGACTCAATACTAGTAATGAAAGTCATTGTAGAAGAAGCATAGCAGCAGTCATTTTTTTGTGAATAACAGGCTATGCAAATTGGACTCCTTTAGGTCTCTTCAGGCTAGAATGTCTTTTGGGTGGAGAGCCTCTCTGATGGAGGATAGCATCTCCATCCTAAGCTTCCAAACTGGTTTAGAAATTTGAGGTCAAGTACTGCACGCCAAGATCCATCCTTTTTTGCTACCATGAAGAAAACTAAATAAACACCAGAGAAGGTATCTTCTCAGGAAACTACCTTTGAAGAAACCTGGCGAGTATCCCTCCTGCTGGTGACAAGTGGAAGGAGTCCGAACAGCTGCTGGAGACCCTGGTGAGTGGATGGATGTGCATTGGGAGTGATGGGTCTGCTGGGACCAATCTTGGAATCTGGGACAGTTCCACGAAGGCTCACCACCAGTGAAGTTTCTCCCATGTCTGGAGGATCATGAAAGTACTGGAAGAGACCAGAGGATTGTCTGGGGAAGCATTTTTCCTTCTTCTTTGTGAGTGAATGAACTTTTTGTTGCTGGTGGTTTTGACCAGCACTTCCTTGAAGTCTGCCTCCCACAAATTTGGGTACTTCACTTTTGGATAATTCAGATGCGTTATCAGCCAGCACAGTCTTCTTCTTTTTTTAAATATTTTATTAAGGATTTTCTTGTTTTACAGAAGTAAGTGTAATGCCTCACATTTTTTCCCTGTAACATTTTTACAAATACGTTTCATTTGTTGAGACATTAGGGGGAGAAGAAAAAAGATAAAAGAAAAAAAGAGGGTGGAGGGAGGGAAGATGGGTGGGGGTAGGGTCGGATGGCGATGTTTCTATTATGCTTAATGTATGTAGAGTTTGGTGTCAGCGTTGCTTGTGTTGTTCACTTGTGTTCCTTTGGTGGTGAGAGGGGTTCGGGTTGGCCTAGGGTGTGGTTGTTTATTTGTAACTGGCTGTGGTGATCTTTGTTTTTGTGTGTGAGTGGGGTGGGTGGGTGTTTTGGATCAGGTTAGCCATATTGATTTGTATGCTGTTGGTGGATTATTGTCATTGTCTTGTTGGGCTGTGTATGTGATAAAGGGGAGCCATACCAGGGTGAAGGCATCTTCTTCTGTTTGTCCCCGTGTCAGTTTCAGTTTATTGGTTTATTTTTCTAGTAGGGCTGTTTCCCATGCTATTTGGTACCATTGGTCCATGCTTACTCCTGACAGGTCTCTCCAGTGTCTGGTGAAGCACAGTCTTCTTGAGTTGTATTACTTCAGTGAGAGGAGGCTTGGATGTAGTCATCTGAATATATGAACACTGCTGAGGAGCAACCCAGAAGCCTTGTGGGAATCTTGGTCCTTAGAGGCTTGAAATGGAGGGGGGCACCTGAGCCATGACAGCAACTTCCATGTATGAGGATAGGGTCTCCTGCAGAACTGACTGAACTGAAGAGCACAGTGGTACTCCAAAGTGCTCTCTGCCACTTGCCATGGACACAAAGAATAGAATGAGAGTAGTGGTCCCTTCTTCAAATTTGCCATGGCTGCCACTTTCAGCTGCTGATAAAGGCTGGAGAATCTCAAGCAGCTGGACACTGACCATGGCTGCCCTTCATGAGCTTTTTGATTGCCCAAAGGCACTTTGGAGCACAAGGCAGGAGGAATTTTCCCCATCGAGAAACATGGTTGGAGAGAGTCCTATCCTCTTGGAGTGGGGCAGGGAAATGAAGGCAATGGGGAGCTAAGGTAAACGGGGCTCTCATTTTTTAAAGAGCCAGACACTGGGGTCTTCCTCCAGGGGCCTTCTAGCGGTTCCCTCACTGCGAGAAGTGAGGTTACAGGAAAACAGGCAGCGGGCCTTCTCGGTAGTGGCGCGCGCCCTGTGGAATGCCCTCCCTTCAGATGTCAAGGAAATAAACAACTATCTGACTTTAAGAAGACATCTGAAGGCAACCCTGTTTAGGGATGTTTTTAATGTTTGATGTTTTGTCATGTTTTTAATATTGGGAGCCACCCCGAGTGGCTGGGGAAACCCAGCCAGATGGGCGGGGTATAAATACATTATTATTACAGTTGTACCTCTGGTTATATACTTAATTCGTTCCGGAGGTCCATTCTTAACCTGAAACCATTCTTAACCTGAGGTACCACTTTAGCTAATGGGGCCTCCTGTTGCCGCCACGCTGCCGACGCACGATTTCTGTTCTCATCCTGAAGCAAAGTTCTTAACCTGAAGCACTATTTCTGGGTTAGCGGAGTCTGTAACCTGAAGTGTTTGTAACCCAAGGTGTTTGTAACCTGAGGTACCACTGTGTTGTTGTTGTTGTTGTTGTTGTTGTTAGGCAAGAAACAGATGGAGAATGATACAAGGCAGCTATGGGGAGAAGAAAAAAGTAAAGAAAGGAGTGCTCAGTAAGGAGTGAGTATGAGCAAGAGGGGAGGAATAAAGTCTTCTGTTTAAGCTTTAGGTATTTCCGGTCTCCAAGCTGTACGGGAAGCTGCACTGCCTGTTTGGAGACCTCTGTCATCCACGAGAGAGATGCATTTGGCCTAATTTTATAATCCTAAGCACTCCTAGCATAGTCTTGCTTCTGAAGAATAATGCTTAGGACTGAGCTGTATATACACAAAGTAGGCAATTGTACAGAGAAATGAAACAAGTAGTATTTAAATATAAAATATGTAGCAAATGAAGAACCTTTCCCCACAGAATAACAATTCTTTCTTTAAAAAATGATAAGGGATTCTTGTTCTGAATCACCATCTCCATTGCTGTGCATTAGCTCAACAGCCTATATATATATAATTAATTTTCTTGGCAAACTTTGCTAAATACAAATAGATATAAATAACTTAAGGTAACTACAAATTTGTATTTGACTTGAGATCAATGACAAGCATGCAAGATTCAGCTGCACATAATTAGCACACATTTGCATCAGAATAATTTATACCATATGTTACAACATTTGCAAAATCCTATAGTTATAATCTAAGCATGAGCTACTTTTATTTGGAGCTAGAAAAATTACAGCCAGAACAGCAATTCTGAAAAGTTTGGGACGAATTCTGAAATCAATAAGGTCAGCTGGAAAAATTGTTAAAAACACACACAGTACCCCATTCTTTAATAACTAGGCCAACCTTGTATAATTGTTACTATCTGGGGGGGGATTAGACTTTACCCACCACTATAAATATAGAATATTTGAAGTATATTTTCCTTCGAAATACTGCATTATAATTCTGTTAGTCATCTAGACCTAATACAAGTTAGGTTAAAGTATTAGGATTTCAGATAATTTCATAACTGATTTGTGGTGTGCCTTTTGGTTTTAGAGATGGGACTGAAAAATGGGCTTACCATGAACCAGTTCTGTGAGAGAACCACCATAAGCTCAGATCTCATATATGCTCCTATTGTATTTCACATGCTGCCTGTAACCAATCTGTGCTACAGAAACCAAAGCATATTGCTAAGTTTTTCAATGGAAATTAATTTCAAATTTGATCAACTTTAATCTTTATATTTGCAAATATGGAGCCGTCAGACCACTGGCCAGTTTAGCCCAGTATTGTCCAGAATGATGGGGAGTGGCTCCCAAGGCAATCAGGCAGAGGTATGACCCATAACTTCTTACATAATTTTTAAATATGGGATTGGACTTGGGACCTTATGCATGAACAGTAAATGACAGCTGGGCTAGTGAATGGACACTCTTGTGTTCAGAGTACAACACGCAGGCCCTCTCTTCACCCTTCCCATCAAGAAAGGAACTTCACCAGCTCAAAATCCATGGGATCACTAACTAATTTTGCCAGAGCTTCACTTTGAGAGTGGAATGGGGTGCAGTGAGCAAAACTTCAAGCTCCTGTACCCACAATGGCGAGCTACAAAGTGTTGTTGCCAAATACCATTCCTCCATATTCCTCTTTTGCCTTTGCTTTGGTTAGACTGGAAAGGGAGGGGGGGAGATCCAGATTTGGCTCAATTTTCCAGTAGCTGATCCTTCTTCTAAATAGCTGGTGCTTGAATCCTGGCACGATGGAGGCACTGTAGGAGTGGTTCCTGTGTCCAAGAAATTGGTCAACTGCACTTCCCCTGAAGTAGCGGGTTTGCAGTATGGGGTTGCTTCTGGATCCGGCTTTTTTACTAGAAGGCCAAGTGTTGCCTCAGTGCCTAGAAGCACCTTTTATTGGCTACAACTGGCACGACAGCCACAAATGTTCCTGGGCTGAAAAAGCATTAGTTCGTGCACTTCAAGATTGGATTACTGCAATGCTCTTCACGTGGGCTTCCTTGCATTTGATTCAGAAGCTGTGGTTGGCGCAGAATGCTGCGGTACAACTGCTAACAGAAGCAATTGTTATCATACAACAACTCTGCTCAGAGACCTGCAAAGATTGCTAGTTTGCTACTGGGTCAAGTTTAAGGTGTTACTCTTAGTATATAAAGCCCCTAGCAACACGGGACCAGTTTACTCGTGAGATCGCCTTACCCCCATATATGCCAATTCAACCGCTTCAGTCTGTAGAACTGGCATGCCACAATACGCCTTCTATATTTGTAGGAAATCAATCTTTTAGTGTGGCACTATGCACACTTTGGAACTCCTTGCCTATGGACATCACACAGGCATCTTCACTGTACTCTTTTAGGCACCTTTTGTTTAGGCAAGTTTATTCACACAAGTAGACTGTTAACATGTCTTTTAATCTGGTTTTCATCTTATCATTCCTTTTAACTATTTTCAAATGTTTTAAATAGTTGGTTTTAACTGTGCTTTGCAGATGCTATTGTTTTATTCTTTCTGTAAACTGCTTTGAGGTTTTATAACAATCAAGGGGCATTGTAAAATCAATCAATCACATCTTAATGCAAGCAAAACGCCACATTGCCACTCATTTTTCAGAACTGCCTGCCTCTGGGACAACTTTGAACTGTAGACTTGCAATTTTCCACCTATTTTATTCTATTAATAAAATTCAATTTTGGGGGAAAGTTTTCCCCTTGTATTTGTTGCTCCATCCCTTAAACTAGACATTTCCATTTTGTACAACGTACAGGAAAATTGTACTATTTCCCTATTTGTTACCACCTACCTTAAAAATGGCTTTGCATAACCATTGAACACTGGAAGAAAAAGGCCACCCAATTTAACTAAGCAATTTTCATTAAAGGAAAAATAAGCAAGAATCTATAAAGTAATGAGTGATCCTATTAGTTCCACCAGACTAAAATCATACAGTCTACGTATGTGGTCTTCTAAGCCACATCTGTCACGAACCATTTTGGAACCATGGATTGTAGACCACTTATTGGGAAAGACTGAACAAATACAGATTTGTCGTTCTTAAGAATTATTTCATGAAAGACTGAAGACAACCATACAAGAAATGCCCTAACACATTTGCAGCAGCTAACACTAATATATTTGTATTTTATCTGTCCAATTCATTTATAGGAACATTTTCTTTAAAAAAAAAAGTGATGCAGAGTTAACTGGAACAAACTGGGTATATAATCACAGGATAATGAGTTAAACAGCCAAACAGGCAGATAAGCTGTCAAACAGCTCCATTAAATATAAAACATTCATTATTCCTCTGTCAGTTTTTACCACATATTGCTAATGTCATATTAACATCTCTATTCTGAAGTCTGCTTTAAACTATCAACAATTCTGTCTTTAAAATACAGTATTTTGCATGCTCTTTTAGAAACAGATTTGAAATGCAGATTCCACACACAGATCAGACAGGCATTTCAACTCAGGACCTTTGAAAGCTCACATCAATCAACTTTTGTAATTGTCTTTATAAGCAGCAGAAGAGAATCTTACCAATATGGCAGATTTTCACTATGTCTTTATATGGTAGTAGAAATTAACAGTTCACAAATGTTCACATCTATTTTATTTTTTTTCAAAATCGCATTCTTAAATAAAACCACAATTATTCAAAATATGTTATTTTATAAACTATTAATAATTTCTTATCAGAATAGGAAATCCATTTTTTTAAAATGCTGCCTCTCAAGTGTTTGAGAGACATGGGATACATTTAATATACCAACAAGCACGAATCCTTTTATGGTTCTCTGTCATTCAATAATGAATTCTGGAAAAGAAATCAGAGACACCCAAGTGGTTTGGCAACTGTAAGTGACAGAAGCTATGCTAAATCCTCTGTTTACACTGGGGATTAGCTGAGTAGATTGTGAGCAGCAAACTGAGCTGTCCATGGTCAAGGGAACCTGTTCCTTGTCAGCCTATAGGGCACAAGGACAAAACATGGTCCTGGTAGGAAGTGACCCATAAACATATTCCAACGAAGGATTTATACAAAGCCAGTCTGCCTCATAGAAACTCCATATGACCATTAACTGGACTCCAAGGCTTGCCAGGAGGCCTAATTACAGGTCTACAGAGCCCAATAACAAAAGCTGAAGAGCTTTAGCCTAGGGATGATCTGCTTTATACTGACTTGAGAGAGTCCATATAGAGTGACAAAAAGAAAGAGGTTTAGCTTTAAAATTCTCCCAAGAGAGACAGCATTGTAACTAAGCTTGGAAAGCGCACATGCAACATACTTCAGATAGGCTTAAACATACTACCCTCTCAAAATTAACATTCAGCTACTGCCTGCTTAACATCTGCTAAGTTGCTGTGATATTGTTAGACTATGCTAAAATGGCTTTCTTCTGTCTAACTATTGAGAGGGATAAGTAAATAAAGTCACTCAAATATAAATTTATAGTTGATAGCAATAATCCTTTCTGAGTGGCAGTTCTTACGAGCACAAAATTAGTTTCTTTAACAACTCATTAAAAGCGCTTATGTGACTTTAGTTATTACCCTTACTGTGTAAATATATCTACAGTCTGTCATTAACATGAAATCTCTTACCAATATCCAAGCAATATAAACTAGATTTGTGCTCTTATAAACACAGATTAGTAGTTTAGGCTTCTTGAAGGCATACCTTACGTAAGTTCCAGAGTGACTGAGTAGTTATTAAACTTTATATAAAAATTACCTAAAAGCACCACGAACATGGTAAATAGACCAGGAACATGAAGTGCTTTCAAATACACAAGCTAAAACAAATAAACCCCAAAATACTATCCCAAAACTCTTTTATATGTGCTTTGAAAACCTTTGTCTGTACTTTAAAAATCAAACTGAAATACTCAGAAATTCAGACATTTTTGGTGAACACTCAGATATGCTAATGATGTTACACACATTAACACATGCAATGGTTACTAAAACAGAAGAAACATTGTGCGAACTATGAAATACCAGTTTTCCAAACTAAAGTATATGATTACATATTATTTCCTAGGCTAACTACTTGCTACTTGAACTCTAGAAAGGTTTAGTATTTCAAAACATGAAAGAAAACTTATGAAACATAAATGAAAATCTTAATATGTGTTGCAACCATACAGCTAAATAGTTGTGTGTTTGTGTGTGGGTATAAAATTTTCACTCCTCACAGAACAAGAAAGCATAAAGATCAAAATGTTGATTTCCAATGTTGTTCAACATAATCCCTAATTTTACAAAAGGAATTCAAGGGACCGTTTATGCACTTGTTCTTTTCAATGTTTAAATAAAAGTTAGGAAAAAGATTTCAAATTTAATGAATAACTTTAATGTATTTTCCAATCCCATAATTCATTTAAGAGTAATCTGGACCTAAGGTTTAAACTTCCATTTTAAGTTTTTTAGATTAAAAAGTGTCACAAGAACCTCAAATATGCTTTGAAATCTACGGGCTTCTGATCACAATGACAAAAAATTCATAGTATCTTTAATACATTCTCGAGGTGTTAAATTAAAAAATGAGGTGTGACAGCTCAGAGCAGTATAAACAAATTGTGCTTTTCAAGGTCTGCCCTGTCACATCTACTTTATAATTATATGCTTCAGAGACATATTAAAAGAAGGGGAGAACAATGCATAGTTTCAAACTATGACGGAGAAGATGCTACACTGAAGAATGTGAGTATTTATTGGAAAATGGAAAAGAAAAGAAAGTTTTGCTTTTGAACAAAAGATTTCTGCAAAACAGTATCCCCTACAATAGTTACTGTATATTCCACCATTAGGTTCAAATACTAGTAAGAAAACACAAAGGTGGAAAAGTAAAATATGTTCTTATATGAAGGAGTAGATAGTTTAAAAAACCTTCGTTTTTGTCTTTTAGGCTAAGGTATACACATTTTTTTTTAGATCATTATCTCCATGATCAGCTGCTCTCTAATGTTTTGTTGTAAATAGAAGATAGGTAGCCGTGTTGGTCTGTCATAGTCAAAATAAAAAAAATTCCTTCCAGTAGCACCTTAAAGACCAACTTAGTTGGTCTTTAAGGTGCTACTGGAAGGAATTTTTTTTATTTTATTGTAAATAGGTATGGATATAAATAGAGAACTGTAGCACCTCTATTAAATATATTTAAATGGCAGTTCTGCTAATTGACCACACAATCCGAAGTATGTTTATTCAGAAGAAAGTTCCATTACGTTCATTGAGGCTTACTCTCAGGTAAGTGTGAACAGGATTACAGTCTCATTTAGTTACTGTACTGCCATAATACTTTATGTATTTATTTTTACGAATTATATCACACCCTTGGTCAAAAGACCTCAAGGCAGGAAACTTTTGAATTACATGAATGAGCCAAAATATAAAAACAAAACATGCAATTTTCAGTTAAAATAATACAACGCAGGTCAAAAGATTTCATAACTCAAAGGCCTGGATGAAGAATAAAAGCTTCACCTGGCACCAAGAGATGGATAGGATGAGAGCCAGTCAAATCTGAGGAGATAAGGTACTCCAAAATTGGGTGCCATTGCTGAGAGGCACTAAAACAACATTATTACTTCCATCCATTTACTTACCAGCAGCTTCAAGAACCAACTGTAATCTAGCTTTCGCCTGTTCAGCCGCGGACTAGAAAAAGGGAGGAAAAAGGAATAACTATTATTTTTTATTTATCAAACTTGCAACCTGTCATTTCTCCCAAAGGAGTCCAAGACAGCAAACACCAAAATGATAAAACAGATACTATTAAAATTAAAATATAAACATATTTAAACCATCTAAAAACTTGTTATGCAGTCACATACTCTCAGAGCTGATAATTTCAAGGTTGGCAGGAACAGTATCTTCCAGCTGCCAAATGCCTGGGTAAACACAAATGTTTTTAAATTCCTCCTGAAAGTTAGTAATAAGGGACACAGATGCATTTCACCGGGGAGGACATTCCACAAACAGGGAACCGCCACTGAAAAGTCCCTGTCACAGGTCAATGCCAACTGGGCAGCAACCAGCGGCACCACTAGCAAGAGGGTCTCCTCCGCAGAGTCCAAGATCAGAGTTAGAAACCGATATATATATAAGCTAGGAATCAAATACCACCTTAAACCTAGGTTACAGTCAACACAACAGAATGTCTATTCACCAGGGCGTTGGACTAGATAACCCTTGGGGACTCTACAATTCTACAATTCATGAGCAAAACTACATTGCTTGGCTGTAGCTTGCTCTTACAACAACAACAAATAATAATAATAATTCTTTTATTATACGCCGCCCATCTGATTGGGTTGCCTCAGCCACTCTGGGCAGCTCCCAACAAAATATGAAAAACACAATCAAACATCAACCATTGAAAACTTCCCTGAACAATTCACTTGCCCCAGTATGCAAGAAGGAGAAACACATACATTGGAAATGGAAATGGTATTAACTATGAACTAAGGCAAAGGTTTTTAAACTGTAGCCTGTGAGTTCCATTGGGTGACCTGGGGAAAGGCTGCAGCACAGACAGACACCTGCACTCAGCCCCACACTTACTTCACTTAATGTGATGATGGAGGACTAAGATGCCCAGCAATGGGTCCATACACCTTTTGCTGTGCACAAGTCAGCTGACTCAATGGAGATGTCAGTCACCAACCTTGTGCCCAGAAATTTCCACATAGTCACAACTGGACCTGCATCAGTAGCTAAACATGCCTGGCACTCAGGAAATTTCGAACAGTGCCCACGATTGATACTGGTGAAGGTTTGCTTTTGGTACTCAGGTCCCAAGCCATTGGACAAGGGGAAGAGAAATTTCATTACAATCAAATGGTATATAAATCTTGTTAAATCACTCACTCAATTAATTGATAAAATATTGTCAACCTCTGCTCCTTGGGCTAGGGAGCAGCTGGGCATGCAAAAGTCAAAGCTCACACCCCACACACATCTTCATGCAAGCAGGCATAAATCGTTGCATGAACAGAATAAGTTACTCAGCCTTAAATGGGATACAACCCTTATATTCACTTGATACATATTTAATAAATGTAAAAGCATGCAAATTTCATTTTTCATTAGCTAGCATTTAAAATTGTTCAAAACAATGCTTTGGTAAACAAAATAACAAAAATGATGTGACCTGTTTAAAGCTAAGCAAGCGGCAACAATATATAAACATGTAAATGCAGCACTGCATCATCATTCTCAATACTGACCAACAACCAGAAATAGAATTCAGCATTCATCTTATGTACTGAGCCACAGAAATTGCCTTTATACTGCTCAACTACAAAATGCCGACCCGTCTGTTCAGATTGTCTAAGGTTTAGACTCTAAAACACTGTCTCAAGTGTACAAAAGCCTGCTCATGTGAGCAGTAAGAATGATTATTTCATATTTCTCTGGACATGTAAACTAGTTTGCCTAATGGTGTCAATTAGAGCATCTTAACTGGATCTATGTCAACAACATAAACTGTCTCCAGCTACACAGAATTGTGTCTATTGTAAAGAATCCTCAAGCTGACCTCATGCCATTTTGAAAGTATGCAATGCACCAATCATGAACTTAACCATCACTATATTTGCCTGCCTACTTTTTTACGACTCCCAACAAATTTTGCATTTACATTACTAGTATTCTGAACAGTTTGCCTTCTGCTAACACAGCCTTATAAATCCAGATGTGAATATTACAAAACGGACCCAGTAACCCCAAATGGACCCTATAAAACCAACTAGAAAAAAATTATTAGCTTGTAATATTACAACTGATTTATATAAAGCTTTATAATAAATACGTAATTTTAAATGGATAGCAGTAATTGTTTGTCTTACTGTTGGCCGTGCTAGAATAAATTGGGAGCAATCATTCTCTTCAGCTTTATTCCGTTTACAATAATTGTGCCAGTGTGGTTCAGTATATATAACAACAACAGAAGGATAAGGGGGAAATGAAATAGTGTTTTATTTTGCTTTTGTCCCCAAAGAAAATTCTACAATAGGTCACATCTGAAAATAGACATATTGATTCTATGATTCATTAGGCATAAATATGTTAGTTAATGGATTCGGCCTTATAGTACTTGCTGTATTTCATATATATAACATAGTTGATATATAACACTCGCTCTATATACAAAAAGATATATAAATATTATTCTTTTTGTAAAAATTACAGAACTTGATGGTTTTCAACAGCCCCAGTGAAAAAACAAATGTATGAAAGAAATCGATTTAGGTAATAAGGGCTCTTGGGGAGGGGATCCAAGCAGATAATAAGATGCAATCTGAGGAAGCTAAATAATACTACTTAAGTCCCAATAAAGCCAATATACTTTTAATATCAATGCTAGATCACCCTAGGTACCCATAATCCCCACACAAGTTTTTGTGTATTTTTATATAAACATATATTTGGTTTTAATCTATAGCCTAGTTTGCATGTCACATTAAGGCAAGTACAGTGGTACCTCTGGTTACGAACTTAATTCGTTCCGGAGGGCCATTCTTAACCTGAAACCGTTCTTAACCTGAGGTACCACTTTAGCCAATGGGGCTTCCTGCTGCCGCCGTGCAATTTCTGTTCTCATCCTGGGGCAAAGTTCTTAACCAGAGGTACTACTTTCGAGTTAGCGGAGTCTGTAACCCAAAGTGTTTGTAACCTGAGGTGTTTCTAACCCGAGGTACCACCGTAAAAACAAACTATGGTTCAAAGTGAATGCGTTGTGTGCTGGTGTACACTGCTGAAAAGTTCTTCTTCCATTTCCCCTCTGCTCCTGACAGAGTCTGGCTTCTCATGACACCAAAAGGCAAACCCAGAGTGGTAACCGTCATTTGCTCTAGGCTTCCTCCTTGTGATTTATTTGGAGAAAGGAAACCACAAGCCTGAGTTTGGAGTTTACAACCAGTGGCAGTACAGCAGAACCAGGGGAAGAGTGCTGTGGGAACTTTTGAGCACTAACACACTGCTCATTTGCATTAAACCATTGCTTGTTTTCAACTACGGTTTAATGGAAAGTGTGAATCAGGCATATGTTGCAATCCTGCCTGGGGGCTTTTATAGGCAAATGATGGGATATGAATCTTCTAAATAAGTAAAAATACCAACCCAATATGAAAGGCTTATATGCACAAGGCCAACACACCCATGTATACTCAGTAGTAGCCCCACTAGAAATCTGTAGGAACAATGAGCAGTAAGTCCTACTGAAAATTAAGAGAGTCGCATACAGCATTTAAGAAAGCAATTCATGTACATGAATGAAGAAATGTACAGAGATCACTTTTAAATAATTTCCTAAAAGGATGCAATCTCTGTAGAGAACAAGTGGTATGTTGTAGAGATGAAAGTTCTTCCCTAATCTCTCTCTTCCTTGATGAGACATGTAATGGAAATTCCCACGATGGGATATGTCTAAGCTATACAGGAAGTTCTCTCTTGAGATAAAAATCATATCACAAAATCATAGAATTGTAGAGTTGGGAAGAGACCTTGAGGGTCATCTAGTCTAGCCCCCTGCAATGAAGGGATCTCAGGTAAAGCATCAATGACAGATGAGCATCCAACCTCTGCTTAAAAACTTCCAAGAAAGGAGAGTCTACCACCTCTCGTGGGAGACTGTTCCACCGTTGAACACCTCTTACTATCAGAAAGTTCTTCCTGATGTTTAGTTGGAATTGCCTTGTAACTTGAATCCATTGGTTTGGGTCCTAGCCTCCAGGAGAAGGAGAAAACAAGCATGCTACATCTTCCATGTGAGAGTATATGATAGCCTTCTTCAAACATCTAAAGGTCTCTCACATGGAAGATGTAGCATGCTTGTTTTCTCCTTCTCCTGGAGGAGAAAACGTCTCCTCTTTACCAGGCTAAACATACCCAATTCCCTCAATTGTTTCTCATCAGGCTTAGTATCCAGACCCTTTGGTTGCTCTTGAAAAGGTTGTGCTTACGTGTGTGTGTGTGTGTGTGTGTGTGAGAGAGAGAGAGAGAGAGAGAGAGAGAGAGAGAGAGAGAGACTGCAGACTGGAGTCTCCTCACAAACAGGAATCACAGATCTATTTACAAGTAAGAACATCAGCCAACTGCCTAAACAATAGGACAGCTGTCAGCTTTGAGAAGTGGGATAAGTCAATTTCACTCCTAAAATACACACACACTCTCTCTCTTTGCATGTGTGTGTGTAGGGGAAATGAATATTCCCATATGTAGACACATGCTTGCATGAAGGAGAGAGAGACTAGAAACTGAATGTATTGAGATAGGAGGCTGGGAAGGGTTTTAGCTTGCAGTGGTAGACAGGAGAGTGAAGCCCTTCTTGTCAAAGTATCTACACATCAAGTGACAATCCAGAGTACCTACAAAATAGCAGATTTACTTGTCAGGAAAGGGCTCATTACAAACTGGGATGCTAACTCCTAACCCATGTGTACATATAAAAATATGCATTGAACAGCAAGGGAATGTACAGAAATTTTAACTATTAGTTTGGACCATCGTTCGTTGCTCTTACAAAAAGGAGAAATTGCACTTATTCAGTCTATTAATCCTCAGTAAGAAGGCAGTGCCTGCACAAGCAGCTCCCTACAGCCAAGCACAGGAGAGCGAAAGGCAAAACACGGCACATTATGTATCTCAAATCAGAAACACTGAACTAAGGGGCTAGTGATCACAGCCATTCATATATTACAAATCACCTGGTTAAGTTCACACTGACATCAAGACAAAATTTAGCCTGCACATTTCTACTGAGTTCATCTAGTATAGCAACTGATTGCAGTCGCAGAAATAGTAAGGGCCAAATTAGTTTATTAGTGCCCTTCCATACTACATACATTTTAAGAGGTGCCTCCCATCTAGTAAGTGGCCGATATTCCGTTTCTGGTTTAGGACCAGTGATGCTCATTTACGCCTTATTATTTATTTATGCTATTATTATTAGTTCCTAGTT